>NW_017728992.1:67542359-67577108 GCF_001723915.1 Gavialis gangeticus
TGTGGGGGGGGGGGGGGGGGGGGCCGGGATTTGGGAGGGGGGGGGGGGGGAGTAGGTGCTGCCAAATTTACCACTGCTCCTACATCTCAGAGATGACAAGATTCAGCAACCCTGGGTGAGGGCAGTGGCTGACTACATCAGAGAGGCATTCTCTCAGCATTTTGGATTGACTTAACTTTGGGCAGGTTGCCAAAAAAGGATTGGTTGCTGTTGCATAGGGTGTAATAACTCTTGTTTTTGAGGCTTGATTGAGGGTCCACTGAAGTTTATGGAAAGACTCCTAGTGCCTTCAGTGCCTTTAGATCAATCCTTTTGTGCACAGCTACAGTCAAGACACAGCACCAGGTATGAAGTCCCCGCAGCTACTACTGCTTTCCCACCTCCACCCTGACCCTCTGCTTCCTGGGCTGGTGCCTTTGAGTTCTGTTGCAATATTAAACAGTCTTTAAAACATGAGGAGTGAGAGGACGGTGGAACAACAAAGAGAAAGTGAAAACATTTGTCTGATGTTTGTTACATTCAGAGGAACAAAGGAAAGCAAGGTGACATTCAACACCACTGATAGCAAGGCTGTCCATGTATACACCTGTCATCAGGGCAAGGATACAAAGTGCTGAAGATGCAGGTTTACTAAACAATGTATAGAGAGCTAAAGCACAAGGCAGACCTGTCGGAGAGCAGCCCAGACTGTGGTTCCTGATAAGAAAACAAAGCAATAAAAAAACTCTATTACAGAATAAGAGAACAAGGATACATTTGCCATTCTGATGGCCCAGACAGGATCCTTCCCCTCCCTTAACCCTACCCCCTGCCACTCTACTTCTTACCCCCTTTAAACTTTTGGCATCTACCCCATGGAGGTGTTGTACAGAATGAATCCATTGTGCATAGGAAACAAAGGCTTGGGGGAATGCCCAGGCACAAAGTCCAGCCTGTTTCTTCAGCTTCCACACGGCTCCATTGTTGTCACCAGAAAGCTAACGAACAGTAAAGGGTATCCTAGCTTCTCCCTGAACTGGGCCCTTGTGGGGAATTCTCAGTTTTTCAGTATATTTTTTTTCTTGTTATTGGATCCAGTGGTTCTCCACCTTGAGCGACTGCTTCTCGGGGCTGACAAAAAAATCGGTTGCTTAATAGAAGTGGCTTTTTACTAAAGATGGAGCAGACTACTCATTATCATTTGAATGGACACTGCAGAGAGCTCTGTAGGACAAAGGCCCACTCAGCGTGGACCACCCAGCCCTCACTGTACACCCTGATCGACACAGTTCCATAGGTTTTTGTTTCAGAGCTGAACGCCTCTCCTGTCCACTACTTCAGTGCGGCTGTTTTTAAGTCTTTAGTTGTTGGCACTCAATAGCTCCTTTTGGGGCCCTGCTTCAGTGTTGGTGGAGGCCCCTCTTCAACCTCTGGTGGGGATGAGGTCTCCACTTCCTGAGAACTATCACCATTTTGGAATTTGAGGCTTTCTTCCTGCTGGTACGACAGTCTGCTTGCAGCTCGCTGCTGCTGCTCCTTTAGCTCCGTGTAGGAACGAGAAAAAGTGTGAAATATAGAAGTGACTGGAAAAGCCATCAGCAAAATCCCACTCAGGATACTGCTTAGGGCTACCACCTGTCCTGGGATGCTACGAGGCACCATGTCTCCATAGCCAACAGTCGTCATAGAAATCACAGCCCACCAGTAGCTGGTAGGAACACTAGTGAACTCCTGCTTGGCTCCCAGTTCTCTTTCGGCCAAATAAACCAACGGAGAAAAGAGTGCCATGGCAACACAAAGGAAGAGGAGCAGGAGTCCGAATTCCCGGGTGCATCGGCGCACGGTGAGGCCCAGCGTCTGCAGGCCCAGCGAGTGCCGTGCCAGCCTCATGACGTAAAGGATGCGCAAGGCCCTCAAGAAGCGCAGAACTAGGCCCACGCGTTCCAAGTACTTGTTTCCAGCCCCACTGCCAGGCTTGCTGCTGTTCTTGGTGGAGACCACATCTACGATGAGAGAGATGTAGAAGGGCAAGATGGCCAGGATGTCGATGATGTTGAGGGGAGTCTTCAAGAAGGCGCATTTGCTTTCTGCCTGAATAGAGCGCAGGAGGAACTCGAAGGAGAACCAGGCCACGCAAACGGTCTCCAGCACAAAGATGTCGTAGCACTTCTGGGAACATTCACCCTAGGTCGGGGGAAAGGGGAGGAGGAAACAGAAAAGAATGAGAGGAAAGATTTAGTCAGAGCATCAACAAAGAAAAATGAAATAGAAACTTCAGCTTGTGTGTAAGATGGATCCAGATTCCCTTTTCTTTGTAGCTAGTGATCACAGCAGAAAGTACCTAAGGTGGGCCATTAAAAAACAGAGTAACTGATGTTGGGAAGGAACTCTGCCTCATTGACCTGTCACAACACCAGAGTAGTCTTGCAGTGAGCTCGGTATGGCACTCCATCCAAAGCACAGGGCTGCTGAAAGAATGACAAATCCCACTTCACCAAAACCTTAATACCTTTCATAAAGTGTTAAAAAAGAATCTGGAGTTTTTTAATAAATGACTGTTTTCTCAGATCAATAGCCTGCTTATACCTCTGGCCTGTAACTTGTGATAACAGATTTAAAGTACATTTATAATAATGTGCACTCTGTCATTTGGATGGGGGATAACATGCTAAACAATCATTTACTATTTAAATTCTTTATAGACATGACTATTTCCAAAAAAATCAAAACACAAAGCACAAACTCCTGTTGGAGTAAGGACTACTTTAACCCTAAGGTCACTGTCTCATTCCTGTATCGCCAAATAGTGACTCCCTCCCACATTTTCCTGTTTTTGTTTACTAGTATCTATTAAGTTTTGACTACATCTGGCTGCTGATATCTAGACCATTCCTTGAAACTTTGAAATTAATCTTCAGGTAACATTAAGCAGTATAAAATATAGCTAAAACTTGTCTTTATAGCTTTTTGTTTCCAAGGATACCAAATTCAATCGGTATAAGATATAAATTATCAGGTGCACAGGGGTCATACAACTTATCAGTGAACTATAGAGAGGAACAATTTATTCTACTGAAATGCCTCTTAATGTCTAAGGTAGTGTACGAGTTATGTTGCTGTGATGGTCCAGAAATTATGCAATAGGCAAGGATGTCTTTGGGTAATATTTTTTATTGGACAAACTATGTAGTTGGGATAAAGTTAGACATGTCAAATGCAAAACATTCTTCCTCAGGTCATATACAGAAAAGAACAATTTTGTTTCAGTAGAGAGAATGCAGATGAACTGATAGATACAAAGATCAGAAAGACCTGTCTTTTATCTTCCTCCTGTGAAACTAGTTATTGAGTAGATATACATGTTTATTATAGCTGTGATGTTTGTGACAAAAAATACTGTGTTTAGGGCTTTTTTCTGTACAAGATTCTGGTCAATCCTTTACTAAGGAGAAAGCTGCTTTCCTATAATTTCACAGACTTAGTTTCATCTGAGCCTGTGCCAAGATCACTGGAAGACTGCTATTGAGTTCAATGGACTCTGCTCAGGACAGTGGAATTTTATCAACTGTGTTCAGTATTTTTAATTGCAAACATAAAGAAGATTTTAATTCAAAACAATGTTCCCCTGTGACAATTTTTCGTTGTTGTTTTGTTTTGCATCTATTTCCTATAGAAGTTTGATATTTGCATTCTTGGGGATGACAAATCTAAGCCTTGCTTCTGAATCAAGCAACTGAAAAGTGATGATGACTTTAGCATCCTTTTTGCTCTTTGTCTGTCCTCTGGCAATTACATGCTCTTAGCCATTGCCTGTAAGAGATTCTCTCCATCTCCAGCTCAGCCAAAGGTGGCTGCTGGGATCTCCCAGGTAGGGAGTAGGGGAGCAGGCGCCCTGCATCAATGAACCTGGCTGTCTACAGTAAATAAACCATGCTCTGAAAACACCTTATGCTCCAGTTGCTAACTCTGCAGAGCAGTATACAACACCTAACTCACCCACTGCACAAAGGGTCTATTAAAAAAAAATCTGTTCAGTCCTCGATCTCCCCATCACAACAAAATAATCAAGCAGGCAAACACAAACAGCAGTGTAGCCTAGGGCTCATCAGAGATTGTATACTGACTTTGGCTTCTGAAGGCAATAGCTGTGGTTGATTTATAATCCTGGTATTACTGCACTAGACTGACTCTTTTTTGCAGTCATGTTGTTGAAGAATGGATGTGAACAGAACAAATCAGCATGGACTGGCAAGAAGGGAAATCAATGGCCAGTTTCTCTCTCTGCGAAGTAAGGCTACTTTGTTCTCTTTCTGTTTGTTCATAGAGTCTTTACCTGGAGACTCTCAAATACCCGAGTGCACCACCCCTAGCTACAGCAATTCACCACACTGTACAGGAACAAAGACTGATTATGAAAAGGTTCTCATACTAGTCACTGCTACTAAATCATGAGTGGTAATATGTGCTGTTATGGAGATGAATGCAAATTATTTTGTCTTATAAGCAAGATATTTTTGAAGGGAATGCTACATGCACAAAAGCTAGATAGAGCTCAGCCTTTTTTTTAACTGTAGTCACTGGGGAGGTGCACAGAGTTTGACCTACCTCCTCCCACAATTCTCTGAGGGCCACATTCTTAAGGCAGCAGGGTAAAGTTCTGCACATTAAAAACAGGATCCAATTATGCATCACCAATATTTGAGCAATTACAACAATGTATGTGTAACTGGGGTGGCTGCATGCACAAAAATATCTATGTACACATCTGTGTAGTAATCTGAATGTGCAATTAGGAACCCAGAGCAATAGTCTAATAAAAACTGACATTTCTGGGTTCTAAATTGATAGCATTGCAAAGCACCCAATCCTGGGATTACTCAAATCAACAAGGACTAACATATAGGCTCAAGAGAGATATCTGGAGGGCAGCGTTCTTGATTTTGCAGAGCCTGAACTCTGAGTCTGAAGATGTGTGCATCACCTTCATTAGCAGTGACAGGGGTTAACTGAAAAGAATGAAGCTGTATCAGAGTAGAACCTACTCTGTAGCAGCTCAATAAATATAACCCTTATGGATTAAATCTTTTCCAAACTTTGCAGAGCTACAGCAAACTGCTTTTGCACAAGTGTATGGCATGGGGGAAGAGAATAATTTCTCTTATGCCACAGAGCACCAACAGAGCTAGTCTACAGGGGACCACTCCCCACAGAGTCACATCACTGTTACAGGCAGAGCAGGGTGGCACCTAGAGACCAGCTCATTCATAAAGGCATACGGTTTCATATATGACAACCTACTTAATCAGATGCTATCAATGGCCTTGCAGAGGGACAGAGCCACTAGCTACATGCCCAGCCTATCTCAAAAACAAACCAAAGCTCCTCCATATAATCACAGATAATGATTCAGTGACCAGAGTCCTCAACATCATTACTAACCCACTGCACTCCAAATGAGACAGCACCTTAGTGGCAAGATGCCTATTAACTTCAGTGGGCTTTGGAATAGGATTGGATTCAGGCCCTTACAGAACATACCAATGTGTGTGCCAGCCAATTAGAGATCTCTCTCTTTATTTATTTATTTATTGTTCATTGACTCTATGTGGACTGGCCACCCCTTTTAGTAACAGAGAGATCTCACTTACAGTAATATGCACTGAGTTTCACACGCTAGCAAAAATCTGCATCATGCTCAACTTTGCTCCTTTTTTTAGATGGCTGATTCTGCTTACTGTGGGGGGGTTCTTTTTTGTAAAGAAAACCCCAGACTTTTATTTGTTTCTGATGTTGTCAGATGGTTACCCAACAACTTAGCTTCATGGCACAACATTTCATATGGGGTTTTTAATTTTATATTCTTAACATGAAAAAAGGAACAAGAGGAAAGGAAAGTGCTAACAGAATAGTCATATCTTTCTGAACAAAAGATCCCAATATTCTTGAAAGCATATCAAGCTGCAGTGATTCATGACACTAACACTGCAAATAAATACTACAGATCACTTCTTGTATCTGCAAAATAGCCAAGTTAGCTACATGAATAACTACTCTGTAGAATTTCTGGTTTTTCATCTGATATGTTTTCTTGTTTACAATTTCACATCTGTGCTGCCAGTTGAATTAGATATAAAATTTACTACTACTCCATTTGTTGTTTAGCTTTTACAGACATTATTTTAATGTTTTTGCCTTGATTATAGTTTGCCACTGTCATCAGGGATTTGTTGCTGTTAAAGCACTAAAGAGGAGCAGTCTCACCTTACTAAAATTCAAAGCTTAACCCTCCTTTCTATGTGTGGTCATGTGTTGCAATAAACATTTTAAGAACTTTATTACTAAAAAGGTATAATTAGAAACAAGTTTTTTTCTCCTAAGAATATATATTAAACGCACACATGTTTAATAAAATTTCCTTTAGTAATTTTTCTTATATGGGGAAATACCTGCAGTTGCACACAAATTCTTAGGCTCTGTATTTAATGTCAATTCGGGACACTTGGAGAAAGAAAATAAAGAGCATTTCAGTGAGCAAATTCTATTTCATGCAGCCAAATTAAAGTGAGTACCTTTCCTCAAGATTTATAGAGTTCTGCTGTCAAAAAGCCAACTGCAGTATCTCTTACAGTGAAGCTCATTGTTTGCCAAGGAAACTACTGAGAAAATTACAAAACAAAAAGTTTGTATCAACGGAGTACAAACCTGACTTTTTCATTGCTCTGTATGTTTCCTGTAGAAATTGGAGGTATCTTTAATGGTGTGTGTGTCTGTCTATCTGTCCATCTTCTAGCAGGATTTCTTCTGTTACTACTTTCCTGCACTTTATCAAAACTTTATCAATGTTCTAGTCTCTGCTATCTAATTTCTTGCCCATCACTTTTCAGTCTCCTGGAAAGTCCATAAATAACTTTTGGATTCTCACAGGCCCTTACCATGTCTGCCTATTTCTCAGCTTTTAAGATGTCTGAAAACCTGAGTATCCATTGACTACCACAGTTCCCTTGTTACTTTAAGTGGAGAGGTGTGTGGCCCATGGCCGCTTAGTGCTTCCAAAGACCTAAATGCCAACTTCTTCCTCCTACTGGGGGCATCTACACATGTGCTTTACTGTAAAGTTGACTAATTAGCTCCACAGTAAAGCATTATCGTATATACATGTGGGACTATTAGGCTGGAGTAAACTAATTCTTCACGGTTTGTGTGACCAGACTCTGGAACAGACTCCCAGTGGGGATGGTGCAGGCACCTATCCTGGAGATCTTCAACAGGACACTGGAGGCATACCTTGCTGGGGTTATTTGACCCCAGCAGTCTTTCCTGCCCAGAACAGGGGGAGCTGGACCCGATGATCTCACGAGGTCCCTTCCAGTCCTGAACTTCTCTGAATCTGTAATTAACTCTGCCCAGTACAAGTACTATCCTACAATGGAGTTATTTACTCTGCTGCAATGCACATGTAGACGGTAACTGGAGCTGGCTGGGGCATGAAGGTGCTACAGTGTAGAGGCTGCCTGCCACCTAGAGACACACTGGAGCACCCTTGTGCCCCAGCTAGGCCCTCTGCAGCATGTCGAGCAGGGCCAGAGCAGCTTCAGGCTGGCAGGCTGACCCTCCAGGCCCCCTGCCAGCCAGGGCTGAACCACAGCAGCTCAATGTGCCGCAGTTCCCGGCGCATGTGTAAATGCTGCATCCGGGGGACAATAAACTCCAGTGTGAACTGCACTGGCATTTACTGCGTCACATTAACAATATGTGTAGATACACCCACTGAGTAGCATTTACTCTTGAAGAAGAAGGAGTTGGGTCCTAAAGCCAAAAGCTATATCTTGAAAAGTGCTCAACTGCCTAAGTTAATGAGATAAAAAATGTTTATGAGCCACTGTCTCTTGAAGCTTCAGACCCAGGTTTTCAGCTTTTCTCTGCATCAATAGGGCTTGAAATGTCCTTTAAAGAAATTAATGTTGATTTTCTTGCATAACCAGTAGACTTGCAACTAATACCAAGTACCAGTATTATGAGACCCTTGAAAAAATGGCAAGAGTTGCAGTGCTAAAGTAGTCCCATTAAATTCAATAGGACAACTTAAGCATGCTGATTTAAGCAGACTAGAGGGAGCAGAAAATAAATTAGTCCACTGCCAGAAACTCTATAGCCCAATGGCTAAGGCGTTCATCTCAAAATAACTAACAGCCTGGTTGTCAAAAGACTCACTTAGGAGACTGATGTTAAGGTCCCTGGACTGAATCAGACAGTGGAACACGTAGCTGGACCACCCTATCCCAGGCCACCAGTCTCCATCTCCCTCACTAGAAAGTCGTGATAAAACCAAACCAAAAACACTGCACTTTGTTGGAAAATTCCCAAGCAGCTCTCACAGTAAGGAATTGTGGGCTGTGAATATGCTCCCCTTGCTAAGTGCAGGAGTGATATTGTCAGTCACACCAGGGTCTCATTCTATCTTTAGATACACTACTTCATTAAGTGATCCACTTATCCATGAGCTCCAGGCTTGATTTTTCTACTTCACTATGTCTGGGATTAAAGCTGAGATGGGCTGCAGGCACTCACCGTTAAATATTGCTGGAAATACTGCACAAAGACTATGTGATTTTGCTACTTCTAACTTCTTCATTAAATCTCTCTGCCAAGGTCCATGCCATGAATTCAAAGTAACTGTCTTAATTTATAAAGCCATCAACAAGCAGAGGATGGCATTACCTCCCAAACTGCTATATCATCTTCGCTTTGACTGCTTTTGTGTGTGACAAGGACCAAGTGTTTCTGTCCTTTACTTTGACCCTGCTGCCCATTAAGGTAATCACAACTTTGCTGGGACTTTATTGGAAGTGTGCCCATAACTGGCAACAGGCAATCAGGGTCTGGCACACCAGGCTTGCCGTTCTACACTTGCTATTGGGATGGGAAATGATCACTTCCTCGGTACAGATGACTGTGGAAAAAAGGAGCAGTGAAACTCACAGAATCTCTCTCAGGCTAGGGACAGACATTACACATGATCAGAAACTGGTTTAAACCTGTAACAGAACAGATGTTCAGTGCACATAAACCAGTTTGAAAATGGCTGAAACCAGTTTGAGATAAACCTGGTTGAATGTACTATCAGACCTAACTGATGTGGGTCAAACCAGTTTATATGATGTCTGTCACAGACTTCTTGCTGCTTTAAGATAAATCAGACTCCTCCAGCATCCCGGCATGCTCTCTGCAGGGCTGGCCCCTCCCCTCCATGCCCTGGCCAGAGCTCCACCAGAGATTTGCAGGCCTGGCTTCTCTCTGCTAAGCAGGGATTGTTCCCCCTGCCCCTCTGCCTTATACAGACACCTCAGCATTAGCCAGCAGACCACATGCTGGCTATGGTCTGTGCTGTGATCCAGGTTTTCCATTTCCCACAGAAAAATGGAGAAAACCATGGATTTCCATTTTTTTTTTAATTGGAGAAAATGCAGATTTCCCTTTTTAGGAGAGAAATCTGCGGATTCTCTGCTTTTGCAAAGAGCTTCAGCCTGCAAGAACTGATTGCAGAAAGGGCAGGAAACTCCCAGCCCTACCTGGAGGGGGAGGGAAAGGGGGAAGGGCAGAACCTGAGCCTCTGAGTCAGCCCAGGCTGGGCTCAGGCTCAGACTCATCCTTCGCCCCTGGATCCTAGAGGTAAGTGGGGTTGGGAGCTGTAGGGAAGAGCTGGGGAAGGTGGCTGCTGAGGGAGTGGGGGGGTGCTGCTAGCCCCACGTGGGACACTGCAGCCAGGTGTAGGGCCATGGGGTGAGAGCAGGGGTGCCCCTCTGCAGGGCACTTTGCGGGCAAGCGATATGGGGCATGGTGTGGTGGTACCCGCCATGTGTGGGCTGCACACATGCTGCCTGGCCAGCTTCCCATGGGAGGGGGAGGCTCACATGTGGTTGGCTGCACAGCTCTGTGGCCAGCTCTATAACAGCAGTGAGGGATGATGGCTGGGGGAGCAGGGGGGGGCTCGCACAAGGCAGCTGCTGATGCTTACCTGTGGGACCATGTCAGCAGTGATGGCCACTGCGTACAAAACCTCCCCGCACCTCTGTGAAGCCATGCCTGGAGCTGTGTGGCTGGCAGCAGTGCGATGGTGGCCGGGCAGCACGCAGACATCCCCACCATCATCCTGCACTGTGCGGTGGCCACAGGGGCACACAGCTCCAGGCCTGGCTCCACAGCAGCAGCGGTGGTGCAGGGAGGTTTTGTACGCAGCAGCCATCGCCACTTGCACACAGCGGCCGCTGCTGCTTACCTGTGGGGCCATGCAGGCTGACAGCAGCAGTGTGGTGGCAACCTGAGATGGTGGTGGGGATGGCCACATGCTGCCTGGCTGCCACCACACTGCTGCAGGCCACACAGCTCCAGGTATGGCTCTGCAGCAGCACAGGGAGATTTTGTACACAGCGGCTGTCACTGCTGGCATGGCCCCACAGGTAACCAGTAGTGGCTGCCTTGTGCAAGGTTCCCCCCACAGCTACCAGCCCTCGCCGCTGCTGCAGAGCCAGCCACAGAGCTCCTCCCCTGGGCAGCCGGCCAGGTAGCATGTGTGTGGCCCGCACGTGGCGGTCACCACCACACTGTGCCCTGCATTGCTTGCCTGCAAAGCCCCCCGCAGAAGGGCACTTTTGCCCTCACCCCCTGGCCCTGCACCCCTGCCCTCACCCCCTGGCCCTGCTCCTGCTGCAGTGTGCCGCCTGGGGCTGGCAGCACCCTCCACTTCCTCAGCCCCCAACCACCTTCCCTAGCCCTGCCCCACAGCCCCTAACCCCACTTACCTCTAGGATCCAGGGGCAAAGGGCATGGCTCCATGGTGGTAGTGCTTGCCTGCAAAGCCCCGCCTGCCCCCCCAGCCAGCATGCAGCCGCCACCACCCCGTACCACTGTGGAGCCGTGGAGCCAGGTGCGGGGCATAAGCAGTGGTGCAGTGGCAGCCACTGCATGCAAGGCCCTCTTTCCATCCCCTGGGTGGGTGGCATATATCTGGCCTGCACACGGTGGTTGCCACTGCACTGCCACTGCCGTGCCCTGCGCCACTTGCCCACAAAGCCGTGTGGGTGGCCATGGGATGGCAGTGCAGGGTGCAGTGGCAGAGTTGCGGTGGCAACCTCTGTGTGCGAACCCCATCAGGCCAGCTGGTGCGTGTGTGGCCCACAGAGTGGCACCCCTGCCCTCACCTCCTGCCCCTGCTCCTGGGAGTGGGCACTGTGCCCACTTCTTGATCTGCCGCCCCAGCACCTACCCTTCCCCCCACACACACACATACCTGCTGAGGTGAGTCTCAGTGTCTGTATGTGCCTTTGTGTCTGCATGTCTGTGCCTGTGTGTCTGTGGGTCTGTTGTGAGGGTCATCAGGAAGGCTGCTGAGGCTGTGCGGGGGGGAAGTGCGGGGCACCAGCAGCGCTGTGGGGGGTTTAATTTTTATTATGGATTTTGGGTTTTTAATCAGAGAATTTGCCATTTTAAATCAGAGAATTTGCAATTTTTAATCAGACAAAACCAGGATCCTGGAGATGACAAAGACAGACAGTTTTCTGGAGCTAATCAACTGGTAGCTTAATGTCTTTCCTTGGAAAAGCTATTTAAGAAGAGCTCCATTAGTTAATGGAGAGAGGCTTTGTTTTCTTAATGGTTTGATAAACACTGAGGTAGGGGTGATAAACATTTCCTGTTGGGCTGCTGTGGGGGGGCAGGGGAAGAATAATAAGAATGTCCTGCTCAGCTCTGAGAAAAGGAAGGGAAGGCTGCTTTAGCACTCCCCGGCTTTTAGCTAGAGTCACTGCAGGCATGTGCCTACATTTCTAGAATGAAAAGGGAATGTCTATTCACTTCCAAATTGGTTCAAGTTTTGCAGGTTAGACTAACCCGCAAAAATCAAATCAGTTCAGGCTCAGGCTTTTTGAATGTCTGTCCCTAGCCTCCGTGACCTTTCTTGCAGCTTCCCAGCACATAGCTCCACCCCCCCCAATAATGCTTGGGTTATCAGGCCCTCATCTTTGGTTTTATAAAGGCCTGCTATGTCCAACACCAGAAGCAGTGAGACATGCATAAAGGCTGCCATTGTATTTCAGTTTTAGAGTAAATTTTCAAAGCACTCTAAAAATAACAATTAGTGTAAAAAATGCCTTGGAAATTTGTATGCAAATTTGTGCAAATCAGGGGTTGATATGATCAAGAGATTCCTGAGATACAGCTCCCTTTGGCAAATGACATGCCTTAAAAGTTCAAAGTGCTCTAAAATTCAAACACACAGCCAGAGTGCAATGCTAAATAAAGGCCTAGAAGAGAGTAAGGGCCTCTTTGAAGAGTCCCTTCTACATCAGGACTTTTTTTTTTTAAAGCAGAGATCCAGCAGAGTGCTAATTGTGTGCCAGACCACAGAGGTCCAGCTTTTCAAAAGTAATTAAGCTGTTGCTCTGCTCAGTATTGCAATGCCCAACCCTTAGGTGGCCTTCTGCCTAATGACCTTCTTTAAAACCAAGTTAGGGACCTACAGCTCCATGCATAAAGGGATGTAAGCAGTGGTTCAGTGCTGAAGTCCACAATTTAGATCCTCCAGAATCCTGCTCAAATGCCACCTGGCCTTGGAGACACCAGGATTCTATCAGTGCCTTGTTTTTCCCCTCCAGTTGTTACTCTATTTTGAGGTTTCCAGATCAAGCTAGTCATTGGTGAACCATGCAGTGACCATCTCACACCTGGGCTCCATTAAGGATTCACAAACCAGCTGTTCCTCAGCCTCGCTTGTCTACAGGTCTTGACCCAGTGGATAGTCTCAGAGCAAACTGCATGGGTCAGGCTCCAAACAAAATACATCTGGCAGAGAAGCTGAAGGTGAAGCTGCAGCACCCCTTTCCCCTTCCCCTTCTATCCAGTTAGCTCAAGGGTTAAAGCACGTATTCTGGATGTGGGAAACCTAAATTCAGTTCCCTCCTTCAGCTGAAATGAGGTGCTTAAGGCTTGGAAAGGGGGTTGGTTCTAATGGTTCCTACTGATTCCTCGATTGATAAGGTGAAGCTGGTGGATGCAGTTCTTAGGCACCTAATTCCCCCTATGCTCTGTAAACAGAACTGAGGCTCTTATCCTGCAGCTATGGGGGTGCCACTAGGCCCCGAAAAGGAAAATTTGCAGGGGCAAATCCAACTCAACCTGGTAGGCACCCCTATTTAAATATTGCAATATCAAAAGTGCAGGTGTGGTGCACTAAAATGATGGAGTTTCATAGATTTCATAGACATTTGGGCTGGAAGGGACCCCAGAGGATCATCGAGTCCAGCCCCCTGCCCCATGGGCAGGAATTCAACAGGCATCATAGGATCTCAGCAAGATAAGCATCCAAATGTGTCTTGAAGGCATTCAAAGTGGGTGCTTGAACCACCTCTGGTGGCAGTCTATTCCAAACCTTGGGGGCTCACACAGTTAGCTGTCCAGGATCCCTAGGCAGAGACTGAGGAAACATGGGTGCCTTCAAAGGGGAATCCAGGATGTGTATCCACTTGCCAAGGGGGCGTCTACAAAATAAAGGGACAGGCTATGGGTGGGGAGGGACGTGGGCCTCTGACCCATGGCTGCATAGAAGCCATCCATTCAGGAGCCAGAACAGCCCCTGGGAAGGTACCTGACAGGGGTGAAGGTACCACCCAACTTTTTGCCCAGTATGCCTAATGGTTAGAGCAACTTGGCATGGCCTGCGGGGGCCTAGGTTCTCGGCTCTGCTGAGCCTCAAATCCCCATCTTGTACCTGCCAAGAGATGGCCAGGGACATGGTTAACTTTGGGGCCACTTTCCATTCCTCCTGCTGAAGCTGAGTCAGTGGGCAACAAGGAATGCAAGATCCATGGGCCCACAGAATAACAAGCAAAAAGAAGTGGTTTCTATTGCTCCTGTGGGAGAAAGGAAGCCCTAGCTTTTCTCGATCCTGCTGCCAATATTCTATGCCTGTGAGGATGCTGTATCAAAAGCCTAGCTAAAATCAAGGTATATCACATCCACTGATCTCCCTGCATCCATACAGCCAGTCACCTCATTGTAGAAAGCAATCAGGTTCGTCAGGCATGACTCACCCTTGGTGAATCCATGCTGACTGTTCCTAATCACCTTCTTTTCCTCCAAGTGCTTAGAAATGGATTCCTTCAGGATCTGCTCCATGATTTTTCCAGGGACTGAGGTGAGGTCTGTAGTTCCCTGGATCCTCCTTTTTCCCTTTCTTAAATATGGGCTCTATATTTGCCCTTTTCCAATCATCTGGGACCTCTCCTGATTGCCATGAGTTTTCAAAGATGATGGCCAGTGGCTCTGCAATTTCATCAGCCAACTCCCTAAGTACCCTTGGGTGCATCCCATCCAACACCATGGGCTTGTATATGTCCAGCTTTTCTAAATAGTCCCTAACCTGTTCTTTTACCACTGTTGGCTGCTCACCTCCTCCTCAAACTGTGCTGCCAGGTGCAGCAGTCTGGGAGCTGGCCTTGCCTGTGAAGACTTAGATGAAGAAGGCATTGAGTACTTCAGCCTTTTCAGCATCCTCTATCACAAGTTTGCCTCCCCCGTTCAGTAAGGGACCTGCACTTTCCCTGCTCCTCCTTTTGCTACCAACATACTTATAGAAACCCTTTTTGTTACACTTCACAGACCTTGCAAACTGTAATTCCAATTGTGTTTTGGCCTTCCCAACTTCATCTCTGCATGCCCAAGCAGTGCTCTTAAACTCCTTCCTATTTATTGGTCTAAGTTTCCACTTCTTATAAGCTTCCTTTTTGTGAGTTAGAGTTCCCTGCCAAACCAAGCTGATCTTCTGCTATATTTGTTATTCTTCCTGCACATTGGGACGGTTTGTTCCTGCACTCTCACTAAGGCTTCTTTGAAGTACAGCCAACTCTCCTGGACGCCTCCCCCCCTCAGTCTGGCTTCCCAAGAGATCCTGCCCATGAGTTCCCTGAGCGAGCCAAAGACTGCTTTTGTGACGTCCAGGGTTCTTATTCTGCTGCTCTCGCTCCTTCCTTTCCTCAGGATCCTGAACTCAATCATCTTATGGTCATTGCCGCCCAAGTTGTCATCTACTGCTATATTCCCCAGCAATTCTTCCCTGTTTGTGAGCAGCAAGTCAAGAAGAGCATGGCCCCTAGTTGGCCACCCCAGCACTTGCACCAGGAAATTGTCCCCAGTACTCTCCAAAAATGTCCTGGATTGCCTGTGCACTGCTGTATTGCTCTCCCAGCAGGTATCAAGGTGATTGAAGTCCTCCATCAGAACCAGGGCCTATGATTGGGAAACTTCCACCAGCTGTTTGAAGAAAGCCTCACCTACCTCATCCTCTTGGTCTGACGGTCTATAGCAGACCCCTACCGCGACATCGCCCTTGTTGCTTTCCCCTCTGACCCTAACCCAGAGACTCTAAAGAGGGCTATCTCCAGTTTCATAGTAGAGCTCTGAGCATATGGCCTTTTTACATAAAGTGCCACTCCTCTTTTTCCTTTCCTGTCCTTCTTGAATAGTTTGTAACCATCCATGACAGTGCTCCAGCCATGCAAGCTATCCCATCAGGTCTCTATTATTGTAATCACATCATAGTTCTGGGACTGTGCAAGGACTTCCAATTCTTCCTGCTTGTTTCCCAGTCTCCGTGCGTTCCTGTACAGGCACCTGAGGTAACTAGGTGCCTGTACATGAACTAAGTGCCTGTATATCTCACACTTCCTCTGCAACGGGATGGCATTCAGAGGATGGCAGTGGCAAAGAGGGTAAAGAAGCAACGTAAAGAATCAGCACTTCTAGAATCAAGACCCATGCTTCCAGAATTCCCCAATACTTGCCTCAGCAGTTGGGGTTGGTTACTATAAATTTGACAAATGTCTAAAAGAGGAGATGGGTGCACATAGAACAAGAAGTAATGGGGTTAAATTCCAATGAGAGAAATCAAAGTTGGACATTAAGAAGAACTTTCTAACTCAGTAAGGGTGGTTTGTGCTAGAACAAATTACTTAGAGAGAGAAAGGTTATGAAAGCTCTGTCACTGGAAGTGTCTACATTCAGATTAGACAAACATTTGTCTAGGACAGCTTAAGCTAGGGTGTTCCTGCCTTGATCAAGGGCTGGACAACATGAACTCCAAAGGCCCTTTTTCCAGACCTGTTTTTCTATGAATTAGGTAAAAGGTACCTATGACCACCTCCTCCTTGGGTCAAGTCTTGAAATGAAAGTGACAACGGGTGTTCCATGTAGTTGTAATCTCAATGCTGCCCATGCGTGTTCGGCCTGATTTAAGCATGCCTTCTGGATTGAGCCCTTCCAGGGACACGGAGGCAGAGAAGCCTCCTTTATGACTCTTAAATGACCTTAAGTAGGTTGGTACCTAATGCTTGCCTGACTTAGGTGGTGGAAGTTCTGGGAATATGCAGGGTTAGCACTTTCATTTTCACCAAGAAGGTTAGGAGACTGTGGCCTCTCAGGTGCCTCAACAGTTAGGTGCTGGTTTGTGAAATGTTCCTTTGGATTTAGGTCTTCAACTTCCACCTCACGTGCCACCAAGATTGCCTTCAGGGCTGGGCTGTAGGGAACCTGTATTGCAACAGTGAATACTGCAGCACCTAAAATGTAGGTGCCTGGTCCCTGAAGCAGAGTCCACAGGCCTGGGATAGTATCTAGGTTCCCTACACAATTATCTCAGGATTCAGAGGCCTGAACCCTCTGCATTAGGTAGGTGCCTACACAGTCCTTTCAAAGTCTGCAGAGGTGGTAGCAGTGCCTTTCTTCTATATGACAGGTCCACAGCTAGGACACACGCCCAGGCTCTGGGAGATCGGGATTCACTTGCCTCCTCTTCCACACATTAGGCAAATGCTGTAGTCAATAGCATAAAATTGCCTTGTAGAAGGGAGCTGCCAAAAACTGAGATCCATCTTGAAGGAACAGGAAATGCACACAACAAAAATACTGAACACAAACATTAAAAACCAGGAAATACAGAAACACATCTCCCCCAGTGATCATTGCCTTAAGAAGCCTCTCAGGAACGGCACAGTACCTCATCCTGAGATGCAGACATTTAAAGTTTTTTAAAAACCTCTGGATCCCTACGGTTACAGCTGTGAACATAGGCAATGACAGGGAAGTAAACCCCAGATCAACAGTATCACCCCCTTGTGTGGTGAGGGGGCAGCGGGAGAGCATGGATTGGAGTTGTGCTTTAATGTTGTGGCACGAACATTTTGTCAGGGTGGCTTGTTAAAGCCTGATTGCCTTCTCACTGCTTTTTGTAGGACCAGACTGTGGCTAGGTGGTATTCCTACCTAGCTACATTTGAAATGTTTGGGTTTTGGGAAGCATGTGCGTTTAGTCAGCTCCTCAGATGTCAGCAAAGCAGGTTTAAGCTGGACATCAGGAAAAACTCCTTCACTGAGGTACAGAAAGAGTTCTGGCTGTCCAGTTAGGGGACCAGATGTGAAGTTATGCTTACTGTCCCCAGGTTGCAGAGCAGAATGGAGAGTTTTTGGTTTCTCCCATATTTCTGGGCTTTGCTGGTTGCCATGTGGGGCCAGGAAAGAATTTTGTCCTGTCTTGATGCTACAGGCACTAGCGTTTTGTCATTTTTCTCTGAAGCACTGGGTGTCAGCTGCTGTCAAGGTTGGGGTTTTCGACTGGGGTGTGCCAATGATTAGAACCCAGAGGTTTCTTGTTAAAGGATCTTACCTCTCTGTTCAGGGTCAGACCAATTCCTGCATCTGGGATCAGGAAAGAATTTTCCCTCAAGGGCAGGTTGGACTCCAAGGGTCTTTGCCCTCCTCTGTAGTGGAGGCCATGGCTCTCTTCCTTGAGTCTCATGGGTGCATCCAGATAAGTGAGAATGTGCATTTCCCCAGGGATAAGTAGCAGCAGCATGCCTTGTGCTGCTGCTACTTGCCTCTAGGGAACTCCTGCTGCATGGCAGGTTACCCTGGATGAGGTAGGGGAGGTTGGGGCCAGCAACTGTGCGGGCTCCACCAGCCTTACCTGGGGGCTTTTGAGACCTGAAGCCATGGTGCTCCAGCAGCAGGAAGCCTGGCCGCCAGCCAGAGTATGGCTCCAGCTGACCAGGCTTCAGTTTTGGGTGGTGCACACTGCACCCACATGTGTGGCCCTGCTTTTTTTGGCATGGGCTTTTTGATGCCAAAATCAACCCCCCCGCCCCATGCTGCATGTGTGGTGTGGGGGCTGCAGGTGCTGTCTGTGGCACCACATACCACACATCCGTGTTTTTCTGGATGCCCCCCATGAGTGCATTTTAGCAACCCTTGCAGCAATGGGATACTAACAGCCTTTGTCCTGTTGCTTTATCTTCAGTGTATTAGGTTGCTTTTGGTGTCTTTGTGCAATGTGCCTTGTAGTTGTATGATAGGGATAAGTGAGCGTGTCTACATGTGCATTTACTATGTATTAAACTTACTCCACAGTAAGTGTGTGTTTATGCCGGCGTCTACACGTGCAGGCATTAAATCGCAGTAACGCTGTGTGCATGGACTGACTCCAAAGTCAGTCCACACACACAAGCTTACTGCACAGTACTAATTGGGCATAAATGTGATACTACACATCATGCAGATTTTAAATTTATGCCCAGGTTTGATGTAAGTTGCCATATTTACTGCTCAGTATGGGTGTGCATATGTAGACACCGTCTGTACTACACAGTAATTTTTGGGTACTGTGCAATAATTTTGATTACTAAGCAGTAAATATGCACGTGTAGACATGGCCACTGTGTAGTTTTTAGAAACAGGTTAGACAAGGAGTTGTATGGGACAGTTTGGATAAGGATGATGCTGCCTTGAGCAGGGTTTTAGACTTGATGATCTCTGGAGGTCCCTTCCAACCCTACTTTTCTATGATTCTGTTTCAGGTTTTGGCTTCAGGGTTAGAACCCCATTCATTAAGTTTTGGGTTAATTCATTTTTAATTTTTTTTAAACTCATCCTGTACTACTTGGCTGCATCCAGACAAGCATGGACGTGCAGTATGTGGTGCCACAGACCCATCTGCAGGGCCACACACCACACATGCAGGAATTCTCCATGCTGCTATCTTGCAGCATGGGGAGGGGGGAGGTGGTCTGACCCTGGGAAATCCTGGTATCGAAAAAACCCACACTGAAAAGAAGTGGGGCAGTGCATGTGGCTGCAGTGCACTCAAAACTGGAACCTGGCCAGCTGGAGCCATGCTCTGGCCGCCAGCCAGGCTTCCTGTCATGGCTGCAGCCCTAGGAAATCCCCAGGACTGCAGGTAAGGCTGCTGGGGCCAGCACAGTTGCCCCAGCCTCCCCTACCCCACCCAGGGTAACCTGCCACATGCCAGAGAGTAAGTGGAATGAGTGTTCCCCAGGGACAAGCAGCAGTGGTACAAGATGTGCTGCTGCTACTTGTCCTTGGGGAAACAAATGTCCACACCCATCTGGACATGTCTCTTGAATCAGTTCTTTGGCAAGACCCAATACAGTACAGAAGCAAGAATCACTCATGGGAAAGACTTTTAGAATCGTTTATTCCAGGGAGGGTGACAAGTGGGGAGCAGTAAAGACTATATACAGGTTGGCCAGAAGGTCTGGGCCTCAAGGACAAGACCTGGGCTCATGGCCTGCCTGCACACTCTGGACAAGAATAAAAAAAACAGGGGACAAAGAAAAATATACATATATACAGTTCTGCCAGCAGGGACGCCCAGGGGGGCTTCAGGACATCAGGAGTCAGCCTGCATGGACAAAGCCCGAGGTCTTGGCTCACTGGACCCGCCCCCATACCCCAATCAGGTGGTGGCGTCACAGTGCAAGGAGCAGGCGTCCCCCCTTGACTTGGCACAGTGCACCCTCGATGGCCCAGCATTCCTCAAAGGTGGGCACCATCTGCCGGAGGACCACATGCTCGAACTCAAGTGAGAGGCAAGCCTGCACCAGCAGGCAGAAGAGCTGCAGGGCGTCGCCCATCCCGGTCCCAGCGAGCTGGTTTTGGCAGCTCTTCGGGGTGGCCACCTTGGCCTGGCCCACCAGGAAGTTGGCTAGGCTGACCGCGCCCCGCTCAGCCACTCAGTACAGGAAAGAACAGATGTATGTGTCCTCTGAAAAGTCCCGGCCCAGGGTCCGAAGCAGTGCCCCGAGAGCGGCAAAGAGCGGCTGCAGCCGGGGGGGGAAGTTGAGAAAGGCATAGAAAATGTTCCCTCCCAGCACCCCTGGGCAGAAGGGGCAGGCTGCCAAGGCTCCCGGGTCCAGGTGGCACACAAAGGTGCCAGTGGCCAGGGTACCATTCACCAATCTCCACTGGAGGTCACTAGTCTTCTTGGCGGTGGGTGCCTTGTACAGTGTGCACCATGCTGGGGTCCTGGGCAATGCCAGGTGATGCTGCCACATGGTGTTGGGGCGGCCAGCCAGCACCTGGGCATGCCAGGTGCGCACCACCTATGCGTAGAGTCCCCGCTGGGGCAGTGTGCCAAAGGGACAGCCCATGTTGCTTCTGGGGGGCACGGGGAGCCTCAGTAGTGTGTTGGGCTGGTCAGCCAGCTCACTGGTCACTGCTGGAATGACTGGCAGTGGCGGGAAGACGTCGCCCGCGGCAGGGAGGGCCTGGGGGGCCTGGAGGTAGCCTTCTAGGGTGGCTGCCACCTCTGTCAGGAGGGCGGCTCTAACAGCCCACCGAAGTTTGTCTCAAACTAGAGCCCAAGAACAGAGAAAGGCAACTAGGATGAGCGGCAAGGAAAAGCTGTCATATATGCTGGATACAGGCAGAGACGAAAAGAGCTTGGCTTATTTAACCTTATATAACAAAGATCAGGAGGAGATATGACTGCTCTCCATAGTACATCTGGGGCCGGGGCTAAATGCCAGGGAAGGAAAACAACTATTTAAGCTGAAGGACAACATCAGCGTAAGAATGAATGAGTAGAAATTAGGCAAGAATGAGTTTGGGCTGCAAACTGGAGAAGGTTTCTAAGCAACAGAGGAGTGAGGTTTCAGAAAAGCCTTCCCATTAAGAGGAGCTGCAGCAAAATTCCAGGACACCTTTTTTGTTAATGGAGCTTGATTAGTTTATGAAAAGGACTATTTGAGGCAGTTGCAGGGAACTGGAATTGGTGACCTTGGAGGTCTCTTCCAGCCCTAGAGTCTCTTTACTTTTAACTAGAAAGACAACTGGTGGTGGCCATATGAATAAGATCCAGGCTCAGAAGTGCTGCAGGACTGGGGGTACCCAGTGCTTCCAGAGCCCTGCCTCTTCAGCAACCTCACTAGGTAGATCTGTTCTAGGGTTGGGCTGGGGAATATTAGGCTCCCTGACTCCAAGCCATGCCAGTGCAGCTGGGACCCTAAAAGCCTTGACTGTAAGTGGAGCCACAGACCCTGGGATCCCAAGCAGCTGCTCAGTCTTGTCTGTTATACAGCTGCTATTAGCAAGAGCAAAGCTGGACTGAATGTCAATTTTTTTGGAGCAGCTGGAAACATCATACTCTTTGGAAAATATGCACTGGTACTTTGGATATGGAATTTTCTTGGGATTTCCGATTTGTATGACATTGCAAAAGTTTAGGTTTTGGTCTAATTTAGACTGAACCAATTAAAAACAAACCAATAATGGGCATGTCTAGACAAGACACTTAATGCCCATTGGACTAATTCAACTTAGCGTTAGTGTGGCTGGCAAAAACTGTGCTAATGCGCAGTAGCGCTGATTACAGCACATTTAGTAGCTACTACTGCAGGTACTAAACTTAATGCACTGTAATTATGGTGCATTAATGAACAAGTAGAGGTGTCCAGGCTGTCCTAAAAACTGAAAACCCAGCTCTTTTTTCTGCATCTGAATGGCAGCACCACAGTCAGCAATACTGAGACTGGAGTTGTCAAGATGCCCTTTAATTCTTTCCTGTATATTTCTGAGGAGATGCTGGGTCCTGAACAGCAGCAATGTGGCGAGAAGAACTTGAGCTCAGCTGACCTGCAAATCAGCTTATCCAATTTGTGCCCAATGCTAGCCTGTAACTGTCATCTAGTGTGTTTAAGTGCAGATGCAAAGAGAACAAGAAAGATTCTGCTCTGAGATCTTGTCCCAAAAATCTAAAGTGGCAACACTTGGAATTTACTGAACATCTGCTTCACACAAACATGGCAGGAACTGAGAAAATAGACAGGGATTATTTCCCACAAGTAGCTGCTTTGCAGAGCTACAGCACGTAAATCACAACAAAATAGGACCACAGTGCGGCTGAGTTCATGCCAAGGGCGTTTATGTGCAGTTTGATTACTTTCAGTGGGGAATGTCAACACAAAGAACTAACACTTTTAGCTGAAAGGAATTACCCAAGAGAAACACGGCAGTTATGCTTTGGAACGTGGAAAGGGATGTCCTCCCTTTTCAGATGCTCCTGCTTTAATCACCTGTCTCCTGACACCACTGAGAAATTGGTGCTAAGGCAGGATGCACTTCACAGCTGCCACCAGCCAAGATGTACAGTTCTGGGACAAGATGGGTTTCCCTCATGCTCTCCCTCCCTATTGTGTTTTAGCTCATCCAATCCACTTCTTAACCTTTTCATTCTCTCTCTCTCTCTCATCCTTCCTTATATCTTTGTCTGCCTCATTTTTAAAGCTGATCTGATCCCTTGGCAGCATTAAGCTGCCTCTCCCTCTCCCCTTTTATTTTCTTTTTCTGCCCCATCCTTGTAGTCTCTTTGCTTTCTACATTCCATTTCCTTACGACTCCCTGTCATTGCACCACATTGCTTTAGCCTGTTTACCTGTCCCTGCTCACTTTGGAATAGGCTTGACAGGAGAACTGAAGCTACTTCCTATTATTTAACACTTCTTTTTTTTTAAGACTGCTTTTTTTGCTTTTCCTTCCTTCTTCCTTTATCACATAATCTAAGAAAAGAAGGAGTTCTGTAGCCATGTTAGTCAGAAGTCAGGCAGAAGGTAGGTCTAGGTGACTCTCTGGGTGCGGCCCTCCAGCCAATTTGCGACCCATCTGACTGTGTAGGCATCCACGCTATAGTCACCTAATTTTGTAATGAGAATGGGGTGAGAGACAGTGTCGAAGGCCTTCCTACGCCTACCATGACACCTGCGTCCATGGATTTTGTGACCTGGTCGTAGAAGGCCACCAGGTTGGTTTGACAGGACCTGCCTCAAATGAACCCATATTGGTTGCCCCTAAGCATGATCCCCCCTGCTGGTCCCTTGGCGATGTGCTCCTGCATAATTTTCTCAAAGAGCTTCCCTAGCACCGAGGTAAGACTAACGGGTCTGTAGTTTCCTGGGTCCTCCTTCCTCCCTTTTTTGATCCGGGGTCACTCCAGATAGGACCCATATGCCAGATCTAGTCTTCAGGGCTTGTCCAGTGCAGGCACAGCATGTAGCCATGCCCACTGTATACAGCATTCAATGTACCCTCGCCCTGTGTGTGGCATGCAATGTGTGCTAGTCCAGGGCATGCATTGCATGTGGCACCCATGCCAGACCAGCTGTGTACTGGGTTCAGCAAGGGCAGCTGGTCTCTAGGTCCAATCTGGACCACACCTAGATCCATCATGCACCTCAGGCCAGCCCCACACCATGTGCAGCTTGTGCTAGATGGGTTCCATGTGCTACATGCAGCATGCACAGCCAGGGCCAACACATGCTGCAGGCCTAGGCTCCAGATTTTTGACACCCCTGGTCTATGTGATAAGGATGCTGCTCAGTGTGAACGAGGGTATTGAAAAGTTAGCACATGCCCACTGTACTTCAAAAGTGTGGGTGGATGTCAAGCAGCCATTACCATAGGATTTCTTCAAAGACTCTCTGAATGACTTCACTCGAGTCTCTCTCTACCCTGGTTCCTCATTTGCAAAGCAGAGAGAATAGTTCCTAAAAGGAACAAGCAAGCACAGTGGAAGAGAAAAAAAACCTTAGAACTGTCAAGGGCTGCTTCAGCAGGACAGTAATGGCCACATATGACTGATGATTACACAGCACTCTGTCCACACAGCGCTTTATCACCATTCCCTAATTACTCTTCGCATCACTTCCATTCCTATGCAGCTTGCTTCAGTGACAAAGGAGGGACCAGCGATCTGTGAAAATGGTTCTCAAAGGAAGGCCATGCTCTACTATTTGTCTAGGTGGCTTCCAACCAGCTTTAGTTCTGAGCAACAGGGATGCAGAACAGTGACCTGATAGACCACTTCAGTGAGTACCAGTACTTTGCAGAACAGCAGACCTCTCAGCCCATGGTAATGGAATAATAGCCATGCTAGCTTGTAGTAAAGGGACATAACACCCTGACTGATGCTATAACACAAACAGCTTTAGCTGGAGCCTACTGGCAGAGTGGGATAACCAGGAAACCAATAGAAAGAACAATACTGGTATTTCTTTCCCTTTAAAGATTGGATCACAGTGGGACACACAATTCCCAGTAAGTTACCTAAGGACACGATCATAACTCCCCCTGAGCCTTGCAATGAAAATTTTGCTGTAGATATAATATTTGCAGGCTCTGTGGGAGTTTGATAAAAGATGCTCAAACTGTTCAGAACAATGTTAAGGTTTTGTATTTGCAGTCTACAGGTTCTGGATGTTTTGGTTTGAACTATATCTGTAACCCATGGAATACAATCCTGACATTCATGACTGCTTTTATGTAAGTTCAAGTTCATGCTTCTGACCAGGAGATGTATCAGGTTTGGGGGGTTGCTTGAAAACCAGGAATCTAGAAGTTGGGAATATTTCCATCAAGATTTGATCTTTTCTGGTTATAAGCTATAATTGTTTGATGATAACTAGGAGAGTGCAATCAGTGTGGGGTAGGTTACTGTGGAGTATGTGTGTGGCTCATTCAAAGATAAAATCTATATCTCTGCTGAAGTGTCCTTGCCAGGCAAAGGCATTTTTCAGGCTGGTAAGCCCGGTGGGTATCATGAGTATTCCTGTCAGAGCAGATGTGGTGGTATCCGAGGGCCTAACTATAGATTCCAACTTTCTTGGTGGGCCCAGAGTGGTTGCTGGTTTTGTAGCTGTATGGTGGTCTGTGGGTTTTCTATTTTCCTGGATGTGGATTGTGGTATCCAAATAATTGATGCTTGTGTAGGAGTATTCCTGACAGAATTTCATCAAAGGGACGTAGGTGTTGAATCTGTGGGGGAAGTTAATAAGTGAGTCCAGGTATTCAGTTCAGAGGATGAAAATATCATCAAGATAGCACAGGTATAAGGTAGATTTGATGGCACAGTTTTCTAGAAACTTTTCTTCCAGGTGGCTCATGAAAGGGTTGGCATATTGGGGGCCATCTTTGTGCCGATAGTTGTGTCCATGGTCTAGAGGATGTGACAGTTGTTGAAAGGAAAGCTGTTATGGGGTGAAGATAAATTGTGTGTTGTAGCTGTTGATCCAAGTGTGGTACATTTACTTGGAGGTAATTCATGCAACCAGCTGTGCCTTCACAGTGTGAGATATTGATGCACAGGTTGGTGATATCCACTGTTGCCATTATGGCCCTCTCAGGGATATAACAGATGTTCCAGATCTTGTTAAGAAAATCTGTTACGTGTATAATATGTCCTATAATAATACTTAAGAGACCAGTAGTAGGCACTATAACAACATATCACAAAGAAAACAACTTTGCCACAAATGGTTTACAGTCTGTGTCAAATTGTAGATACTTGGTGAATAAACTAGACTAAGAAGCACAAAGTAATAACACATATAGTTCTTATACCTATGGATCTCGGAATTTAGAGGGTGCTATCACTAAGCTTCTGGTTTGCAATCTGGAGTTCATGAAAACTAGTTTTACATGAACACAAAAAATGTCAAGTTTATAAAATAAAAATAATGAAGACTTCTTTTTTAATGAAAATATTCCTATGCAGTGCTGTGAGCAGTTGCCCCACTAAGCAAGGACATCAGTTTCACTGTCTACAACTTCACAGTAATTAGAGATGGAACAGATTTATTAGGACATTTGGACTAGGGACAGACATTACACATATACCAGTTTAAGTGATCAGAAACTGGTTTAAACCTGTAACAGAACAGAAGTTCAGTGCACATAAACCAGTTTGAAAATGACTGAAACCGGTTTGAGATAAACCTACTTGAATGTAGTATCAGACTTAACTGATTTGGGTCAAACCAGTTTATGCAATGTCTGTTCCACACCCCTTGCTGGTTTAAGATAGACCAGACTCTCCTAGCATCCTGGCATCCGCTCTGGGCTGGGCAGGGCTGTCTGCTCCACAGCAGGGCTGGCCCCTCCCATCTGCTCCCTGGCCAGAGCTCCAGCACTGACTTGCAGACACAGAGCGCCTGCCTGGCTTCTCCCTGCTAAACAGGGTTTATTTCCCATGTCCCTCTGCCTTACGCAGACACCTCAGCATTAGCTAGCAGACCACGTGCTGGCTATAACCTGTACTGTGGGAGACAACAAAGGCAGACAGGCTTTTTTGGAGCTAATCAACAGGTAGGTTAATGTCCTTCCTTGGAAAAGCTGTTTAAGAAGAGCTTGGAGAGTGGCTTTGTTTTCTTAATGGGTTGATAAACACCAAGTTAGGGGTGATAAACATTCCCTGCTGGGCTGCTCGGGCAGGGTGGGGTGGGAAATGCCAGAGTGTCCTGCCTGGGCCTGGCCACCCCCCTCAGCTCAGCACTGTGAAGGGAAGGGAGGGTTGTTCTATTGCCCCCCATCTTCTAGCCTGAGCCACTGCACACATGCGCCTGCATTTCTAGAATGAAAAGGGAACATCTATCCACCTCCAAATTGGTTCAAGTGTTGCAGATTAGACTAGCCTGCAAAGATTGAATCAGTTCAGGCTATTTGAATGTCTGTCCTTAGCCTTAGTCCCTTCCCCCCACCAACTAGTGGCTGGCTGATCCGTCCACAGCAGGTAAAGCACAAAAAGCAAGTATAAATGGGAAAAAGTATATCAGAGCTGGTCAGAAATATTTCTGCAAGAATCTCTGATGTTGTTACAAATTACTGCTAGTGCACTAGCGTAATGATGAATGAAGTAAAAGCTGGGATTTTCAAACCAGCCAAAGAGAAGCTCCAACTTCTGAATGTTGTATTCCATCAGTCACAGACACAGTCCTAACTCCAGACAATCACAAACTTTTGGCTACAAGCCCTGAAGTCTAATTCTTGCAGCTTCTTTTGAAAATCAATGGAAACATCTAGCTACCATGCGACAAATACTACAGGTGTCAGCATTTTTAAATACAAGTCTTACGTTGACCATGTCTCTGCTTCTAAAGCTCGTCATTCCACAAGGAATAAAACAAGCCTCGTTAAGACTCCCATTTGTGAAAGCAGAGCACCTATATTTCACAAAAAGTTGCTGCTCTAATAGTGATGAATAAGATAGAATGCAATGCCAAAGTACAGTTGCATATTGGAGACAGAGAATGAGATTAATGGAAAACCTTATAAAGAGTTTGAAATGGAGTGGCCTCTTGGGATAGAAAATGCCAAGGGTAGTCTCTCTTTCATCTTACTACATTATTTTTCATTAAATAAATGATTCAACTTAAAAATGACAGGTGCTCTCTCTCTATAAAAATAGTCCAGCACCATGAGGCTGGTGAGACAATCTGATGCTGTTTGTTCAACAAATATTCACTTTTTCCTGCACCCCAGAGTCCTGAATACTTATAGCTCTGCCGCATTTAACTACAACAGAACATAGCTTACAAATCTAAACAGGTCAATGAGAGTAGCTATTATGCAGGAATGGCCCTAACAATGTCTGAAATAACATCTGGGTATACCTTCAGTGAAAAAATACTTCCGGTCACTTAAAATATGCATTCATAATGTATATCTCTTCCCTATCCTAAGTGATGTGAAGGCTGGAGGAAGGATATACAATATGTGTAAATTAAACTGAGAAGGTTAAACAACCTCAACTCTCTTTATGTGCTATCATTAACTTTATTATTTGAGTCTCTCTTTTGTAATATGTTCTCCAATTCAAGCTTCTTGAACTGTAACTTCCCATTATTATTTCCTTAATTAGAAGAGCTCTTCACATTACGCAGAAAGTAGGGCTTAGATGAAAGTGTAGGTCTGGTTTTCCTCTGCTACTTTTAAGCATGTCACTTAAATAACTGCACAAGAGTCTCATCTTTTGCCCTGTCTGGTACAATACAAGAGGAGATTTCTGACTAAGGCATGTGTAGATGAAACGGGGCCCCTAAATCGAAGCAGTGGGTTTTTAAACCCGTGTTGTGCACACACCCTGCACTCACCTGCTTCTACGGTGGTGGAAAGTGGAGGGTGAGCTGCCGGTAGGCGGAGCGGTCCCTGGACTGGAGGGAGGTGGGGGGGCGCTGGTGCTTCCCTCTGCAGCAGTGGCAGCCCCCACAGGTGGCTCCCACCCACAGGCAGCTGGCTTGGGTGGTCCCAGGGGACGCTGCAACCGTGGTGGGAAACACCAGGCCCCTGGACAGCTCAGGCAGGCAGGCAGGCTTTGGGGGGTGGGGAGAGTCGGGGAAGGAATATAAGGCTTGCTGCTTTTCTTGGACAGAGCCTGCCTTCTCGGGCTGCTGCCAGGCTGTCTGCAGAGCTTCCTGCGGAGCCCCCGAGTTGCACAGGGCCTGATGCTTCGCTCTGTGGCTGTAGGGACAGCAAACTAAAACTCCTCAGAGGAGTTTTAGTTTGTTGCACCCCAAGTCATTTAAGATGCATTACACTGCCGAATATCCTATACCAGCTGGAATTAATGTGCAATATGCTGCCGAGGCGTGTAAACACCGACACCGTTAAAGCAGTTTACACACGACAAACTGATGATTAAAAGGACAGTACTCATTAATTCACTGAATTCCAGTACTGGAGTAGGGAGAACTGAAAATCAGCCATACATTAAAAGATTATTTTTTTTCCAAATGATCAGGTTCACACTTTTCTTATTATACTTCTGAAAAGTTGCCTATTTTAGAACCAGGTTTCTTCAACAGAAATGTGTAAATAATGTCCTTGAAGAACAAAAGGGCAAATGAAACCAATGCAAAAGCAAATATAAAGAGATAAGAGAAAAATATTTAAAGCTGATCTGATTTAAGCAGACATCAGAAACTAGCAGTATTTAACTAAGAGGTAATAAATGATAGCCAAGTTGCTATTCTCATTTTCTTGTCTTTTAAGCAAGGATAAATATTTGTTGGTCAGCTTCAATTATGCATATGGAACCATATATTTGATCCAGATATCCAAATGCAGATTGTAGTTGTCAGGGGGTCCACAGGGAAACTTCTTGTACTGTCCAGGGGAGTTGGGTTATAAACAATTTCTTGGAGTAAACAATCTTCACATATGTTGTTTTTTTATTACATCAATGACTTTTCATTACAGTATGGCTCAGTTGGCTGGAAAGGTGGAAGGACTCAGCCAATGCTAATCAAGAGTGAGTTGGGTAGTCTAACCCTCAGGGAGTACCTATCAGTACACGAAGATTTAGTCCTTGGTTTACACTAGGGTTGGGGATGTTCAGCTCATAGCTGCTGACTATACCACTCATCAGCTCCACCTCTGCACAAAGCGGAGAATTACACGTTTTATATATTTAAAGTAATTTAATTTACGGGGACAACTCTGAGGCGGCTTTATAGCTGTCTAGACAGGAGGCTTAAATGCCTATATACCCTCATAACGCCACATGTTTGTAGCACTACAAAATGCTGAGACATTATAGGGTATAAACAGACATCATGTTTGGAGTGAGATCAGCTGTGCTGTGTCCCAGCACAGCTGATCTGCTTCATTAGTGTCTAGAAATGTTACTAGAGCTGTTGTCCTTCAGGGTCGGGTCCCTACTGTTCTCAGATGTCAAGGACCAGGGTGTAAGATTTGGCCTAATACTTAGGCTGTCAAGCAAAAGCAGGGCCTAGGGCTGGGTCAAAGGGCAGTAGCCATATACTGAAGCCAGAGGGAGATCCTGAAGCACAGTCCATCACACAATCCAGGGTTGGGAACTGGGGATGAGATGCCAAGTAGCAATCCACAAAGTGAAGTTAAAAAACAGAGCCAAGCCAGGAAACTAAACCACAGGGAAATCAAAAGCTGAAATCCAGAAATAAACCAAAAACAGGGTCAGTAACCAGGAGGCTACAACAGAACTGGCCTGCAAACCCAGGGCCCTACCTGGTGTTAAATGGATAGACGGTACTTCCAGCAGCCAAGCAGGATACTCGCTGCTCCTGAACTGGGGAAGAATTCACTACCTGAGACTTGCTGTAGGTGTGGCCCAGGCTGCTCTGCCTGATGAGAGTCCTTGACACTAGAGATCCTATCCTATCCTGCGCTGGGGTGCACATCGGCAAGGATGTGGTTCTTCTGCTTACAGAGATGCACCTCCCAGTTGGGGCACAGCAGTGTGTGCTGCAGGAATGCCCTGCAGTGCGATTCCCAGGATATGCAGGATTGGGCTCCTGAAACCCTGGGAGTGCCTGCCCAATGTGGCTGGAGTGTACAGGCAGTCCAGAGATGCCCACGCTTTCCTGCCATAAGTGAACAGAAGTTGGCCTAGAAAAGGCAGCACAAACTATTATGGGTAGGAATTGTCACACAAATTTGGGTGACTGTGGTGCAATGAAAGGTTAAGGCATATGTTTCCTCAGACTGTGCCACCATAAAAAATTTTATGGCGGCACAAAGGCAACATCTGTTTGCAGCCTTTGCAGCTTGACAAACAATCACTCGTCCATACTCTGCTTCAGCTACCACTCTTCAGCCAGGGAAGAAGAGAGCATCCCCCTTTATATAGTAAAGACCATCTTATGTCTTGAAGTTCTCACCAATAATAAGGTAAGAACAGGCCAAATCTGGTAACCAAATGTTGCTTGGCTGTTCCTTTGGTTACTATTAGTTGCTCAGTATTGCTTTTGCCTTGACATATTAAGAATTACTTTAAGATTTCTCTGATGTATTAACTGCTTGCTTAAAGAGTCACTCTGTCCTTGACATTGCTTTGGTATGTTAAGACATGGCCTTAAGGATACTATATGCCTACACCGCCTGAACGATGCTACATGCCCCTGGCTATTTTTGTCTTGGAGAGACTTTGTTTAATTAATTGTCTTAAAAGAATTTGCAGTCTGAGGTTTACTGTTATATATTTGCCTCAGAAGTACTATTGCTTAAAGAGTTTTTTACCCTTTACTATAGGCCCTGTGTAGGTAGTCTATAAAAGCCTGAGCATACTGTTACTTTAAGTTGATTTACTCAGTTTTCTTTAAAGATTTGTTTTCTTCCTAAATGTCTGCCAGCTCTCTCTCCTGAACATTTCAGAGTGATTACCAAACACATTGCTGGCGTGCTGTTTTATCTTTTCAAGCAGAAAGTAAAGACTACATTGAAAAATTTGGACGAGATAAAGTAAAATGTCCTACCTTAAAATGTAAAAGGTAATAAAAAGTAAACAGTAATTAGTACCCAATTCTGCTGCCCTTCTTGATAGCTGAGAAGTATCTGAAATCAGTGGGACTATCTGCAAACTAAGATACTGTTCAACATGAATCAGAGTGGCAGTATTTGACCCTTCATGAGGAAAAACAATTCAGCATGAGGATACTAGAACAAGGCTATCTGCCTCTGTGATAAACTCTCTCAAAAATCTGCTGGCACCTAGTCAATAGAATACATCTCTAAAATAATTTCATCACATTGACTTCCGTGAGTCATCATATGGGCACAATGATTTGTCCATTCAGGTGATACTGTAGGATCAGGGTCTAAGTAATTACTCCCAAAGAGTTGCTTCTATTATCAGTGCCTTTTTTCTGCCTGCAGCTATAATAGGTGGGATGCATGATTTATAAACCTTTCACTCACAAAAGTCCATCCACTCAAGAACAGACTGCTGCATTGTAAAACAACAAAGCTAATTTGATACGTCTAACTTAAAACAAAAACACAAAACAAAACAAAAAAGCAATTCCAATTCCAGGCAGTTAGCTTGGAAAATGTATGTCCTTGATAGAAGGTATCTAAAAAAATACAGCACCACTATGCTCAGCAATAGGGCATCTAAGTCCTCTTAGATTTAGCCCTGAGTCATGAATGTGGCATTGCTGATTACAGATACATTTAAGGTGATTTTGGTAGTGGTAATAAGGACATGGCTTTCCCAGCATGCTAGAGATTGGTTCTGCATCAAGTTGCTCTAAGCCCTCTGCAGATTACAGTGGGTAGTTGTTGGCTGTTCAGGGCCATTTTTAGCAAATGGTGTTTTAATGGTACTGAGTGCTTTCATTTTACAAACCATATCTAAAACAAATAAGTAAAATACAATTAAAAAAAAAAATCGGCTCACTTACAGCCACCAGCTTTTCCAAGTGTGATTTCTTTTCTTTAATTAACAGAACAATGTGACATCAGTTACTATCCTAACATTTCTGGAGATAACAAAACAACCATTACAAAAAACAGGGTTTTTTTTGGTCTTGTCTTAGCCTCTAGTATCACTGCTCAATGGTTTTGGTTCCAGATGAAACATTTCTGATGGCTGTGGCTATCTGATAATGTCCTGTGCATACCTTAATGACAGAGGGTAGATTATTATTGTATATGAAGTATTTGTAAAAACATGGCACAGAACTCTCTGGCATTTCCAGACCTACCTACCATCTGTGTATTTGGACATCTTTCTTCTAGACTTTGCAAAACACTAAGTGCTTTTTGCCAGCTGCTGGGCCCACTTATGCCCTACTAACATTGACAAGAGCTCAGGACATACAGCACCTTGAAGGATGGGATGCAAGGAGAGTTTTACCTTAAGAAGATCTTTGTACAGAACTGTACATCCAGAGTTTGACTGGATATATTACTGTTGCAACAGGTAACTGCTTGTGTATATTAAATGACAACTAGGCTGGAAAACAAGCACAAACAATGAGTGGCTAGTTGGGATGTGAGTCAAATATCTGTCCACTCAAACACTGGGCTCTGCTAAAAACTACCAGGTTGGCAAAGAACCTTTCTAAAATCCTTTTCTCCCTATCCTCTTATGCTCTGTTGTCTCAGGCTGCCTTTGGTTTTGATACATTTAAATTGTAAACATGAAGGGTTCCCTCGTTCAATAAGTAGGCAAACTCTCATTGAGTCCAGCAGAACTAACTCTACTACATGGACTGCTTCAGTGAGTGAAGAGACTCAACCCTAAGGAACTTCACTGAACAAAGAATAAATCAAGTCACCATAGACTTGCTTTCCAGAGGCACAGAGCATCCACACCCTCAGCTCCCCCCTGGCCCTGTGAATACTTAGCACATTTCAAAATTAGGCCATGTGTACAAGCCTTGCTGTCTAATGAATGATTCCACTCTCCTGCACATTCCCCCTCCTACAAAGTGAGAACAATTTGTTCAGACAAGCTTCATGCAGAGTTTCTGGCAGTTTGTAAAAGCCAAAGGCTTAAAATGCTTTTAAGGAAAAGGTGGACTTGACCATCTAGAGATAGTTACAGCTCATTACCAAACTTCAAAATATCATGCCTCAGTCAGGTTTCGTTTGCATACTACCAAAAGAGCAAACTCTTATTCTGCCAGCTCGTTTGCAGTAGGGGCACAAAGGTCTCTGTTGGTATAAACTGAGGGCAAAGATCTTTGTTGGTATAAACTGTCACAGTTCCACTAGCAAAACAGAGAATGCACCCACCTATTTTGATTGTATTACCTAGATTTTAACAATCACATAATAGTCTACCCCAGACTGACCTCCACGTTATAAATACTCTGTGCAGCAAATGAACGACTATCAGGTTCACTCTGCCCTTGATCTTCCCTGAGGTGATAATAAAGCAAAAGACTTTACTCCATCCATGGCCTGATGTTGGTAAAGTATGATTTGAGAGCTGCCATAGGTAACTCTACTCACCCGATCTTCCTCTGCTCTGAGATCTGGCATGGTGCTGATACACAGGCTGACAGCAGTGATGGCAACAAAGGAGACTGAGATACAAGCAAAGATCTTTCCTGGGATCCCTGAGTGAGGGTTTTCCACCATGTCCCTGAGCTTTCTCATGCACATACCCAAACGGCTACTGTCCTGGAAGGCTTGCTGCGGAGTTTCATCCGATACTGTCTCCCCCTCGTACAATGAAGACTCAGCTATCTCCTCCTCCTTTTGTCGCAATCTCTTCTTGCAGCACCACTCTAAGTGTTCCTCTTCTATCCCCCAGTATATCAGCTCCTCTTGGAAAGAGAGGGCGCACATCTCCCTGAGAAGCCTCAGCTTCCCAGCTGTCAGGAAAGTCATGATTGTCCGAAAGGCACAAGGATTGCGGTCAAAAAAAAACTCATTGCAGCTGACATCATAATCATCACAGATATCCATTATCTCATCGTAGTTGTTACACGATTTTAGTTTCCCAAGCCTGGTCAAGGGGCAGTCATCCAAGGTGGTCCATGGAATCTTATACTTGATGCCACCTACATTTATTATCACAAACCGGGTTCGGTCCTCTCGCCGTGCCAAGCAGCACAAGTCTTCCCTAGGATGGAGAAGCTTGGCTTTTTTGTAGAAAAAGCCTTTCTTGGTCTGCACCTCATACAGGTTTTCCAAATATTGGGATTTTTTTCTTCTGGCCCCAAAAAGCCAGTTGCGAAGTCCCCAGGAGCCTGGGTGGGAGAGAAGCCTGGGCACAGCCCAGCTGGGGGGTGTGTGTGTGTGTGTGTGTGTGTGTGTGTGTGTGTGTGTGTGTGTGTGTGTGTGTGTGTGTGTGTGTGCGCACGCACGCACAGGGAGTCCCACCAAGTCAGCC
>NW_017728992.1:67582108-67584185 GCF_001723915.1 Gavialis gangeticus
GGTTTTCCAAATTGTTGTAGGAGTACGAGGTGAGCTCGGGGTCTGTGTTCCCAGTGAGTAATGCCATTTCTTGATACATTTGGTAAGTTCATGGAGGAACCCAGACTACTCAGAGAAACAAAGTTAGATGTTTGAACAGAGAGCGAAATGGGCAGTCTGCAAAAGAAAATAAAAAAAAAAATTAAAAATGACACTAGCATTCTGATGTCGAAGTAAAACAAAACAAACTCCCCCATTTCCTCTCTGATTTTTTAAATTCGTTTGCATTTTAGTAGGCATCTTTAAGGATTATTTTTGCTCCCCTCCTAATGCTAGGATCAAAAATGTTGGGTTCTGCTCTTCCTCTGCCACCAAATAGCAAGCTGTGCTCAGGCCTTGTCAACCTATTAACGCAGTTTCAAGTGACAACCAAAGAGGATGTGAGCAGTACATTAGCACTATACATTGTTCCTTTCCCAAGGCTGAGTAGGAAGAGGATAGAAGAAGTTTGTGCAGCAGCATGTTGGACTCCCCACACAATAGTGACTTACACTTTCAGTGGTTATTGGATAAAACTTTGCTGAATGCTTTACTTTGTTTAGGCAAGACTAATGGCTACCTCTACTATAGGGTCCTCTGTGGTGCAACCACAAGTTCTCATCAGGTATGTCTATGGTGTAGTCAGAGGTGATTGCAGCACACAAAGGCATACTTGAGCTAGTTTTAATCTAGCAAGATAACTCAGGTATCAAGATCAAAGGTAACATGCCAGCACAGACTTCAGAACAGCATAATGAGCACAGTAGGGAATAGAGAGCCTGTGCTAAGGCCCTGGCAAACATTATATGTCAACCATGTCACGAACTGTAACATGCTACACCTTCAGCCAATTTACGGCACCATAAAATGGCAAACCAGCCACAAAGATGTTTTACATCATCGCACTTTAAACTGAACATGTGGCTTGCGTCTTCAGACCCAGAGCTGTCTCAACGGATGCTTAAAATCAGCTGATTGTCTGCACCAGCCTGGGATAGCCCTGGGTCTTGAACCATGTCCTAGGGCAGTTTCAGGTCATTGTGGACAATCAGCCCCAGTGACTGGTTTGTATGGTGCCTTAAACTGAACATGTGGCATCTATTTCCAGACCTGGGGTGGTCTCAGCAGATGGCATTTATCAGTGGATTATCAGCATCAGCCCAGGCCAGCCCCAGGGTTTGGGAAATAGCCTTCCCCTGCCCGATCCCTGGGATTGGGTTGGAGAGTGCCAACCCCTGCAATGCTGTGATTGAGATCTGAGGATTTTTTTCGTCCCATCCCAGAAATGGGGCATCTTTCCATGAATATATGGCATAGCAAGATGTGTTTTTTGGATGGGGCATAAAATGTTTCAGGAACATAAAATTCCTAATCACATTATTGTATTTATTTCTGCCAGGGTCATAAAGTCTGTGCCACTGTGGATTTACTGCTGTTGATACTTGATGTAGAGCAGGGGTGGGTAATTATTTTGGGCAGAGGGCCACTTACCAAGTTTTGGCAAGCTGTTGAGGGGTCACATTTCCCTCTCCGGTGCAGGGAAGCAGGAACAGCCATATGGTCCCAGGCCAGAAGCCTCTGCTAGGCAGGGGCTTCTGGTTGGGGGAGCAGGGCTGGGTGGGCCTTGCTGGGTCCTACTGCCCTTGGTTCCTGTCATCTTTGATAGGCAGTCAGAAGCAAATAAATATTAAATTTTCTAAAATTTTAGGGGCCCTGTGGGCTGGATAGAATGGCCTGGTAGGTTGGATTCGGCCCCTGGGTCATACTTTGCCCCCCCGCCCAGCCTGATCTAGAGGGAGTAAAGTTAGCTTGGGTTTGCTTACATATGACATGGTCACATCTCCAGTTGCAGCATGGATGTACCCACAATCAGAGGCTGCATATTAATAGAGTGAAAATGGGTTAATGGATTTTTTTCATAGTTTCATAGTTAGTAGGGTCAGAAGGGACCTGAGCAGATCATCAAGTCTGACCCCCTGCCATGGCAGGAAAGAGTACTGGGGTCAAACAACCCCAGCAAGGTGTTAGTCTAGCCTCGTCTTAAACACCCCCAGGGTAG
>NW_017728992.1:67589185-67603169 GCF_001723915.1 Gavialis gangeticus
CCCATCCCTCCAGGTCTAAAGTGACCCATCCACCACCACTCTCTGGGTGTGGCCCTCCAACCAGTTAGTGACCCATTTGACTGTGTAGGTGTCAACACTAGAGTCCCCTAGTTTTTTTAATGAGAATGGGGTGAGAGACAGTGTCAAAGGCCTTCCTAGAGTCCAGAAAGACTACATCCACTACTACCCCTGTGTCTAAGGATTTTGTGACCTGGTCATAGAAGGCCACCAGGTTTTCTGTTTGCCTTTTGTATCATGTAGTTCACACTATATGAAAAAGTCTTTTGTGAGGTCATATGCTGGTTATCATCACTTAAGATAACCAAATCAACAAAGCTATGGAACTTTAAGAAGCTGTTTGTGGCCACGGCTGGAGGGCTGGAACGTTGGGATCTGCCAAAGCTCCAATAGAAGATCCATTGGCCAGCAGGGGCATCTCAACAGGAGTTGTATCTGAACCTAAGAGTCAACTGGGGCTAGCAGTAACTTGTAAACAAGATATGTTGTCACTGCAGTAACTGGGGAACAATATTATGCAATGTTTGCATCACATGGGGCCAGGATTTTACCATAGTTCAGGCAAGTATGGTAGGCAACCTATGGAACTGGGATGTACATCTGGCTTCTGACCTGAAATGAAAGTCTCTGGTTACATATCCTTTATCTGTAGAGGCTCTGAGTTAAAAAGGTAAATCTGGTATTATTATTGTGAACACTTTAGGATTTCCAGGCTTGAGTTTATTTATTCACCACCTGTTGCTTGCCTCTCTACTCCCAGTACCACCATTTACAAAGCACTCAGTCTCTTTGCTTTCCATCCACTGTTCTCCTGAAGGAGTATTAATGCATCTCAAAACAGTACTGAGGAATTACAGCAGGGAAGCATTCAAATCCTCCTGGCCTAATAAAGGTTGTTGCAACAAGGTAAAGACAATAAATAGACTTGGAAATTCTAGGGCCCCAACAGGAAATCTGGGCTGTAAACAGACTGCAAATAAAGTGCAATCTTATTTAAAGGAAATGGAGAGCCTAAAACTAGATAAAATAAAGAGCAAATAAAGGTTACAGAACAAGGGTTAAATTAACAGCACCGATGGCAGGTTGGTGAAACTGATGCAAAAATTTAAAAACTTGTGAACAGACATTTTGCAAATCACTTCACAGCTTATGTGGATTCTTATTCATATGGTCTAGAAGGCAAATGAATATGTAAATGCTAAGTGAAATTAGAAACCACACATCCAATGACAAAAAACAATCACAGGCCATGCAGTAGCTCTTCTTTTCTTAAGCTACACTCAACTCTTAGGTGGATTGATCTGTAAGAATCTCCAGCAGCAAATGAAGGATGTTTTTTGGTTAATGACATGAGTCACACTGCTACTTTTCTTTCTAATTATTGCCAACTGAATCATAACTGCAACACTAGTATGGGTCACAGTCCATGCACAATATTTTAGGGGCTAATGGAATGAATAACGGGTGCCATGAAATATTAACCCTTATTAGGAACTGAGGTGTTGTCCACCTCTTGAATCACAGTTTAGCAAAAAGAAAGGAAAAAAAATGGTACCCAAGGCTGTAGGTGCTGAAGCCAAAATTTGACAGAAATGTGATGCCTAAGGTACTTCCATGCTCAGCTCCTATTGCTTTTCAGTATTTAATCTCACTACCTTCTTTAAGTTACAGAATTAAACAAAAAATAGGTAGATAAACTAAAAAAAAGAGATAAATGTTTTGCACTGGAATTAATATAAGAGTTTTATGTTAGGTCACTAAGACAGGGAAAATTACTTGACTTAGACAATTGCTTTTATTTTCCTTGCTTTAGATTTCACTGAATTACAATACTTTCTGGTGCAAGTGATTAAACATTTCTGTCTTTTAATGTGCCTTTGAACCTGTAAGAGAAAGTCTTGAGGACTGGATCCAAAAGAACTTTTTATTTTATATGTATTCCTTAGATATTTTGTAAACATTTGATATGTATTCTCCCCGGGTGGGGGGGAGGGGGTTGTGCAGGTCCACAGAGTTTTGTCTCTTCATAGGTCTACCATAAGCATATGGAAAGACAGACTATCAAATTAACTTGTAGGAAGTCTCACAGTATCTTTTTGGCTGGTGCTCTGTCTTCAATGAAGTTTTATTTGTGGAAAATACTGAATGACATTTCAGTATCTGAAATGGACGTGAGATGTGCTTCTCTGCACAACAGCTTCATCTTGGTCAGAGCAGGGAGGGAAAGGATACAGTGGGAAATATCACAGGCCCAGAAGGAATTCAGAACTTGCAGAGCAAAGAAGGTCTTACATTCCTGAGGACAGCAGGGCTGCTAGACATGATGCCTTTGGAGAGGCTTGAATTTTTGGGTGGAGCTTCAGACTGAACAGACTTCTGCAATCTGATTTGCACAGTTTGTGCGCTGAGCAGGAAAAGGCTGTTTGTAGACTGGCAAAGGTGTGTTCAGTCACAAAGCTATTCTTTGATACTGTGAAAATTTCCAGACTGATACAGTCAAATTGTCACTTCTTCTATTAGGACAAGAAAATACTTAATGGTTCTTTTACATGACAGCACCAACCTTAGAGCATAACACAATTCATTAGAGAAGTACTAGCTGAGAGCCAAAGAGCAGGCATCCCATTGCAACATGTTCTGTGAGATGGGTGTTGTATAGCATAGACTTCAGTGCAGCTGGGATCACAAAGGCCATTCCTGCCATAGCAGGGGTGCACTGTCAGCGCATCATATGCTTGTAGTCCTTATTACTTATTGTCAATAAGGTAAACTATTAATTGTCACCCTTCTGATGTCAGGCTTTTGTTTTCATGTCTCACTAGTCTTACAAGTTAACATATGAAAAGTAATTTACATCATTTTAACATCAGGGCCAGGATTTGCCTTCCCCTGTTCTCCATCAGCATGATGTTACAGACAAGAGACCAGACACACTTCCAGTGTTTCTTTGGATCCAACAGTGTGCATGCCCCTTTCTGGGTGAAGGAAAATTAGGCTGTGACAAGACATGCATGTCAGTTTTTACATTTCATCATTAGGGCTCTTAGAAAGTTTCCAACTTTCTGAATGAGAAGATGAGATGTTTTTATTTTGTGAATATAAAATGATGTTGATTAAATGGTAAACAAATTGAACCAGTTTTTGTTAAGTTGTTGCCAGGTGACTGGATAGGAATTGGTAATGGTAAGGGCACATGCAGCATATGTCCTTTTGGTCAGCAAGTGCAATATGGGGAACACTAGATGCATCTGAAAGTTAGTTTATCAATTGGTAAGAGTTTGCTGGTCACAGGCTTATTGCTAGCAGTAAGAAAGCCATGTAACAGAAGCCACTATTACCAAAAATTGGCACCTTTTTAGATGCCTCTGCCCAGAGGACATTTTTTAAATTAAACATGGAATTGCATTACCCTTCTCAATATCCCTAAGGCAACATGAGTACTGTGGCAAGGAAGTTTGGGGCCTGGAGCAAAGCCCACAGCGGCTGTCTGCCCTCATCTTGTGCACAGATCTGGAGGGCATATGCCCACCCCATGCTTGCCCAGGGGTGCACACAGTGGTGGAAGCCACGCTCCCCCATCCCTGAACCCCTCCAAATGAGCCGCTTGCAGCTCTGTTCCGCACCCCGCCCCGGCTGGGCAGTGCCTGTTGGCGCGCCTTTGCTTCGGCACCCAGGGTGGTCACCCCGCCCTCCCTTGCTATGGCTCTGGGCAGCATTACCCAAAGTATGGGGGGCAAACCCCTGAGAAAGTGCACAAGTTTCCTAGGGGAGGGTGGATACATGTACACAGATCACAGCTCCTGATTCCTGCCACCAGCAGCAGCTGAAGTGTGGGCAGGGTCAGGGGAACACGAGAGTGACTGACCCTGCTGTGACACAGTGTAAATCCACAAAAAACTTCAGGAAGAGCTGCTCTGAGAGAGAGTCCTGGCTGGTCAGATTTGAGTGATGCACATGGTGCTGCAAGGGTGTGGGGAACTTGCACTGCTGATTTAACTGTGCCACAGATAAACAAAGACGTCATTGTGAATAGCCAGTCTGGCATCTCTGGAATGTTTGGTGCTGACTTGTAGACATGGGAAATGTATCACGACCTTCCCAGAAATATTAAGGGTGGTTTAAAATTATGCTGGTCTCAAAATACTTGGTGCCTGCTGGCGCTCTCCAAAATACTTGCATACCTAAAATTAAGCAGGAACATCCCTTTAAAAGCCAACCCCTCCAGACATTATGTTACAGCCTCACTCAATTGGCATGTCTACCATTTAGTCAAACAGCTGGGTAGAAGCAGGTGGGAGTAATCAAACATGCACTCTGCATCTAGCTCCCCTTGACACTAGCAGATGAGAAAAACCTGGACCTGTATGTGGTGATTAGCATTTGAAGAAGCACTTGCTCTTTCAATTGGCTGATCATACATGGGGGGATAGTGTAAACTATTTCCTTAGAAGTAAATAATAATAAAGAAAATATTTTCTATATCCAAAGTCCTTCTTCAGGTATATAGGCAGCAAGAAGAAGTCTCGGGGTAATATTGGACCCCTATGAGGCAGGGCAGTTGGTGACGGACGCATGAGAAAAGGCAGAACTCTTCAACAAGTTCTTTGCCCCCGTGTTCCTGTCTGCTGACAATGGGGTGCTCTTGGGTGATAGCGCAGAGAGGCCCAGGAAGGATGCGAGTCCACCGACTGTTAGTTCAGACCTAGTTAAGGATTACCTGGAGGGCTTAGATGTGTCCAAGTCGGTGGGCCCGGATGACCTTCATCTGAGGGAAGGTCATCTGAGGTGCTGAGGGAATTGGCTGGTGTCATTGTGGGGCATTGGCACGGCTGTTCGAGGACTCCTGGTGCTCGGGCCAAGTCCCTGAGGACTGGGAAAGGGCCAATGTGGTCCCTGTTTTCAAGAAGGGAGGAAGGAAGAGCCTGGCAACTACAGGCCAGTCAGCTTCACTTCTAACCTGGGGAAGGTCTTTGAAAAAAATTATCAAGGGCCACATTTGTGAGAGCCCTGCAGGGGAAGTGATGTTGAGAGGTAACCAGCATGGGTTCGTGGCCAGGCCGATCCTGCCCAACTAACCTGGTCTCTTTCTATGACCAGGTAACAAAGAGCTTAGATGTGAAGGAGGAAGTCAATGTCATCTTCTTGGACTTCTAGAAGGCCTTCGACATAGTGTCCCACCCAATTCTGGTGGGCAAGCTGAGGGACTGCAGCATTGACAAATGCACGGTCAAATAGGTGGCAAACTGGCTCCGGGGTGCACCCAGAGGGTGGTGGTGGATGGGTTGATGTCGTCCTGGGAGGGTGTAGGGAGCGGAGTCCCCCAGGGCTCAGTCCTTGGGCCGGTGCTGTTCAACATCTTCATTAGCAACCTGGACAAGGGTGTGGAGAGCACCCTGTTCAAGTTCGCTGATGACACCAAGCTGTGGGGTAAAGTGAACACACCAGCAGGCAGAGACCACATCCAGGCAGACCTCGATAGGTTGGAGAAGTGGACGGATCTGAACAGGATGCGGTTCAACAAGGACAAGTGCAGAGTGCTGCACCTGGGGAAAGGGAACCAGCATTATGGTTATAGGTTAGGGGCTGACCCTCTTGGCAGCACAGAGGCAGAGAGAGATCTTGCAGTCAGGATTGATTCCAGGATGAATATGAGTTGCCAATGCAATGAAGCAATAGGCAGAGCCAACCGCACCCTGTCATGCGTCAACAGGGGCATCACAAACAGATCCAGAGAGGTCTTGCCCCCCTCTATGCGGCACTGGTCAGGCCGTAGCTGGAGTAGTGTGTCCAGTTCTGGGCGCCACACTTCAAGGACGTGGAGAACCTGGACAGGGTCCAGAGGAGGCCACTCATATGGCTGAGGGCCTCCGTGGCCAGCGCTATGAGGAGAGGCTGAGGGACCTGAATCTCTTCAGTCTCCACAAGAGGAGACTGAGGGGTAATCATGTGGCTGCCTACAACCTTATCAGGGGCCACCAGCAGGGACGCGGGGAAAGTCTCTTCACCAGGGCCCCCCTTGGGGTCACCAGGAACAATGGCCACAAGCTGAGGGAGGAGAGCTTTAGGTTAGATATTAGAAAGAACTACTTCACTGCAAGGGTGGCCAGAGCCTGGAATAGGCTTCCCAGAGAGGTGGTGCTCTCACCTTCCCTGGAGATCTTCAAGAGGAGATTGGATAGGCACCTGGCTGGGGTCTTATGACCCCTGCCACCCCCAGTGCTCCTTCCTGCCCATGGCAGGGGGTCAGACTAGATGATCTGTCTAGGTCCCTTCTGACTCAGTGATTCTACGATTCTGTGTTCATGTATTCTCTGATCTGTAACACTCGTGAGTCCATTGTGGACTCAACATACATTGTGGTACAAAGCAGATTATTGTGACATGATTTAAGAAGTCACAGACATGAAAGGTGGATTAGTATACATTTCATGTCTTTTATTCTGGAGGCAGAAGGATTGTTCAAAGCAGATGATCCATGCTGCAGTGCTCAGTCACTTGGATAAGCTAGGGAGTGATAGTAGCAGCTATTACCAAAACAATTCCCATATCTTATGATTTCATTCTTTATTCACTGTATTTAAAGACAGCCAAAATCAGCTACAGATGAAAATCTCCATTAGCCTCATAATTAAAGCAAAGCACTAGGACTTTTCAACCTCAGATTTTCCACAGGACCTAAACCAGGTCACCTGATATATCATCTCAGTTTCCTATTTGTATAACTATTAAAATAAGATTTTTATGACAAAAATAAACATACTATTTTCCCCCTGCACCTTTTTCTGTCCTTTCTATTTAGACTGTAAAGGTCTTTGGAGCAGGGACAGTATTTTTGCTGAGTATAAAGGGACTGGATCCTACCTGGGTTTGTAGGTCCAACAATATAATAATAAAGTATAAATAAAATCCTTATAATGCAATATTAAGTTAGAAAAACTGTAATTGTTAAATTAAAAAAATTAAGATTTGGGTTTTTTTGCTTTTATTTCTGACAAGTTAGCCAAGTTAAAAGAATTGCATTTAGAATCCCATAAGATTTAAAACCAACCAAAGCTTTTATCTTGAACAGACAAAATATCTGAGGTATGGAAGAGATACAAATGTATTTCCTTACTTTTATTAGCTTTACATTAATGTAGGGGTCAGCAACATTTTTGGGCAGAGTGCCAAAAACATCCCAACCTTGACTTGTCAGACGTTGGTGTGCCAGAGGCAGATGGCAGGGGAGCCACAAGGGGCCTGACCATTGTTGGTGTCAGTGCAGCTCAGGCTCCTTCTCCACCATCCGCCCAGAGGCACATACGCACCTGCCACCAGCAACAAGCCAGGCCAGGGCTCCGCAAATCTCGGTACAGCAGCTCGCAGCCTCCCTGCTGCCTCGTGTGAGCAATCCCAGGATCTATGGTGGGTGGCAGGGGTCTGCCCAGAGCCTGGGTCGGCTGGGGCAGGTGGCCAAGAGGCTACAAGCTGCTACACCCAAATCTGCAGAGCCCCAGCCTGGCTCATTGCTGGTGGTGGGTGCATGCGCTCGTCAGGATGGATAGCAGGGAAGGGGCTGGGGCTGTGCTGTCACAAAAAGGATCGGGCCCCTTGCATCTCCCTTGCCATCCGCCCCGAGGCATGCCTGCATTTGTTACTGACAATGAGCCAGACTAGGGCTCCACAGACCTCAGTGTGGCAGCTTACAGCCTCCCAGCTGCCTGTTACAGAGGGCCTGGGCTCTGAGTCACCATGGAGCCTGGGCTGCTTTGATAAAATAAAGGATTGAATATCATCCCTTTATTAGATGCGATGTGTCCTAAATATAAAATTCCTTTAAGGTTCTTAAGAGTTCTATTAATTTTAAGCATAAAATGATCACATTTAAAATATATTTATGCCCCAATCCTGAAAAAAAAAATCTGTTTGAGAAGTTGGGTTTCTGGTCTGAAATCTTTCACTGACTTTATGCCATGCTATGTGATGAACTGAAACAATTCAATTTGTTAAATGAGCAAATTAAATTAACCTGACTCCAACATTGTAATTATTCTGACATGTGTCTATAGCTGTTTGTCTCTGTTAGGGAGCCATTGAATTATCTGGTATTATTGCACCGGATGGGGCTTTTTGTTATATTACTAATGCTATAAAAACATCTTCAAAGGATCAGAGGTTCATACATTTAGGGGTTTGGACTTCTACCCAAACCTGCACAGTGTTGAAACCTTTGTTCTTGGAAGTCTCCCAGCTCTCTCCCTCCTTTTTTTTTTTTTTTTACTTACAAACTCTACAAATATTGTACACAAAAAAACCAAGAATTCTTGGTTCCAAAATTATACCTTTTATTAGACCACTGGAAAAGCGCAAGAAAACTGTCCTTTTCTGCAAGCTTTTGGGATCAAAGTCCCTTCGTCAGGCTCTAGGAAAAGTATAGATGGTACAAGATGGTAAAAATTCCCCATAAACAGGAGGACAAGGTTCTTTGGGTGAATCTTTTATTAGACCAACTTAAATAGTTGGAAAACAATTTAAGCAAGCTTTCGGGTTCAAAAACCCTTCAGCAGGCTAAGGAAGTTTCAGCAGTTGGTGTGTGCTCTTCCTGGATGGAATGAAAAGTAAAGAAGCCAGAGGCTGGGTGGGTAGGAACCATCTATACCTTTCCCATCTTGTACCATCTGTACTTTTCCCCACAGCCTGAGGAACGGACTTTGATCCCAAAAGCTTGCAGAAAAGGACAATTTCCTTGTGCTTTTCCAGGTGGTCTAATAAAAGGTATCATTCTGGATCAAGAGTTCTAGTTTTTTGTATGTCTTTTTCTCTCAGACCAACATGGCTACCAAGTACACCCACAAATATTGTATAGTAGTATTTGTTTCCACAAATATTGTAGGATAGAGGTTTTCAAAGAAAAAGACTGCTCACTTTCTAAATATCTTGTATTCTGACTGATATGAGTAAATCCTGCTCATATTAGTAATCTGTTTCAGTTCAATTAACTATAGAGATTACTATAGAGTTAGCAGGGCCTGGTTTTAGTTAGGCAACAGGCAAACACAGGAATTCAGATATGATGGTTAAGGACACCACATTAAAAACCTACACAGCCAGAGAAAGATGATGTGAATACATGCATGCAGACAAGGCAAAACATCTCTGACAAAGCGATGACTTGTTCTACTTGCAGGTTAAGTTATGCTTGCCACCTCTTTCCCCTCAGGTCAAATTGCTCTACCAATGGGAAGAGCACTGATCCGTTTCTGCTTTTTAGGCTGATAAAAAGGAGATGAAAGAAGTGCTTCACCTAAGCCCCCTCAATAGAAAGCAGAGGGATTTGCTTGTGGTGTGTTCTTTGTGAGGGATCCTCCACTATGGCATTTTTTCTTGGACCCTCAGAGTCCTGCCTTGTTAACAACTGTATGCGGGTAAGACTCTCTAAAGCACTTAATATTGTCCTAGCATAGATTTCAAATGGGAGCAGAATTAAGACTCCTATATGCATTAGCAGGAACAGAGTTAGATTAATATAGCATGCCTTTGAAACCCAGTCAGGTGTTTGTGCTAATGGGACAGGTATTCAGAGCACGGGATGGGCATTTATTGACATTTTATAAAAATGTGGAGGAAAGAAAAATAAAACCTTTAGTAATTTTGCATGAAACCTGCTTCCTTCATGTAGTAAACCACATACAAGTCAGTCAGTAAGTCAATTTTCATCAGTGCTTCTGAAGAAAATGCTAATTTTTTTTTCAAACTATTTCAGCAGTACAGTAAGACAACATGTTCTTCCCAATCAAGGACACAGACTGAAAGACTTTAAACATTTGGTGTCTGCCAAATTAGCATCACTTCAGGTTTGAAGCTTTTACAAGGTCTTTAAATTTAGAGTTCTTTTATAGCATATTTTGTCAAAGTGAACTGACTGTGTAATAAATGTTAAAAAGCTGGCAGCAAGGTATTTGCAAAGATTAAATAGATGATTGTTAGCCTGGCATAATATTACTTATAATAAAAATAAAACTGCATTAAAATAGTTTGGTGCTCTTTTTAATTGGCTGTTGTAGCAGGGGTTGGAGTCAAGGCCCTGCTACAGACCAACAAAGCCAGCCAAACACGCAAGGAACTCACCTGGGCGGGTCTGGGAGGATTGCACAGCCCTTGCGTGACAACAAAAAAGGTCCAGGGAGAACTTGGGAAATGGGCAGACCCCGGGGGCACGGGATCACATGTCACAAAGAGCTTGCTCTGGTTGGCCTGGAGGGCTGACCAGGCAATTCAAATAAGTGCTGGAAGATGGTTAACATTCAGCTTCCCCTGGAGAGAGGCTAGTACAGTGGGGACAGAGAGCTGTACCACCCAGGTGGAGATGCAGGGTCCAGTCAGCTGAACTGACAAGCTTCACAGGAACTAGGACAAGCCTTGTGTGTGGAGCTGACTGACCCAGGAAAGAAGGATAAGTAAAGTGGGTGGCCAGGTTAGAAGGAGCCAGTCTGGTGATTCTGGAGACAGAAGTAGGATTCATACCAATGCACCCAGCGAGGGCCCAGCAGCAGGGTGCAAGGAGTGAAACCCAGTAGGGGTGCCAGGAACCCAGATGTGAATATATTTGGAGAATGCAGCAAAGGCATTTGCACAGCCAGCCAGAAATAAGACAGAAGTAAGAGGACTGATTTATAAATTCTGAATGAATTAAAGTAGGGATTAAGAAGAAAGAGGGGTTAATTTATGAACATTGAATGAATTGAGGGCAGCAATTGAGAAGCTGCTGTGAATTGATTTGTAAGTTTGAATGAATGAGAGTTGTGATGAAGAAATAAGAAAGGGCTTGATTTATGAACTTCAAATGAACTTATACCAGTGAGTAAAAAAAGAAGGCGGCGGCATGCAATAAATTAATTTGTGAAGTTTGAATGAATTTGTGGAATTGATTAAGGAACACTATAAGTTGGTCTATGGACCTGCTGAATGAATTCATGGGCTTAATTAGCAGAGCAGCATGGATGAAGATGTGTGGGGAATTAAGCAATGAGAGTGAAATGAATGTTGTGCTTGTGAATAACTAATCAACTTAACATCCAAATAGTGATTTTGCGAGAAAGGAAATAAGAGCCATTAAACAATGGACTAAAGAACCTAGAGGAGTCTAGAGAGTGGACCCAGATAGGCATCCCCACACAAGACCAATGGGGATCTTTCACCACAGGCCCAAGAGGAAAGGTGCAGGGTGAAGGGAAGATGGAGCCCTGCAGAATAACTGCAACCAGCCAGCCAGACCTATGCCCAAGGAGTCATCCAACCTCCCCAAGAGAATCAAACCATCAAGGCATGGGGGATGACAAAAGGTCAGAGGTATTCCAGCGCACCGGTGGGTCAAAAGTTTATGCACTCTCGCAGCCATATAAAAAAAAAATGTATTGTGTATAACAGTAATAGGAGCCTTAAGCTTGTGTAGCTGTAAATCAGTCAATACATACATCCCCCCAATCAAATATAAACCATTACAGACAGTGTTAGGCTCCCAGTAACCATCCAGAGCAGCACCTTTCAAAGTTTGACTTAGCCTCATCTCTCCTCCTCCTAAATTCCACAGCAGGAAAGGGAAGGAGGAATGGAGAGAAGATTTTAAAAAACAGAGATCTGGCGGGGTCAGAGAGGGCAGGCAGAAAGAGAGTGGCCATTTTTTTTTAAATTTGACCCAGTTCCTAATCATTATAGCATGAGTGGCAACCAATCAAGTATCTTATGTCAAGGAAGCATATCAAGATCCAGTACAATTGAGTTATTCCATCCTATGAAAGTAGATAACGTTACTTAGTATTCAAAGGAAAGTTTAGATTTAGGGAGCGGGGGGCAGGGGAGACAAAGGAATATTCCAGAAGATTAAAACATAATGAGTCCTATGAAAAAAGACAATATCTGGAATAACAACTGCATAAAGACCAGGGAAGAAACAAAGACCTCGAATTGTGAGTTGAACCAGCAGGGACAAGACAATAACTTTTCAGTACAACTTGGTTCTTCTATAAAATATTTCACATAGAAAATAGGGTGGAAAAAGGTGTACTTGTATTTGCCAAAGCCTTCATTGTAAACCTAATAATTCCATACACAAAATCCCATTGATGCATATAAATGCAGGGCGGTTTTGCAGGCGCGAATAGACATTTTTGCAGATGCACCCATGTTTCTTTGTAAATATGCCCTTGCGAGTCAGTATAAGTTCCTTAATGTGAAACCTGACCAGCAAACAGTAAAAATGAGCAAAGATTGGCATCACACAATCAATTCTGCACACCTCTAGCCAGAAAACTGTTACATTCTGTACCAATTCTTGCACATCAGTCATCTGAGTCAGAAAGCATAATATTAAAATAATCAGTTGGGCAGATCAGAAGAGAGCAGATTAGAATCTGAAACAAAAAGGATAAATAAATTCTGGAAAAAAGTTAATTTCTTCATCATAGTGATACGTAGACCCAGACTGAAATGTGAATTCCACAGGTAGAGATCAGATTCCTAAGGCACTTCTACCACTTTCCATGCTTTTGTTTCAAGTTTACAGTCATTTTCAGAGGAAATAGGCCAACAGGAACAAGAAACTTTGTTTAATTTCTTAGGCTTACAGGAGTAGAAGTTGCTTGTAATTATTGCAAAGTCTGTCATTTCCACCTGCATTCAGCTGTGACATTAATACTGCACTTGGAGCCAGCTGTGAATGCAGAAATATTGTCAGAGACTAATATTTAAAACTTGTCTTTTGAAAACTGGTTACTCTGAAAAAACGTCTGTCTAAAGGCAAGAGGAAGGAAGTGGCTGTTTAAATTGGTATGAGCAATTAATAAGGAATTTAGTAGGACTGAACTAATTTTTTTAAAAATGCCCTGAGCATGTGGCTGATTAGCATAAAACAAGCTGATTAAAATAGAAAAGCAAAGCAATAAGTAGCATGGGTCTTCAAATAAACTTGTGTATAATCTGTATACAAATGCAAACTTCATCCAGGGGTCTCTATCCTTTTAGGTCAAGGTACCAGTTTACCAGACCTCATTGAACTAGGGCTGTATACAGCATGCACAACTGAATGCCCAAAAGTGTCCAAAACTTGGTGCCTTCAGACTTAATCCAACACTAAATTCATTGAAAATCAACAACAATTCTGTGTTGTCTTCCATCTGTTGGATGTAGACTTGTTTTGTTTATTTCAGCCCCTTTCAAATAAGACTATAGAAAGAAAGATTTTGGATACGTGGACAGAAGTTTAGGAGCTAGCACGGTTTCTGAAGAAATGGGGTTAAAACCCAACACTTGCTTAAGAGAAAATTCACAAGTAGAAGTTTGTTTTGTTTTGTTTTGCACCTGAATCTCACTGAAGGATCTGTCTGAGTCCAGTGGGTTTTGACAGGATTAAGCCTTTGTATTAGAAATTTTGAAAGGTATCATTACCAAAGGCAACAAGTAGGTAATAAAGATGCATACTCCTTTTCTACTTTAAATAAAGTAGCTGTTGAGTATCATTTAGTTCTCATGTTACTGAAGCTTCAGTTAGATTCTCCTTCCTGTCTTAACAATGCAGAACAACATCTTTGGATAGCATGCTGGGATCTAACTATTTTAGGTATTTCTAAGGTACCAATCATCATGGTATTTCTGCAGCATTTAGAGGTGGGTTTGCCTTAGTGACAGCTGGAAAGAAATGAAGCAAGGAGTCAAGCTGGACAGCTAGCCAGTCTGCCTCCCTGTCTGACTAGAGGTGAACCTTTCTTTGGAATAGGCAAGTTCCCCACAAGGAACCTAAAGATTATATCAACTCCTCAGCTCACAGAGGTTCACACGCATTAAATTCACTAAATATTTCTTAAGCACTCATATAAAGTAGTGATAAGTGCCACAGAAAAGCCCCTGATTAAGTCAGTCATTCCATTTTGAGAACTATCATTTGCAGAACATGCAGTAAATTCTCTCTCTCTCTCTCACCCCCCCCCCCCCC
>NW_017728992.1:67603256-67615631 GCF_001723915.1 Gavialis gangeticus
CCCCCCCCCCCCCCCCTTAACACAGAGTTAAGGCTACCTGGTGGTATTTCATATCACCCTAGCTGCATGCTAAGTCAGGCCCCACACTGCTAACCCAGCTGAGCTCTCTATTCTTGCTTTACCCCAGCCTCCCCTCCCGTGACTAGAGTTTACCCAATTGGCCTTTCTCCAGGCCATCTTCTCCCCATGACCAGCTGTTTTCAACTCCCTGGGCAGGGGGTCAAGGCTTTCCCCGACTGTTGCCTCACATGGTTCAAACACCTTGACAAGGACAGGGCCCCAGGCCCCAGAACATGCACAAGAGAGGCTCAGATACCCCCAGAACGGTGAGCGCACAAAATCTCATCTCTTTCATGGAGTGGTTCACAGCCCCCAGAGCAAGGCTCCCTGCTTAGATATCCTCTAAGGGGCACAAATCCTAGCTTAAACTGGGGACAGAAGAGGGGTGTGAGGTCCAGACATCAGGCTGATGCAACTCCCTGGAATCTCTTGAGGAGCACAGTGAGACAGGTCTCATACTCCTGCTTAGAAAGGCAGGAGTCTCTAGATCCCTTGGCACACAGAGGAAAGCAAATGTGCAGGACAGGTGTCCCTATCTATAATCTATCCACATCACCTTGCTCCCCTCCCTAGTATTTGACCTTTCCCTGCCTCCCACAACCTAAGCTTCCCAACCCTTATCCCCTCCCCTCTCCACTCTCTTAAACCCCTTTCTCCTCCCCATTCCACCCCTAACACCTCCATCCTGTAATCTGCTTCCCCCCTATCCAAGAAGTGAAAATTTGCCTGTGTAGTTTCCAAAACGTTTTGAGTACCTTCTGGGTCTTCTGCTGTACTCAGGTTGCATTCCCCCACAATAAAGGTGGAGCAAAGCAAAAACGTCCTCCTCCCTCCACCCCATTTCTGCTAAGATCAGATACCAAATCACACTGGCTGGCATAGTTCAGGTTCAATGGTTACTGCACTTCCCTCCGAGTTACCCAGATCATATGAAAACTGGTACGCTCAAAGATTTTCCAGTCTCTCAGGCTGCATGGGCACAGTGTAAAATCAGGAGTACTTGGCAAGTGCTCACCTCGAGAACCAAACATGCTATCTGAATACAATTTATCATTTATATCCAAAAGGTGTAGTGGGTGCTGTGCCATGCTGGGGTACATTTAAAGCAACTGAAATAATTTCAATAATAGAAATAGCCACAGCCATAGTTTGACATAAAGCCTGCACAAAATAGTAGATAAGGTTCTTTGGGTAAATCTGATATCTTTTATTAGACCAACTCAAATAGTTGGGAAAATTCTTCTTAGCAAGCTTTCGGGTTTAAATACCCTTCTTCAGGCTGGGAAAGCATCTGCAGTAGGTGCGTGCTCTTCCTGGATGGAATGAATAGTAATGAAGGCTCTGGCTTTCTTGTACTCATACTAGCCTCTGGCTTCTTTACTATCCATTCCATCCAGAAAGAGCACACACTAACTATAGATGCTTCCTCAGCCTGACGAAGGGTATTTAGCAAGCTTTCGGGTTTAAGAAGAATTTTTCCAACTATTTGAGTTGGCCTAATAAAAGATATCAGATTTACCCAAAGAACCTCGTCTGCCTATGTCCTTAGGCCAACAGAGCTACAACCTACACCCTTGCACAAAATGGTAAAATTTGTTAATCTTAGGCCACTGGCAGACATTAAAGCAACAACGTGATTTGGATCAGTGGAATTTTATGCCCTATCCTGAACAGTGCATTTCTTGACATTCCAGAGAGCTGCCCCCAGCCTGATCCTATGGAACAAAACAGGGAGTGGCTCTGTCCTAGACCCATAGATGTTTCTAGCCCCAAGCCAATTTCAGACATGGGTCAGGTCCAAGACCTGGGGCTGTCCAGGCCAGGCTCTCAATGCAGTTCAAGACTCAGTTGATTATCAGTGCCAGCCCTAGTACAGGTGGGGTGGGGGCATGCAGAACAAGGCAGGAAAGTCTAATGTGGGGGATGGGAAGGGTTCCCGTAAGGGAAACCCCTTGGCTCTCCCTCAACCTGGGAACCTTGTAATCTCCTGCCAATTTTCAGCACTGGGACTGTCAGCATCACGATAGGGATGCAACCCGTTCAATTTATGGCACCCTACAAATGAGCTACACAGACGTTCCACAATTTTTGTGAAACATCTTTGTAGCTAGTTTGCCACTTTATTGTGCCGTAAGTTGGCTGCACATGTAGCAGTGTTGTTATTTATGGTACAATTACCATGTTAACCACACTTTAAATGTAATGTGTGCCAGGGGCCTTAAGGAAAACCTTAGGGGTTTGGGGTTTTTGTTTGTTTTTTTTGGAGGGGTGGGGAGAAGCTCTCAAAAACCCTTTCCACAGTTCTCCCCTGAATTTGGAACACTAACCCTTTCTACATCCCCACCTTCATGAAACACACAACATTTCACAGCAAGCTGAGCAAGCATGTATATTTTGAAGCACTTACAACAGTCAAGCCTTTAAACAGCTAGTAGGCAACTGTTGATGCTCTAGATCCTAGTGTACATGTAAGAAGTCTAGTCAGATGCCTGATGAATCTATTGGTGGCTGACGAGCCCAGTTCAAGAGTGACATGGCTTGTTACAAGTTTCACCGATCCATATGTTGTCTATGTTGGAGTCCAACTTTACAGCACACGGTTTTCTTCTTTTTTGCTTTGCTTCCACCCAGTACCAGATGTTTCCTTCAGATCAGATAGCATTCCGAATGCTCCACCCAGCTGTCTACACTGATGTTGAACAACTTTATATCATTTTTTAAACACTTCATGGTGCTGCAATAGAGAGCAACCCCACTTTTTAGAGCCAACTCGAGTCTCAAATAGTGCTTTGGTATAAGGCATGGAGCCATAGGCTAAGCAATGATAAGATGAAATATTGAATAGCTGCTTCTGAACTGAGCACTGTCCACACTGTGCACTGGAAATGGAACTCAGGAGCCCATCTTGCAGGTCTTTAAACCCGAGGACTTTCCAGATTTTGTGCTATATATTTATCCATTTTACATTTTTACAGTTAATAAGCTCCTTTGTGTGTAGTGGAAGACTGCCACTGTCCTTGGGCTTTCTTCTGTATTATTTTCAAGAAACCTATATAGATTATCTTTACCATGGAATACCTAAAATTATGAAATCATGCAGGTGCTGCAGATTTTAAATACTGTAACAGCTTGAAGTAAGCTTTAAAAATGGAATGTTTTTTATGAATTAAGTATGAAAATGAATACTGTAATAATCAGTGCAGTACCCCTTGTAAATTTAGTTTGATATTTAATTCAAAACAAATTTCACTTTTAAGGTGCTATTCAGTTTTGTTCCAATCCTGGTGTTCTATTTCAAAAGCATCTCAAACTCTGAACTGCAAAACCTTTAATCTCTTTTGGGTAGGAGCAGCAGCAGCGAGGACTGTCTCCTGGGAAGGCATGGGATTTGAGATTAGGGACAGATGGATCTTGTTTCTCCCCTCCCTCCCCATTATGCAGAAGGATAGAAGTGACCTGAAACTCTGAGGAGGCTTCTTCATTCACCGAACAGCAGTTTGTTGTTCCACTTCTCCCCACCCCAACAGGCACCGCTGCATTTAATGATTATATTTAATTTCGTAGAAAACCCAGTAAAACAGTGAAACAGTGTAAAACAAGACTTTTTTTTTCCTTCCCTTGCCCCTCAGATTATTTGTATTGTTTTCAACAGTCCTAATGAATACTTCTTAAAATACCTTCAGCTTCAAGAGCCTTGAAACAGTTGTGTTAGGTATAATCATAGGTTAATTAATAATTTGTGCAACACCTGAGAAAAATTTTCTGCATCTTGGTGGAGAACACCAACAGGCCAAGAGACCACACATCAGGGTGACTTTTCTGTATATCCATCTGAGATGCTTGGGTCTAACAACCAGCCACTTAACCAGCCCAATATGGGAGGTGTTACCACATGTTCTAGAGCAGGGGATGACAGTATGCAGCCTGCAAGCCAGATCTGACCCACAAAGCTTTGAGCAGCCCGCCAAGCTACAGTACCCAACAAACTGTGAGGAGTGTGCTGAAGCACAGTGTTCTTCCCGACGTGTGGAGGAGCGCAGCAGCCACATGTTCCATTCTGCACCACGTGTTGGGCAATAGCTGCAGCAGCAGCAGGGACCGAAACAGAGCCACCAGCATGGTTCCAACTAGCTTAGTGCGCAGCACAGATGGACCACGTAGCTGAGGCTGCGTGTGGTTCCTCCACAAATCCAGAAGCCATTTTGCATCAAATGCCAGGCTGGTTGGGGTCAAATTGGTGCCTCTGTCCCTGTGCCTGCTGCTGACCAGTGTGTGGTACAGAACAGAATGGATGCGTGGCCACCACTGTGCTTTGGTACATTCCTCAGTCTGCTAGGTCCTCGAGTTTGGTGGGCCAACTGCTTGCAAGCAGCTGCAATGGCAGGGACTGGGAGAGAGCTTGCAGCAGGTCTCCAACCAGACATGGACTAGAGGAGCTCTGTCAGGGAAAGATCAGTGCGGGGCTATTTATGCTCAGCTGTAGCAAGTGGAGGCAATCTCTAAACGTAGTTGCCAACATAAGAAATTTTTCCCCTCGACATTCAGCAACTTCTTACTGACAGCTAAGCTTCTTTAGTGACATACATAATACATAATGTAAATGTAACTCTCTTATGGCCAGGCCCTGGATGGCAGTAACCAGAACTGGGTTTAAATTTTGGGGGTCTAATGCCAGCTTTCTAAATCTGGTTTGAACCCTCACCAAGAAACCTGGGAAAATAAGTTTTAACTGTGTATTCCTAAGTGAAAAAAAATTCCCCACTTGCAAGCAACATTTAACTAAAACAGGGTTTGTTACAGCGTGGCTGTGTACATTTTGTACACCACTAAGTGCTACAGTAAACTCCTTACACTAGCTGCATTAAGTGCTGTACTTGCTTCCCTTGTCTTCACAAATCCATTCTTCGAATTCACTAGCTAATGTCCAAGCAAACAGAAACGTACACGTGCTGCCTACATTTCCTTTCTTAGCAATAGATTCATTTGCATTTTTAAGATTTATCACTTATTCTTTTCTCAGCTGCCATTTTTTATCTATAGCATTAACAGGAGTGATGACAAGTTGACAAGCAGTTTTACTTGACTATAGCAATGGTATTACACTGTGCTGCCCCCATCACAGGTGTCCCTACTCACTTTCTCACCCCGATACCCCAGACTGCACCATGCTGCCCGTCCCACAGCCTACCCCCCAACTTTACTCCTACCAGCCCTGCTCCCGCCATCCTAGCAGAGTCCTACCCTCCCCTCACCCCCACAACTCCTTCCCAGTTGCACTGACCATCTCCATGGCGTGCTCCCACTCAGACACAAGGTAGCACTGCTCTGCTCTGCCTATCCATCACCAGTTGCATCCAGACTCATTCCAAGGATGGATATTCACTGTTTCTTAGGGGTGTTTGTTTTTTTTACTGACAGCTCAATTTTTATGGACTTTACAGATAAACACTGTTAGCTTGTTTTCCTTCTTTTTTTTAAACCGACTGCCCATAAATTTACAGAGACTTGGCAACAGTGCCTGCAGGTAGGAAAATTTGCTGTGGTTTGGAGTGCAGGGAGGTGGAGGAGGTGCCTGCAATCAGTGCGTGAGCAAGGGCTGCCTAATTCCAACTTGCAGGGCTAGGGACTCTCTGGCTAAGGACAGACATTCAAAAAACCTAAGCTGAATTGATTCAATCTTTGCAGGTTAGTCTAACCTGGCTAGGCTAAATCAGTTTTGTAACTGGACAGACATCCCAGAAATGCAGGCACATGCCTGCAGTGGCTCAGGCTAGAAGCCGGGAGGGCGCTACAGCAGCCCTCCCTTCCCTTCCTTTTCTCTTCCCTTCCCTTCCACAGGGCTGAGCTGAGGAGGGGCGTGGATAGGCTCCAGCAGAACGCTATGACTAGGGAGAAGTTCCCTCACTTCTGAACAGCCCAGTAGGGAATGTTCATCACCCCAGCTCAGTGTTTAATACCCCATTAAGGAAACAGGGGGACATTACCAGCTATCTGTTGATTCTGCCTTTGTCCTGTGTGCCACAGCTCACAGGTAGCCAGCATGTGGTCTGCTAGCTAGTGCTGAAAGGTGTCTGCAAGGGACGGGATAATGCCTGCTTGGCAGAGTGGAGGGGGGAGAAGGCAGATGCTGCTGTGCCGGCAAGTCTCTGCTGAAGCTACAGCCAGGGAGCAGATGGGAGGGGCCAGCCCTGCTGTGGAGCAGAGAGCCCCACCCAACTCAGAGAGCATGCCAGGATGCTGGGGGGAGTCTGGTTTAATTTAAACCAGCAAGGGGTCTGGGACAGACATTGCATAAACTGGTTTGAGCCAAATTAGTTAAGTGTGATACTACATTCAACTAGGTTTATCTCAAATCAGTTTCAGCCACTCTCAGACTTTATGTGCACCAAACTTCTGTTCTGTTACAGGTTTAAACCAGTTTCTGATCACTTAAACCAGTTTGTGTAATGTCTGCCCCTAGCCTGTCTCCCTACCATTTGTAGGGGTATGGGGGTTGCTCTGGTGGGTGCTGTGTCCCTCCTTCCCCCTGATGAAAAACTGCAAGAAGCTGGTACAAGTCCAACAGGTCTTGTACACGTACTTTGTCACATTGTGGTTAAAGACCAACCCCATAATAAATTATACACCGTGTCCCTTCTTATGGATATGCAGTGTTATTTCAGCTTTCTGTTACTGAAAGATTGCTGACCCCTGTTCCAGATGGACACTTCAATAAGCAGGGCTATGAGGACAATGGAGGGGCTATGAAAGAAATTTCAAAGTTCAAGAAACAATCCAGACCTTTGTTAAATGCTCAAGGTAGTTATTTACCGCCTACATGGTTTTACAGGTCATTTAATGGGCTGGTATATGAAGGGTTTGTGCCCTCTCCATATGAGAAGCATTCCCTTATTTGGATCTACCTCAGCTTCTGCCAAACTGCTTGCTACCTTCTCTACTTGAAATGCCAGTACATAGACAGAAATGTCAGGATAAAATACAGTTACAGAGTTCATTTTATAACATCACTGCTGCTGACAGGTTTTTGTTTTTGAGCAGTTATTTCACGTTGCAAAAGGACATGTTGCTCATAAAGCATACATTATTCTGCATGCACAGTTATAAACAGTAAATCACTGAGTCGGCTCCCAATGTCCCAGGCATACTCCACACTTGCTTGTTTCTTCCTCCCCATGTTGTCATTTTTTAAATCCTACTCCAATCAAGACAATGATGTGGGCTTTCAAGCCATTTCAGTTAATTATCATCCAAGCACTCCCTTCTGACTGGTAGGTTCTGAGAGTTACAGTGTATATTATTCTGAGGTGTAATTGATGCTTTTGTAATGGAGGATTTGGGGTTAAGTTTAGCCAAGGGCTTTATTCAGTGTGTGCCTCAGTAGGTTCATACAAGACTCCTATACACCACCAGAGGCTCCCCCACATTCTCAGTGGGGACTTCTCCTTTGCTGCTCTCACATATTTAGAGGGTATGTCTACATTGCTGACTGCAATGCAATAAAGAGAGCTAGCTTTAAATAAGCAGTTTAGACATGGAAGACTGAAGCTCACCTACCCCACTCCAGATTTAAATGTCTGATGCCTACATAGAGGTAATGCTTCAAACTGTCCCCATTTGGCACTTTGGAAGGGCACCCTGGTGGTCTTCAAAGGTTGGCAAATTAGCCAGGGAAAAAACATGAAGTTGCTGCAATTGTCACCCAGAGATTTGGCAAGGCCCATTCACTGACTGGAGTCAGGGGAGAAGGGGCATCTTTCACTAATGTGATATCTTTCTGCAGAAGCAATGCTGGGATGCAAGCCCACTGTAAGGGCTTTTCTCTCTTGAACAACAGGCCAACCCTTTCCCACAGAACAAACCAGTTCAGCAGCCAGCCATTGTGCATGACCTGCAGTTCACAAACTGTGTGTGACCACATATCTTTGTAGAGAGCCAAAGAAAGGGTGCTCTAGCTTCTACCAGTGGCCAAAAGCTTACCGGGTCAGAGACTGCCAGGTTCAGATCTGTCCTGCCACTTCTTTTTCTTGGCCATGACCCCAGCCCTGACCAAAGGGAAGGCATATGCTGTTGAAGCACTCTGGTGTCCACCTGGGAATTCCCAGTACTAGAAAATGCTCCTTGGCTGGAAAAGCTGCTCTAAGTAAACTGGATTCCAACGGCCTGGTGCTGAAGTGGTATCAGTGGAGAAACAAAACACTCAGCCCCAATTCTCCTCCAAGTTATTTGGTGCAAATGGAATTCTATGGAGCTGGGGGCTGCATAAGAAAGGGGGAAATGTCAACTCAATTTCTTCTGTACCTGGCCACTGCATTTTTAACTCTATGCCATGAACAGCTATACATTTGGCACAGTCAGTGCACTGAAGGAACCAGATTCTGGTTTCCGTGATGGCCCTTTTCTGGTTGTCCAGAATAGTAAAAAGATGGGTCAGAGAAGGCAGATAGATGGGTGTACAACAGCCCTGTGTGAGGTTAGAATTTTGCCCCACAATCTGGTATACCAAGAGTTAGTCACCCCTTTTACATATTCCAAGTCTTCCGCTTCTCAAAGCCTCATTATTTTATTCCATTCTCTTGCTAACAAGCAACTTCCATTGTTAATGCAAACAAGCTGTGGGAGAAGTGTGTGCATTAAGACAGCTGCCATTTCCCCTTCCTTCAAAAAAACCCTTTAATATAATAGTTCATAAAATATGAATTAAAACTGCATTTGCCTTCCCATGAAGAAGCACAAACACAGACATTAGCATCTAAATAGCTTAGTAAGCATCTTTAAATAAGCAGACAACAGTTATTTAATGAGCAGGCTTCAAAGGAAAGCACATAATCCAATTTGTACTGCATAATTCCTTTTATATTATTTATTGTGCATTTTAAATTACCTTAAATTTATGTGACATGTTTTGCAGCCTCAGTGGCTTAGCTTACAAAGGAACATCAAGGTTAGATTTTTCTGGAGCTGTACCTGTCAAACCTATTGTCACTGGGATCCTTTCCAGCAATAAGTGACTCCAATTCCCCAGAATTGTTTAAAAAAAAAAAAAAAAAAAAGTCTGGGAGTGCTCAGGGCCTACAGAAAAAGCTTTGAACCTCTGCAGTCACCACTCAGTCTGAGAAGCATTGATGATCACTCTAGAATGGTGGGGGTCAACCTTTTGGCCCCACAGGCTGGACAAGTGGCCAGTTCACAGGCCACATCCCACAGGAATCTATGTCCAATTCTCACCTCCCCCCCCAGCCCCACTCTGCACAGCCCTGATCTTGCCCTGTACTTCCTCCAGCTCTGTCTGGCACCCCTGGGTTCCTGGCTTGTACCCCCGGCCCTGCTGGGCACCACTCAGATCCCAACTCACATCCTTGGCTCCTGCCCTGTGTCTGGACCCTGCCTCACAACCCCCCAGCACCATCCCGTGCTGTGCTACCCAGATCTCACCTCATGCCCTCCCTGCCCCTGCTCCACGCTGCTCAGATCCTGCCTTGCTCCCCACCTGGCCTGCCTCACTTCCCTCTCTCCCCAGTCCTGTGCACCCACTCTAGCACACAGGACCACACTATCTGCCAACAGGGCATCTCACTGGTCCAGAAACTTGGCAGCCTGGGAGCAGTAATTAATGCTATCACTACTTCCCCATAGCCAAATTTTTGGAACCATGAGGAGTCGTACAGGTTGGATGATGTCTCTGCAAGCTGTATCTGGCCTGCGCAGCAGGGGTTGAGCACCCCACTCCAGAGCAACCTGATGTCTAAACAGTGAAGAATTATTTTGTAGGCAACAGAAGTTGAACTCTCAGAGTCAAAGCCCATACGGCAAGTACCCTGTGAGAATGGGGATGGGTAGTACAAGTCGAAACACTTGTCTAACAAAAGAGATTAAGACAGAGAAAACCTCCAAATATTTTATGATTACTCTAACTCATACTGTAAATCTCAGCTTCTGTATAGTGATTACAGGGGCATTTTTGTGGCTGCAAAATGATAGCTGCATGATCTACAAGGGAAACAAAGTGTGAAATAAATATGAGACATGAGTAAATGCAGATAGGTTTATAGTTGCACTGAAGGAGAGTGGGAGAAAAAAGCACTTACCTAAATCTCTTGTGGTCAGCTAAGGAATGTAAATTGCAGTATTTCAGATAAAATGATAATGAGCATAGATCACTTGGCAGTTTTCTGCTTTCAGAGACTAATAAATGAAAATATCTAATTTCCTGAAACACTGGGAGATGAAGGTATGAAGAGTAACTTATTTCATATTTGCCCCTTTTTTGAGTAGACACAGACATGGGACAGAACAATCCTTGGTGACCAATCCAGCATGGTGCTGAGCGGGCTCAGCTCCAATAAAAGCCACTGAGCAACAAACACCTTGAGAAACCATGTTCTGCACCTCACAGAAGCAGATTCCAATTTGAAATGCTACCTACAAATCAATGAAAAGTGATGTTAGAAGAAGCTAGCAAGACAATGGACTAGCTTTCCTTTCCATTTAAAACCTGTGAGGTCTGATTCTTCTCCCCACTTGTCTGATGCAACTCCAGTGACTTCAACACTTACTGAATTTTTTAATTTTTTTTTTAAATAATCAAGCTCAATGAATTTGCCAGCCCATGACAGCATAACAACTTACTTCCTCTATATTATGTTTTGCCATTATACGAATAGTAAATTGGTGGCCATTTTCTATTACCAATATATCACATTTCTGACAGCGTGACAAAATAAATGTTATAAGGCGCAGCTAATAAAACAATAGAGCCCATTTAGTATATGACCAAACCATTCTCATGTAGCAGAGACAACCTGCTACTGTCCAAATTACAGAGATTCATTTTAGTCTCCTGCACCAAGTAGTGTTGAATACTAGTGCTCTACTCATAAATAAACCTTAGAGGACTTGCAGATTAATGAGATCTGAAAAATCCATCTGCATAGCTCTTGCCTCAGCCTTGGCAGATTCTTTGTGGTGGTGTTACACAAAACGAAAAACATACTGGGAAGCAGCCACAAAGGAATCTCTCGTAACACTGTCACACTGGTAGAATCTGGGGCAGGCCAAGGGCAAAGATGGAAAAGAACATCTGCAGGCAGCTCTTGGAGGAACATCTCTTTCCCTAAGCCATTTCCCCCCCTTGCCCCCATTCCCTCCCACCAGATCATAGCTTCAGGGTATGAATGAACCCTTCTGCATACAGAGCAACTACGGGGGCTGGACACTGGGGAAGTTTTTATGAATACCCCAGACATTTACAAAAAAAGAATTCCCTCTCTGCTCTCTCAGACAATGAGCACACAACTGCTAACTAGCTCTCAATTTTTGTCACTTCCTGCATCAAGCCACTTTTCTATCATGGTTCTGCTTTCTCCTGGACTATAGCTGATCTCACCGTGTAAACGCTGTTCTTACTCTAACATGTTCTGTACAGTACCAAGTCACTAATTACCACAGTGTTTCCTGCTCTCTGCTCTCCAGCAAATTTTAATCCCATCCTTTACTGGAGCATGATGAAAGCATCTTATTCTTCTGTGCCATCCTCCTACCTGCCACCTTCCTCATATATGTTTTAAAAAAAGAAGAAAAAAAAAGAAAAGAAAAAACAAAGTAGAAGAGCTGCCTGCAGAGTCTGTTTCACATCCCACAGTCTGACAGAATCTCTTCTCCATCTGAGTAATTTTACTCTCTCCAAGTCATGCTCTATTAGAGCACTAGATTTCCTTTTCCCTTTTCATGCACCCCTTCACTCCAAACAGAACTTCCCACAGATATCAACTCATCATGTACCAGTCCCACCTCCTCACCATCAGGGTCCATTTTCTACATTTCTCCTCCTTCAACTCATGGCACAGTATTGATCCCTAGATAAATGATATAATCTAACCTGACAGGATAGCAGATAGTAATGCAACTACTGTAGCTCTTGGCCAAGGACATTCTTATTCTCTCCAGGACCCTGCCAATACTTCTATGGTTGATCTTCTTTTTAGTTTCCTTTTATTTCTTTGATCTGCAGTAACTTGTAGCTTTTTCTCAAGGTTCCACTTTCCTGCCTACACTTTCTTTGTTCAGTCAATTTTCTGAAACAGGCAACAACTATTAAGGGAAACCACTTTTAAGGGAAGGGGGGGGGGCACTTATTTCTGAAAATGTCCCCTCATCTCCCAAGAGATTCTAGGACTAGCTGGAGAAAACTTGATTCTTCTTCAACCCCTATTGCTCCCATTCCCAAATGATAAATGAAGGCAAGGTGAAGATCAGTTCTTAGGAACATGAACTCCGGGTTGATGCTATAGTTTTCAGTGGTTGAAGGGGTAAGAGCAT
>NW_017728992.1:67620631-67622235 GCF_001723915.1 Gavialis gangeticus
GGGGCACTTATTTCTGAAAATGTCCCCTCATCTCCCAAGAGATTCTAGGACTAGCTGGAGAAAACTTGATTCTTCTTCAACCCCTATTGCTCCCATTCCCAAATGATAAATGAAGGCAAGGTGAAGATCAGTTCTTAGGAACATGAACTCCGGGTTGATGCTATAGTTTTCAGTGGTTGAAGGGGTAAGAGCATAGCTAATAAGAGAAAAACCAAACGATCTCTAAAAGAACTGTGAATAAATTGCCACTGTTAGTTAAAAATAATCAAAACAAGAGATTTACAGGCTTTTTAATAGGGTATAAGGGGTGGGTGGGGGGGAATTCTGAACACTGCATCAGAAAACCTGGGCTAGGATACTTAGCTGGAACGCCACCTTGAGGGTGGCTAACAGCAACTTTCATACTGTGGATAACTCCGGATAACCTAATTCCAAAAGGGAATTAGGCAGATTCTTGAAGGAAAGATCCAACAGTAGGTACTGAAAATGGCAGGAGGTGGGCAGGCACAAAATCTGAGCTTCTTAAATCCATGACTTCTGAAAGCTGCTATGTGGTGCCGGATTTAGGCACAAGCTAAGTAAGCTACAGCTTAGGGCCTCATATTACAAAGGGCCTCTAAATATGAAAAAAAATACAGTAAAACCTCACAAATCCAGTGTGCTCAGGACCGAGCACATTGGAAATTTGAAAATGCTGTTTTTTTTAAACTGGCACTGCAGCCGGTTGCAGAGCTGGGGAAGGGTGGAGGCGTAGTGGCAGCCAGTTCCAGAGCACCAGACACATGCAGAGCAGCAGCACAGGGTGCTTAATGGAGGCCACAGCAGCCATGTGCAAGCTTCCCCTGCCACTTCAAAGCCAGCAGGGGGTGGAGGGGCCCGGCAGCCAGTCCCAAAGCTTTTGAGAATGCCATATTTGATATCTGGATGCTTGAGGTTATACTGTAATATGAAGTTTCAAGTTTTACATAATTGGTTGTTAAAAATTAAAAGAGGACTTTTGAAAGTGGATGTCAAAAGTGAAAAAAAAGCAGCATCCGATTGAAGAGCATCTAAAACAATTACCGAAAGTTGACAGTTATTTCACTGTAATAAAAGGAGGGACCTCATACTCAAGACAGTCAGTCAGGACCACAGCAACCACAGGCATCCATCTCTTCTACTAGGATAGATTATACAGATGTGAACGGGACTACTACATCGAGAACATTACAGAGCCTGAAATCCCAGCTGAAGAAAGTAGATACACAAAGTCCATTGATCTTGGTCTCTGGGGGTGTCTTGACTGAGGATGATATCTTATTCTGCATACAGAAATGTCCCTCAGGGTGTCAACATTGGAACGGCCTATTTGAGAAATCAAAGTGGTCATTCAAAGACCAAATTAGAAATTGTTCAAATGGCCTATTTTATTCAATGAAAGCTAATGGTGAAAAATACAATTGGGAGTGGCTAGTATACTCTCCAACAACCGGTTGTGTTTACTGTTTTGTCTGCAAGCTCTTCTCAACATCATCAACAGTACTGGCTAGAGATGGGTTTAGTGACTGGCAAAACCCTGCTGGAAGTCAAAATCATGAGAACTCTGAGGATCATAGAACAGCTTT
>NW_017728992.1:67627235-67628156 GCF_001723915.1 Gavialis gangeticus
CTTTAAGAAAAACAAAAAAAACCCCTGGAACTCACCAGCTCCTGCAGCAGCCTTGGGGATTTGGAGGACTCATGGAAGAGCCCCCCACATGGTGCAGGGGGCAGTGGGCATTATCGCCCGCCGGGCAGGAACCAGTGAGTCTGGGGTTTTAGGGGGTTTTTTCTTCCTTAAAGGGCTGGAGTTGGGGCAGGGGCTCATGCAGAGCCCCCCCATGGGCAGTGGGGGGCAGCAGGGATTGCCCCCCCCACTCAGCAGCACCCAGCGAGTCATGGCTTTTTTTCCCCCCAAAGTGCCGGGAGCTGGGGCGGGTGGGGGATGAGCCTGAGTGATTTGGAGATTTGGCAGCAGCTGTATCTCCGAATCAGATTCGGCTGAATCAATTTGGGACAGTGATTCGAATCACCAAATCGAATCACTGTCCCTTGAATTGGCCAAATCCCAATTGAATACTAGCTGCTTCACACAGGCCTACTATTTTGGATGACCTGAGAAAAGTGGAATAATTCAGTTCGTCTACTGACTCTACACCAGATCTTTCACATGTTGATCAACTAACTGTTATTGTAAAATGTGTCACCTGATGACTGTTTTTCCGATTGAACACTTTCTAATTTTCCTTTAATTAGAAAATCATAGTGGTGAAAGTATGGCCAAATGGTGCTGGATTATCTAGGCAATGACTGCAAAGTTGACTTTAGTAAGTCATTAAGTGCAGAGGATAGTTGTATGATAATACAGCCAACATGGGACGAAGGTACAATGGCAGCAGCAAACACTTCTAGAGAAAAAATACATATGGTATATATATTCCATGTGCTGGACATTCACTGAATCTTGTTGGCCGAGCTGCAGTTGATTGCTGTCTAAATGCAGTACATTTTTTTGCTGTTGTGCAACAAATATACACATTCTTCTCTGCCT
>NW_017728992.1:67633156-67633927 GCF_001723915.1 Gavialis gangeticus
AACCGGTTGTGTTTACTGTTTTGTCTGCAAGCTCTTCTCAACATCATCAACAGTACTGGCTAGAGATGGGTTTAGTGACTGGCAAAACCCTGCTGGAAGTCAAAATCATGAGAACTCTGAGGATCATAGAACAGCTTTGCTTACATATTTGACAAGGCAACATGGCTTAACCTTGGATTTACACCTGGAGGAACAGATGAAATAGGAGCAAGAGTAGTATTCACTGTACAGGTGTACTACTACTACTATTGTACTCCGACATGTACTTCAACATGTTATTGCAGTTGTGGGCACTTTAGCAGAACATGGATTAGCTTTTAGGGGAGACAATGAAAAGTTTGGCTTGCCACATGATGCAATCCTTGGCTTGACAGAATTCATTGCTTAGTTTGATCCATTTCTTGCTAGCCATATAAAACATTATGGGAGCAGTGGATGTGAGAAGCCTTCATACTCATCTAAAACAATATGTGATGAACTCATCCCGCTTATGGCAAAAAAAGTAAGAGGATCTAGTTTGTACAGCTGTGCGAAGCTTTGGGTGCCGATTTGATTTGGAGGAGACTTGGCCCGATTCGGTGGCCAAGTCTCCAAATCCAAATCGAATCAGGGGACCAATAAAAAGATCTGAATCCATTCGAAGGTCTCCAAATTGATTTGGAAAAGATTCAGAGAGCTTTGATGATTTGGACAGTTCCTGCCCACTTCAGCAGGGAGCTGGAGCCAGACTTGGAGCTGGTAAGTAAGGGGCAGGGGAGGGGGGCTGGAGGT
>NW_017728992.1:67635103-67672019 GCF_001723915.1 Gavialis gangeticus
GGATAGTTGTATGATAATACAGCCAACATGGGACGAAGGTACAATGGCAGCAGCAAACACTTCTAGAGAAAAAATACATATGGTATATATATTCCATGTGCTGGACATTCACTGAATCTTGTTGGCCGAGCTGCAGTTGATTGCTGTCTAAATGCAGTACATTTTTTTGCTGTTGTGCAACAAATATACACATTCTTCTCTGCCTCTACAAAACACAGGGCGGTGCTCAAATCATTTTTGGGTCCCGATTCCACGGTACCAAAACATCTCTCTGCCAGTAGGTGGGGAAACCGTGCAAAGGCTACTTCAACCATAGCTGAGAGTTATGATTCAATTATTGATGCTCTTATTCATGTTCATACTGATGACAGTGAAAAAGGTGATACAAGGAGAGAAGTGGGCATTCTTCAGGAGAAAAATGGAGGAATTAGAGTTTGTGTTCATGTTAGAACTTTGGAATCATTTGTTAGATCAGTTCCACAAAACCAGCAAGTCGCTACAGGATACATAGATAGCCCTTACATGTGCAAAGCGTTACATATCACTCTTTCACTTCTTGAAGGAAACCCGAGTAAGTTTTGATGAAATTGAACTCAAAGCAAAAGAAAATCTGCCTGATGTAGACTACAAGTTTATGAATAAAAGGAAAGAGAAAAAAAAAACAAGTCAAGGATGGTGATGCACCTAATGCTAATGAAGTGCTTTCTCCAAGAGATAAGTTTTGAGTGAAATCTTTTATTCCCATGATGGATGCACTTTAAACCAACTTGAAGAAAAGAGCAGCCATATACAGAAATTTTTCAAAATTTTTTTTGTTTTTGGTTGATTTCGATGCCTCGGGAAAACAGCTGTGAAGGTGTAAAGCTTCTGATGAAAGACTATCCTGATGACATTGCTGTTAAACTTACTGGAGAAATAAAGCACCTTTCATTCTTATAATCAAGCAAAATTGTTCAGATAAAGGACTTTTATGCCACAAGGACCTGTATCAAGTCATCACCCAAGATGAGATTCAGTTGGCTTTCCCTAATGTAGAAGTAATATTGCAGCTTTTTGCGAGTCTAATGGCAACAAACTGCTCAGAAGAAAGGTCATTTTTGCAGCTGAAAAAGATCAAGAATGAACTGTGAACAACAATGCTGCAAGAAAACCTGTCAGCACTAAGCATTATATGCACAGAAAGTGATAAACTTCGTAGCTTATCATCTGAGGACATCAATGACTTTGCTCTCCAAAAAATCACGAAAGAAAGTGTTTTAAATTTTATGTGATGTGCAAACAGACATAGCACAGGTTGTATTGCTGCTTCCATTTTGGAAGTGCTGATCTGTATAATTGCTCTTGTTTTGCTGTAGATTAAAAGATATGCTTAGATATGCTTATTAAGAAATCATAAAGTATTTTAAACTTGAAAGCATTTCATAATGCAAATAAGCTTGCTGCAAGATATGTTTTAGTTAGATTATTAGTTTTTTTATTGTACCTTCACCTATGTATATATGCAAATATAAAGCTTTAATTTGTCTATTTTCATTGTCCTTTCTGTTTGACTAATACCCTTTTTTTGGTTACGCTATGGGGCCTCTTAAGCTTGACATAGCTTAGGGCCCCAGCACAGTGGCAATGTGTAGGGGGTGCACAGGGGTGCATATGCACCCCCTGGGGCACCTTTATTCAAACAATCCAGTGTTTTCTTTCTTTTTTCCCCCCCTCAAAACAGCTTTTTTAATAAAATAAGTTGGAATGCAGGTTATCTCAGCAGTTACTGTCCTTCATATTGTCTGCCCCCCTACAGAACTGGATAGTTCTGTATCATCATAAGCATTTTATATATCACTGCACATTCCTCCTAACAAAGTGAAAAATAAGGTCTAACGTGGATCCTTTAGGCTTTCCGTTAGTTTTCTTCTTTCCTTACGTACTAGAGCTTATAAGTATCCTCTGTCCTTGACCTCCCAGTGGTTCTTTATCCATCTCAAGTACCTTCAGCAAATACCATACATAATGACTTTTTGCAAGTTGGGGGATAGGAGGACAACTTTTTGAAAAAAAGCTGCAAAAGACCTGAAGTCCAAGCAAATCAGGCCCATATACTTCTTTGTCAGAAAACTATCAGTCAGCCTTCCTTTGATTAATCCATTGCAAACCAGTATATAGATTTAACAACAACTGATTGTCAAAAGAACCTCAATTCATCCTTTGAGTTTTTGCACCTGGAAATAGTTACAGGCGCAATTCTATAGACACTCATAATTGCAGTTATGTTTTGCAGCATGTGTAAATCAGGTAGCTAGACATGTAGGTCTTAGAAAGTGCATTCACAATTCAGCTAGAGGTACACGCACTATTATTTGGCAGGCATCGTCTCCAAGACACAAAATGAAAAGATGTTTTTTTGCAATTGGGACCCAATTATCCATATTCTGACTCAACAGGTGGGCCTTTATCATCAGTGGAAAGAGGTAAACAAACTGAAAATTATTATTCTTAGTCCTAACTTCCAGACTTCCCTCTCAAGATTCCATGAATAGCAAAGACATGATCTAAGTACCCTAAACGGAGTTTAGAAATCCTAGTTCAAAATGACTCTTCAGTTGGAAAAAAAAACCCCACCCGCCTCCCACCCCTCCAACTTTTCCTTGTACTTGTTATGGACACTGACATGAACTCAACTTTTCCATTCACCACTGCCACCCTCTTTATCATCTTTGGTTTGTTTTATGAACTCAGGCAAATAGGATTTCCAAATGAACTACCACCCTAGAGGGAGTATGGGAACACAAAATGTTTTGCCTACCCCTTGATAATTAAAGATTTTTTTAAAACTACCAAACAGTGGTTAAAGGGTACGGGGAAGGATATTTGGGATCAAATTTCTCCTGCCTTTTAGTTTCTTTGTATAAGAGAGAAAAAATGTGCATGCATATTTCTTTTCGTGTTAGTCCAACTGCCTGCTCAGATACTGGAATTTATGCTCCAACAGAGCCCTGAACGTTTACATGGATGCAGATGCACAGACTGCAAGGCCTTTGAAAGCTTGGCCTTTGGGATCTTGGGGACAGTGTCCACTACGCAGTAATTTTTAAGTTTCAGTATCATAACTTACTGCTTGGACAAGGTGTCCTGCCTAGCAGGTATTTTTAAACACTAAATTTCTAAGATTTAAAAAAAGTCAGCCTGGTTTTACAGACTGTTGGTCTTCCTATTTGTGCAACCAACCATTTCTTCTTTCTTTCATTGATTTATTTCACATGATTTCACTTCACACTTCTCAAAATCATCTGAAATTTGGTTTGCTGAAATGCAATCCTTATTTGGGCTCACGTTGGTACTATCTGCAACCTTAACAACAAGATGATAAGTATTGAGTAGGCATCTCTACTGAATCTTGACTAATCTTATCCCATCTGTCACCCCACACCTAGAAGTATATTTTGGGAACAGTGTATTAGCCACATAATCCAAAGTGTACCCCTCCATCAGAAATTCTCTCTTTCCTTCACACGTTGTGCGGGGAAGCAGCTGTCCTGTTCAATGAACAAGCAAGTGTTTTAATTCCTCCTACTTCAGATTTCTTACTACATGTCAGGAAACATGGATCAAGTCACCCTTGGCTTCCATGTTGTTGCTATCCATAAACTAGTTTGATATCAGTTACTGTTTTTTATTCTGCTCCTTCCTGTCAGGCTGTCAATAGCATATTCCTCCAATAAACTTATTTTTGCATTATGGTTAGTTACAGCCATAAGAATCCATTCCTCAGTGAGGACGTGTGCAAATTCTGTACTATATTTAAAAAAAACTGAGCTATTGCTGTGACACATGGGAAAGCCAGCTTTTATTTAAGGAAACACTTCATGGGTCTTTTGCTGAAACTCCTGCACTGAAAATGAAGAGACATCTCTAAAGTTCCCACAAAGACAAACATGTCCACAGATGCCTAAGGCAATCAAACTCCCAACCTCCAACTAGTTACACTTAGCTATCTTTCTTCCACACAGCCTTGTCTCTTCCCCATAACACAGTGGTGCCAGTGATCAGGCAACCAGTAGCTGACCTATCCAGACCTGCATTCTGTGACCCATCCAAGGTGACTCAGGCTAAGTACAGACATCTGGGGGGTTAGATCGCATCAACAATGGCCACCTGATCTAAGGCAAGTCAGGATTTGGCGGGGGGGGATCTGTAGGGGGGCTGGTGGCATCTGCAGGGGGATCAGGGTGGGCAAGTGGGATCTGCAAGGGAGTGGTAGGATCAGAGGAGCTTGCGGGATCTATGGGGGGGTGGGGTAGGATTCAGGGGTGACCAGGGAATATTTTTAGCTCCCTGGTGAACCTATCCCTTCCCATCCCTTCCCCCACCATCACTTACTTCCTGAACTCCTGGCAGCAGCAAATAACGATAAAACTGGCACCTGGAGAGCCTTGTGGGATGAGGTATTCTGTACAGTTATGGGTCTAGACCGATTTCCCATCACTGAGACCACGTTTAAGTGTAAAGGTCCACATCTGGGTGAACTAAGTTAGACTGGGTGACCTTTTTAACTCAATCCAACCTCCCCCTTACCTTCACACTTAAGCTCCTCTTTATTCTCTGAGCCAACTGCAGTTTCAAGCAGCATTAAATACGTGTATAAGATCAACACTTCCTGCATGGCAGAAATAATACAATACTTAATACTGCAACTGCCTCCTCCTCCTAAATCCACTCTCCTATTAGCCTGTCTCTCTCACTGCACGCATTTTAACAGACACAAGAACACCACAGCCTTTTCTCTGACTTCACTCCCTTAATTACCACATGGAGAGGGGAGGTGGTAATCAAGGGGGAGATGTGCTCTCTTGCATCTCTCTCACACCTCCTGTGTATGTATATAGACACCTTAGAAACCTAAAAGTTAAAAATCACAGTTTGGCCACAAATCTTAGCATTTTGTCTCTTAAATTTTCCTAAGCATTCTTACACAAGCTATTTGCTAAACAGCTTAAAGCATAGCTCTGTTTTAGGAAGAAGGGTAGATATGCACCATTATAGACTAACCAAACAATGAGCACACACTTTAGTGAACTAGGATTTACGAAAGCTTGTGCTCATTCTCTCTATCTAGATAAATACATGTCTTATTTAGTTAATCTGTAAAGGTGCACATCTACCTTGCTTTCTGACTGACTTTAGATTAACACAGCTAACTGCCTCTCTGAGTTAGGAAGACGCTTCTATATTTGTTGCGTCTCAAATTTCTGTCAAATTTACACAGCTTAGAAAAAATGTTTAGAGTTAAAAGAAGTCTAAAAAGGAATCTGAAGAACAAGTTGGGACTTTCCTGGCTCATGGATCACCACCAGCAATAAAAATGCAGCAAGCCAAATACTGTTAGATGCTCCTACATCTGTCCTGTTACAGCTGTGCATTTCTAAAGTGATTAGAGAAGGCGCACGGATGTAAGTGAGGGTATAATTCTAAGACAAACAGGAATGCACAGATGATCCTACAATAAGATACAAGCCAGGAGAGAACCCACTTACCCAACTGTGCTGCTTCTCAAAACAGGAGAAGACAGCAGAAAAGAAAGTTACATTTCTCTCTCAGCCAAGCACATCTAGCTGTGCAGTCATACAGACCAGAGACAGGCATGACACAAACTGGTTTAAGTGATCAGAACCTGGTTTAGACCTGTAACAGAACAGACATTCAGTGCACAAAAACCAGTTTCAGAATGCCCCCAGCACAGAACGAGCAGCAGGACTGGCCCCGGCCGGCACTTGGAGTGGCGAGTGGTGTGTGCCCCACAGGCAGAAGCCCGTCATGGCTTCCCAGTAGGGTTGCACTTTGGGGCCTGCTGAGCGGCTGTGAAGTGTGGCAACGTTGCGGGGGTTTGCAGGGCTCTGGCCACAGACCACAGTGCTGCCGCACACAGCCTGAGCCCGCAGCACAGTCCTTCGCTGGGAAGGGGCTCGCTCTCCCCCACAGTGTGACAGGGGCTGCTGCCCCCAGTAAAGGCTATGCTCCTTCTGCCAGTAGCAGGGATGGGGCACAGCCAGGCAGGGCCCCTGTGGGGGCAGGGACGGGGTTATTCCTCCGGCCTCTGGCGGAAGGGACAGCCGGGGGCCTATTCCAGGCAGGGAGCCACCCGGCTGCCAGTGGGGTAGAGGGGAAATGAACTCTGCTCCCTGACCCCCTCTGCCTCAGGGGCCATGGTGCCCCCCTGCTGCAGCAGCAAGGGGGGAGCGTGGGTATTCCCAGCTCGGGTCCCTGTCAGTGGCAAAGGGAGGGGGAATTAAGCCCCCCTCTGGCCAGTTGAGCCTGGGTTTGCCATGCCCCCCCAGCACAGCTTCCCTGCAGCCAATGGCCAGCCCTAGCACCCCCTGTGCCTGGCCTCAGCAACTCCAGGCATTTGTCCGCATTGCTTCAGTGCAGAGAGCATAGATTATAGTCAGAAGGGACCCAATGGATCATTGCGTCTGACCCCCTACCCCTGGCAGGAAAGAGGGCCGAGGTCAGATGACCCCAGCCAGGTGATTGTCAAGCCTCCTCCTGAAAGCCTCCAAGTTAGTTGACAGGACCACCTTTCTTGGAAGCCCATTCCAGACTCTGGCCACCCTTATTGTAAAAAAAAAAACTCTTCCTAATGTCTAACCTAAATCTACTCTCCACTAGTTTGCACCCATTATTCCTAGTTACTCCCTGGGGCGCTGTGGGAAACAGCGCATCCCCAATTCCCTGCTGCCCTCCCCTGATAAATTTATAGGCAGCTACAAGGTCACCCTTCAGCTGTCTTTTGTACAGGCTGAAGAGATCCAGATCTCTCAACCTCTCCTCGTAGGGTCTTTCACAGAGGCCACTAATCATGCGGGTGGCACTCCTCCGAACCCTCTCCAGATCCTCTGTGTCCCTCCTCAAGTGCAGCGCCCAAAACTGGACACAGTATGCCAACTGCGGCCTGACTAATGCCACATAAAGGGGAAGCATTACCTCCCTCGATCTGTTGGTCACGCATCTGCCAATACACGACAAGGTGCGATTGGCTTTGTTGATGGCCTCGTTACACTGCCGGCTCATGTTCATCTTGGAGTGAACTATGACTCCAAGCTCTCAGCCTCTGAGCTGCTGAGGTCATCCCCCAACCTGTAGGTGTGCTGGAGATTCCTCCTTCCTAGGTGGAGTACCTTACACTTATCTTTGTTGAACTGTATCCTATTACATTCTGCCCATTGATCTAACCTGTCCAGGTCAGCCTGTAACTGCTCCTTGTCCTCTGGTGTATTAACTTTGCCCCATAATTTGGTATCATCCACAAACTTGGACAGGGTGCTCACCACACCTAAGTCCAAATCGCTGATGAAGATATTAAATAACACCAGCCCAAAGACCGAGCCTTGGGGGACCCCACTGCCCACCTCCTTCCAGGTTGAGAATGACCCGTCCACCACCACTCTCTGGGTGCAGTCCCTAAGCCAGTTGGCCACCCACCTGACTGTGCAGGCGTCCACTCCACAGCCCGTTAGCTTCCCTATGAGAATAGGATGCGAAACTGTGTCGAAGGCCTTCCTAAAATCCCGGTAGATGACATCAGCCTCTGCTCCTGTGTCAAGGCAGTGTGTGACCTGGTCATAAAAAGGCTATAAGGTTTGTCAGGCAGGATCTACCCATGACAAACCCATGCTGGTTTCCTTTCAGCATCATTTCCCCTGCTGGGCTTTCACAAATACGCTCTTTGATGATTTTTTCTAGTATTTCCCCATGTTTGTCCCGTTACAAACCTGTTCAGCCTAGGCAGGTTAGACTAACCAACAAAGGTTGAATCAGTTCCAGCTCCGGCTTTTTGAACGTCTGTCCCTAGCCACAGGGAGCAAATCTGTAGAGTCAGGTGGTACCATGTTTACCTAGCCACTCTACAGACTAGAGCAAGTAATTTTTTACCACTTACTCTCTCAGAAGCTCTTCAGAAATACCTCTGAACGAACTCCATCTCCCCCGCAATCATCTGTACTTTAAGGCCAACATTTAGCTATGGTCTGATCTGCTTCATCACACCACAAGTTACTGAAATAAATTTCTAATGGTCTATGTACCTATTAGTGTGTAGGTGCAGCCTGTGACGTAGCAGAGCAGGTGAACAGCATCGTCTTCACAATAAGCAATTCTTGTAAGTGATTGAAACTGCAAACTCTTACAGGGAGATCCCATGGTGCAGTGGACAGTGCAAGAGATCATGATTTAAGAGACCTGGGTTTCATTTCCAGTTCTAGCATTAGCTTGGCAGATCACTTCACTGCCTTGTGCCTTAGTTTTCCCATGCATAAAGTGGGGATGTTAATCTTCTTTGAAAACCACTATATAGAGAGGTAGGTATTATTAGGACTTGGATTATCTTGACATTTTCTGTGCCTCACAGTACTGAGGAGTATTCTTAGTGGTTCAACTACACAGTCTTCTGAGCACAGAGTTGCCAAGACTAGGCTAAAGAGACAGAAATGTGTGCGTGTAGCAAGACTAGAGTAAGAAAAGCTCCTTGTGGCTTATTGTTACAGTTGCTGGCTGGTTCCAAGGGTGACCACATTTCCACAAGTCTCAAAACAAATTACCTCAATCACCACTCAAGTGGGGAGTGGTGGGGACAATCCTGGCAGGGGCTGCTTCATCCTTGCCAGGTAGACCCCTGCTGAGATCCCATGCCCACGGGAGATGCAGGGAAGGGGATTTTAAAACCCCTTCTTTGCCTCAGCATGCCAGCCAGGGACCAGGGTCTGGCCACATCTCCTGTCCCTGCCACTCATGCTGTGAGCAGGGAAAAGCCTGGCAAGGGCCGTTTCCCCTCTCCCCCTCCAGGCCGACCCCAGCTGGGGAACATCCAGGCCAGGGTGGGGATTTAAACCCCTCCCCAATCATACTCAGTGGCCTGCCAGGGCCTGGCCACACCCACAACCAGCTTAAGCAGGGGGTGGGGAAAAGCTTGGAGGGCTTCTCTCCAGCCTTCCCGCCACTGCTGAACGCCCTTGGCTTCTGGCCTGAGCCACTGCAGGCATGTGCTGCATTTCTGGAATCAAAAGGAAGAGTCTATTCACTTGCTCCTTGGTTCAATCTACACAGTTTAGACTAACCCATAAATATTGAACTGATTTAGGCCCAGGCGTATTGAATGTCTGTACTTGGCCTGTGAGACTAAACCCTGCCCCTGGCAGAAATTCAAGAATGACCTGCAGGAGGCCTGCCACTACTGTCTGCTCTTTTAAGGGCATTTCATACTTTTGGTAAAAGGAAAAGAAAAAGCATCCCTGTTATTTGAAGACAGGAGAGTATGGTGTACATTACTACTTTTCCACCAGGTTTTGGATTTTGGCACAGAGGCCTCCCTACATGTTCATGTAAAGGCACGACAAGATCCAATGCACATTGGGCCACAGCTCTGGTCATGCCGCACATGCATGGCAGGAGGCACAGTTCTGGGACCCAGCATCAGATCCAGTCATACCTTACTGTTGGTGCAACGGGAACCTAGGATGCTCCCGGAGGTGCGAATCCCCTGGCTGATGGGACTTGCAGACGTGGTAGTGCTGCAAAGGTGCTGGGACTCTCCTAGCAGCATTGCACAGCTAGGGCCGAGGGTCCCCTCAGCTGCAGTTGGGAGTCTCGCCAACTGATGGGGCTCCCAATGAAGGGACAGATCCTACTACACCTGCAAATTAAACCTGGATAATAACCAGCTATAAAAGTTACTGCACATTTTCCAGCTCTAATTTTATAGCTGGTTGGACCTTTTTATGGCATGATAGTTACTTTGCACGTGTAGCTCATCTAAATGAATTGTGCAATTCATCAGTTAATTGCATAATACATGTAATATGTAGAGGGGCCTAGAGGGAAGAAGACAGCTGAAGTACCATTATAATATTTCCTGAAGGATGGAACTGAGCATGCTTGTATTGGGTGCTCCCCCGGGCTGAAATATAAGACCCCTAATGTGAACTGCTTGTTACCTTTTAAAGTTGTTATACTTCTCTTTGCTGGTAGAGAGGAAGTAAATATGGGCAGGAATGTATGTGGGTGAGGAAGCAGTGGGAGGAATATGGGGAGATAGATTTGGGGCAATGATGAACAAATAAATAATAGGGCAAAGGTGGAGAGGCTCAAGACAAGGAGAGGGAGCGGAGAGGCAATGTGGGGGGGAGGCGGAATATCAACTTCAGTCTCCCTTTCTGGGCACGCACAAAAATCGTGAGGGTCCTGACCCTCTCCCTATCCCCCAACATGAAACAGATCTGCTAGGTGGGTGCTGAGAACAGGTGCTAGCTATAGGCATTTCAGCTAAACATTTCAAAGCTGATAGGTGCGAATGGGAGAAAACAAGCACACACGTTTACCCATATAAGAACATTTCCTTGCAGAGTCAAGTCTTTGCCTTTTCTATTTAAGTGCTTCATTTTCTTTAGTGTTGTGAATTTAGTAGTCTTTACTGCTTCCAGACTTTACTTGGAAGAAGCTTATAAGCTGCAGAGAAAACATGAAACTAAAAATGCAGGTGGGAAATAAGAATCGATTAATTGTACTATTTTTATGTTATTAGAACAAAGCACTTGACTGTACTAACATACTCAGCTGCATCGTACTAACATACTCAGTTGCATCGTAGACAGCCCACAGATACAGCAGAAACATAACAGGAGCTGGTAAATGAGAGAGCACTTAAAAAACTTAATCAGAACTGCACAAAATCAGCCTACTACTTTTCCCTAAGTTCTGTCACCCATCAGCTAACTGGTTCCAAATTCAGAGAATGGGTCATGGGTTGGGACCTACCTAACTGGTGGTGGCTGTCATAAAATCGTGATTTTAGTATGTCTAGACCTAGGGTTTGGTCTAGGGTTGCCAATTCTGTTAGAATCTATTCTGGGAGGTTTATGACATGATGCAATGACATTAATGGGTCATTATCTCAGGAAAGCAAATGCACATTACTATTACATTTTAAAAACCCACTGGACTACTGTATAAATAAATGTTGGATTCAACATTTAATATTTATTTTAATGAATGCCCTATCATTTATCTCCCCGGTGACTTTCAGCAGTCTCCTGGAGATTTATATCTAACACCTGGAGACTCTAGGCCAATCCTGGAAGGTTGGCAACCCTACTTTGGCCCCTGCTCCAAGAATGATTTCAGGGTTTTTTTTATACCCAAGTTACATATTTAATATAAACTGTATACCCAGAGACAGGGCAGGAACCAGAGATGTAAACCCCCCTCCACCCAGATGAGAGCCCACACTATTGACCAAGTAGGCGGGGTGGGGGTTGTGATCCTTCTAGCCCCACGAATCTTGCATTCTTCATTGCCCAGGAGCCTAGCTTCAACAGGAAGGATGAAGGGTACTTTTCTGCAAAGTGACCCATAACTCAGCAGTTAGCACACTTTCTTAGGTGACCAGGGCGGGCGGGGGCTTAAAACTCATACACTGAATAAATTAAACTGGAGTTTGCTACTTCCTGGGCAAGTGGTCTAATCATGACTATCAGAGAAAAAGCGCCATTAGCACTTATTGTTTCTGAATGAAAGTGTTAAGGGGCTGCTGTGCTTTATGCTACATACTCAGTGCTGTCAGTGCATGTTTGGTGTTCTCAGTGTACGCTAGGCTCGTCCAACATGCGGCCCGCCAAGCCATTTTATCTGGCCCGCGGCGGCACCGCTGCCAAGTGCGGAGCTGCGAGCACAGAGCCATGGCAGAGCCGCCGCCACAGAGATGCCGTCGCAGAGCTGCGGCAGCCAGGCAGGGCCAGCCCGCGGGCCCCGGCCGGCAGCAAGGGGTGGGGAGGGGAGCTGCTTACCCCCGCAGGACTAGGCTCATTAGTGATCCGAGTCCTGCCGCCACTGCCCCAGCCGCACCCGATTAGATGAGCTGGGAACAGGGTGCAGCTTCTTCTCTGGCTCCGCCCCTTTCCCCCGGCCCGTGGCCAGGGGAGCTGCAGCATGGGCCGCATGCGTGGTGGACGGAGGTACGAGGTAAGTTCCCACGCGGAACTGGGGGCGCCTCGGGGCTGGGCCGGGGTTGCAGGGTGCGCGGTTGCTGGAGCTAGGCTGGGCGGGAGGCAGGAGGAGTCCGGCCCAGAGGCGTTCTACCTCCAGCCGCCTGTTTGGCAGTGCAGGTTCTGCTAATGTAGCCTGCATGGTTGAGGACGGGGGTCTGCATACTGCTGGAGCAGCCTATGCAGTGAGGGGGTCCTAGGGGCCTGCCCCCCACAGCGTGCAACCTGTGCAACACATGCTGGTGTCATCTGGGGCCCACAGCTTCACAAGATCTGAACAGCCCTGGACTAGCCTATCCTTGAGATCTCTTCCACGTCTCGGCAGTGTATGCCTACAATTTCTATTTAATTAACCACAATGACCATGATCAAGTTAGTAAAGGATCTCAAGGATAAGCTCTAGCCTCTATTCAAGGGAAAGCATGACTCGTACATTTTTGTAAGAGCACAGTGAATATGGGACACACAACATCTAGATATGCATGGTTTTAAAAAAAAAAAAAATCACTTGAATCTACCTAGGAACTCTGGACTGGGTACATCTGATTTCTTGAAATAGCAGCCGAGTAAATTACCACTTGCTAAAGCAAAAGAAATCTTGCAGAGAGGTTTATAAAGTCAATGAAGGATGAAGTCAATTTTTTTGCTGACCTTTTAAGAAAAACACAAACCTAATAGATTTTGAGAAGTTCAGATCAATCCATTGCCACCTGCAAGAGAAAAAGGGCAAGATATACTCTATTCATACAGTGTAGCTCTGGATGGTTTGGTTAGCCAATCATAGCTGCTGTTGCAAACTCCTCCCACATTTCAGTTAATAGTTGTGTCACACACACACACACACTCTCCCTCCCCCTCTCCCTCTCTCAGGAAATGCATCCTCACCTGAGCATTATTACATGAAGCCTATAAACCATAGGTTACTGATCTCTGTGAAGCCATTTCACAACGCTCCTTTAATGAGGTATGTATAGGCTTCTGTCATGGCTAGAGTTGCATGATAAGCAGAATTGCAAGTGATCCCCACTGCCTTGCATAACACCAGAGATGTATACAAATAAACCTGAGCAGTTGTTATTCCGCTCCCATTTGGTACAATTTCCAGCCAAAGTATTTGTGTATGCAGTTTTACATTAGCTTTTCACTTTAAGCAAGGAGGATTTTCATCCTTTTATGCTCAACTGATTCCCTTTGATGGTCATCTAAAATTCCATCACTGGATGGCTCAAAGCCAAGACCATCCTACTAATAATCATTACAGAAAATAGGATAAAACATCAGTGGTTAATATCAAATGTCTCATGAGAAGGTATCCAAAACATCATAATGCACCATAATGACATATACTGCCTTTAGGGGAAGTTTGTTCCTAGTCCCAAACAAAGCATTTGGCTTATGCCCTAAAATCTAAGGGTCTGATTTCTCTTAGACACTTATCTTATTTAATGTAGACTGCAGCTGTTCCTCTTGCTTCATTGTTTTGCACTGAAACATCCAGTGATGCATAGAATAATTTCAAAATTGTAGATTAGGGTGATTCCAAGGTATAATTAATAATAATAATAATGGTCCATTTCTGTCGATGCAAAATGTGGCATGAGCTGACACACTGAAGTGGGTTCTAGCATTCAGAAGAAAAAGCAAAGTAAGTAAATATTGGCCCCTGCCAAGAGCTTTAAATTGTTTTGTTTTTTTTGTGAATTCCTCTGAGATTTGTACTCTCTCCCCTCAATAGATGCGCCTTATTTTGAGGTTGGTTGAGCTAAGCAAAAGTGTACAGGCTATAACTGGGTTACTGAAAAAAGAAGAGCCATTAAAATTATGTTAAGTAGGCCATTATTGGCTTATTATGATTCTTGGGATGGAGTTAAGGGTAAGGACTGCAGTATAGGATGCCAACTCCATTGAGAGCTTTCTAAAGAGATGGTAGTAAACCACACTGATTTGCTTGCAAAGAGAGATTTAATTCCATATTGGCTATGCTACTGGTATATCAAATTACCATATTAGGGATCATCAGTTTCTGCATTTCTTCTGAAGGGATGAAATGCTAGTTAAACAGCTGTTAATCTGAACAGCCAACTTTACATAAACTTAAATAGTTTATATTTTATTCCACTCTTTTATGCATCTGTTTTTCCCTCTCCTTCAGAATAAACTGTATCTGGTTTATAGTTACAACTGTTAATAGCAAGCTCTGCACTTTCAGGAGAAGGCAATGAGAATGAATTGGATAGTATTCATCCTCCCACTATTCCTAGGGGGTTTACTATGGACCATAATTCCTAGTAAAAAAATGGGCCACAACTAGTGGAAAGTGTTCTTTGGTGGCCTAGAATGTTTAAGTGCAAGGACGTAGTCTACTACAGGTAGAGAGAGAGAGAGTAATGAGGGGTAGTTAGCGCAGAGCAACTACTGAAAAAGGTTGCATGCAGAATCTGGCCCTTCCTGTCTCTTCTTCCTTTCCAAGATGAATAATATTTACTTTCCAACAAAAATAAGTTAGTCAGTGTAAATAATTTAGCACCAGGTTACTGGTCAACCTAGAGGTATCCACAGTGTCCTAATACAGCTAGCTACACCGATTATTTTTGCCAGAACAATCAAGCACAGGTCAGAGTGAAAAATTTAAGGGATGGACAAGGGAGACTCATGGGAAGTGTATAGACCAGTCTTTCAACTCCATACCAGTGGTTCTCAACCTTTTTAGACTAAAGGCATGCCTCAGAAAAATGCCAGCTCTTAATTTTCACTTTTTTTTTTTCTTTTTTTTTCTTTTTTTTTTTTTTTTTTAACTACAGAAAAATTACAGTACTGTTATTCTGTTGCAAACAACTTGGAAAGACCACAGAAGATCAGAATATTTTTAACATTGTAAATTCTTATTTGAAACCTCTGGGCTTATCTTGTGAATAATGTTAGGACACCTAACAGGACTAACATTGTGTGACACCCCACAGCACCAATGGAAAGATCTTAAGGCCCTTTTTGATAACTACTGCTCTAAACCTTGCTTGAGAAAGCTCCTCTGTGACTTGGCATGAGAAATACCCAGGAAGTGCAGCTGCTGGAGGTATCAAAGGAACAAGAACCAGAATGCAGCAATGAAACACTGCAAATCTCTATCTGGCTACTGTTCTTCAAACTAAACACATACCAAAGATTGCTGTGTTCCTGAATGTAGCGTGGTACCCTTAGATTAGCTCCTTTGCACACTAAATCCCAAATGCCTATTAAACAACAAACATACTGTGGGGTAAAATGTGGGGTTAAGGTCTCTCCCATGCAAGCTGAGAAGTTCCTCTCATTTAGTGAACAGATTGAGCTTGCTGAAGTGCCGCAAAATGAACATTTAAAATCTGAGGTGTCAGGAATCATTTTTGATGTCAAACATGGAAGAGGGCAGAGTTTTTTGAAGCTACGGAGCAAATAAAACCTATACATAAATACAGCGTTTATTAAAAAGAATCAATCAACCGTACTTATGTGACAGAGCATAAGGACACTGAACTAGTAATTAGTGTGTGAGAGACTGAGAAAATACATGGTTTAACTGCCATAAGTACTCAATTCTGCAAAGCCTTACTCACATTAGAAAAACCCATACTCATCTAAATACTCACACTTATTTCAGTAAGATTGCTTATTTAGTCAAGACTAGTCACAAGACAAGAGGTTTGCAAAAATCAGACCCCCCATATGTAGGCTATCAGCAGAAATTTTATCAATTTTGTTTTTAAATTTAGGTGATCTCTCTCATTTTAGATATCATTTCTCTATTTTGGTAAATGCATAGCATAATATGGCAAGGCATCAGCCATTGAGAGAACTTTATTTTAGAATATGGTACAAATACAATACTAAAAATAAAGAGACAGACAAATAAACATCTAGGGGCCTGATCTGTTCTTATTTGCACAAATGTAAATCTGCTGTAAGTCCCTGGAACTGCTCCAGTGCAATAGATGAATATACTCCTTTCCATCCAAGCAGGATTGCCAGAGTCCATAATCAAAAGTCTCCAGAACAAATTCAAGTCCTGCTGTATCCATGGAAGCTACACTGCATGAAGCCTTGGAAAAACATTGAGGACTGAATGTATAAGTCTCAGAATTAGGGGCTGAGGGAAACATTTCAGTGATATTTACATTAGAGTGCATACATACCAAAAGGAAAGGTTTACAATCCTGCAGTATCAAAAATCAAGATTATGAATGTAACGTGGGGTGTTCTGCTTCTACTCTATAGGGATAAGGCAAAGGTTGCACATTCTGTGTATTTCTGATCCCCAGTGGTCCTGACCTTTTGTTGTTTCAAATACAATACAAAGAACAGGGAGGCATATACCTGTGACAGGAATACTGCAACCTGTCACAGAGAGAAGTTTAAATTGTTCTTTTTATTTCTTCCTTTCACATAACCCTCATTAACTTACATAACCCACACACATTTTTAAAGACTTTCACAGGCTTTTGTGTCATGCTCAGATAAGCCCTTCCCTGAAACACTTTAGAGTACTTTACAGGACATACTTTACCAAACAACATAAAACCCCCAAGATTCAAAGGACAAGTCTGAATAAATGAGAGAATGAAATGTTCCAGAAAATACTGCAAGAAAATATCCCTAGGTGAAGACTGTTAGATGTAGCAAGCCAGCCATCTCTGAATGGGGAAAACAGTTACATCATGGACACCAAGATCCAAGAAAATATATTGATAAGGCCAAGCATGATTATGCTTTATACATAACAGTACACACTTTAGTCTAAGCCATTAATTTCACCCAGAGAAGGTTAGTGGAGATGGCTGAAGCAAAAGAAACATGATCAGAAAAAGTTAGGTCTCTTTTGCTAATGCCTGAGAATAAGACTGACACCATGGAGAAAATAATTCTGGTATGCAAGGGAAAGACAAGGCCAGCTGACAAACAGAACATCCTGGCCTACAGAAACCACCTAGTTCTCCTTGCCAATGAGCCCAACCAACTGCAGAGGATGCTGGACATCAACTCTGAGGCAGTCAAATGAATAGGGCTCCAGGAAAAGAAACACTGTCCTGGCCACCACTGCCAAGATCCAGGGTGAGCCCATGAGGCACCTGAAGAAAAACAAGAGCTAACTCCACCTGGGCCCACCTATTGGCTACCAGGTGAAACAAACGCTGGAAGAATGTAGGATCATGCAGGATACCTAAACACTTGACTCCTCCCTCCTGGCCCCCTGGCAGAACCCCCCCCCCCGCAACAGCAATCTAAACACCTTCTTATCCCCCACATTTTGTTCAATGCTGAGAAGCTCAGCAGTCCCCAAGATAACTCTCAAGAAAGTGGACTGTGAAATCAGCTGGCTCCTCAATAAGTTGATGAACCTGGAGCTATGAGCCAGCAACAAGATGCTGCACATCGGCTAAGAGCAGAGGGGTGCCAAAGTCCCTTGCACAAGAGACCTCTGCAACACTGCAATAATCACCCATGCCTTTTGCCTCCTGACCTGCCTCAACAAACTGGTAAGAAGCATCACCATTAGTATCCTGAAAGAGACCAATCAAGAGGATAATGTTAGCACCATGTGAAATTGAACTTGGAGCAGCTGAGCCAGCAGGCAGAGGATAAGTCCTCAACAGCACCTGAGTTGCAGCTAGCATGGGGTGTGAAGGGTTTCTACAAGTAAGTTAGCAACAAGAGGAAGGTCAGGGAAAAAGCACGGGTCTGTTACTGAATGGGAGAGGCAACCAAGTGACAGGATGCAGAAAAGGCTGAAATAATGCCTTTTTCACCTCGGTCTTCACAGGCAAGGTCAGCTCCCAGACTATTGCACCCGGCAGCACAATTTAGGGAGGAAGTGAGCAGCCCTCAATGGTGAAAGGACAGGTTAGGGACTGCTTCAAAAAGCTGAACATATACAAGTCCATGGGGCCAGACAGGATTCACCCAAGGGTGCTGAGGAAGTTGGCTGATATGATTGCAGAGCCACTGGCCATCATATATGAAAAATCATGGTTATTGGGAGAAGGCCTGGTCAATTGGAAAAAGGCAAATGTAGTGCCCATATTTAAGGAAGGGAAAAAGGAGGATCCAGGGAACTACAGACCCAGCAGCCTCACCTCAGTCCCTGGAAAAATCATGGAGCAGATCCTCAAGGAATCCATTTCTAAGCACTTGGAGGAAAAGGTGATTAGGAACAGTCAGCATGGATTCACCAAGGGAAAGTCATGCCTGGCCACTCTGGATTGCCTTCTGAGATGACTGGCTCTGTGGATGCAGGGAAACCAGTGGATATAATATACCTTGATTTTAGCAAGGCTTTTGATATGCTGTCCCACAACATTCTTGCAGGCCAGCTAAGGAAGTATGGGTTGGATGAATGGACTGTAAGGTGGATAGAAAACTGGATGAGAATCATCAGGCTCAGAGGGTAGTAATCAATGGCTCCATGTCTTGTTGGCAGCTGATCTCAAGTAGAGTACCCCAGGGGTTGGTCCTGGAGCCAGCTTTGTTCAGTATATTCATCAATGACCTGGAAGATGGCATAGAGTGCACCCTCAGCAACTTTGCAGAGGACACCAAGCTATGGGGAGTAGTAGATATGCTGGAGGGTAGGGCTAGGATTCAGAGTGGCCTAGACAAATTGGAAGACTGGGCCAAAAGAAATTGCATGAGGTTTAATAAGGATAAATGCAAAGTCCTTCACTTAGAACAGAACAATCCTATGCACCAGTACAGGCTGGGGGGCTGACTGGCTGGGCAGTAGCTCTGCAGAAAAGGACCCCGGGGTTACAGTGGACAATAAGCTGAATATGAGCCAGCAGTGTGCCCTTGTTGCCAAGAAGGCTAATGGCATACTAGGCTGCACTGGTAGGAGTATTGCCAACAGATCAAGGGAAGTGATTATTCCCCTCTATTCAGCACTGGTGAGGACACATCTAAAGTACTGTGCCCAGCTTTGCTCCCCCAACCCCCTACAGAAAGGATGTGGACAAGTTGGAGAGCATCCAATGGACGGCAACAAAAATGGTTAGGGGACTGGGAAACATGATTTCTGGGGAGAGGCTGAGGGAACTAGTCTTATTTAGCCTGGAGAAAAGACAACAAGGGGAATTTAATAGCAGCCTTGAGCTACCTGAAGGGTAGTTCCAAAGAGGATGGAGCTAGACTGTTCTCAGTGGTAGGAGATGACAGAACAAGGAGCAATGGTTTCAAGCTGCAGCAAGGGAAGTATAGGTTAGATAGCAGGAAAAAAACTCAAGGAGGGTAGTGAAACACTGAAACAGGTTACCCAGAGAGGCTGTGGAGTCTCCATCCTTGGAGGTTTAAGACAGCTAGACAAAGCCTTGGTTGGGATGATCTAGTTAAGGTGGTCCTACTTTGAGCAGGGGTTGGACTAGATGACCTCCTGAGGACCCTTCCAACCCTAATTTTCTATGAATCTATGATATTGACGGGGAGTCAGGTGACCGGGGGGAGCCCCTGACAGAGAGACTATAAAATCCCTCCTACTTCCCATGGGACTTGTTCCAGCAACATCATTCTGCTTCTTGTGACGACTGGGTTTAGACAGGAGCAAGGCACAGGTCCAATCCCTGCCCCTGCTTTGTTTTGGGCCTCCTGGCTCTGATCTACCATCTGCCCTGACCATGATACTGCCTCAGCCCTTGGCCCAATTATTCAGACTGCCACAGACACCTGGTATGACCCCAGCCTGCCTACAGTAACTCACTCAGTGATTTGCCATGGCCCAGTCAATCCTGAGAAAGCAACTGCCAGGCTGCTGTCCACAAAGATCTGGCCACATTCTCAAGTGGGTCACCGAAGGGCAAGTTTGGGCAAGACAGTGGAGACCTTGCTTTGTGGTGGAGCCAAGCCTGCAACACCACATCGTGTCCCAGAAAACACAAGGGCTGCTACTGGACCTGGTGCAAGCAGTAGAAGGAACTGGGGATCTCTCTGTTCCCACTCCCAACTACCAAAGGCATCACCTCCCACATCCAGTCCTGGAGAAGTTCCTGAAGTACGCCGTGCGGACCAAGTTCATTGGTGATCTGAAGAAACCCAAGAATGGATCTGGCAGGGGGGAAATGAAGTGGTGCAGATAAAGCCCCTTTGATTCCTGCTTCACCCAAACTTTAAAACCAACTGCTTGGGAAGAGCAGTAGCATTTCTATTTGAGCAGCACTGAGGGAGTCATCCGACTTCAGGGCTCATTATAACCCATCTGGTTCCTAATAGATAAGAACCCTCTCTCATTTTTAATATCCATAGATATTAAGGACCCTCTCTCACTTTTAATGGTCATGATGTTCTCTTATTCAGACTATCCTTTCTTTTGCAATTGTGTTGCCTGTTAGCCAGTCTTGGTAATATCTGTCTTCTATTTCACAGCCCTGCAATCTGTTTTCAGCTCTATCTAGACCTTAACTCAGGTGTAGAAATGACTGACATTGAAGTATTGGAGGCCATGTCCAAATCCCTGAGAAAACAAAGTTTTGTTTTATGAATCTGAATAAAGAATTGTGCATTTATACTACTACTATTAGTACTACAAAACTAATAGATCCACATCTTCTCACTATTTTGCCTTTTTTTGGCCTAGTGTGTTGCATTTATTGGAATATACACTAATCAAGTAATCAGTACACATTCTAATAAAGTTATAATTGTTTTTGCTTTGATCTTAAAAACTGAATACTATAGTGTTAGGTAGGTCCCTAGCATATTAGTAAGGCTTCTAGTTTCTCTTTACCTGGAGAAAAGTAGGTATTGTGTTACGTGAAGATGCACCATACCATCTGCACCCTCCTTTCCAAAATCCTAGAACTGCCTGTGGGAAAACCTGGCCTCAAAGAGGGATGCCAGCAAACACTTCATGCCCCAGTTGAACTTTGCAGACTGGTGCTTCATCCACTAGGCTCATCTCAACTGCACCATCCACTACAGACACCAAGATAAGAGGTGCCCGAGATGCAGCTATGAGAGTGAGACTTTGCTCCACATTGCTACAAGCCCCACACGAGAGCATGGCACCTGGATCACAGTGCCATCCAGGATCAGCTGGCAAAATACGTTCAGCCCCTCCAGAAGCTCCCTAACTAAGTCCTCACTAACCCTTGGCCCAGGTGTGCCTCCCCCAGGGCCCGAAGGGGGCCCGGCTGGGAGGTTGCTGTTCTGGTCCCTACTTAGGAAGACGGAGGCAAAGAAATCGTTAAACATGTTAGCTTTGTCATCTGGTGTGACGACCAAGTTTCCCAACGCGTCCTGCAAGGGCCCCACATTACCTGGGACCTTCTTTTTACCCCCTATGTATTTAAAAAAAGACTTCTTATTGTCCTTAATCTGGGAAGCTAGTCCCAGTTCCATCTCTGCCTTGGCCTTCCTAACTACCCCCCTACATCCCCGAGCAACTGCAGAATAGCCCTCCTTGGTGATGACCCCTTCTTTCCATTGGGTGTAAGCCACCTTTTTAGCAAGGAGACATTCCCGGATGCTTTTGGTGAGCCATGGGGGCTTATGCGCCCTTCTGCTCCCTTTGATCCTCGTTGGGATTACCTTCCTTTGGGCTTGGAGGATCGTCTCCTTGAGGAGCAACCACTCTCCTTGGACACCTGTCTCCCCTCCCCTCCGGGACCTCAGTGCTTCCCCAACTATCCTCCTTAGCTCGTTGAAATTTGCCCTCCTAAAATCCAGGGCCGCTGCCTTACTGCATGCCTTTGCCACCTTGCGCTGGATGGTGAATTCCAGCAGGCGATGATCACTGTCGCCCAGGTGGTCGAGCACCCGCAGCCCCCTCACCAGGTCATCACCCGTGGCCAGCACTAGGTCCAACAAGGCGTCCCCCCTGGTGGGGCTGTGCACCTCCTGGGTTAGATGGAGGTCCTGCAGTCTGTCTAAAAACCTACGTGAGCGTTCAGACCTGGCTGACTGCTCTTCCCAGCAGATGTCCGGGAAGTTCAGGTCCCCCATGATTACCACATCCTTAGCCTTCACTACCTCTGTGAGCTGACCCAAGAAATCCTGGTCAAGCTCCTCACCCTGGTTGGGAGGTCTGTAGTAGACTCCCACCGTTAAGTCTCTTTCGCTTTGACAGCCTTTCACTCTAACCCAAAGCACTTCAGAGTGCCCCTCCCCCGACTCCTTGCCAATGGACGAGGATGTGTATTCCTCCTTAATATAGAGTGCCACACCCCCACCTCTCTTTCCTATCCTGTCCCTCCTGTACAGCCTACAGCCCGTGACATTCACCGCCCAATCGTGTGATGAGTCCCACCACGTTTTAATATAAAAGTAATTATAATAAATCTGTTAACGTGTACCACTGACAGGTTGTCTGCATACCACTGGTGGTACACGTACCAGTTTAGGAACTGCTGCCCTAAAAGGGAAGGGGTATGACATGATGGTACAGTCCCTGATCACTTGGAGCATGAGACCTGAGCAATGAGAGCATCCTGTGAGCCTGCAGAGTACCCCACCACCACACAAAAGCAATGAGGCATCTAATGGTATCTGATACCATCAGATGTTGAACACATAACGAGCCATTGCTAATATGAAGACAGCCACCCAAGATCACTGGCCAGAAGCAAAACCAAGATGACGAACTGAACTGTTCCCTCATACACTATTTACAGACAAAAACATTGGCAACACATAGGGGGTGCATGCGAGTGCACATGCACCCCCTGAGATTGGCTGTTGCTGTCACTGCCGGTGGCATCTGTGGGTGGTCGCCACTTGCCGCCTCCCCCAACACTGCCAGCAGCATCTGAGGGCGGTCATTGTGCCCCACCCCCCAGCCTCAGGAGACGCAAGGCATTCATGGACAAAGACTTTTAATGCCTTTGACTATTCCCCACCCAAGCAATTGTACAGTGCATACTAAAACCACTGTATAAAAAGGTCTTGCCACTTCACAACTGTGTACCGATGCAATTACTATGCTTAGATCTTACCTCTCTTCCCATCATAGTATAGGGGATTAAGAAGCTCCAATGCCATACCTCAAGCTAGCACAGACTGCATGACCAACTGCATGTCTTTGACTGTGTTAACATACACAAAATATGTACCCATATAGCTACCACACAGGGGGTCCTATGTTATCTTACAAAGCCATGCAAATAACCATGATTTTTAACATTGTTGAATAAAGTTTTAGATCTCAGAATCTTAGTGAAACAACACAGGCTGAGGAACAAACCAGTTTCTAAAGTGATAGTGTAACATAATACCTTTCTATTACTCTTCATATAAAAAAAAGCTTGTAGCCAGTTTATGGTTTTTTTAAGGGTACTTCTAGAGTTGTAAGGGGAAGTGTGGAGAGTTTTGCAAAACTCCTATTAATTATGGCAGCACAATTAATGCAGATTAGGAGAGCACCAAAGAGCCCCAGATGTAGACCAGGATGTCTTTGGGTCAGGCACTGTACAAAACATGGAACAAACCAGTTCAGTTCTCCAAAGAATTATCTTCTTGAGAGCTGGCAGTCTGAGCACAAGGAGGAAAACAGCTTGGGATAGTAAGAAAACAGCCAAGATAAAATAAGACCCTTGTTACAGAGAATCAATGAGTGCGCTTGATTTCTTTAAAAGCCAGAAGGGATCCAAACCTGAATAAACAGCTCACCTTCACTACTGGAAGAGCAGTGTGTTTCTAGCTTGTGGTAACTAATGTGCAACTATTCCCAAGTAAAAAAATAAAAATAAAAACCAAGCAAACAAAACAAAACCTAGTGAATACAGCACACTTTAGTCATACTGTGAAGGTAAATATGCTAGGGTCAGCCTTACATTTCCACTCATAGTTGGCCGTACAGTAAAATTAAAGTGCCTTGTCTACACTTTGTTTTGTTTTTTTAGCAAAACCTAAATGAGCTTGTGTTTATTATCCCCAAGGCAAAATAAACAATACTATATTTTGAGCAGTGAAGACAAGCTTTAAGTAGACTCTCACATCACGAAGGAAGCTACCACTGGAAAGTACAGACAGCTGCATAAACTTAGCTCAAGGGTTTAAGGGCCTCGTCTTAGAAACACTTATTAAGCATTCCCACTGACTATCCAGGGAGACTACCTATAGGATTAAAAATCATACGTACAACTGGAAACAGGGATAGGACATAAATGCTGTCACTCTGGCCTACATGTAAACAGGCCCTATCCGTCTTCAGTGAAAATGCTGATTTGACCACATGAAATGGATAAGGACCAACAGCAATATATACACTAAGTGCTGAAGTAAGTTGGTGTGCTCTTAGATCAACCAACAGAGTTTTGATGCGTGACAATGTTCTAATTGTCCTCAAAAAATAGGTAAAAAGGTCCAGAAATCACAACACAAATACACCTCCTTTAAGGAGATATGAGTTCTTACATCCCAATGGGGAGAGTGCAGTGGTCCTCTTTTCTATACTGAAGGGAAAAAGGGAAAAGACAGCAAGAAATAAAGCAGGGAAAGCAATATTAAGAATGGTAATGATGTCATGATGCATCATCTAGCAGCACTTGAAAACTTCCTTTTGCAGTCAGTCTCAAATGTCAAAATTAGAAACTTAAGTGTCTTCTAAGAAATCTGAGGACATGGGTTCCATTTCCTATGAAAAATACCTGGGGTTTTTTCCTCTCTCTCTCAGCCTGATATCATCATCAAGAATGATTTGAGAGAGGGAAGAGAGTCATACTTAGTCACTAAGGAAAAGCTTCAGTCTAAAGTCAGAATGAAGAATCCAAACCCTTTAAGATTTTAGCTACAAAACAACATGCGTAAAGCTCTAAACTGAAAAACAAAATAAAAACAGAGAGACCCCCCCCACCTAAGACCAACAACAATATCACAACCAACTCACCCACCTCCTCCCCAACTTAGGTATTATCTTCAGGATGTTGTTTTATATCACAGTATTCGTACTGTATCATGAATTGATCACTCTCAGTGAAATGCATTGCCTGCATGACTTCCCATGTATACAATACATTACAATGATGTTTGGAAAGCAAACAGAATCATTTCTTCTGCTGATCATCGTTTTCCAGTCAGAAAATGCCACCCCAGGACTTCCCCGCTTCATCCTTAAAAGGTCAACAAATTTAATGTTCCTCAAGCTCATCTTATCTTCAAGGTTATTTATTTGAGCTTTCAGATCTTTTAATTCTTAATAATGCATTTTTAGCAGTTAGTCCCATCTCACTTCCCTGAAACATTAATTCTTTAGGAAGAAAAAGAATTAAAAAATAAATCCACACATGAAACCAGGATAATCACCGGCTGGGATTTCTGTATGCAATTCTTGTGGACAAGATAACCTCAACCTGTTAAACAGGATCATGTATCTTTTCATTATGAATATGAACAAGCAGCAAGTTTTTAGTGTATGCATTAGCATTTTCCAAGTATTGCTGTTGATGCTGAATACAATGTTCTGGCTTTTATTACTCACTCAGTAAAACAAACCTCACAGGCCCTGATATTAGTCAGACTTCAAAATGTTTTCAGGGAGATTTTCAAAGATACGAAGATTACTGGAAAACACAAGCACACACACACCCCTTTCCAGACTGCTTAGAGCCCTAATTAATCTAACACTGATTGTATTGTGCCCCAGCCTTTCTGAACATTTTAAAATTTCCAGGAGTCAAGTAATTCAGATACCAGGTAACCTGTTGTTGTGAAATTTACTCCACAGCCAGCACAAAGGAAGGTCACTTTACGGTACACCTGAGAACACATGCTTTCAATTAATCCAAATAATCTGCTTGACTAGAGATTTTTGAACGTTGGTACAAGTTGCACAGATTAAGAATGGCAGCTCTCAGAAGACAAATATGCTCATCTGTTCCATTCACAAAACTCTTGGGGGACCAGGCACAAACTCTGGTTGTGATGACCGAAGTCAACATTTTATTTCTCTCAAGACAAACGTCTTGTACTAAATTTTACTTCTGGAGAGCAAAAGGGAAGCTGTTGTACTAGGCACTGGGTTTGCAGACCAGTTCAAATGCAGAGGAGCATGAAATGGTCCACAGCCGTGTGCATTCAGCTTCTACTCCTACCAATAAGGAGTGCAGGAGCTAGGATGGCGAGGGTGTTAAGGTGCATGGTCAACAGCCCAGAGGTTGCAAGTATGAGGCCACAGCAGAAGTGCCCCCAGCCCAGCCAGATTCCAACAAACCTGTGAGTTCTGATACATACCAGGTCACAAGGACACAAAAATGAGAAGGCAAAAGTGAGAGTGCCAAAAGAGAAGACAGTATGCAGTTCAAGTCACACTGGAACAGACCAACTGTTGTTCCCTTGTTGGTTGAAATCAGCACATTTATTCTGCTAATGGACCCATTAATAGAAGGGAGGAGGCAAACAATCCTAATTAAAGTGTCAACAAAAGATAACATTCATCTTTACAAAGTGCCTGTAGTGGATGCCATGCCATTCTGAAGAACTGCATATTTCTTAATGGAGAGCAAACCTTTGAAAGAGGAGGGCTCCAGAATGTTAAACAATCTTAAATATTTGTTGTGTTTCATCTTTTGGAAGGACATTGTCCAACAGCAATGAAATGATGAAAAAGGTGACTCTTTGTTACTTCTAGTGCTCTTAGAAGCTTGAGAACAGCATTTCACTTTATGTTCTTTGCCATTTGTCCAATATTGATTTGTCTCCAGCCTCTCTTATGGAGCTGGAAATTAATGTGGCTTGTCCAGTTCTCCCTTTTGTAGATGAACTTTACCAAGTCAGGACAGCACTGAAGATCACATTTGTTAACTGTTGATAAACCAGGAGAGCAGGTTGAGGGAAATACTGCTTGTGTGCAAGTCCTATATAAACAGTCAGAGTTCCACATAAGCAAAATGGCCCCTCAAACTAGCATGGCAAAGAAGCACCAGTTTCTACTGCCAATGGACCACAGGGTGTGGCATGACCTCCACAGTGCCCTGCTGTCTTTGATCCTAAGCCTGAATGGCCTAATATGCATTTATAGCCAGACAAACTGGGGACAGCCATGCATTTATAGCTAGGCCAACTGGGGACAGCCATCAACACAAGTCCAGAACAACGGTGCAACTCAAGTTCTCATATCCAAACACCTTAACCACTGTGCCAGCATTCCTAGCTATAGCAACAGTGCTTCCATCTTTTTAAATCCCAGCAGTGGCACAGAAAGAGCCATTATCAAGAACATTTATCTTTGACAATTTAGATTCCTGCAGTTATTTTCCATCCACAGTAAAAGTCAAGGATGATCAAATTCTGAGCTTTGACTACAACATTTTAGTTTAAAATGTCCCATTAAATTATCCTCGCATTATGAAAACGTGCATACTACACTTCTTTTTAGACAGCTGTGACTAAGTGAAGTTTTGCATATTATTATTAATATAATTGTATGAAATGGCAAACATGTTGAAACAATCTGGCTGTTCATCAGAGATATCAATATCTGTTGAGAATCTGGGAAGATTAATTTCAATCCATATACTCCCTGTACCCTTTCAGAGCAAAATATAACTTAAAATATTTATTGCAAACTCCACGATTTGTATTCATATTGGGATGTGCGCACTTAAGGTCACTGGAAGCATCAGAAATGGGTGCAGGTAAAGCACTCACCCCAGGACCACCTTAGTCTCCAGTTAGTTGTAAAGGGGTCTAAGTCTTCAATGGGCAGAATTACAGTGCTGTGAACGCAGGGCCATTCCCACCAGGTGGACTCCTGGAGGCAGTGGGACTCCTGTGGAAGTAATGTACTCTCTCATCCTCAGTAATGATGGGAGTCTAACCCATGGTCTCCTGGGGATTGAGGAGAAAGTCATTTACACATAACAGGATGGTTTAAAAAAAAAAAAAAAAAATCACTGTAACAGCAACAGCTTGAGACTTCTGCCATCCTTCTATTCCCATCTGTCAAAAGTCCCACAGAAATGCATGTTCTTACACTGAAACAATGTCCAGTGTGAACAAAGGTGGCACAGTTTGGCCTTCTATATAGTTTCTAAATGGAATACAGATTCTGAGGCAACACAAAACAAGAATACAAATCACAGCTCCCCAGTAACACAAAATCTGAAGTAATTCTGAGTTGTCTAGGCTAATTAACAGATACCCAAGAAGGTCCAACTGGTACAGCACAAAACATTTTAGTCCATTGATTTAAACAAAAAAAGGTGTAGTAATCAATCTGACAGAGATATTAATCTCAAGAGAATAATTTGCAATTTATAACTCAAAAGTGACATCTCAATTAAGCAAATAAAAAGCTCAGTGCAATGCAATGCATCTGAGATGCTTGGAGAGGTGCCAGGCCAAAAGCTCTTGTAGTTTTCTCATTTGTGCTACTGTTAGAAGAAATTCAAAGTGGAACTGATACCCATCAGGGAAGTTTCTTCTAGAGTGGGTAAGTAACTTAGAAGCCTAAGTTCCATTTTCAAGTGACTTTGGATAATTAAACACAATCAAGCACCTAACTCTCATGAAAATAAATAATTTAGTGGAAGTTAGCTACCCACATCTCTCTTGAAAAAAAACCCAGAGCCTAAATATCCAATAGGCTCATGTCTTCATCACTAGGCAACTTAATACTTTTATAAGTCTGTCAGTAAGTACCCAAGTCCCTTTTGAAAATGAGACCTGGGATCCTAAATCACTTGGGCTCTTCTGAAATCGTAATCCCCATTCAATTGCATTTCACTTTCTCCATCCAGGGGTATAAGAATTCAATTATTTCAGAACAGATTATATCTAATTCTTTTCCCCTTGGCAAGAAAAAGAAAACTCCATCCCATGGTCCTTACGCAGACAAAAGGTTTCCTGTTCAGGAAATGGACCAAGGATTTTCTTCCCTGCTATTATCATCTATTCAGTCTTACTGTGCCTTCGTCTTGTTCTGCAAGTCATTGAGAACAACCACACAGAAAGAAGAGAGATGTTGAAGCAGCAGAGTAAAGGATCTTACTACTGATCCAGGGGCTTTAATGTAAACCTTGCTCCAAAGGTTGCCCCTTAGTTCCAGCTGTAAATGGGTATTTTAGTCATTTTACTTGATGAGTCAAGGGTGGCTAGCTATTACCTTGAGTGTTGCTACCTATAGACACTAGTGTGTTTTAAACAGGCTAACTCAGTTGGCTTGATAACCTTTTTTGATGCAGAGGGGAACAGCAAGGAGCACTAGCCATTTTGGATGGTCTTCCAGTTTAGTGAGGGCTCCTTAAACAAATAACTGGGAACTTCTACACAAAAGGGAGTGCAGAATTAAGTGATATCTACTTAAAAACAAAGAAAAAACCATCTAAATAGGAAATAGCTATTATGTTTTAATTTCACAGCCTAGTTTGTTCTACACAAGCTTCTTTGCACAGACAAGCTCTGAGGTATCACAAGAAACTATGTAATCAGGAACATTAATGGTCATCTCTAAAACCTAATCCCAACATGCGCTGGTTTCAGTGCAAAAGTAGAGAGAGATTCTCTGGGAGCAGTCTCTTTGATTTTTCCTAAATCCTACTCAGGTATAGAGAGGTAATATCCCCAAGGCTTCACCACAAACAAGGAGGGAAGACTGAGAAATGTGACGAAAAGCATCCTTTAACACCTTGTCCACCCAAGAAATTTGACAACCCCCTCAAGGTGTAAAGCTATTGGGAAATGGGAGCCATTAAAAACAGAACAAACAAACGACGTCAAGAGACAAAACTGCATTTAGGATTAGACTCCACAACTGGATTTTTGCAGGTGCAGGGGTATGCTCCAAGGGGTGTGCACCCAGGGATTCAAATGCAGGACCTGGCCATTCAGATATGTTAAGCAAAAAGCTCTGCATGAACACCTTAAAAACCATCTCATGATTAAGTCCTTAAAATGACAGACATCTACTGACAATTACTGAATGTGTTATTAGGCATCAAACCAGAGGCTTAAGGCCAAATCAAATAACTGTAATCACCTCAACAAGTGAATTAATGCCTTAGGTATGCACAGCCTGAAAATATGTGGCAATTCTGAAATAATTTTTAGGATGATAGAAGTCTGACTCTGGAATTATTCACAATGGCTGACATTTTGATCATCAAAATAAGAGCAACTGTAGTGGAAATAAATTTGAGTCTATTAACTCCCCCCCCCCAACACTTCCCCCCATTACAATGTGTAAGACGGTCTGATAGGATTGGCACCCCCCACACACCCTGCTGGTTCTTCACATTAGTCATAGGACATCTGGTCTAGTCTTCCTTGTTTTGCTGGAAATCTTTGGAGGACTTAAAACCATGTGAACTTGTGGGGGCCTTTTTAGCCCTTATCTGAATGGAAAGAAGTGTCAAATGTTCAACAATAGCTTTTCTAGTCATTTTTTAAATTTCTTGGAGTTATACAAACTGTAACAAAAGCAAATAAGCAACGCTTTAGAGGAGCTGAACAGACACTTCTTTTTCTCTCTTTAAAGTTCACGTTTAAGTCATTTCAGAGCCATAGAAATATTGTGGACTACAAACAGAATGGAAAGACACTTCTCCCCTCTGGAATAGTACTAGTGTTTTAAGCTGTAGTAAAAGTTGTCCCATATGTAATTCAGATGGGGTTTACCATTTTTTAGCAGACTTGGACAATCTTTCCCTTAAGAACCAGAGCCATATGTAAAATATAAGCAACTCTAGAACAAAAATTTCACCCAAGTGAGAGCCCACGTCTTCAGAAAGTAGCCGAGCAGAACTTCTAGCAGCCAGAAATAAGGAATTTCTTCTTCTGATACATCTTAATCAGAGTTTTCAGGACAGATGCTGAATACACAGCACAGTTAAACAACATGCACCTGAATCAATACCAACCCTAGTAGTGATTCTCTGTCTTCAGACCAATCTTGACAAGGATGCTAACACTGTACATATACAGGATTTAGTAATGTATTAACATGCGTCAACAAATGTGACAAATATAACATCTCTCTGACTTGAAACAAACATTTGTTTGGTGTCTATCATAAATAAACCATGTTAATTAACACCGTATTAAAGAGAGGAATGATTAAAAGTTCAAGTTTAGACATATCTCGAGGCAAAATGCCTTTGAATTCAATGCAAGAAGCAAGGCTTTCTTAGGATGATCTCTCTTATTGGACCAACTGCATAGCTGAAATTGAAAGCTTGTCTAACTCTAATGCAAGACATTCCTCAAAGAGAGCTTGTCTAATTATCCCAACTCTGCAGTTAGTCCAGCAACTGGTCTCATCCTAAGAAATCCTTCTGTTTTACACCATTTCTGAACCATCACAGCTATATCACTCTTACACTGGAAAAAACCAAGGGGTTGCTTCTACCTAGTTGCAAACCAAGTTACAGTAGCTTTACTTCAGCTGGCCTTGGGGGAACCCGCTCCCCACACACACACTTTTCTCATTAGACCAAAATGCCGTAATGATGCCCTGTGTCAGTTAACCAAGAACTGACCTTTGTGCCGGGAATCCTAGCAGAGCGAGCGCTCCCTCACCAAACAGTGTCAAAAGCCAAGCCGATTACTTTTCAAGCAGTTGAAGGTTCAAGCAAGGTTTCAAGGCAGAAATGGCAAGGGGGTTTAAAGCCCTCAATCCTCAAGGTGTGTCTATGTGGGGGCAGGGGAGGGAGAGGTAGACTCATAGAAAATGAGTGTTGGACAGGACCTCAGGAGGTTATCTAGTCCAGCCTCCTGCTCCAAGCAGGGCCAGCCCCAACTATCTCACTCTAGCCAAGGCTTTGTCAGTCCCGGTCTTGGAGAGCTCTGAGGCTGCATATCCTACCACCTCTTCATGCAGGCACCCTGCCTGCCTGTTCCAGGGCTTTAACATCCTCCTAGTGAAAGAGGGACTCAAATAGATCTTGAATTAAGCTATTACCCTTGGTCCAGGACCGGAGGTGCTCACTGAAGCCAATTAACTTGTAATGTCTGAAGACAGAAGAACCGGGACAGGGATGGGAGCCCCCGAGTCCATTGTCAAGCCCTTCAGAGCCCAGAACGAGGCAGCTCTGCCTCGGCCGGAAGGAAGCGACTCTTCCCCTCCACAGGGCACTTGAGGCCACATCTGGAGCACGGTGCCCAGTTTTGGGTCCCCACTACAGAAAGGACGTGGACACATCGGAGAGAGTCTAGCAGAGGGCAGTGAAAATGGTGACGGGGCTGGGGGGACATGACTTTTGAGGAGAGACGGAGGGAACTGGGCTTATTTAGTCTGCAGACGTGATTTCAGAGACGGCAGGGCTGGAAGGGTGAAGGCGGAGAGGGGATTTAATAGCAGCCTTCCCCTCCCTGAAGGAGGGCTCCAGAAAGGATGGAGCTGGGCTGTTCCGAGTGGGGGCCGATGACAGGACAAGGAGCACCGGTCCCGAGTTGCAGCGGGGGAAGTTTAGGATGGATATTCGCGAAGGCGCTCTCCCGAGGAGGCTGGCGAAGCAGGGGGCCGTGGGATCTGCATCCCTGGAGGGGTTTAAGACCCTGGGCTGGGTTGGTCTCGGTGGGGACGGTGCGGCTTGGAGCAGGGGGCTGCACCTCCCGAGGAGCCCCCTACACCCAACCCTCCCCCACGCTGCGACTCCCAGCTCTGTGAAACGGAGAAGACCCCTCCCCCCGCAGCGAGATGGGGGCAGCCGTCCCGGCGGGAAGGCTCTGCGTCCCCGGGGGCAGGGGGACGCCGCGTGTGAACCAGGGGCTCCCCCCGCCACCCCGCCGAGTTTGCCGGGCGCCGAAGGGGCAAAGCAGCGCGGGAAGTTCCCGCCACAGCAACCCCCCTCCCCTGCCCTCCCACAGGTGTCTCGCAGCCGCCCTGCCCCGGCTCCAGGGGCCGCCTTCCCGCGCGGGACCCACCTCCGGGCGCGGGACCCGAGCCCGCAGCGGCTCCGCGCTCCCGATCCGGATCCGGCAAACTTGCCGCTCGCTCGCTCGCTCCCGCCCCTCCTTCCCCCGGCGCGCCCGCCTCCCGCGGACGCCTCGCTCGGTCACCCCAGCGCCCACGCCCCAGCCCTCCCCCGTGCCGGCCCGCGGGCTCTCTCTCACGAAGAAGTATTTCCCCAACTCTTGCGGCAGAGAGATCCCACTGACCCAAACTCGTCTGCCTGTGACCTCGGGCACGGCCGCAACCTACCCCCGAGAAGCGCCCGGCTCTCCAGCTAGTCCGTGTTTCAAGCTCTGTCAGGCTGGAGCTGGGTGGCTGCTTTTCCTAGCTGGACGGAGTCCCCTGAGCATCCCTTGCACGCGTGGCCCCGCCGAATAAACGTATCGCCACACTCGCTAGTCAACGGTGCGATCATCAGCTTGGGCTTGCGGCCAGCATGACATTTATTGCAGGATTAACCAGTTAAAGGTGCGATTAGGGTGGCCATCACAGAGGACAGTCCGGTTGTCCTCTGTTGATACGCAACCTGCCGCCTTTAGACTAACTTAGACTGGCCAGGGTACAAAGTAAGACCCAACACATAGGGCAAAGTAATGATCACTATAACGTAACTGGCTAATCGTGCATCAAATTTAGGCAGTGATGACACCTGCTTGAAGAGAAAAATAGAGGTCTTAAAAGCCCTTTGGGTTTCATTTCAATAGAGGACAGAGTAGCAGAAAACCAGAATGTCCTCTGATGGCCACCCTAGGTGTGATCGCTGCTTTGCACAGTGGCCCCTCTAAATTTATTGCACAATTAGCCAGTTAAATTATAGTGATCATTACTTTGGCCTATGTGCTGGGTCTTACTTTGTACCCTGGACAGTCTAAGTTTATTGCTGAATTAACCAGTTAATGGTGTGATCATTACTCTTGGCCCTTGTGGCTTCTCTTACTTTGCCCTGTGGCCAGTCTAAATTTACTGCACATTAATCAGTCAATTGTACAATGATTACTTTGCTCTTGTGGCCACTGTATATTTATTGCCCGATTAACCAGTTAGTTGTCTGATTATTGCTTGCACCTGTGGCCAGTCTTACTTTATTGTGGGATTAACCGGTTAATGGTGTGATCATTCCTTTGCATTTGTGGCCACTCTTATTTTGCACTGTGGCCAGTCTTATTTTATTGCATGATTTACCAATTAATTGTGTGATTGGTGCACCTGTGGCTACTTTAAATTTATTGTGCGATTAACCAGTTAGTTGTGTGAGCATTACTTTGTACTTGTGGCCTGTTTGAATTTATTGCATGACTGACCACTTAATGGTGTGATCATTACTTTGCACCTGTGGCCAGTCTCACTTTATTGCACCACTAACCAGTTAACTGTGATCATTACTTTGCATCTGTGGCCCACCTAAATTTATTGCATGATTAACCTAATAATTATATGATCATTCCTTTGCATTTGTGGCCCCTCTTACTTTCCACCTGTGTCCCATCTAAAATTATTGCACACTCACCAGTACATGGCGTGATAATTACTTTGCACTTGTGGTCAGCCTAAGGGCCCTGCTACACATTCAAATGAAAGCTGGATAGAAACCATCTATAGAGTTGTTACACATTTTAAAGCACTAACTTTATAGCTGGTTGGCGCTTCTTATAGCTAGACAGTCATTTTTATTATGTGATAATTACTTTGCACTTGTGGCAGGTCTAAATGTATTGCACGGTTCACCAGTTAACTGTGTAATTATGTAACATGTAGAAGAGGCCATATCATTTGGACTTCTAAATCAGTGCATTTGGCCAGGTGTGAATCCCCAGTAGGGAAGAACTGCTTGGGTACTTGGAGGAAGACAGAATCATAGGAAAGATTATTTGTGAGGTGGAAGGGACCTCACTAATTCATCTAATCCAGCCCCCTCCCTACCCTTCACACCACCACCCTGCTCAAGGCAGGATCATTCCTGAAGGTCCCAGCCAAGTGTCTGTCCAAAATAATTAGAAATAATTTATAACTCTTGTTCAGTTTCTCTGTAACTGCTTCCTGAATGGTTAGGAGAGACCCAAAGGTTTAAAAGTATACCCCCAGACTACTGAGTTGTGCCTAATACTTGGTGCAAAATATTTGCCTAATTTTACTTGAGAGACAAGAATGGCTGAGTAGAGGCTGTTCCAACCCACCCAGTAAATCAGTTGCAATTAGGGTTAGTGGTGCCTGGGGGCTTGGTTACGTACTTTCCTTCATGATTAGACCCTAAGAAAAAGAACATCGGGGTATATTCACCTTCTATCAGGGCCCCTGCCCTGCGATCTGCTGTGAGAGCAGACACCTCCAAAAGTTCAGAGCCATGCTAATAGCCACGGGACTTCGTAAGGGTGGATAGGCCTCTACCCAGATGAATCCAGTTTCAGAATCATAGTCACAAATTTCTAAAGTCCCATTGTGCATGATTTTTAAGTATTTAGTAAATAACAACAGTTTCCTGGATTAATACTTTTTGGCATACATGTTACATTGGATTTTCTTCAGCACTTGTAAACCCTTTTTTCAAAAAGTGCTTACATATATCTAGAGAGCCTTCACCTCGTTTACCTGCTCCTTCAGAATTTTTGTGGCAGGTACATGATCCTGATTTATGTCAAGCTTTAGATTTTTTAAATGTATTTACCATTTAACTCTAGCACAATTCCAAGTTCTTTCAATATTTCCTTTTTCCTCAAGGAACCTCACGTCTGTCTGGTTCTGGCATCTGTCATGGATTTGCCTTTTAAAGACTGAAACAAAGAAACATTTCATATTTTTAGCACCATCTATTTGTTCAGCCACTGTATCATCCTTAAACATATCATAATTATCATATCTGAGCTGAACAGAGGCCAACACTAGAGGTCTCAGAGGAAGATGAAAAATCCCTGACCAGAGTTAAAAATAACCTATTTAAAGAAGAGATGTTTCTCCCTAAATGTTTTACTCCTGCTAGTGTTTGGAATACATCCTTAAGTGTGAGATGATTTTGTATTCCCTGTAATATAAGTAGTATTCAAAACAGGCTGAAATCTCTCTGTCTCTCTCGAGACAGGCCAGCTACTTCAACAAGTAACAGCCTATGGTATATATATCAGTTTTATATTTGTATCCTTTTTGTATACATTCCCCTTAGTTTTGTGTTATGATATGGATAAATAGGAGCATGTAGTTGAGCATGCTTACACCATTTGCCATTTGTGTTTTAAATTCCCCATTTTCGATATCCTTCTCAGGCTACTTCTTGACTTCACTTCCTCTCTCTCTCTTTTTTTTTAAATAAATTATGCTCCCTCACTGACTCAGCACAAGTGTGATTAAAACCTGTCCTTGCAATTTCTCTTATCCTGAAGAACTTATTTCACTTCTTCCCTTTTTCAGCCACCTCAGCCTTTCTTATTCCTTTTCAGTGGGGTTCCACCTCCAGCCCACAGGCCAGATCCGGCCTGCAGACCCATGTCATCTGGCTCAAAGGGCTCTCCACAGGCCCAGAAATTTGGCAGCAGGGAAGCAGCAGCAGGTAGTATTAATTGCAGCTCCTTTGCTGCAAAATTTTCAGACCCCTGGGGAGCCTTGTGGATCACATAACATGGCCTTGTGTGCTAGACTGGATTGGTGCATGGCTGGTTCTGGTGCATGTGGTTGGACCAACATGGGATTGCACCCGCACACTGACCTTACACACCAGTCCTGTGCAGGATCAGGCCTGGGGACCAGTGCCATGCTGCTCACCCAGCTTGCTGGACCAGGAGGCTGGGCACCACTGTTCTCATTTGTTTATTGCTAGAGTGTATGCTTATCTTGAAACATTTATAATACTGCATTGAACTTTTCTAACTGTCCCGTATATGTCCTTTCTCTCAGTTGCTTTATCTTGTTCAGTTTTACCTGTAAGTCCTGTTTTTCTCCCAAATATATTGTAAAACATTTCTTTACTGCTTCTCTTATTTTGTCTCAGGTTAAGTCCTAACTCACATATATATATATATATATATATATATATATATATAACTGGTAAACCAATTCTGATTTTGCA
>NW_017728992.1:67672029-67681514 GCF_001723915.1 Gavialis gangeticus
AAACCAATTCTGATGTTGCACATGGGGGTAATCCCATTGATTTTAGATGCATTAACTTCTGATTTACACAAAGTTTACATAACAGTACATAAGACCAGAAGCACACCCCAGGAATATAATGATGAGCATTACTGCTTAACTGTATCTCCATTTCTGTATCCCAAAACATGTTGTTATTGTTAAACAAACAAGCCCCATTCCTATATTTCTTGCCTTCTCCTTGACACTCTCATTGAGTTCATTAATAACAAATAATTACAAATAGAATTTTACTTGCACATAAGTTCCAAGTCTAAGAGCCCAAAGTGCTATAATTATAATATTTAGCACTTGATACAGTTTACAAAGGTCACTTTGAATGGTTATTCTGCTTTTTAACAGATGAAAAAATTGAGAAACTGAGCAGTTATCTGAGTTGTACACAATCAAATGATGGAAGAGACACCAAACTAGAATCCAGATCTCTAAACTCTACTTCTACCCACAGGACTATGCTATCTATATACTGTCTTACATTCATATTCCTTGTATTCAATCACATTATATTTAGCATGTTGTTTTTTTCCCTAGTCTAGTGCTTGTGCCTTAAGGAATACAAGCTCAGTCTTGTACCCTCAGAAATCAGTGGTAACAAAAACAGAGCATAACATGAAAAGTAATAAAGAAATATGCCACCTTGTTTTATGCCTACATCTGAAGAAATGGGCTCCAATCAGTTGCCTTTGGTTACTACTATTGTTCCTTTTTTTGGTCTAGAGTAAATTTTATCAGGTTTTGTTTACAACCAAATCTTTGTAGTGCAATAAAAAGATGTTTCCATCCTTTTCCATGAAAAGTTTTCCCCAGTGCAGCTTTGATCATCGCACTGCTTTAAAAATTCTTGCTTTCATTCTGGCTCCAGATGAAATCATTGCCTAACTTCCCAGTGATGTCAACAGCAGTATGATCACATTTTCTTTTAATGGATTTTTCATAGATTCATAGATTGTTAGGGGCTGGAAGGGACCTTGCAGATCATCGGGTCCAGCCCCACTACTCTAGGCAGGAAGACAACTGGGGTCAAGTGACTGTGATTTCTTGGCACATTTATTTTTTAAATATCCTGTCAGTACCCCTGCTGCTCCATCTCCACTGGTAGTAACAGCAGGAACATCCATTGTGGAAAGGGCCCAAAAGACAGTTATTTCGCCACTCTGATCATGGCCTTTTGCTTAAACTCTGAAAATATTAAAGCAGTGATGGTCAAGTCCTGCCCACAGGCTGAATTTAGCCCACTTGGCCATGTCATCTGGCCCATGGGATTCCCCATGGATCCAGACACTTAGCAGTGGAGGAGTGATGGCAGTGTTAATTGCTGTGGCTTCTATGGCAATTTATCACTGCCACTGCTCCCCTACTGCCAACTTTCTAGACTCAGGGGAGCCCTGTGGCCTGGATGGCATGCCCCCCTTGTGCTAGATCACGCCAGCGTTGGGGGTCAGGCCAAGGCCAGATCCAGCACGTGGAGCTGGGCCAGCATGTTGGATCACACCTATGGATAGACTGAGTGACAGCCCTCCTCTGGGTCTAGCCTGTGGACCAACCCCGCCTGCAGGATCCTGCCTGTAGACAAGCTCTGCACCATTAATCTGGCTCATGGGGTCAAAAGGTTGTGCACCACTACTAAAGGTAAGAGACACCTTCACCTCTCACCTGTGCTCCCTCCCTCCCACCCCCTTGAATTTATATAACTTTATTCTTTTCTATTTAGTACCCCTGCTCTGTGAAAGTCCGTTCATAGTCTCTGAGGAAGTAAGCTGTTGCCTATGAAACCTCCTGTCTCTATCCTCTTTTGCAGATCCCTTTTGTGGATGTGAAATATGTAGAAAAAGAGGTTATTTTTATTCTACCTGTGGAAACATGCATTATTTTGTGCTATTTTATGGAGAAGCTATATTTTATATGCTTGCAGTTGTCGCTAAGAGCTAGCTTGTCACACTGCAGTACATGCATCCTCAGGTATGAACAACACACCAATTTGTCTTTACCTGAAAACTGAGGAAATGGGGAATATTATCTGTCAACAGCTACAAGGATGAATGGCCACTATGTGTACTGATAACAATAATATGTATTCTTCACATTGTTCTGTTACATTGTTAGCATTGTTTTATTATGTCATTTATTAAAGCTAAGATGAAATTACTATAGACTTTCCTTTATATTATGTGATCCAAATCCTTCCCTCCCCCAAACCAAAACTTTTAAGTACTACGGGGTGTTCAGTCCAAGATCGCAAAGCATTTTATAAACACTAAGGTACTGAATTTCACAGAATTCCTTTTGGGTTTACATACCTATATTACAGACAGCAAAACTGGTAACAAAAGGAATTGGACATTAACAGTCTAGATTGAGATGCAGAGCACTTCTACCAACTCACCCTAAAAGGCAGATGAGGTGGATCCTATTAGCTGCAATCTGGGATAAGAGGCATGTTTATTTTTCTTAAATAGACCGGGTGGGCAACAAGAAATCTTTCAGGGAAAATTCCTAGAAACAGTAACATTAGGAAGAAGATGAGGTTTGCAGTTTACTATTCTTTAGAAAAGAAGAAAATCTTTGAGTAGGAGTGGTAATGTGTGTTGGTGAGTTTTGGACACCTTGTGTGCATGCACACTGTGTTGAGAATGGTACAAAAATGTTGCTCTGTCAGTGACAGAGGATTTTAAACCTCCAAGAATGCTGACTCCCACTTCTCCGTTCTCACATTAGACAGAATGCATCTACTTGGTTTAAGTGAGTGTCTCTATGAAGACTAGGTTGAAAATTGTTATTGCGGTAATTTTGATTGATTGTCACCAAGTAGTGCTGTATGTTTTTGAAGGGGGAGAGAGAAAAATTTGGTAACTATGGCTGAGATTATTTTTATACCTGTGGGGAAAAAAAGGAACATTAAACATCAGGTACAATGATATTCTTGTAAAAGTTATCTTTGGAAAAGGAAAACAATTATACTGAATTTCTGCTATATGACTGTAAATGATTTCAATCAGGACAGCTGATGTGGAAAAAGTTCCAAGTAGTGTGGGATCTTGCTGTAGATAGTGATGTAGTTGGAAGGATTGGTATAAATGTATTTATAGCAGTGGCAAAGAAAATACAGCCGTTAGCCACTGAAGTTATTTCCAAGTACCATGGTTGTATGTATGCACAAGATTATAATTATATACTGCATTACAAGAGTGGCTGTATGTATATATTATATAAATGTATATAACATATACAGTGTACATATTTATATTCTTTCTCAGGACTTAGAGGAGGAGGAATCAGAGTTTTCTGCAGCTATATATAGAAATTATGTAACTTGCTGTATGCCTTCTATATTAAAGTGAACTTTTCAAATTATTTCAAATAAAATTGTCAATGCTGGAAAAACTGTAAGAGTTAAGTAAACAAAGCAAATTATACAAACCACAGAGGACTTCAGCAAAAGCTACTAATTGTATGTACCAGTACAATGATGGCTGACATATTTTTTTGGAAAGACTATTGCTGTGAATTACAGCCTTGGTATTACAGCCTTGGTATTACCTCCTTTCTGTTACTGCAGATTTGCTGGGAGTCATAGCTATGATTTCAGATCTCTGTATTCTTCTGTGTTCAGTTCCAAGCACATGATGTCATAACAAATAGAATAAAAACTACCCTCCAATTAAAACCAAACTGACTTTTAAAATATTAAATAAAATCTATCTTCTAATGGAAGCATTATTAAATACATTATATAAGTTTTTTTCTAGTTCTGATTTGTCTTCAAAATAATGAGAAAAGGCTGAGCAAAAAGCTACTAGCTATGTAACTCTTCTGCTACACTAAATAAGACCTACATGCACGCATTAATAATATTACTCAACACAGAAACCTCAAGTATTTTTCTAGAGGGAAAATAAGATTGCACACTATAAAGTGTGCCCTGTACACAGGTCAAACCAAGATGTAGGTTCCTAATACTCCCCCTGTCAAATCAGCAATTGCATTGTTATCATACTCAGAACTCTACATTCAGAGATTGGTTATCTAGTAGAGATTTGGATATATGCATCGTTAAATGTCAACTTTTATGTCACTAGAACAAGTTTCCAGAACCCCACAATCCAGGCTGAAAATATGTTTTTTACTGTTAGAAATTTCCCACTCAGAATAACAAGATGAAAAGCTAGATGCGATTGGAGAGAGCTACTGTTCCTGATATTATTGGGTAGAAGTGTCCTGGAAATTAGATTTCATCTTTTGGTGCACCATAAGCATGTAAGGAAAGTAAACAGCAGATCTACACAGTTTACCAAATAGTGATATAGCCAAATAAAGGAAAGAACAGCTCTAAATATGAAAAAATGGAGGAAACAGGAAGGGTTCTATAATGCTTTTGGCAAAACTTTAGAATTGAGGGTCAGTTTTTAAATACAATTAATTGTATAAACTCAATGCCTGCCCTTACAATATTGTATTTGCTGCATTATAGGTTTCATAGCCTAAAAATGTTCTCTAAATTAGCTGGCTGGAAATCAAGGACAATGAGTTAAGGATAGTATCAAGATAATCTCTTCAGGGTTTAGTAACATGAATTGCTGTTGCTGAATTTCACTAAACTAAGGTGTTAATTTAAAGCAGATTAATTAAACCATATTACATTTTTGTATGGACATATTTGTTCAGAATTACAGTAGCCTTAATTCAATTAATCTTAATTCACGTCCAAACTGTGGACAGTATGCATACAGGGATATAATGGTATTTAACTAATCCACTTTAAAAGTTGGATGAATTTAGTGTCCTACAGGCTGTTTGTGTTTAATTGCAGCTCCCTGAAAGTTTAGTAGCTACTGCCTATGACAATGTTTCCAGGACAAGTGGTACCATTGGTAGCTTACCCTTTTCACCTGTCCTTCTCTTCCTCATTTCTATATCATCTTCCTCTTTCTTAGGACTTACATTCACTGAAAGCTGCAACCACTAGAAAGAATATGTGCTCTTGAGAGCATCTGATAGTCATAGTGACATTCAATCAGACATAGGGCCATGCTTGGGAGAAGAGAAAAGATACATGTGGAACTCCAGAGATTATTTAGGTCACAGTACCAGCGTGAAATGAATGACAGTGCAAGCCATGCGGGCCATATGTTGTTCCAGTGAGGGCTACAGAAACTGTCATGGATAGAAGCAAGCAAGATGTAACCCACCTAACCATTGCTGCCACCTGCTGATGCCAGGTAAACTTAAATTAGAATCCATTCTAATTGGCACCAGGTGGCATCAGCATGATATCAGCCAGTGTGGGCCAGGCCTAGGGCATAGGCCATATTAAGAATTAGAAAGATGCATAGGATGATGAACCTATTTAAAGGCCCTCAGCTCCCACTATGTTTTGGAACAAGCTGAGGAGAAGTAGAGTACTTAGATGAGAAAAAAAGGAAGACTGAGGGAGGGGTACAAAAGTACTGAAGAGCACAGTGAAAACTAGCTGAGATGCTTTTTTCACTCTGTCTGCAATGAGAAAGTGAAAGACATTACATTTTGTACAAACTAAAAGGGAATGTTATACTTGTGTAATGCAGCCAAGAAGAGGTCACTGTGACTAATAAATATGGATGGATTTTTGAAAGGCTGGAGGACTTTATAATCATTAATGCCATTTTCAGCTTCCATGTGCAAGCTAAGAATATTACAGAGGAATCTAAACAAAATGCTTGATCCCATGCAGGGTTCAGAAAGAAATGTTCTAACCCTGCTTTTAGTACTGTATTTTTGAGCCATGTGCCTTACTGTGAACCTTTTTTAAAAATCCTTGAATCATCCACCCTTAAATGGAAGGATAATAGGTAAGTGCCTTGATCTCACATGGCATTAATTTCTTATTTCAATGTGCTAGGGATGAATGACGGAAATAAAAATATATATTCATTGCCCAAATAGGTTGCAATACATAAAAGAGAATACAGTGGAGCAAAGCTGTTGCATCCTTGCTGCTTACACAACATTAAAGAATATGAGGCAGTTAGACATGGTTACTAAATAACCAAAAAACTCTTCTAGCTACACCTCTGTTTCTTTATGTTTGGTGGCTTCTACAGCAGAAGCAGCCCACTAGACCACTTACAAGCTATTTGAATTCATACTGCCCATTTTCTAAATTCCATAATAGCTGAGGGAGGAGGAGCAGCAAGTGTGGGAGAGTGAATGTTAGAGCAGTGAAGGTTTGTAAGATGCTCCTTATGTTGTGTATGAATCTCATCAGTTCCTATCTGGATTAAAACCAAAATCTACCAATTAATGTAACAGATTACAGTTTGTGGACAGTGCCCAGTGCGAGGGCCAAGATGGGACAGGTCTGAGGAAGGGAAAGCACCTTGGCAACTTTTGCATCACTGTATTTCCAATAAGTACTGCCAAGGTTCAAATTAGCAGTTCTGCAGATTCCTTCCCTGGACAACACTCCGCTTTAGGAAAAGTGGCATGGTTAATTTTGATTGTGATATTTTAATTTAATTTGGGGAGGGGGGGGGCTTGTTACACTGACATGTTCCTATTGAGTATTCTAATTTCAGTAAGTCAAAATTTTCCTACAGAAAAGTATTAAGTGGGGAAAATTTTGGCCAGCTCTAGCAGCACTGAAATGACTGCTTGGTAACAATAGTAAATGTCCAATAAAAAACATTATCTGTCTTATGGTACCAAGGGTTCATGCTACACTCTATAACTAATAAGTAACAACAATTAATTGATAGCAATTATTGTAACATCAGCTGGAAAATCAAGATTGAAGTATTACCAGAAGTCATATTTAGAAATAAAAGAACTTCAATAATGACCTTTTAATATATTAGCTCCTAATCACATAAAAAATAAAAGGTAACATTTTAAAATGTCTGACAATACTAAGTCTCATTGAAAGACAATGGGACTTTTGACATTTGTAGCCTTTCATATTGTTGAAAATGTTATCCCAGCTACTGAGAGTGGGCTTGTAGTTGGCTTCAAATCAGCAGAAGAGGACAAAGAAATACTGGGAAAGAAAACACAGAAAGCAAGATTCATGGGCAGCAAGATGAAGAGTGTATGAACTGCAACTCAGCTTCCCACTCCTTTTAGAGTTACTTGGAGGAAGGGATAGATGGGCTGTTGCAAAAATGCAATTCCAAGCACCAGTGCACCTCTGAGTGGCCGCAGTAATGCACAGGCAACATCTCTGATGCCATCAGTGTTTTAACCCAGGTATTGTCTGTGCCTGATGATAATAGTGTGTCTATAATGACTTGGTGGTAGCAAGTTGCAACACTGGCATCCTGGCTTTCCACAACTACTACTACCAGTCAAGCAGAGAAAAAAATGGTAGCAGAAAAACCTGGCATAGAGAGGCCCCTAGAGAAATTGCTTAGAGACAGGGAATGTCAGTAAAATATTAGTGCTCCACTCCATACCCTGCTCTCATACAACTCCCCCTTAAGGTGGGAATTCTTTTTATGCTAAACTGTCTATAGTCTGATTGTCAGTACTGTCCAATAGTTTACAATCCTAAATCTCCAGGAAGAGAGCTTGTGCCAGCTAAAATGCATTGTTTGCAACTGAACTCCATCTATTTATATGAGGCAACAACTAAATTGCCCCTTTACATAGAGTAAAATCCATAGAGACATTAGGAAACCCCCTGATTTTAAATTCAAGAGACCCAATTCTGTTCTCCCTTCCACTAATGCAGTTCCACTGTCTTCAGTGAAGTTATTCTTATTTTACAGCAGAATCATAGTGTTTCTTCAGAACTGTTCCAACTGAAAGGATGCAGTTTAACAATGCCATCTGCTCCCTGGAATAGATTTAAGGAGTCAGCCCTAATTTCTGTTGATGACCAAAAAAAGCTGGATGGTCCATAGCAGAAGTGGCGACTAATAAAAAATAATTAGCATTCCTATCCAGTTCCCTGAACTACTCCAGCTATCTAGCATAACCCTGACTGCTGCTAAACTCAGCAGAATCCCAACAGTGGAAGTTAAAGGGAGCAAATGGTAAATGTGAGGGTAGCTTGAAACAACTAGAAATGATGATATCCCAGGTATATTCAAGTTCTGCAGATTCCTTCCCTGGACAACTCCCTGCTATAGAGAGATGAGATAGTTGGGTATTGTAGAATAGACATTTTGTCTTCCCAGTGACTGGATTTTCATGCAATGAATGCTTAAGAGTCCAAGTCAGTGCATCTGCTATTGTGGTCGATACAAAATGAAAAATGAGCTTCCATCCAGACATGAACTCGGGTGACTGGATTTGGGGTTTTTTCAGCAGAAAAGCCTGTTTGGTACAATTAAACCAGATTTGTATACCTCAGCCTTCTCCTATCCTTTTTCTACTTGGTCTGAGAGGTTTTGCACAGCAGAAGGATAAGCAAAGAAACTGAGTTAGGTTGTATGTCAAATGAACCCGTGTTGGTTGCCCCTACGCATAATCTCCCCCTGCTGGCCCCTCATGGACATGTGCCAGAATAATTCTCTCAAAAAGCTTACCCAGGATTGAGGTAAGACTAACTAACCTATAGTTCCCCGGGTCCTCCTTCCTTCCTTCTTTGAAGATGAGAACCACACTGGCCCTCTTCCAGTCCTCTGGCGCCACACCAGAGCACGACGATTGCTCGTAAAGCCGTGCCAGGGGTCCCGCAATGACCTCAGCTAATTCCCTCAGCACTCTGGGGTGGAGATCGTCCAGACCAGCTAATTTAAATACATCCAGTCCCTCCAGAAGTTTCCTGACTAGTTCCTCACTGACCCTTGGCCTAGGTGCGCCTCCCCTGGGGCCTGAGAGGGGCCCAGTGGGGGGCTGATCTGGTCCCTGCTTAGGAAAATGGAGGCCAAGAAGTTGTTAAATAGCTTAGCTTTGTCGCCTGGTGTGACGACCAAATTTTCTAGAGCGTCTTGCAGGGGCCCCACGTTACCCAGTACCTTCTTTTTGCCCCCTATGTATTTAAAAAAGGACTTCTTGTTGTCCTTGATCCGGGAAGCTAGTCCCAGTTCCATCTCTGCCTTGGCCTTTCTAACTGCCTCCCTGCATCCCCGAGCAACTGCAGTATAATCCTCCCTGGTGATGGCCCTTCCTTTCCATTGGGTGTGCGCCTCCCTTTTAGCTAGAAGACATTCCTGGATGCTTTTGGTGAGCCATGGGGGCTTGTGTGCCCTCCTGCCCCCTTTGATCCGTGTTGGGATTACCTCCCTTTGGGCTTGGAGGATCATCTCCTTAAGGAGAGACCACTCTTCTTGGACATCTGGCTCCCCTCCTCTCCGGGACCTCAGTGCTTCCCCGACTCTTTTCCTTAGCTCATTGAAGTCCACCCTCCTGAAATCTAGGGCTGCTGCCTTGCTGCAGGCCTTTGCCACCTTGCGCTGGATGGTGAATTCCAGCAGGCGATGATTACTGTCACCCACGTGGTCGAGCACCCACAGCCCCCTCACCAGGTC
>NW_017728992.1:67686514-67687806 GCF_001723915.1 Gavialis gangeticus
GTCTCTTTCCCCTTGACTGCCTTGTATTCTAACCCAGAGCGCTTCAGAGTGCCCCTCCTCTGATTCTTTGCTAATTGACGAGGATGTGTATTCCTCCTTAATATAGAGCGCCACACCCCACCTTTCCTCCCTGTCCTGTCCCTCCTGTACAGCCTCTAGCCCTTGATATTCACCACCCAGTCATGCGTTGAGTTGTGTGTGGTTTCCTTCTTTCTATGATAAGACTGATAGTCTGCTCCTATGGTTGGAGGCATATGTCTGCACAATGTTGCTTTTACTCTTTGGAAGGCAGGTTCTCTCTCATGTGACTGTCCACTTGACCTTTGTAGGTGCTGCAGTTTTTATAAGGTCCGATAGTAGGACCATAGTCTCCCAAAATCTTGGCATACAAAATCTTGGTCTACAACAAACAATTAATTCCAAGAATGTCCTTGCTCTTTTCTGTGCTTGGGAGGAGGTATTCTTTTAGGGGATGAAGGCAGACTACCAAGGGCCATATCTGCCTCCTTCCCACTTGAAATTTGATGTAGCCTGTCTCCTCTTTCCCTATAAGATTTTCTGGGGTGCAGTATTAATCCCTTTCTCCTCAAGCCCCTCAACATTGCCTCTAGGACTCTTTAGTGTTCTTCCCAAGTCTCTGTAAATATAATTATATTGTCAATATATAGATAGCCACATATTTTTAATGGAGTCTAGATACTTGGTCCATTAGCCTTTGGAAGGTTTTTGTGGCTCCATGTAGTCCAAAAGTCATTTTTTTGTTTCGAAAAAGTCCCCACAACATTGCACATGCCATTTTCTCTTGAGCCTCATGATCCAGAGGAATTTGCCATTATTTCTTGAGTAGGTCTAGGGTCCAGAATCTCATCCTTCCACAGCACAGGATAGGCAGAGAAATGTACCATTCCATTTGCTTTCTGGAAACCAAAACATAGGAATACTGAATAGGAACAGCTTTGAATACTGAATAGGAATAGCAACAGGAACAGGTTACTGTTACTATGGGGCTCCTCCACTGGCTTTGAGATTTTTTATTATCCCCATCTCTAGCATCCTTTTCAGTTCAGTCTTCACCTATACTTGCAAGCTTCTTAAGAATAAGCCTCCACTCCTTGCATACAACTTTACCTAGAGGAGTTTCTATCCTGTTCATTACATAATTTGTTAGAGGCCTGGTTCTGGACATTCCTTTACCAGATGTTTGGCTTGTTCTGGTTGAAGGGATATAAATTGTGTCCCCAGTATTACCTGTAATACTTTCATAGATTTCATAGACATTAGGGCTGGAAGGG
>NW_017728992.1:67690752-67691011 GCF_001723915.1 Gavialis gangeticus
CCAGCTGGCATGCCAGAGACCCCAAAAGGAAGCAGACCCCACACGGTGAGGTGGCCATGCTCCCGGCTGCCAGAGCCTGAAAAAGGGACAGGCAGCTCCCGTAGCCAAGAGCCAGGGGCTCCGTCTGCATGGAGCCCGGAACCATGGGCTCCATGTGGGCGGCCGTCTCTGAGGTGCCAGGGAGGGCCACAGACCCCGAGGGGATCCATGGGGTGCAGTGCATGCCCATCCGTGTCATGCCTCTGGTAGGCTGGCTACG
>NW_017728992.1:67696011-67697013 GCF_001723915.1 Gavialis gangeticus
CGGGGGCTCCGCGGCTGCTGGGAGGTCTCTGGGGGGCTTTGGAGGAGCAGGGGCGCGGCGGATTTCTTTCTCCTCTGTGCTTGGCCCAAGCTCCTGCTTTGCTGGGTAGGGCACTAGTACTAACACAGTAATTCTCTGGCTTTCCATGGTTCTATATTTACATGATATATCTGTCTGGATTTCCTTTTATCAGGTTGTCACATCTCATAGTCCTACCTAGGTTGTAACTTAATAGGCCTCATCCTCATAGGCCACTATGGGGCAAAGTTAACACGTTGGAGGGCAGGGAGCAGATACAGGCCGATCTGGACAGGTTGGAGCAATGGGCAGAACAAAACAGGATGCAATTCAACAAAGACAAATACAAGGTACTCCACCTAGGGAGGAGGAATCCCCAGCACACCTATAAGTTGGGGGATGACCTCAACAGCTCAGCGGCTGAGAGGGATCTTGGAGTCATGGTTGACTCCAAGATGAACATGATCCGGCAGTGTAATGAGGCTATCAACAAAGCCAGTCGCACTTTATCATGCATTAGCAGATACATGACCAACAGATCGAGGGAGGTGATGCTCCCCCTCTATGTGGCATTGGTCAGGCCGCAATTAAAGTACTGCCTCCAGTTCTGGGTGCCACACTTCAAGAGGGATATGAAGAATCTGGAGAGGGTCCAGAGGAGGACTACTCGTCCGATTAGTAGCCTCCGTGCAAGACCCTACAAGGGGAGGTTGAGGGATCTGGATCTCTTCAGCCTTCACAAGAGATGTCTGAGAGGAGACCTTGTAGCCGCCTTTAAGTTTATCAAGGGAGGACAACAGAGAGTTGGAGATGCGCTACTTACCAGGGCACCCCTAGGAGTAACTAGGAATAATGGGTACAAACTAGTGGAGAGTAGATTCAGGTTAGACATTAGGAAGACATTTTTCACAGTAAGGGTGGCCAGAATCTGGAACGGGCTGCCAAGAGAGGTGGTGCTATCACTTAACTTGGAGGTCTTCAAGA
>NW_017728992.1:67702013-67702313 GCF_001723915.1 Gavialis gangeticus
TGAGGTGCCAGGGAGGGCCACAGACCCCGAGGGGATCCATGGGGTGCAGTGCATGCCCATCCGTGTCATGCCTCTGGTAGGCTGGCTACGGCTGGGACTATCTACCCTGGGGGGTTTGCAGGCAGAGTCTTGGTCCCTCCTGTGCACCCTCCTGCGCGATCTCCGCACTAACTCACACACCGGCAGACAAGTGCAACTGTTTGCGCAGCCTGTTCTTGTGGCTCCTGTTGAGTGGCTCCTGGGGGGGTCAGGCGAAGTAGGGGCCTGGGTGGGGCTTGACCTGGCCCGGCTCCACTCAGC
>NW_017728992.1:67702372-67704784 GCF_001723915.1 Gavialis gangeticus
GACAGGTTGGAGCAATGGGCAGAACAAAACAGGATGCAATTCAACAAAGACAAATACAAGGTACTCCACCTAGGGAGGAGGAATCCCCAGCACACCTATAAGTTGGGGGATGACCTCAACAGCTCAGCGGCTGAGAGGGATCTTGGAGTCATGGTTGACTCCAAGATGAACATGATCCGGCAGTGTAATGAGGCTATCAACAAAGCCAGTCGCACTTTATCATGCATTAGCAGATACATGACCAACAGATCGAGGGAGGTGATGCTCCCCCTCTATGTGGCATTGGTCAGGCCGCAATTAAAGTACTGCCTCCAGTTCTGGGTGCCACACTTCAAGAGGGATATGAAGAATCTGGAGAGGGTCCAGAGGAGGACTACTCGTCCGATTAGTAGCCTCCGTGCAAGACCCTACAAGGGGAGGTTGAGGGATCTGGATCTCTTCAGCCTTCACAAGAGATGTCTGAGAGGAGACCTTGTAGCCGCCTTTAAGTTTATCAAGGGAGGACAACAGAGAGTTGGAGATGCGCTACTTACCAGGGCACCCCTAGGAGTAACTAGGAATAATGGGTACAAACTAGTGGAGAGTAGATTCAGGTTAGACATTAGGAAGACATTTTTCACAGTAAGGGTGGCCAGAATCTGGAACGGGCTGCCAAGAGAGGTGGTGCTATCACTTAACTTGGAGGTCTTCAAGAGGAGGCTAGAAAGGACTGTATGACTTCTGTCCTTTTCTTGCCTGGGGCAGGGGGTCGGACATGATGATCCTTTGGGACCCCTTCCAACTCTACAATCTATGAATCCATACAAGCGTGCATGTGTGTGTTGTGGCACCTCAAAGGAGTTTGAGATGCCACAGAAAGCATCCTGCACACAAGAAAATGTTCAGTATGGACTCTAAATGTAATACCAGGGAATCCCAGTATCAAAAAACAAACAAACAAAAAACTGCACCGGAAAAAAGCAGTGCAAGGGGTGCTCTTGGAACATGCCCAGAAGCAACTGGAGGCTGGGTCCTCCAAGGAGATGCTCTGGCACCCAGCCAGAGCATCTATATGGCTGCTGCATCCCTCTGCTGCTCATGCCAGAGAAAGAAAAAGCAGGGTATGGCTTGGAGTTGTGACAGCAGCAGCAAATGGTACAGGGGGCTCTCGGGGCACTCATGGCCTGCAGCAGGCAACGCCCCCAGCACTGCACAGCTCCGGCTGTGTCCTGGGAACTGCATGTGGCAGCACAGAGGCAGCCCAGCCCAGCCCTGCCCACTGGCGTGTGGCTCTGAACAGGACTGAGCTGACTCAGTGCCTCCATGTAGGGCTTGTGGCACTGCAGGTGGGAGCCACACCCCATGGGGCCGGGCCAGGCTGGTTCGGTGCCATCATGTGGGGCTTCCAGCACTCCAGTGGGGAGCCCCGCATGCCTCTGAAATCCAGCCAATCCTTCTGACCAATATAGGGCAGAGAAGTTCTTCACCTAGACATGCCAACCTCCTAATGAGTTTGTCCTGATCCAGTAATCCTATTCAGGCTCACTTATATTCCCTAGTTCCTCACACTGGAAGCAGCCCCACTCCTGTTTCTTCCTTATAGGCTATAGATTGTTCTTCTCCATACCCTAGAGTTCCTTTTCTTGCTGTATTCTGCCCTAAGCCTGTCCCATTCAGGGTTCATCCGAGCCCCGGCCTGTGGCTCCACTGGCTAACTCTATAGCTTTTTATAGTGTGTGGAGATGGTGCCACCAGCATACCCACTAGTGCTGGGTCCAGGTCCCATATGAACTGTTCTATCACTGCCAGTTCTACTATCTACTGTCTCTGAGCAGCTGTGCTACGTGTCCTGGTTCACGTGATGCATTTGTTTTCCTCCAGTGGAACTTGTGTGATAGGTCTATTCCAAGATCTCAAAGCAACTTAAAATTGCCTCTTTCACCAAATCATAATCCTGGGTTGCTTCTCAAGACAATGCCCAACAGGTGCCTGGGCCTCTCCAGTCAATAAGGTTATTAGTCTCAGGGCTCTTCATGGCTCCATTGGGATGCCATTTGCTGTCATCTCAAGTATCTCAAGGCAGGCCTAATTAGATCATCACCAGGGATCCTGATTTTCTCCGCTTAAAAATCACAAATTCTCTGATTAAAAAAGTCAAAATCTGCATTTTTCTGCAATTAAAATGAAACATCACTATATATAGGTATCTGTTGAACACAATATTTTATTGATATATTTACAACTTTAAAGCAGTTTGGAAGCCTACCAGTGCCTCAATCACTATAAAAAAATTCTAAATTCCTATACATTTTGGTGTTTGATTATGGGTTTTTTTATCACGGAAAAATCAGAGCTCCCTCTGCCCCCTTCGCTCATCAGGACGTGGGTCCAACTGTAGCTGTCCCCACCCCCACCCCTGCTTGCACACCAGCT
>NW_017728992.1:67704879-67707117 GCF_001723915.1 Gavialis gangeticus
CCTACAGCCCCAGTCCTGCCCTCACTCCTGACCCACAGCTCCCCACTCTCCCCAGGCCTGCCAGAGGAGGCCCATGGCTGCCAAGGCTATGAGGCCTTGGACCTAGGTCCACAGACCCTCGCCCCCCCAGCAGCACCTTAGTCCTGGCTGCCACCCATGGGAGGCAGTAGCTGCTGTGGCAGAGCAGAGCATGGAGCCCAGATCTCCCTCCCCCACGGGTGGCATGGCTGGAGTGGAGTCCATTGGGGGACAGATGCAGGCTCCGGCTAGCCGCGGTGGGCTCAGGGCTCCCCACCCTGCTTCCCTCCCCTGGTGGCCTCCACAGCCCAGCAGGTGGGACCCAGTGCAGCTGGGCAGAGTGGAGTGGGGAGACTTAGTGCCACCACCAGAAGCCCCATGGCATCATGCACCTCCTGCCTGCCCAGAAGCAGTGGGGGGCACAGCTCTATGCTGCCACCCCTGCTGTTGCTGAGTGGCCACGGGACACCTTGCCATGGTGGCACAGGGTTCCTAGCAGCGGCACTAAGCCTCCCTGCCCCGCTTGCTGTGCTGAGTCCTACTCACTGGGCCATGGAGACCTCTGGGGGGAAGGCAGCAGGACAGGAAGCCCCAAGCCCACAGCTGCCAGCCCGCATCTGCCCCCACCCCATGCACAAATCTAGGGGGCATGTGTCCCCCATTCCCTCCAGCAATACGTTCAGCAGTGGGGAGCCAGCTCCCCCACTGCCCCTTGGACAAGCCACCCATGGCTCCGTCCCACTCCCCACCTGGGCCCTGTGGCCACGAATTCCAGCCCCAAGCCCCACCCCAGCTGGGTAGCACCCCCAACCCCAACCCTGCCCAACTCCCTACCTCCCTCCCTCACTATGGGGGTCTCAATTCCTGCTCCCCACCCAGACTTACCTGCAGAGAGCTGCAGTCCATGCTTCCTGGTTGCCACATGCACATGTGTGCACCCCCGGCCTGATTGCACTCCTTCCACTCCCCCCAGCCCCTTACAGGCTGGAATGCTGCCAGCCTGCAAAGGGAAACCCACCTTTCCTGCATCTTTTTCCTTTAAAGGAGAAAAAAAAATGTTTTTCCTTAAAATGATCTGTCTGTCACTGTGTTTTTCCACGGTGAACGAAAAACCTGGATCCCTAATCATCACCTTTGAATATTTTTTTGGGAGTAAATGCCTGCAACTCTTTTCAGGAGTGGTTTTTCCAATCCTTTCTCCCTTCCTCCCTTGAGGTATTTCTAATATCCGCAGCTGCTGCTGAGCAAGGTCAAACTGGGATGGTACTCATTTCTGCTGGACTGGTACTCCCTCTTGTCCTGTACATCCTGAACTACCTTCATAAGGAGGTCTAGGATCTTTTGGGCTTGACCTTGGACCATGACAGTCCCACTTTGGTTCCTCTCATAAAGATCAAAAGGGGGCTATAACAGTCTTGAGGTTACAGGGGCAGCTGGCCCCTTGGCTCCTTTCCTGTTCAGGGTCTAGGATCACACTCTGTTGGTCCTTGTGGCCCATACGTGCCCCCCAGGGCACCTGTTGCCTTATGAACTATTCACAGCCTCTGACCTCCCCTACAGCTGTGCCCTTGCCTTGCACCTGTTAACAATCAGTGACTTTGGTGGACACTTAGCCCCAATCCAATAGAAGGCCACATCAGGCCTCGACACCTTTGTTGGGGCCTCAGCCTTCTTGACATCCACCCCTTCCCTCTTGTTGGTTGCCTTAGTCTAGGCCCATTGCGTCTGACGTGGCTTCTGGTCTTGCCCTTCATGGGCTCTGACTCCTGTCCCTCTTGGGCTGCAGGCTCACAGCCCTCAATCTTGCCCTTCATGGGTTGCGGGTCCCTGACCCTGGTTCTCACTCGTCACAGGCTCCAGGTCCATAGCCCCTTTTCCATTACTCTCACTATTTGCCTTACCCCTCAAGGTGCATGTGTATCCTGCAGGCACAGCTGGGACATCCAAACCTCCCCTGTAGTCCCAAACCTGAACCACTGGTCAAAACGCAAACCAAAACCCCTGGTCATAACTAAACTCCTAGTCCACTAGCTGTATACCAATCCCTACTCATCTGGATCTTAGTTCCCTGCCAGCCCTCAGCCCTTATGTAACTTCACTGGCCCAGCACAACTGCAATCAGTCACCCAGCAACTGGCATCTCTCTCTGCAGATCCCTTTTCCTGGCAGCCTGCAGGGACAGACTGCCTACCCTGGCTCAGCCCTGGGCTTGTATCTCCC
>NW_017728992.1:67707414-67709369 GCF_001723915.1 Gavialis gangeticus
CCCCTTTCCTGGTAGCCTGCAGGGACAGACTGCCTACCCTGGCTCAGCCCTGGGCTTGTATCTCCCAGGCCCTGCCCCTGCCCCTGCCCCTGCCCCTGCCCCTTTCCAATCAGGTGACCTCCCCAGGTGCCTTCTGATTAGGCTGGCTGGCTCTACCCCAGGGTAGCTTACTGCTGCTGCCTAGCCACTGTAGGACTGTCTTGTTTCCTCTGCCCTACTACTCCCTGCTGGACTATTGCAAAGTACCCAGCTATACAGTACGCCCTCCTGGCCTCTGTTTTATCCTCTGGCTGTCCAGTCTGCTTGTAATTAGCTGTTCTTACCGCTCTTTCTTTCTCAAGTAACAGCAGCCTTCTGGCTCTCTGTTACAGGGGCCCTTAAACAACCGATCATAAGCCTTTGTCGGTGATGTCTTTTGTTTAGCACTGAGCTGATCTAGAATTGAACTAAGGGTGAAAGACGGTCAGCCATTATTATTCCCCAGGCAACAGTGGAGATTTCCATGTATTGTTAATTTCAACAAAGCCTTTATACTTTTTTCTATACCATTTTCTGATTTTTGAAAGAAACATCCCCTCAGTCTTTTCATCTGGATGCTACAAAGCATCATGAAACTGTTCACAGTTGTCTTCTCTCCCTCATTTTCTATTTTTTCCCACTAGGATGTGATAGCACATTTAGAACCCAACAACACGCACGACAAAATTAAATGAGTTCTGCTGCAGTTATGCTCTTACTGAAACATTTCTGGGTATTGGGCAAAAGTAGGGAACTTGCTTTATAGAAGAAGGGCACCTTATAGCAAGACATCTCTCCCGTTCTCGGGGATATGTAATACATAAAACTGAGGTGATAGATTAAGTGTCACCTATAACCTTTACACTTTTCTTTTTAATTAATGGCTCCTTGGGTGAATCATCAGACACACGGAATTAGTCGTAATTATGAGCAATTTGCTTTTATGTCTGGTTACTTCAGCTAAGCAAAGTTGTACAGCACATATTGAAAAATACCCTTCTGTCACAAAAAATGAAGTTAATTAACAAAGAATATATTGCCAAAAGTTATATGAAGATTGTATTTTGGTATGGAAGAAGGAAAGTAATTTCCTAAAACTCTAATTTTTTATTAGACCTCCAGGGAAAAGTGGTCTCATCTTCAAACTTGCTAGTAAGGAATTTTATAATGAAACTTTTTGTTAGAAAAAGTTGATACTGAAACTTCTCAGAGGAACAAACTAACTACATTTTAAACTGGAGAAGTTTCTCAACTCCATGATGGAATTTCTAGTTAAAATGAGAGGAGAGGATGGAGAGAAATACTCAATAGTGGTTTAGGTTGTTACCTGGGATGGGAAATACCCAGGGTTCACATCTTATTGATTCAGACCTGGGACTTGATTGGGAGATTTCCACGTGCCAGAATTATTGGTCCATCAAGTTAGGGTCTTTGGTCCAATAAATATTTAATTACTTATGTAAAGTGCAACAGTCTCAAGAGGAGACATTGTAAGAGACAGATTAACTTGGGTCCTGTGGTTAGGGTGTGGAAAAATATGTGAAGCAGAGGGGACACACATTTTGTCATCCATACTCCCCCTGGAGTATCTGCTGTGGACCAGCAGGGGAGTCTTAGATGGATAATCTTAGATGATCTTGACTAGATGAGTAGACACAGGAGCTACTTTCTGAGGGGCAATTTTAACTCAGGTTAGAGTGACATATACTACTGTAAGGCTGTACACTGTGGGTGCATCTACATGTGTGCTTTACTGTGGAGTTGACTAATTAGCTCTGCAGTTAAGTGTCACCTTCTGCATGTGCGCTGGTATTAGGACACTGTAAATTTAATTAACTCTGTTGTAAGATAGTATTGTCGGTTACAGTACTGTCTTATGGTGGACTCATTTACTGTGCAGAAATGCATATGTGGACAGTGACTGGGACTGCAGGAGT
>NW_017728992.1:67714369-67720001 GCF_001723915.1 Gavialis gangeticus
TAAGTGTCACCTTCTGCATGTGCGCTGGTATTAGGACACTGTAAATTTAATTAACTCTGTTGTAAGATAGTATTGTCGGTTACAGTACTGTCTTATGGTGGACTCATTTACTGTGCAGAAATGCATATGTGGACAGTGACTGGGACTGCAGGAGTTTGAGCTGGGGTGGCAGCAGGCTTGGGGGATCAGCCACATGACTCCTAAGTTTTGGCACTCGTGTGCCCCAGCCAGCCCCTCCACCACCCACCGTCTCCACCCAGAGCCTGGAGTTTAGTGAGCCTCATTAATAGCTCATGTAGATGCACCCTGTAAGACTACACCACTTGTTGTAGGGAGTAAAGATAATTTGCTCCATGGTAAATGTGTCATGTGTCTGCACCCAAAGTCAATGGATTGGTTCAAGCGTAACTTAAGGAACGTATCTGGTCACTGGTGATTTAGCTTTACCTCTATGTGTCTTCATCTCTGTTGTGTTGTTCCTTTTGCTGCTGTATTCTCTTTCCAGATAACGACAGAATGGCATCAGTTCTTATTTAATTCCACGTGATGGGCTTGACCAAGAAAAAATAAATTTACAGTTATTTTGATTGAAGGGGAGTGGGGGGGAATGCAGTTCCCTCCCAGGCAGCTCTGATTGTTCAAATGTCTGACTGGTAATCTCCAGTTTGTCTGCTGCTAAACAAATGGCGCGTTCTACAATCTCTAGTTCAGGTCTCTATGACATCAAACAACTTCTCATATCAGAGTCTAATGACCGGAAAGACAGACCTATTCCTTGAGCTCTCATGCCATAAGGGCTCTTTCACAAGGGACTTGCAATTCAGCTATCCTGGGCCTCAGAGAAAGTAAAACAAAAGATGAATTTAAAGAGATTCATATTTAGGCTAAACAACGCTGACCTCGGTACCTTGGAGGACTGAGGCAGCCATGCAAATACTTACAGAGCAAAAGAGAATGGGAGAGAGGAATATATTTACATGGGATAGTTTATCATGTAATTTATTCCTAAAATATGGTCAACTCAGCTGGGGAAGCAGTAAAAGCATTTTAAACAGGTGGCTACTTATTTTTATCTGTCAATTTAAAAATATGCACACAGAACCTCTTTTTTAATATTCACTTCAACTTACAACAAAATCGCCGCCCAGTAGCATTAAATACGCATGCATAGGAAACAAATTAACTCAGTATATCACTGGCAAAAAACAAAACAAAGTCTCTTTACCTTGTGCTCAAAAAAATAGGGTCTCAGCCTTTCCCCACAAACCCATTAAGGGTGTATATGCAAATGATAATGCAAAAGCTTGTTTAAGGCATGCCAGTCCACATTAGTTTATTTATGATACAAAATCATACTCTTTATGATCCTTTGATGAAAATAAACATTTTTATTTGTGCAAAAATGTAGTAGGTTCTTCCGCAAAAAAGTAGATTCTTCTTAGATGCATGTGGCAGACCTTTGCCTATCAAATAAAGAACAGCCATTAAAGGACACTGCACACAGTTATACGAACAAAGGACAGTGGGACAGTGTGCCTAATAAGGTGATCATAGCAAATTTATTTAGAAGTAAGCAAGTCTGGATTACTGAGTTCACAGAGATTGAGGCTGCGGGAGCACACTTTTCTTTTCCTCCTCATTTCTTAGGTTAGGTAGCCCAGATGTCACCTACTCCAAAACCGTTCCACTTATAATATTCTTGGTGTCAGAAACTATTTGTGACTGTTGAGGATATGTAGCAATGTAGTTCTGACTAGCCACAGCTAGATTGGGCTGTGAGAGACCTGGGTTTATGTCCATCTGTATTCATATCCTGTGTGAACCTGGGCAAGTGATTGGGGAGAACTTTTATGAAAACATTTGTAACCCATCCTTTCACTCTGGACCCTCTGAGCTGTTGTCCCTCAGACTCACTTCCGGCAAGAACAGATTCATTCCACTATGGTAGCCAGACACGTAAGAGAGAGGTGGGATGATGGTGAACACAGCAACACCCAAGTCCCTTTCTGTGTCCAGCCCCAAGTCACTTGCCCAGATTTACACAGGATATGAATACAGATGGACATAAACCCAGGTCTCTCATAGCCCAACCAATGCTCTGCCTACTGAACCTTCCAAACTTCTACCTACTGAGAGCTTAACCAAATTGCTAAATATTATATTTGTGTTTTAACTTGGGACATTCTTGATCCCTCTGATCCCTCTTTGAATCTTGCTATATTCTTGGCTGTGATGACATCTGCAGGCAATGAATTCCACAGTCCCGCTGGTAGTGTGGGAAAAAAGGATGGTCTGTTATTCATAGTGAATTGGACACTTTCTAGTTTCCTTGAATATCTCTTTGCTGCCAGGCTACCCCTCTCTATTCCATTATGATCAGGTATTGAGCATCTGACCTGACACTTGCCTTCTGAGGTACTCATTCAGTTAGACAGTTTTGGGGAGTAATGTCACTGACTTCTTTTTGAGACTGTTTAGTGCTAAATAGATTTCTATGAGGGACAGAATAAATGATTCAGAGGCTCAGTACTGATGAGAGAAAGCATTGACTGGAATCATCTAAACAATGGCATACGTGAAATGAATTAGCACCCTGACTTGAGGAGGTAATGGACAGGTGTGCAAACAGCAAAATGCCATTGTGACAATTGACACTAGCCTGGTTCAGCAGAGAGACCAACATGCCAGAAAACCTGTATGAAGAAATGAAGTGACAATTGAGGTTGAGGCATTTGAGGAGTCAAGAAAGCTGGGAAAAGCATTGACTTTGGTGGTGGTAATCAAAGATGCATGGGGCAAGATGAGTTCCAGGCTTTTAGTGAGGAGACCTGGGATTCTTTCAGATTAAAAAAGGAAGCGCTCATCTTAATCATAATGTAATGTTACCATTCTTGTGCAGAGCCTGAATAATCAGGGAGTCTGCTGGCAGGAAAACACATTTGCAGACAGAAGAATGTACAATCCAGGGAAGTTCATTAAAAATATAAACCAAATATCTGAAGAGATGGTTGTTGTGTAAAACCCTGAGTTGTCACTGAAAAATAAGGTACATATTAAACATAAAATGGAAAGTAACCCTCATCCATAAGGAACCTGAACCACTTATAAATTTATCTATGTATCATAAATTCCAAATCTATGCATGTGGAGAACTTTACATGGACAAAATAATAGTCAATTTTGAGGTAAAATTGTCATGAAGCTTTAAACAGTGATGAAAAATTGAGATAACATTTGTACATAAGAAAACTGGTCATAGAAGCAAACAAATATGAACAACACAAGGTGGAACCTGGTTCATTTTTTTCTGAATTAAACTTAGTTTATTTAAAAAACAAAGAAAAGGTCACCCTTTTATAAATGGATTTCCCTACATTGTACTCCTACCTCTAGCCTTCAGGCCACATCTGCAGTGGTCACAGAAAGTATATTAGCACCTTTCTTTCATGGACTGCATTTAACTATGGTGGACTAGCAGAGCGATGATGACAAGATAGCCAAATTCAGTTTAGACAAAGCTGAAGGGCTGTTGGCATAAGCACAGAGATAGCATATTGATTCAAGGAAATGAAAGAATAGTATTTTTAAAGCCCAATTCACCCAAAAAATGTGTTAAATAGCCAACAAGAAGAGACAGGTCCTCAAAGAGCAGTACTTAATAATTAGGTCAATACTTTATCTGAAAAAAAAGTATTCTGAAAAAGGTCAATACTTTATCTGAAAAAAGCAGCCCAGCTACTTCTGAGCTAAGAATTTGCTTTGAATTAGGAAGAGCCAGGACAGCAAAAGCCAATTGCCAAGTTGTTTAGGAAACCCTTCTGGATTCCTTGATGTAGTTTTCATCATAATTATCATTGACAGAGAAGCTGATTTAACAAACTGACTATTAATTAAAAAAGTTGTTGAATTGCAGTCATGAGATTTACAAAAGTGTCTTGGGAAACAGAAGCTGCTGAAATGTCTCTGATTAGATAGCACTGTCAAGCAGAGAAAAAAGCAGGCGGTATAAGTTGTCTGTGTGTTGAATGGATAGATATTTCTTGCAAAGACCCACATGCACTTCTTGGGGCTCACAGAAGCTGACAAGCATTGCCTTTGTTGGGCACTAGCTGCATCTGAATTTAGAAGAATTTCAAATCTGAATCAGACAAGAGACGAGGAGGCTCACACATTGCCACCTAGAAACCATTTCAACTGGGTTATGGAAACAGAAAAAAAATAATTCTTGATTGTGGCCCTGAAAAGTGCATCAGAACTTCTGTCCTCCTGGAGTTAGGCTGCTGCCCTACTTTTAGTAACTGTGTTTCTACTTCTTTTCTTTTTCTGCTGCTTCAACGTGCTTTGGTTTTCAAAAGAGGGACGTATATTGGGAGGAGAATGAAGCATCCAGAATCAAGGAGGATGAGATGTTGCAGCCACATATCTTAAGCTGCCCTATAAAGTTACATCCATTACACTGTACTGAGTTGCTAATAAAGCTTAGCACAGGGACACCATTCTATTAGGTTTATCCAGCATGTAAGTAGTGCACTTGCTTTAAATAATGTCTTTCAGACTAAAGAGGCTAGGCCTATTCAGTTTAGAAAGAAGACGCTTGAGGGGGGACATGATTAGAGTTTATAAAATAATACACGGTGAGGAGAAAGTACATAGGGATTTGTTATTTTCTATCTCCCACAATACAAGAACTAGGGGTCACAAAATGCAACATAGGTAGCAAGTTTAAAACTAACAAAAGGAAGGCCTTTTTCACAGCATGTAATTCAAGTGTGGAACTCATTGCCACTAGATGTTGTGGAAGCAGATAGTTTAGCCAGATTCAAAAAGGGACTGGACAAATTTTTGGAGGAAAGGGGCATCAGTAGCTACTGAGCATGAGATTTAGGGGTACAGCCTCAGAACTTCCTACAGTTTAAATGCTGGAGGCTGCAAATGAGAGAGAAACAGTAGAAAAAACCCTGGTCACTCTCCCTTTCAGCATACACTCTGCCACCATGTGACAAGATACTGGGCAAGATGGACCACGGGTCTGACCCAGTAAATGGCTGCTCTTATGTTCTCATGTATGTTCAATGTGTAACCTCATTCTATTTTGCAAGCAGTTTTGATGTTGGTGCGCTCAGTGTTCCACATGACTTGAGCATTAACTTAGCACAGGCATCATTTTCATCATCCTCCCTATGCTGCACTCTCTCTGATGTGAAGGAAGCACAGGGTGCTGGGTAATTCCCTTTGTATTCCATTCCTGTTCCCTTTACCAAGATATACTCAATTTAATTTACTTTCAGTTGTGCAGTATACATTAGTGATCTTGACTGGGATGGATGGATGTGCAGTGTTTTATGCAGATTCTTGTCCAGTAAGGCTCCACTATGTTTTCAGTTTCCCTCTTTAATGAAATTGAGATCCTGTTTCCACACATGGTGAGGAAAGCCGAAGGATGTAACAATGAACTTGAAAATTCTCCTCAGACAAAATGCTTTTATTAAACACACATTGTTAAAGTTATCAGAAATATCTCGTGGAAATGTTTTTAAACATGGCTATATTTTAAAATATTGCTTTAATTATTTTAAAGTATAAATGCTTCATGGCTGGGCTCACACTTTCTTTTGTGTTTTACTATATTAGG
>NW_017728992.1:67720012-67721759 GCF_001723915.1 Gavialis gangeticus
GCTGGGCTCACACTTTCTTTTGTGTTTTACTATATTAGGCATAGTGAGAGATAATGAAAATAAATGCACAATGAATCAGGATAGTAATAATTCTGTGCATTTGTTTGAAGGAATGTCCTTAATTGTTCTCAGATATATTTACTTTTTAAATCTCATGGAAGTCAGTAACTATCTTCTGAAAGCCTTCACTGGGCTTTGGATCAGGACCAGACTCATTGGACTGCAATATTCATTAAACTATAATTGGCCTCCATATCATTAGTGCAGGTTAAAAAAGTTCCTCTTGCCTAAAGACATAACAACTCATCAGTTCACAATTCTGGAGTGTGATGTGGATACTCATTATTATGGAAGAAGCAGTAGCACTAAATTGTTTCACTGGCAAAATTATGCGTTATTATTTAATATACTCTCTGGAGCAGAAAATATTTGCTAAAATAACTACAGATATGTTCTTTGTCAGTATAATCCAGATAATCAAATGTAATTATGGACTAAAACACACATATTTACACTAATGGCTGTTTATTACCAATTAAGTATTTTGGTCCATATTAGTGAGTATGGGCCACTAAAACTATAATCTTTTAGAATTCACTCTTTAGACTAATTTCAGTTATTTTTGGCACTGTGGCTAGGGACAGAAGATGCACAAAAACTGATTTAAGTGATTGGAAACTGGTTTAAACCTGTAACAGAATAGAAGTTCAGTGCACATAATCCACTTCCAAAATGTCCAAATCCAATTTAAGATAAACCTGACTCAATGTAGTATCAGACTTAACTGATTTAGGTCAAACTAATTTATGGAACTTCTGTCCCAGACCCCTTCCTGGTTCAAGTTAAATCACAGTCCCCCAGCATCCCAGGATGCTTTGCAGCCCGGGGTTATGCTGCCTGCTTCAGGATGCAGAGGGAAATTCTCCTGCTCCTCCACAGCCAGTTTTACCCTAGCTGCTGTGAGTCTGAGGCAAAACTAATGCAGGGGAGCAGAGGAATTTCCCTCCACTCCCTTGGCTATCCGTGCGACTCCAGCAGCTAAGGCAAGGGGTTGGTGTTGGGGCGGGGAATACTTCCCCTCAGCTCCCTGGAGCTGCCTGGGCTGAGGAACCCAGGCTGGGGGAAACCTCCTGAGGGGGAGGCTCTCCAAGGTGGGCCGGCACCCAGACAGGAGGCTTCTTAATCCACTGTTGGGGGACAGCAGGGTTTGGGGACACTTGGCTGGGCTGGCAATGGGCAGCATGCCCGGAGACATGCTCTAACCCCCCCTGCCTACTGGCCTAAGTCAGTGCAGACCTCCCCTTGCCTTTCCCAATTGAAAACTGAATGCCAGTTCAGTTGGTTATTGGTTCAACTGTACAGCTTAGAAGAAGTTGCCTAGATTGAATCGATTCAGCCTCAGGCCCTTTGACTGTCTGTACTTACCCTATGGAGGCTAAGAATGTGGTTAACTTCACACTGGGCATGTCTACACACGTAATTAATGCGACTGAATATACTACGGCTCAACCGGAGCCAGACTAAACTAATCCCGACATTGCTGTCTACATATGTGTTTAAGTGCAGCAATTCACTGCGCTGTCAGATATCACTTGTATCCAGCAGCACAGCAAATTAGTGCCTCTAGGTACCAGGCACGGCTCGTGAACGCAGAGATGGTGGGGGGGGATGGAGCATTCCACGGGAGTGTGGGGAACCCCCCATGCCTCTCTGGCTCAGTGATCAGCCATGGGGAGACCCTGGGTGA
>NW_017728992.1:67726759-67731257 GCF_001723915.1 Gavialis gangeticus
CAATTCACTGCGCTGTCAGATATCACTTGTATCCAGCAGCACAGCAAATTAGTGCCTCTAGGTACCAGGCACGGCTCGTGAACGCAGAGATGGTGGGGGGGGATGGAGCATTCCACGGGAGTGTGGGGAACCCCCCATGCCTCTCTGGCTCAGTGATCAGCCATGGGGAGACCCTGGGTGACCCCCCAGACCCAGAAGGCACCAGTCACTGAGCCAGGGGTGGTGGACCCAGAAGCGGACCCAGAAGCAGACTGGAAGTGCTTCTGGTCCACTTCCAGGTCTGCTGCCAAGTGTGCAAGGGACCCCTCTCCCCCCATGCTCCCATGGAATGCTTCATCTGCATCACCATCTCAGCATTCACAAGCTGTGCCTGATACCTTGAGGTATGTAGAAAAAACATATACAGCTGTGTCTATTGCCGAATCTCTCCAAATCGATTTGGAGAGTTCCCATTTGACTTGGAGAGTTTAAAGGGTCTCTTGATTCAATTCAGATTCAGAGATTTGTCCACCAAATCGGGCCAAATCTCCTCCAAATTGAATCAGTGACTGAAGCTTTGCACAGTGCTACTACTTATATGTTTTAATTTTGGAAAACTCGGGGCTTGCCAAAAGATTAAGGAAAAACAAATACAGTACTGGATGTTTAGAAAAAGAAACAGCAATTCTCATAAATCCTATTTCCATCCCCAGTAAAAGAACAAACAATAGACAGACTGGAACTCATTATTTTAACAGCTTAGTGTCACCAGTGACAAACTTGGAGACCATTTTAAGTAATTTGAGGCTACAACTACAGAAGCAGAAAGTGCTGCTATAGTGAGAAGGAAGTACTCTGAGTGAGTTTAGTGTCTGCAATCACCAGCAGTAATGGAAGTAAAATGTTAAACAATAAAACAGGGGAATCTTGAAAAACTGAAGTGAATGGGACAAATGACTCTTTTCCTTCCATTTTAAGATGGTGGGTTTCAGCTGTATTGAAAAACTTTCTTTTCTCCAGATTTAATATCATAAGTATAGAGAAAATAGAAGGAATTGGCTCTTCCTTAAAATGGTTTTGAAGAAGAACACAGCTCAGTACAGAATTCACAATAGATGGCAGAATGGACCACACTGGTTGTATGCTTCTCTTGCCTCCACTTGTGATTCTGGGCAGCTCTGTGGCCTCACTGCAGGAAGTCCTAAATTACAGAAGCCTCCAAGTCCTGCCTGAGGGGCTGGAGCACTGCCCAAGACATTCATGCTGTATACTGTGAGCCTGCTCTGACATGACAGTCCATTTCTAATGCACCTCTCATGCTAAGGGGTGGGATAAAACTCTTGTAGGACCAGGCTTATGGCTGCCTTCCACAATCCCTGTATCACAGCTATATCACTTCTACAAGGTCAAGACTCCTGTTGCCATTATTGGGACCATATTGTCATCTTATAGTGCGAGGTTCTCAGAAGCGTTCAGCATTGGACAGAATCTAGGCTCTCACTTAAGTCAATGGCAGCTTTTCCACTGACTTAACTGGAAGAAGAGAAGGGTCAAGTATCAAGTGTTTCTGGACACCCCAGCCATACATTTCGGAAGGAAGGAAATGGGATTCAACCGGGGGAAAAACACAAGCAGATGTAATTCACATGAGAAAAGAAAAAGACTGGCAAACATATACAGTGGAAGGAACCTTGAAAGAAGTAATGTTGAAAGATATTTAGGAGTGACAAGGGACTGCAAATTGATCTGGAGTACATAAACATGTGCCTGCAATGCAATAGAGCAAAAAAATACATTTGGGGCATCATATGACAGTGGGATGTCAAGTTCCTTGCTATGCAGTGATTGTGTAATCACATCTGAAATTGTTCATTTCTGAGTGTACTAATGAAAAATTATAGTTTGGAGAAAAATAGTAATATAGCAGATTGGAAGAACTGACTATCAAGGAAAGATTAAAAGGCTTAAACAGATATATTTAGCCTCAATGATTACAAGGGATAGGTGAATAATGGAATAATTTTTAAACATCTGAAAATCATAAATGCTGTAGTGAAAGAGGAATTATTTAGCAGATTTAAAGAGAACACCAAGTTAGCAGTGATTGGATGAAGCTGGGGAAGGAAACACAAAGGGTGAATGTCAGAAACATTTTCCTGCTAGTAAACTGATGGCTTGTAGAACATGATGGAAGATGCACTTAAAATAATTGGGCAAAATGCTAAAAATCATGCAAGATAAAATAATATTGCACTGGCAGGGACATGGACTTCTTTATCCGAATTGCTCTTTTCCATCTCTAGATTCCATGAATACAACAGAAATTGGATATATGAGAGAGAGAGAGAGTCAAAAAGCAACCCCCTCCCCCCAAATGTTAACAGGAATTTTGTTTAGATAACGTCCACATACAGCTTTCCTCATCCACCCACTTGTAAATGATTCTTTCAGGTATGAACTGGCTTCTCCAAAACTGTAGCAGGGCACAGGCAGTGCAGGGGGCAGGGCTATCTGCCATGGTGCCAATGGTGAAGCTGTGGCCAGCTGCTGCTGGGGCAGCAGCTATTTTTGCACCCCATTTCTCCCCCCACCACAAAGAAGGCATCCAAGGTTTCTGATCCAGCTATATTCCCTCAGGTACTCTCCTGGCCATTAGATAATTTCCACTCAGAAGGCATCCAGTATCTGATGAGTAAGCAGTCCTGTGGCATGTGTGGACCTTTGGCTCTCAATACAAGGGACAACTGTTCTACAATCTGCACTGGAAAACTTCTACCTCTTTGCACCCCAATTTCTTCAGGCCTACAGGAAATAATGAATGCTAATGCAAAAATATTAAGTTGTTCATGTGGGCCACCCACATTGTAGTAACCAAAACCAATGGATTTTCATCTGCTTGATGTGGTTAAACCATAACCTAAAGGAGACACTGTGTTCTGGTATCTGCACAATACACTTTGTTTTTCATTTAACTTATAGACTCAGGCATTCTAAAGTCAAACTGTCCAACAGATACTAATAGGATCTGTAAGTGTGGGAAATACAAGAGCTCTAGTCTAAAACAATGTTAACTTTGAATGAGAAACTATAATTATGCAATTATAGAAATGACCCTGCTTTTATGTAGAATAGCTGCTTTATGTTCCGTTTCACAAAGAAAAGATGAGGGCAGTGGATCAGGACTGAGTTTCAAAATGAGGGTACTAAAACTGGTGACATGGCTCAATGCACTGGTATTGCTGAACTCAGAAAATGTTTATTTAACTCCTGCCATTAATGACTGGTGAACATTTAAGCCAGGGAGAATAAACAGTTATTGCTGGGGTAGTATCCAGCTCATCCAGCTTTCTGGTCCAGGAGAACATTTTCCTAGGAATTTTTCAACTGAAGTTTTATGTTTCTAGACATTTCAGCACCTGCAGTATGATAATGAACACATGAATATGATGCTCATTGGCATAGATAGACATACACCATGTATAGCCTGCCACAACACACAATTTTTGATTCCTGGGACAATTTTTTGGTGGCCATTGGAAAGTTTATTATGTTATTCATTAAGCCCTTTAATAACACACCACTGGCTCTCGCTGACTAACTGCACCTGCTGTGTTGATGACCATATTGCGTACAACAGTATATGTACTTTGGGAAATTATGCATATAATGTGGGCAGAAGGGCAATTGATTGGACCATTTAAATTACTGGTTTATATGCTTGCTACCATTAGAAAGTCAATATTATTGAGTGAAAATCTTGAAATATCATCTTATGAGGAAACTTCCTTTCAATGAGATTTAAAGAAGCAGTGAAAAGTAAAGCAAATAGGTGGGGAAACAGCATTTCTATAACACTTTTTGATACTCAGATCAGTCATGCTATGCTTGGAAATGGATATTTTCCATTTTAAATTATTCCAAACCAGCAGTTATATATAGTATAACTAAATGGCTTTTAGATTTGTCAGTTGAATGAAATAAAATGCAATGACCTTTCAGTATATTTTCTAGAGATAGGCTGAATCCAAATCCAAACACCCCTCAAATGCTGGAGGATTTAGATCTGATAGAAATATTAGCTAGACAGTGAAGGATGAGATAAGATATTTGTGGAGAAGGGCAACATAAAAAGACATTTCTTCTAGTGCTGTTACATTGTGCATCATAATAATAATAATAATAACTATGGAAAGAACGTACAGTCCTAAAGGGTAGAACGATTAATGGGAAAGAAGAACAATACAAAGGAACAAATGGGATTTGAAGGGCATTTTCATAGTTTCATAGTTTCTAGGGTCGGAAGGGACCTGAGCAGATCGTCTAGTCCGACCCCCTGCCATGGCAGGAAGAGCACTGGGGTCAAATGACCCCAGGAAGGTGGTCATCCAACCTCCTCTTAAAAAACCCCAGGGTGGGAGCCTGCACCACCTCCCTTGGAAGCTGGTTGCAGACCCTAGCCGCCCTGACCGTGAAGTAGCGCCTCCTGATGTCCAACTTAAACCTTCCCTCCGCCAGCTTG
>NW_017728992.1:67731542-67741200 GCF_001723915.1 Gavialis gangeticus
TTGGTATCTGGGGATACTACCCCTTGTGCCAGCTGGACTGCTGAAGCAGCTCTAACTGAGATTCCCCTGCACATTTTACCCACTACAGCAGTCTGGCAGTGGGGGCTGCTGCCTGGCTGTGACCTGCTGCCACCTGCAACAGCATGTGGCCCCAAGGCTGCATGCCTGCCAGATCTGGATGGGGATTGCACAGCCACAGCAGAAGCATCTGCACCTCTGGGCCAGCTGCCAGTGGGCTGTGGCTACACATTTGGCCTTTGTGCGGTACTACTGCCATGTGTGCTGCCACCCTACCATCTGGGCAGCTGTCACCTGGAAGATGATGTTCTCAGTGTGGTGGTCTGCTTTGAACTGTCAAAGGATGTCCTCCTGGCCTTAAGTGGCCAGGCTGTCAGCCACCTCCAGCTGGTGTGAGCCCTGAGCAGGCTCCTCTACTTGGGTCCTGCCACTTGCCTCACTAGCAGGAATTCTGGTGTTCCCTATCTAAAAACTGCAAAATCTCTGATAAAAAAGCCCAAATTCACTATTTAAAATACCCCCAAATCCATGTTCTTCCACAATTAAAACAAAAGATCACTATATATACACAGAGAGAGAGAGAGATTGATCAATCAGTTGGGCAATTTTTTATTGATACATTTACAATTCTGAAGCAATTTGGAAGCCTAGCATTTCTCCATCATCATAATAAAATATATTCTAAACATCTATGTTTTGATGTTTGCTTTTGGTTTCCTTATCATAGAAGAATTAGAGCTCCTCCTGACCCCTTCACTAACCAGGATGTGGGGACAGCTGCTCCTACAGCCACAGCTCCTGCCATCAGGTCTCAATCTGTCTGGTAACTGAACATGCCGGGTGTATGTTGAGGGGATGTGGGGTTTGCAGGAGGAGGGTCGAAAGGGTGTGGGGGGATGTGGGGGGATTGTGGGGGGCTGCTCAGAAGGGGTGGGTCCCCTGCTCTCCCAGGATGCAGTCCCCCCACATAGCACATGGACTGCCTCCTACCCCAGACCCACATCACCCCCTCACAGGGCTCACAGCTCCCACCACAGGGCTCACATGCACCTCCTGCATGCCCCCCAACCTCTCCCCCCAACAGCAGCACCAGCCATCAGGGCTCAGGGCCCTCCTGGCAAAGCCCCCCTGTGGTGTGGGGCAGCACGGCTCAGCCCCGGCCACCTGGCACCCAGGACTGTCTGTGCCAAATCATGTGGGCGCAGCCCAGGTCGGCATGGGGTCATGTGCTTTTGGGCAGCCCAGGGCCACTTGGGCTGTCACCTGCGGCCCCGCGCTGCTTGTGGGGACTGTGTGTCATGCAGGGCTGGGTCCTGCATGCACAGAACTGGCCCAGCGCAATGGCACATGGGGCCTGTGTATTCAGGACCCGGGCCAGCATGACACGTGGTCCACACAAGTGGTGCAGGGCCTCAGGTGACAGCCCGAGTAGCCCAGAGATCCTCAAAGGCACATGGCCCCACACCAAGCTGGGCCAGGCCCGTGTGATATGGGACAAGCAGTGCTGGGAGCCAGGCGGCCAGGGCTGAGCCATACTACCCTGCACCACGGGGGCCTTTGTCAGGAGGGCCCCTGAGTGCCCTGATGGATGCTGCTGCTGTGGGGGGTGGAGGCTGTGGTCTGTGTGGGGGGCAGGTGACAGAACCACCCCTCCCGAGCAGCCTCCCACACACCCACAGTCTACTGCATCCCCACAGTCTCCTTGCTCCAGTCTCCCCCACCCCCAGTCCCTTCTTACCTCACACAGAGCCAGGGTCCATGTAGGCTACACCACTCCAGACTGTCTCACACACACAGGCAGAGTGTTTTAGCACTGGGGCAGGGGCAGCCACAGAGATGCTCTGGCCGGCTACCAGAGCATCTCTTTGGAGGACTCAAGCCTCCAGTTGCCTCAGGGCATGGTCTTGGATTGTGCCCTGCCCCACTTTTTGGGGGGAGGAGGGCGGGGGGGAAGGCGATTGATACCTGGGTAACCTGCTTTGAGATGTGGCAAGAGGGATGTGCGGGCTCATCTGGACACAACCACGATGTACACTTACTCCTGTTCCATGTACATGACTGGCCAAAAATCATCATGAGGCCCCTTGATGCATGTCCAGTGCTGCTCTCAGGCCCCCACTCTCAGGTGCACTCATGAGAATGGCATTGGGTGTGTGCAATACTGCTCTGACTGCAACTACCGGACATTTTTTAACATACAGTACTTACAGAGTAGAAGCAAGTTGGCAGATGTGTTTTCATCATAATGCTCCTGAGCACTTTCTGATGGGGCAGAGATGCCCAAGGAAAGCCTCAGTTTTGTTGAAGGGTTTATCACAACAATGTGCTTCACCTTTGAGGAGTGTAAGCACCAAGGGAGGTAGAGGAGCTATTTGATATCATGGAGGGAGAAATCATTAGAAGTAATGTGGTGAAATTAAGATAGGAAAAATACAGGTCAAAGGTTCCTGATGCCCCGGCACACATTTATTTAAGGGCACTGTGGGATCTGATCTCTGATTTCAGCAATCACATCTCCTGCTAGGCCACATGTGTGTGGCAGGAGGTATGATTTTGGGATCAGATCCAAATCGTACCCTTTTTATCATGACCCCAGGCTCTCTCTGCACTGGCAGGTTGAAAGGGGAGTGCCCACCACAGTGTGACCTGGTGTGGTCCGGAGCCTAACAATTAGCTGTCAGTCCCACTCCTGGGACTGCATCGTGGCCATTCTAAGACCCTGGTGCATTTGGGGGCCAGAACTGACAATCAGCTGACTGCTGGCCCTGGGTCTCGGGCAGCTCAAACATGCCACATGTTCAATTTAAGGCACCAAGCAAGACAGCCATAAAGAAGTTCTACACTATATGTGGCATATTTTTATGGCAGGTTTGCCATTATAAACAGTGCATGTGTAGCAGCCTTGCCATTCACACTGCATTTATCACCTTCATTGTGGCATAAATGTAACATGTAGAGGGGCTCAGAGAGAGAGGGACATTGGTCTGTGGAATGGTCCAAGTATATAGCTCACTTTCCATCATTTAGGATTCCTTAGACTAGGTGTTAGGTAATGTATTACAGGGAATAATGCTGTAGCAAGTGAGAGATGGGCTGGATGAATTAATTAATTTATCCCTGGCTGCTGTAACAGCTATTTGGAGTCCATTAGACCATATGACTGATGGGAACTGGTGGCAACCTCAGACATTTAGGATCTTATTTGCCTGAACTCAAACTTCGCATGTGCGCAGCTTTGCACAAAGACCAGGACATCCTTACTCTGTCCCTGATGCCTGTGTGCATGGGCATTAGTGCTGGTAAAGTGCATATGCAAAATTGTGTCAACACATGAGGGCTGCTCACATTTCTATTACCCATAGCATCACTCTAGGGAGCTAAGCTGTACTATTGGGGGATGGACTAATGAGTCATTTCCATCTCTAACATCTACAAGGTACTTAAAAATAGAATTACAAGCTACCGGGGAGTACAGCTGTTGTTAGGTAGCTGCGGGTTGACTTTAAAAGCTTCCTTTTGGGCAGTAATGTTTTTATTAGTCAAAATGGTAAGAAAGGCAGTAAGCTAATCTGTCTAGTTACTTATATGGCCTCCAGCACTGTAGTGTCTGGGCACCAAAATAGAAATAATAATAACAATTTCTGCTTTCCTTTCCAGCCTAGAGAAGCAATAGCTTTGTGCATGTGTGTGTTTGTGAGTGTGTGTGTGTATGTGTGCGTGCGCATGCACGTGTGCGCGAGACACAGAGAAATGCAAACCAATGAAAATACTTTAATAAGTTATGGATTATGAAAATAATTTGGTTTTAGTTCCAAACATGATCACCCTCACCTCCTCATGTACAGAATTCTATAGCATGGACTGCCCAGCCCTTGGGACTATTCTACCACCTACTTCTTCTACTATCTTGCCGTTTCTTAGATACAGCAACCTAAAGCTGCACTGCAAGACCAGGGCTATGAAAAGAGAGGCAATCATTTAAGTAGTGAGGGCCAGCCTCACGGAAAGCTAGTAGCAATGGAGAAACCTTGCATAAGAATCTGCACTCATACTGTCAACAGCCAGGAGTCTCCCTACTATATATAAAAACAGCTCAGGCACTGGGTGCTGACACATGAGGCTTTTTTCTGAATATAGAGGGCAAAGCCTGGTCCTACTGATATCATGGGAATTTTGTCATTGAATCCAATGGGACTAGTATTTCACTGACAGCATGTTAGACACAGAAGACAAAGTTTGCAAATCTGGCTGCCCAAAGATGAGGTGCTCTAAACAAACACCGCCCAATTTTGCTGTACAGTGGTCCACAGAGAAGTAGGTTGGCACGCTAGGACCTGCAGATGCTCAACACCTCTGTGAATCCGGCCACTTGTAGAGATGAACTGGGCAGCTTCTCTTTAGACACGAGGTTGGGGAAAATTGGCCACAGCTTTTAGCCAATTGTCTTTGTAACTTCTGTGTCCTGTACAAGCGAGAACCCAGAGATCTGGTTTTAGCTAACATTATCGCACAGGACTTGGTATATGCAAAAATGCATTAAAAACAAACAAGAGGCAGCTTGTTTAGGTGAACCATGACGAGCCATTGCTGCTTTATGGACCTGACTTGGCATCTGTTAATCAGAAGTTGCTACAGCAGGTTAAGCTTTCTAATTACCAGGGCTCTCTTGGGCACTTGCCTCTGGGACGTATACCAATAAAAGAACAATGAGAGTTACTGCAAGATGCAACTTCTCCTCATGTGTTCCTGGAATAGCTACCATTGTACATTAAACATATTTACAGCTACTTACCAAAGAGCCAAGTGCTGGGAAATAAGCTGTGGGTTTTAAAGCCAAGACTGCTGCAGAGCAATCCCTGAAAAAGGCTTTGTAAAGGGAACATCAGGCAGGCTGCCTGGTGCACACAGTGCCTCTTAGAAATGATCTGTCTGCATCAAAAAAACAAAGCAACTCTAACTCAGTCTGTTATTCAGAGCCTTTATGGTCTACAGAGGAACGAAGATGTTGCTTTGACTAAGCAGCCTGAGGGAAAATGATTTGACTTTCTTTGTAACTGCCTGGCCAAAATCCCTTCATGTCCTCTATTGTTTGCGTTACCGGCTTTTCTGTCTATCCACTTATTAGGCCTGCCAGCTCTTTTATATTTTTCTAAACTCTTCCTATACCAATTTGATAACTGATACGTCTGAAATCTGGGTAGGCAGCAGAGCCAGCCCTGCAAACAACAGAGCTCATTCTAAGAAGGCATCACCTCAAAAGGCTTTGAAGCACACACCATAATGAGATAATTAATGTTTGTGCTTCACAGAAGATGCTGGTCCACCTCCTGGCAAGGCAGGCTTCATGATAACATCTCTACATTTAGGGCACACAGTTAAAATGACATAATTTCTCATTCCCAGCTTACATCTAGAATGGGGAAAAGATTTTGGTTCATTCTGAACGTCAATAATTATTTACAAGGTTCTGTAAATGCACAGGAGAGAAAATTTGCTAAACATATAAGGCTGTAAACAGGTATCTCTTTTGACCTGGGACTGATTGTCCCAGGGTTTGATTTTGACCAAAACAGCTGTATGTACAGGTAGCTGGGCCAAACCGCATGGCTGCTTCTCTGCCAGTAGGGAACCAGGGAGAGCACACATCTGATATGCCTGTCCCTGGAAGGAATCATAATTAAGTTAAACGAGGCACAGTTAGCTTGCAGATGCACACAGTATTACCCCAAAGGGTTAGCTCATTTTATCCAGCCCACTTCACAGGTACTTGAAGAGGGAAAATGGGTATGAATCTCTGTAGGATCCAGGGACAAAAGGCTTTCTTCTGGGAGAAATGCAGCAGCCTGATAGAACTTCAGGCCAAAGGAGCTCAGGTTTGGAAAATGCAATAACAGAGACTAACAAAAATGTCAGAGAGGAGTGAGGTGGGAAGAATAGTCCTGGCACTTACAGCACTAGATCAGGCCTCAGGAAGCTTGCGTTCTCTTCTTCTGCCATGGATTTCCTGTGTAGTCTCAGACAAGTTCCTTAGGCCCTGATCCACAAAGGTATTCAGGTGTAAAACTCCCACGCAAATCATTCACTGATTTCAATTGGAGTTGGGTGCCTAAATATGAGACAAGGTACAAAACCCACCTAAGTCTGTTGATCACCTGAGTTTCTGTAGTAGTAGCTCATAACAAGCAGAGTTGGCACCTGGGGCAAACCCTGTGGGAAGTGGGCAGCAGAGGTTGTGGTAGGTTGTGACCGCATGTGTATGGAGCATGGTTTTGAGAGTTGGGGAAGTGTGTGGTTTCAAGAGTGAGTCAAAATGGGGGGCAAGTGGGTTCTGAGAGTGGCAATGGTGAGAGGCAGCAGCCTAACCCATGCCAGGAACTCCTACATAGTCCTGGCTGAGCTGCTGCTGCCACATGTGCTCTGCACACCCTGCCTCTTGGTCTTAACGCAGCAGCAGCTGCCATCATCGCAGCTGTCACCGCCAAGGACCTTTCTGGAGTTCCCAGCATGGGAATGCTGCTGGAGTACACACGCTGCGGGAATCAGGGGTGATTCAGGTGCCCCTCCCACCATGGGGCCTGGGGTGGGCATCTCTCTTGCCCACCCCTACTTATGTTACTGTTCGGTAGCCAATAGCACCCGAGCAAGTGAAATGGTTACTACTATATCTGGCTGGAGGCACTCAGCAGCCCAAATGATCAAGTGCCATTTACAGCTGGGTCAAATGTAGGAATCAGTGACGTGCAAACTTGTGCTCCTGGAGCCTCACAAAATCTTTACCAGTCTGCCACGGTGCCCCCACCTGAACAAGAGTTAAGTACCTAAATGTCTTTGTGGATCTTGGTCTAAGGAACTTGTCTGAGACCACAGGCAGTAATTCCCTGCCTCGCATGAGTGTTGGGAAGTTTATTCCTTAATGATTCCTAATCACTCTGTGACTAGGAAGGCAAGTGCCATGGCAGAGCTTAGTCATGCCATCTTAGCAGGGATACCTTGTGAGAGATGGGCCCCAGATGGAAGGTGCTTACTGCAGAACAACAGACAGGCTGTTCTAAGCTGAGAGGGCAGCATGAAAGATGCTGCAGATGTAACAAGGTGCTCTCACCCATGGATCATTGCATTAGGAGCTTCAAGAGTGAGTATGTATACACTCAAAGGCTTTGTTCGGTCTTGAGCTTTAGCAAATTACAATGGCTGCTGAAAAAATTAAAATCAATTATGCAGTTCAAAGTTACTCTCTAAATTAATCCAATTATGCTGCAACTATCTTTGCATAATGCTTAGAAGATAGGAACTGATTGTTAGAGCAGTGGTTTGATGAATTAGCTGACAATGACATTAATCCACAACACTGGAAGATGCTATTACAATGATAAGTAAGAGAATGGGAGGAAGAAGAGAAAACATTCTATTATTTATCCTTCAAGTGCTGCATATCACCTCATCATTAGAAGATAATGCATTAAAACTAACCAAATACATTAGTGACTCTAGACCTCAATAAGAAAGAAGAAGAAACTTAACGTTCTTAAAGAAGGATCCTTCCCAACACTATTATTATAAAAGTATAGCTCTTAATCATTCTACAGTAGTTTTCTGGAACAACTGGCCCACACAATCTCCCTGTCTCTGTCAGGCAGGCTGCTAAAAACGTATTTTTATGTTTTCAAAATTTAGGTTCAGATCAACTTAATACAATAACTGAACTTCAGAGCATGTGCAGTTTTCAATACAGTTGGCCAAGTTCTTAAAAGGACCTCTTATTTTGGGCCTGAAACAATACAGCAGTTGCAGATATAAACAGTATTTAATGTCTAGCTTTCTGGTTATAGGTGCAAACAGACAGCTGTTTGACATGTGTTGATGTAGAAAAGAGCCACCTGCATGATCAAGGGCCTGGGGGATAGGCCCTATAAGGAGAGACTTCAGGATCTGGTTTTGTTTGGTCTGAATAAAAGACAACTGAGAGGTGAGACTTGATAGCCACTTACAAGTATGTCAGGGGTGAAGACCAGGATCTAGGGCAGCAACTCTTCAGAAAGGCACAACTTGGGAGGAGGAGGTCCAATGGGCACAAGCTAGTCGAGGAAAAGTTTAAGCTAGACATAATGAAAAACTTTTCTGTCTGGGTAACTAGAACCTGCAACACACTCCCAAGCAGACATGGTGCAGTCGCCACCCCTGGTGGTGTTCAAGAGGAGACTGGACAAGCACCTTATTGAGCTTGTTTGAGCCCAACTACCTCCTGCCCATGGCAGGGGACTGGACTTGATGATCTTACAAGTCCCTTCTGGTCCTTCCATTCTGTGATGCCCTCATTGAGAATTTGTAACTGTACTGAATAAGGGATTAGAAATTAAAGGATATTTTAAGGTGGTGTTAGAGTGATGTTGTAGCTGTGATGGTCCAGGAATTATGCAAGAAGCAAGGATTTCTTAAGGTGATATCTTTTATTGTATTCACTGCGTAGTTGATCCAATAAAAGATATCACCCTAAGAAATCCTTGTCTAGAATATTTCAAAGCATTTAGCTGAATATGTCTTATTAATGGATGTTAAATGTTAAGTGGAAACAACATAGTTACTCAATTTATTTTGATAAATTCTGCTTGTAGCCTGTATTTTGGATATTTACTTTTCCCTCCTAAGCAAAAACACATAAGGCGTTCATGAACTTTGCTAGAACTACCGTCAGTGCTTTCTGCTAAATTCAGAGAACCTCACAGACATCAAAGGTGGTTTAAAGCATATACAGTATAAACATATAAGACCTTTGATATTATGGTCTAGCTTCCTTGTTTTTTACTGCACTTAACATTAGTGCTCTCATTAAAATTACATGCAATTATCCTTCAGATTCCGTCTTTCAGAAAAATGATGCACATTTAGTATCCCTCCAACAATCAACTTTGTGTGTCTTAAATAATGAAAAGATCGTATTTGTAAGATTCTGTGCTCTGCAGCTATTTGGATGGAATTTCTGAGGCAGGATGCTCACACTTGAAGACTGGAAGATTGTTCCCAATATGACAGCCCACATACTGTACAGAAACCTTTTCTTTCAATTGTGTCAAAGAAACTGAGATTTCACAAAAGAACTGAGGGATTCTCATTACAGTTAAATAAAAGAAACTTGTCAAAAACATGTAGGTTTGCTTATTAATGGGGGACTTGGAGTTCTAACAAAAGTATAAATAAAGAATGATTACTTACAGTAATCCTGTTGGCTGTAGGTCAGTCTTCTCCCATCCTACCTGGTAAGAACAAGGAGTGATAGCAATACAATTCCACGTACCATAAGGCAAAGAAAAGATGAGGTAGACCACTTCCTTTTCATAGTTTCATAGTTTCTAGGGTCGGAAGGGACCTGAGCAGATCATCTAGTCTGACCCCCTGCCATGGCAGGAAGAGCACTGGGGTCAAATGACCCCAGGAAGGTGGTCATCCAACCTCCTCTTAAAAAACCCCAGGGTGGGAGCCTGCACCACCTCCCTTGGAAGCTGGTTGCAGACCCTAGCCGCCCTGACCGTGAAGTAGCGCCTCCTGATGTCCAACTTAAACCTTCCCTCCGCCAGCTTGTGACCGTTGTTCCTGGTCACTCCTTGCGGCGCTCGGGGGAACAGGGACTCCCCCAGCGCCTGCT
>NW_017728992.1:67741363-67754846 GCF_001723915.1 Gavialis gangeticus
AATATGTTGGCTTTGTCGTCTGGCGTGACAACCAGATTCCCCGTCTTGTCCTGCAAGGGCCCCACATTTCCTGGGGCCTTCTTTCTACTCCCTATGTACTTAAAAAAGGACTTCTTGTTGTCCTTAATCCGGGAAGCCAGCCCCTGTTCCATCTCTGCCTTGGCCTTCCTAACCATTCCCCTACATCCCCGAGCAACTGTAGAATAGTTCTCCTTAGTGATGACCCCTCCTTTCCATTGGGAGTAAGCCTCCTTATTGGCAAGGAGACATTCCCGGATGTTTTTGCTGCTCTTCTATCTTGTTTTCTAGCTCTTAAAAGAGAGGGAGGAAAAGTAAGGAAGTGATAAAAAGATCAAGAAAAGACGAAGAGAAAAGCAATGGAGAGATATGGGGATATCTTCTCTATTTCAAAGACTGTTTTCTACGCTGACAGCTCCAGTTCCAATCTGTAGTTTGTCAGAAGTCCTTTTGGAAGCAGGGTCTGAACTTTTCATCGTTTGGAGATATTTGGATGCGAGGGTTTAGTTCAGACCCATCTCTAATATTGGGTGGAAAGTTAAGCAGTATTGCTGACCACAAGAATTCAGACACAAGTAAAGCCCCTAGAAATAATGAAGTGGCTTAAAATAATCAGCCCTTTAAAGAAAAATAAACAAACACAACCTGCCCCCCCCCCCCCAAAAAAAACCCCAAACCACGCCCCTCACACACATTTGGAAGGTTCTTTTATTTGCTTTCTAGATGTTGAGCCCTTAGGGTGCAGTACAGTCAAGTTCTTGAGCATTTCACCACAACCAGAAGGCTTACAATACAATGTACTTTGTTTAAATGAATGTTGAAATTCTTACTTGTCACTTGGTTTTGGGAGTTCCACAGCAAATATTAGCAGAGCTGGCAGTGTTGGGATTGTACATTTAGTATATAACATAACAGGTTATATAGAAGATAAATTATACAAATAGAAATTATACTAATTACTTATAAATCTCCAAAGAAACCAATGTACTGGTTACCATAAAACAAACAAATAAAATAATTAAGCCCTTAGTACCATATTAATAGGCTTTAAGCCAGTAAGAAATGCATGTCTTTATACTCTCAAGGTTCCCAAGTGTAGCCTGCTTTCATAATGGCTCAAAAGAGGATTCTAAATTACTTATGAATTTGATTTTTCCCAGGAAATGGTATGTAACTTCTTTCAAAGATGCCAAGGAGCAGAACCCCAGCTGGAGTAAAATTGTCCTAGTTCATTTAATGTAAGTAGGTCTATGACAATTTATACCAGTTGAGTATCTGTCTTCTTAATATGGCTGCTTATAGATGTTAAAAAACCCAAACAAACTACACTTTACCAAAAGAAGCAGCAGGTTAGTTTGACTTGGCTCCACAGTGTCTGTATACATTGGGCACTTCAGTGGGGCTTTTTGGCACTTTTATCTAAAGCTGATTTAGTCAGCTATTAGATAAAAGCACCAAAAAAGCTCCACTAAATCACCCCACTAAAGCACAGATGTTGGGCAAGCTGGGTCCCACTAATGCAACACCTTTTCTGGGCACGTGATGGGCTCGGCATGAGAGTGCACTGAGTTTCAAGTAAAGTGCCGTTTTGTGTTTGTTTTTTTAAACATCTGTTAGCCTTAAAAGTTTACAATCGTGTTAATCCACAAGCAAGGAATGCTCTATTTTCCTCATGGAGTTTTACAGTGTGGCTGCAGGTAAACTTGTTAATGTTACAGGAATTAACAGTTTAGAAGTGTATTTGAAATGCTATTGATAAAACTCAACAAGTGGCATTTGGACACAGCAAGTAAAAAATTAAGTAATCTAGAATAATATTAAAACAAAGACTGAGTCGGGATTAGGATACAGGCACGTTAGTCCACATCACTTACTGACATAGGAAGAAAGTATCATGAGCTCCTTCAGACAAGAAAATTGAAAACTCTTTGTTCTTTTGTTACAAGGATATAAAATAGAGATGCTGCCATCTTGTTAAGTCACTTCAAGTGCAACTAGAGTCCAGTCCCATTCCACATGGGAAGCATTTTCCATTTCTGTTCTCTGCAAAAAAATGTGCAGAGCTGAATGCATTATATATTGTCTGCATCATAAATTATAGAGTGCATTGGAGAGCATACACACACACGGTGTGTAACAAGGCCAAGGGATCATTGCTTTTGAAACATTAACTTTTACATTTTCTGACCCTTGGTAATTTTAACTTTGCAGCCTTCATGTTGTAGTAATACAGTGTGGGTGAGGGTTTTCTTTCATTAATATTAATATCGCAACACAACTGCAGGCTACATCCTGAACAGGATTATCCAGTGTGCTTCTCTAAGAACCAGTTTAGTTTGGCTAAGAGATAACCAAGTTAGGGGCATTGTATACAAACATACAAAAGGTGTTACAACAAAGAAAGAAAAGAATCATTCAATGCTGAAATATAATAGGTAAATATAATGGGCATTATTCATAGATTGTAAGGCAAAGGAAAATATGAATTATTCATTAATTTGTTCCTTGTCACTTGTATCTACTCCAGGCACTGCATTGTCATTAATATCCTCCACTCAGAATTCTACAGCACATGCTATTTTTTAAAAAAGATTTTTTTAGCTAGCAACATATCATTTGATGAGCAATTAGCAATTACAACTTTTAGCATCTAAATTACACATCATGCTGCTTTCTTCATCAGGTGCAGTGGTGGAGAGATTTGGAAGGAAATCTCTTATTATTATGGTAAAGATGTAACAGCTTTTCTTAGGTTGCCTCTGTGCAGGACATTTGCTCTATTTCTTGAAGAGAACAGTGATTGCTTGGGTAAACATGATTTCACTAAAACATTTGACAAATAGTTAACTGTTTCTTTGGTACATCTCACAGCCTTAGCCCTTTGCCCTTCTTCTTCAGTTTAATTCTCAAACAAAGAAATGACCTACTAATACAGGAAAAGATGGCCCACTCTATAAGCTTGTACAATGTAAGGACTTCTATGCTCATCCTTCCTTTATTCCTGAAGGATACTAACTATGTAATATAGTGTCATCTATATTATGGATTCTTAGCAACCCAACTGGGCATGATATGGAAAAATACAACCTTTATTTCAGACTTCACACAAAAAGGTGATCTTTGCTTCCACACTTAAGACAATTTTTACTGCAAAATCAATAAAAAATCCACTGTTAATTAATTGCGGTGAAGTATGGCAAGAAGCACATGTAGTTTGACATATTGTATTGAAGTAATGGGCTATTTAAAGAATTGTTTTGCACTACTTAAACATGCAAGCTAAATACATATTGGAGGCTATCCTTTTCATCTTTGAAAAGTTAAATGGTTTCCATATTATCGAGTGGGTTTCTTGTCTGTTTTTTAACCCTGTAGCTTGTTTCAGTTATTGGTTTTGATGTCCGTGTCTTGCTTCCCGAGCTTTAAAATGCACAGAAAGAAAATGTAAAGCAGTTCAAAGAACAGAACGTTCTAAAAAAGAATTGCCCAGCACTAGGAACAAAAAGAATCAGCATATAAGGAATGCTGCGAGCACTCTGAAAAAATCAAACTGAAATTACATTTCAACCACTACAAAAGAATAGGATTGCAGTATTTGGACTTCAATTGTTTTGGACATTTCTGGCAGGTGTACAGCTATGGTTCAGGTACATATTCAGGCCAGCTGCTGTTTTCTAGGACAGCAACCCAAGTCATAGCCAAAAAGGGTATTAGTTGAATGAACTTGTGTTAGTGTGCTAGCACAAAATTTCTGCATAAGTGGATGCCACAGCGGGGTATCCTTTGAGATCTAAGGTGGAGCATAAGAGCTTAGGCCAGGAAGGAGAAGTTGTACCAACAAGCTGGAGGCCCCCTGGCTATTTGTTATTTAGTGTCAAGGAAAATAAAGTTTTATTGTGGATTGGAAAAGCAAGAGTAGGAGACAGTTGTTATAACATTTTGCAACCAGGTACATACCGAACCCTCCAAGAATCAAATACATCCAATTAATTAGAACAATGAACTTATCAAGAGCCATTTATTATGGCACTAAATGACACATTGAATGTCTGTGTCCTGAAAAGGTCATACGCATCCTCTGTGGAAGATCTGACCTGAAAAATAAAAACTTTCCAGACTTCACATTGCATGCTCTCTGCCAACAGTTCCAGTGCTTGGTCTGAAGGAAACATGCTGAGGAGGAGGCTGATGCCTACAGGCTTTTGCTGCTGACAGCTGATCAACAGGGAAGGTAGGTTTTATGTTGATATGAGCAGCTTGCCTCTTGTTAAAGAGTGACAATATCCAAAATCTGGCAGACAAGGTAGTCAAATGTTCTTGGTCACTTAGAGATGCTGTCCTTATTTAATTCAGTGGGAGTGCAGGGTCCTTAGCCCTTTTCAGGATCATGACCTTGGCTAGTATTTTTTCCCCTGAGCACTGACATTCCATTGTCATTCTACTTTGAAGAGTCAATGCTGAAAATTTCTAAACAGGGGAATAGAAAAATACCTGTTTCAGAAAAATCCTATACAACTGAAAGGAAATTGATACTTGAAAGCATATGCAATTTATCAGTGTTTCACTATTAAACTCATAACATTTTATAGTCAGGTTAGAGATAAATTGAACAATTATTTTCTTTCTGTGTTGTATAACACCTTTCATTTTTAGACAATGCCGCTCATTTAGTTATTACTTAGCCAAACTAAACTGGTGCTTGGAGAAGCACACTGAATAATGCTTTTCAGGATGTAGCCTGCAGTTATGGTGAGATATTAATATTAGTGAAAGAAAACTCACACACATATTATTGCAACATGCAGGTTGGAAAGTTGAAATTACCAAGAGTCAGAAAATGCAAGTTAGTAGAGATAAAATTAGACAAGGTTTTGAACGCAAAGCCTTTTTCTACAAGTCTCTGAAAGTGATCTTCTTCAGGTTCAGGTGATCTGAAGAAGGATTTGCATATGAAAGCTTGTCTAACTTCATCCTAACTATGCAGTTGATCCAATTCTAAAGGGTATAAGCCAAAAAAACCCCATGCCTCTTGTATAAGTTTTTATAGTAATTTCTCTCAAAGCCCAATAATTTCTTTTGATTCTGATTTGTCGTTTCTTTTCAATTTTATAGGAAACTTCCATGAAGCAGTATTTGAATATGACAAAATATAGTGGGATGGGGTGTAGTTTATGATCTACCCAAAAATGATCTATAAAAAAATACTAGAAATTAAGTAAATGGAATATGGTCCTAAAAGACAGCAATACTACTCACCAAGAACTCACCCATCATTCTCTTTTTCCACCTTATTCATAGAGTGACTTGAGGACAGGCAGTAGGCAGGTATATGTATGGAGGAAGACTTTTTCTGCGCTCCTTGTAGACCTTTGATATCTCTTAAATGGTAGTGCTTCACATATTCTGGATGTCTGGCCTGAGAATATGTCATTGATACATAATCTGTGACCAATCAGGTAACAGTTTCATGGCAGTTTTGCCCTGAAGACAGCTTTCAAAGCCTACTAGGGTTGTCTAAATGTTCTGAATTCTTAGGACTAAGTTATATATAAACACAAGGATTTCTTTTATTGGATCAGCTGTATAGTTGGGACAGTAAGACAAGTGTGTCTCATATCATTTCAGGATAATCATGGCTACACTACTCTTACGCTACCATAACATGGAAGATATCAAAATACAGCCTGCCATGGAAAATCCACAACCTAAACAAAAAAGAAACAAGGCTACACAGCAACATCTTCCTACAACTGTTTTTCACTATGCTCTCCTTGGCTTGTTCTGGTCAGATCTGATACAGAATGTCTTACATTCACAAGTTTGTCTAACTCTATCCCAACTATACAGTTGGTCCAATAAAAGATATCACCCTAAGAAATCCTTGCCTCTTGCATAATTTATGGATCATGACTACAATATCACTCTTACACTACCATATAAGGACAATACATGATCATAAACTAATATATGAAGATATCTGTAGTGTAAAGAAATGGGTTTAGGAAAGAGCAGGAAGAACAATGGTTTCATCAGAGAAAGCCTTCTTTGCCATCACTGGCTAGGTAGGACACTTATTTCTATGCAGTCACAATGTAACTTGGTCAGGTTAATACTTGGTCTAAAACAGTGGGGGCCAACTTTTTGGCAGGAGTGCCACAAATTGGTCTTGAACCCTCCCTGAGTGCCACTCAGATTCCCTTCCTCTCCCTGATCTGCTTCTCTGCTTTCTGCTTTTGCTCCCCACCCAATTCCCTGCACTGCTTTCTGCTCCCTGTCCTATTTGTCGTTGTGGTGGCTGTCTGCTCTCCGATCTCCTGCATGCCACACACAGAAGTTTCCCATGCCACTTGTGGCACCTATGCTGCTGGTTGGCCACCCCTGGTCTAACATATGGTCTAAACAGAAACTATGGATTCTTATAGAATCATGGAAAATGAGGGCTGGAAGGGACCTCAGGAGGTCATCTAGTTCAACACCCTGCTCAAAGCAGGACTATCTCCAACTAAATTATCCCAGCCAAGGCTTTGTCTAGCTGGGTCTTAAAAACCTCCAAGGATGGAGATTCTACAGCCTCTCTGGGTAACCTGTTCTAGTGTTTTACTACCCTCTTCATGAGAAAGTTTTTCCTAATATCTAACCTAAACTTCTTTGCTGCAATGTGGGACCATTGCTCCTTGTTCTGTCATCTGCCACCACTGAGAACAGTCCAGCTCCATCCTTTTGGAACCAGCCTTTCAAATTCATATAGATGTTAAGGGCTGGAAGGGACCTTACAAGATCATGAGGTCCAGCCCCCCTACACTTGGGCAGGAAAGACTGCTGGGGTCAGATGACCCCAGCAAGGTGGGCATTAAGACATTTTTTGAAGATCACCAGTGTAGGTGACTGTACCACTTCTGCGGGGAGTCTGTTCCAGACCCTCGGCATTCAAATTGTAAAGACATTTTTCCTTATGTCCAATCTGAAGTGATCTTCAAATCAGTCTGTGCCTATTGTTTCTTGTCCTTCCCTGGGGTGCCTTGGTGAACAGGTGCTCCCCTGGGCCCTGATGTGTGCCCCTAATATACTTAGAGCCAGTCATCTCATCATAGAAGGCAATTAGGTTGGTCAGACATGACTTGCCCTTGGTGAATCTGTGCTGATTGTTCCTAATCACCTTCTTCTCCCACCTCCCCTTGAGAAATGGATTCCTTGAGGAACTGCTCCATGATTTTTCCAGTGACTGAGGTAAGGCTGATCAGTCTGTAGTTCCCTGGATCCTCCTTTTTTCCCTTTCTTAAATATAGGCACTATATTTGCTCTTTTCCAAACATCTGGGATTTCCACCAATCACCATGAATTTTCAAAGATGATGGTCAGTGGCTCTGCAAGCACATTGGCCAACTCCCTCAGCACCCTTGGGTGCATCCTGTCTGGCTGCAGGACTTGTATATGTCCAGTTTTTCTGCTAGATATATGTGCAGTTATCAGCTATCTTTCTTGGTAGGGATGTTGGAAACTTATAAGAAAATTTTGTTAATTTTTCCTAGAGGTGCCTGTATTGTCCTAGACTCCTTCAAGAGGATTACTCCTTCGTATTACAGGTGCTTATGCCTCCCTTACTACAGAAGAGAAGGTTTTGCTTCTGTCATCTTTTTGGCCATGACAGCTTCCTACAGGGGAAAGATGGATTACATATAAAACATGCCTGGCAACAGTTATATGCATGATACCCTCATTAGGAAAACTTAAGGATGTGGTTTGTGCCTTTTTTCTTAAAAGTGTTTTGGACTTTCATATGGCAAGGCAAGGTCCAAGAAGCCTATCTTGCACAGGGAAAGAAAGATGAGGAGGTTTGTGAAGAAACAGGAATGGACTCCAGAGTCTTGAGCGAGTCCTTGAGAAAACTTTCCTGAAGAACTGAACATCACTTTTGTGGTAGGGGAAACTTTCTCATTGTGTTAGAGGAGAAGAGTTAACCCTTGTGGTCCAGATTCTGCATTGCTTGCATACCCAAGTCCAAGAGCAGTAGGAGCTTGAATTTGATGCAGTAAACTGAGTTCTTGTGCAGTGAGCCAAGGTCAGGTTTCATGTGCTTGCATTAATTTGTGCTGCTGAGCCACACTGCCATATTCTGTATCAGTTATAGGTCTGTCTGCTCCAGTTTTTGTGCTTGTATGCATGTCTTTATTACTATGAAGGCAAGGTAGATTTACACCTTATAGACTGACTAAATCAGAGATGTACAGCATGAGCTGTCATGAACCTGAGCTCACTTCATCAGATACTGCGAAAGGACATGCACAGAGCAGTGTTTCAGAGATTGATCTGAATATGAAAGGGAAAAGAGGGGGGGGGGGGAGCACTGCTGGGAGAGGCAAACACATACATCCATAGAGACAAAGGGGTCAAAAAAAAACTAATTCAGGTGATGGAATCAGTACTTTGGCTTGACCATGGGATGATGTTCCAAGAAGGATTGCTAGGAAAAGATGGGATCCACCTGAGGAAGAGAGGGAAGAGCATCTTCATAGTCAAGCTCACTAACTTAGTGAAGAGGGTTTGAAACTAGGTTCACTGGGGGATGAAGACCAAAGCCCTGAGGTAATTGGGAAAGTGGGTGACCTGGAGGAAGCACAAGCAGGAGCAGGTGCAGGGAGGCATTTTCATTCTTCCTGAGAAGTCAGGGCAATTGGCTAGTTAACTAAGGTGCCTGTATGGCATAGAGCCTGGGGAAAAAACAGGAAGAACTAGAAGTCCTTGCACAATTCCAGAACTATGATGTTATGAGCACTGTCATGGATGGATACAAACTGTTCAGGAAGGACAGGCAGACAAGAGGAGGAAGAGTTGCATTTTATGTAAAAGAGCCATATGATTGCTCAGATTCAGTATGAAACTGGAGATAGGCCTGTTGAGAGTCTCTGGGTTAGAGTCAGAGAGGAGAGCAACAAGGGTGATGTCATGGTGATGGTCTGCTATAGACTACCAAACCAGAAGGATATGGTGGATGAAACTTTCTTCAAACAGCTAGTGGAAGTTTCCTGATCATAGGCCCTGGTTCTCAGGGGGAACATCAATCACCCTGACATCTGCTGGGAGGACAACAGAGAAGGGCACAGGCAATCCAGGAAGTTTTTAGAGAGCATAGATGACAACTTCCTGGTACAACTGCTGGAGGAACAGGCCAACTAGGGGCCATGCTCTTCTTCACCTGCTGCACACAAACAGGGAAGAATTGGTGGGGCATGTAGTAGCGGATACCAACTTGGGCAGCAACAACCCCAAGATAATCTAGTTCAGGATCCTGAGGAAAGGAAGAAAGGAGAGGAGCAGAATGTAGATCCTGGACTTCAGAAAAGCAGACTTTGACTCACTTAGGGAACTCATGGGCAGGATCCCCTGGGAAGCTAGTCTGAAGGGGGAGAGGAGTCCAGGAGAGCTGGCTGTACTTCAAAGAAGCCTTACTGGGAGTGTGGGAACAAACCATCCAGATGCTCAGGAAGACTAGCAAGTATGGCAGACCAGCTTGGATGAGCAGGAAACTCTTCAGTAAGCTAAATCACAAAAAGGAAGCTTATAAGAAGTATAAACTTGGATGAACAACTAGGGAGGAGTATAAGAGTTTGCTTGGGCATGCAGAGATGAAGTCAGGAAGGCTAAAATGCAATTGGAGTTGCAGTTAGCAAGGGATGTGAAGGGTAACAAGGAGGGTTTCTACAAGTATGTCAGCAACAACAGGAAAATCAGGAAAAGTGTGGGTCCCTTACTGAATAGGGAGGCAATCTAGTGACAGAAGATGCAGAAAAGGCTGAAATAATGTCTTTTTCACCTCAGTCTTCACAGGCAAGGTCAGCTCCCAGACTACTGCACCTGGCAACACAATTTGGAGAGGAGGTGAGCAGCCCTGGGTGGTGAAAGAATAGGTTAGGGACTATTTAGAAAAACTGGATATACGTTTCCAATGTCCCTACCAAGAAAGATAGCTGATAATGCTAATGGGTGGACTTTCAGGGGGACTGATCCCAAAGTATCTTCTGGAAGTTTTCCAGAGGAAATCCAGGACGTCTTGCAGAGAACAGGAACAATACTGATAACAGGTAGGTACAGGCATATGCTCTGGATTGTTTACTTCTGTTCATTCAGCATTTCCCATCCCAGAAGAAAAGCCTTTCATGCTACTCTGGAAGGCTCTTGCTGGTGGAACCACAAAAGAGCAGAGCAGAGCAGAGCTCTTCCTTGATCTTTTTTTCCTAACATCTGAACTCAAGAAGGAAAGTTGTATGATGTGCACTTATCACAAAGCTGATCACTCTGCTTGTGCCACTTCTCCTTTCCCTCACCTATACCTCTCCTTTTTATGTATTTATTTTTGTATTTCTTAGAGGGAAGAGAGAAATGGTGTCTCTAGGCCACAACCTTTTCAGGCAGTGACTGTCTACATATTAGCTCTTGTCCTGATTGGCATTTTGGACATTATTGTAATAGACCGTAAGAAATAATAATTAATGGTTATGAGTGACAGAAGGGAAAGCAGTAGCTTAGTTCCTAACCTTAACCCCAAGGGGAAAATGCCAGTGCACAGGCCCCAAATAACTGGGTGAAAAAGCAAGAGACTTTGGACAAGGTCAAAGCAAACTAGAGTCCATTGTTAGCAACTCTAGTTGGAGGCAAACATGTGAAAGAGTTGCAAACTGAAATTCCTTCTCTTAGAGTTCTAGGGGTGGTCGAATTGCTTTTCCTATAAAAAAATACTTAGTGAGGGAGGGCCAGGCTGCTTGTGATGGTTAAGAACTCCCAAATGTGGGGGATGAGAATGATAATCTACAATATGAACAGAATGACACTATTTCTTGGTTCTGAGAAACATGTCCCTTGGGTAGAGTAGAAAGAGGTGATGGTAGTAAGAAAACTTCACTGTGGGATGTGGTTATGTGGCACAAAGTGAAAAAAGAGCAAGAGAAAATTAGTTACCAAGTAACAGGAAGGCATGCACCATGCCTCAAGACCAGAGGTCCTCATAACCAGTGGACTTGATTTGGACAAGGGAAAGAAAAAGGATTTGGGAAACTCCACAGTGGTGGGGTGGAAGGAGTGATGGTATTTCATCTTGAGCGCAGGAAACTTTCCACTTCACACAAAGCTATGTGCTGCTTACAGGCTTCACACTGAAGCAGACAGAGAAATAAACATATTTTACAGTTTTATTACACCCATATTACTGGCAGGTGGGCCAATGTTAGACTACAAATATTTCTAAATTAAAATATCTGGTTTTAGATATTTATTTCAAGCATTTCATAAACATTTAAAACATTTATATTTTAAATGCTTCACAGTATTTTGGTATTAAACACAAACTAATGGCATGTGACATCCTTTACCACTTTCCACATTAAGTTTTCAGCTATAGGACCCACCTCCTTAAATGGATAGCTGTCCATACTGACTCTTTCAGTGGTTCATCTAACACAGCCTTTCATCCTAATAAAACCAGGCAGAGCTCAAAACCCTTTAGGGATAGATCTAAGCTAGTGTGGGTTTTGATGCTTGAAGACACCTATGCTACAGACTGCACTTCTACAAAGGAAACTTGAGATTCTTCTTCTTCAGCAAATCATGTTGCCATATGACAGAGAGAAATTTGAGGTCCACTCCACGTACGCACAGAACCTGCTAGCAAAAGCACTTCTCGCTTCTCAACCTTGCTACGCTGAGAACAGAGGAAAGTTCAAGGGTCATATGAGACCCTCTTCATTATATGCTACAGATATTAGATGCCTATGCAACAGTCTGTAACATACCCTTGATATTTTATCATAGAGGCTTTAATTACAAGCAAAGCTTTAAAAAAAGGAAGAAGCCAGAAGTCTTAACATGAACCATCTCACTCCTCTCCTTATTTCTGGGAAAGTTGTCGGAGCTTAAGAAAGCTGTCTCCCCTTGCGGTAGGAGGAACTATCTTGTTAGAGAAGACACTTACGTCAAAGTGAGAGCCTAATGGGACAACACGTTCTGTAGCTGCATTTTGTGGCCACTTCCATGCCTAATACCATTAGATGAAATAGCACTGCATGGTCAGTTTAATTTATATAATCTAAGCAGATTTTTTTTGTACATTAACATTAAGAGTGCACCTTCCTGGCAGCTCATTGAGGAGCTAATGCACTGAAGTAGGTCAAGAAGATAATTTGTTTTTCCTCGCTTAGGCTGGTCATAGGGCTGTGAAATTATATTTAGAACAGTAAATTAAGGCATACGGGTCATATTTTTGTAAAGAATTGAAAAAGCCATTTCATAAAACACATTAGTTGCTTTTCTAGGATGCTTCCTGTACCTTGAAAAAGGCAGATGTTAATGGAAGTGAGTGACAGCTTCATATATCAGAAGCCTTATATATGCAGTGTAGCCAGGACATTTTAGTCATCTCCTAAATGTTCAGTTTTCAGCACAAAAATGTCTGGTGAGACGAGTTTATTAGAAATGGCTATATATATGACCACAAGACTATTTTCAAGCAGGAGAAAAGAAAGGACAGGTGCCTACTGGATTTCCTTGAGAGAGGAAGGAGATTGGTACCTGTGGGAAAATGTATTACAGGCAATCCTTAACTTATGACAGTTCGAGTTAGGACAAACTGCATTTTCAGCGTTTGTAAATTGACCGCCGGGGTTCAAAGTTCTGACCTGGTTTCAACTTTATGATGCTGGAGACAGGTCTGTCAGTGGAAGGGGAGGGGGAAGGGAAGGGCCATGGGGAGGGGGGCAGATCAGGGCCCCTGTGGTGAGGGAGTGGCTGGGGCTGGGACAAAGGCTGCTCAGCCGGGGCTGTGCCAGGTTCTGTAACTGGGGGCTATGGGCAGGGAGAGAAGCCGAGACCCATTGGGTTGCTTCCCTGGGTGCCCTACTGGGGAGAGGCTGGCAGAGCCGGGCAGCTGTGGGAGAAGGCATGACCCCACGGGGGCAGGCAGCTGTGGGAGGAGCTGCTCCCCATGGGGGCGAGGCAGGCAGAGCTGGATGAGCCATGGGAGAAGCTGCGGCCACCCAGCTCTGCCTGCCTTGCCCCGGCAGGGGAAGCCGGGGGAGCAGCCGAACGAGCTGTGAGAGCAGCTACGGCCACCCAGCTCTGCCTGCCTCTGCCCAGCAGGGGCAGCTGCGGGGGCTTCTCCCAAGGCTCGTCCAAATGCTTCCCCACCTACCCCCACCCAGAAGCAGGTAGAGCTGGGCGGCTGTGGGAGAAGCCGCGGATCGTCCAGCAGCTCCTACCGCTTGTCATGGGGCGGGGGGGAACTTGTGACCCTGGAACTGATTAGGGTGGGGCATGCTGCAGTCGGGGCAGATCTGGGGGCACACGGCACCCCCCATGCCCTTCTGGACACTTGGCTGGAGCAGCAGGGTGCTGCTCCTCTGGGAGTCATTTGCAGGGCAGCTCCTTTAAGAAGCTCCTTGGACACTTTCTTTAAGAAAGCAGACAAGACTCCAGAAAA
>NW_017728992.1:67759846-67764705 GCF_001723915.1 Gavialis gangeticus
AGCCAAGACTCCTGAGAAGACTCCAGCCAAGAACCCTTCAAAAAGTTCAACCAAGAGCCCTTCAAAAAGTCCAGCAAAGTCACCTCAAAGAAGTCCTTCCAAATAAATGTTTGCTATTTACAATATAAATACATAAATAAATAGATATAGACAAGTAATATAGCTACAATTATTTATTGTATATAATTGAGTACTGTACAAAATTCTGGGTGGGAAGATGGCTTTAAATACAAGACAACTCCCCAATAATTAGATTCTATATATGGAAAATTTATAAATTTATAATTTGCCAAGTATGGAATCTAATTATTGGAGGTTTGCCTTGAATTTGTCCCTTTCCCACTGCTACAACACAAAAAAATGAATCTGGGGGAGTCAGGCAGCCACTTACCCTCTGCCCCTCCAATTTCTTATAACTGGAGTGCCTTCTCCCTGCTTTACTGTCAGACCCTGCTTTCCCTGACCAAGTGGAAGTGAGGGGCAAATTTGAAAATACTGACTTTGAAATAAACATGCCTGTAGCAAGTTAATTAATCCAGAATTAAGGCATTTTACCTTTTTGAATCTGTCGCAAGTTTTAGCACAGGTATTCCATAAACAAAACTTTAAGCAGCACTTTTGTCAGCATCATTGGCAGCCATCTGTCTTGGGAGACCATGGAGATCGCACCTTTGGTGGGTTACCAGATACCACCACAGAGCCTCCCTCAAGTTGTACACACAAACTCAGTTGAGCTTGTACTGGCATGTCGAGTACCATTTTGTCTTGCCTGCCTCTGGCACTTCTTCTCTAGCTCTTCATTGACCCTCTCCATTTCAAAGCAAAGTAGGCTCTGCTTCACAGTGGTTTCTACTTGCAGCGGTCCAAAGCGATTGATTCCTGGCGTTGACAATCGATGCACACCTCACAAAGGTCTTTCTTGCAGACTTCAACAAAACAGAGTTTGGGCTGTCCAAGTTGATGTTTACCAGTGGCCAGCTCACCCCAGAGTATACCCTTGGGGATTCTGCCATCTCATACAATTGACATGTTCTAACCAACAGAGGCATCTGTCTCAGAAGCACGAACACACTGGGTACCTTGGCCCACCATAGAACAGCAATGTTGGAGATTTTGTCATGCCATGTTATGCCCAGGATATGGTGGAGACACTGCAGATGGAAACTGTTCAGTTTTCTTATTCCTTAGCATAAGGAGTCCATGTTTTGCTGCAGTACAACAGACAGCCAAGTATGGCACTTTTCTACCTACCTATATATAGTCTGAACTATGCATTAGTTTAAAGCCACAAGGCTCATGGTTTACCTTATAGCTCATTGGGCTGGGCCCCAGTGGAGTCAATAGTGTTTCAGGCGATTGTGGCCCCATAGCTCAGCATGTGTGTGTACTCCAAATACCTGTCACAAAAGATCCATGTACTACTTAGCACCTGACTCATGACTGGAACTGGGTATTGCCCTCTAAAAATGTATATGCAGATGAGGTGCAGGGCAACCTGGTCCAACTCTACCTCATGGAAGGCGGGGCCACTATAATCATATGCAACAGGCTGAGAAGGGGGTTAGAGGGATTCTGGGTAAACTATCTGGGGCTCTTTCTGGTGATGTCAGACATTTAAGGCTGATGGAGAAACAGGAAATGGGAAAAAGGTGCAGCTCAGTTGGGGGAGTGAAAAAGAAGTGTAGATGTATTCAGTGTAGTGGCTCACCATGACCTGAAAGGGTTGGTGCTGAGCAGAATTGCATGCAATAGGCACCATCATATATCTTGTTCAGATGGGCTGCACCAGCCTATCTTAGTAGTAAGTTCCCATCAGTATGTTTGCCCAGTATGGACCATGTGTTTTACAGCCATGCTCAGGGTTGGCTACAGCCTTACTGTTGGTTTCCATTACTGAACACATGCTGCTTTGGGCAGCAGTTTAATCAGAGGCAATGTATTTAACGAGGTTTCCTTATATGCGATTTATAAGGTGAGGGGCTCCCCCCCCGTGCTAATTAGGGAGGGCGGGGGAGGAAATCTTGTCTTCTATTCAAATAATACAGTAGGTTTATGATATCTGCACATTCTCAAAAGGCAACACCATTTTAAACTGCTGTAACTGGTTTTAGTATGGTAAAACAACTCTGACATCATGGCACACCTAGAACTAAAGGGAAGTGTATGAATATCAAAGCTGACAAGTCTGTTTTTTAAGTAAAACCATTGTGCTTTAAAAATTAAAAGATATACTTTTGGAATAAGATTCCAGGGGTATAACCCAAAAAGGTAAAGTCCTGCTTAACCACAAGAGACGGCTCCTTCACAAGTTTAACAATGAAAGTTAAACATTATTTTAGAGAAAATAACCTCTCACTTCCAGACAAATTACTAATGATTTGTAGATACTTTTTCTATACAATCCAGCTGATGTAAAGGAGCATTCAGTGTTTTCCAAACATTGCTTTATTGGACAGGTCATGTTAGACTTCACGTATATGGCAATTGCATAATTGAGCATTTCTCTGAACAGGATATTGGTGGAAGTGACTATCACACATCAAACATCTTTCAAAGAAACCTTTAAGATTGTTCATAAAAAACATTTTGATACTTCCCATCATTAATAATGTCCTTGCATCTTGCACTGAAAATGTAACATTAATATATCCAACAATTCCCCAACATTGCTCTTTCTTTGCTTGTGACATCCTCTGCTATTCTGTAAATAATGAAACTCTGGAAAGTAGCTTTTTTCCTGTCAAAGGTCCGTTGATCCTTGTGAATATCCTCACCTAGCAAAATGAATTCCTTTGCATTAAAAAGTACTACCTTGTATCCATGACAGCCAGACTGATGTCGTCTTTGTCTTCTACGTTTTAAAGGAGCTTATTTCCATTACAAAAGATATTCCCAATTGTTAACAACTGCAAATAAATCACTGCTTCATGGCTATTTCATCAATTACTCCCTTAGCACGATTTAGTTGAATAAAGGCCAGTCAAAGAGATGCACATTTGTTACCTTATGGTGCAACATCCAAAGCATCAAAGCAAAGGCCCAATTTATCCTCCAAATTCAGGACTATCTTTCTCTTCCATGTCTTCTGGCTCTGGGTCATGCAGGGAAGAGCTGTCCATTTTGAGAGGGAAGCACTTCTTTCTTAAAAGACTATAAAATACAATTGTATTACAACTCCATTTTTCAGAGTGATTCAGTCTAGTCACCTCTATGGAAAAAAAAGCCTCTTGAAAAAGACATTAGGACTGGGGTGTTAACCCCTGGCCTGCTGGCCACATCTGGCCCAGGGGCTGCCCATGAGTAGATGGGGAGTCCTGTGGCCCTGTGTGCTAGATTGGGTGTAAAGCATGGGGCACGATCCTGATACATGGGGCTGGGTGGAGACAGGCCCAATTCAGGCACATGGGTGTGACACAGGGATGAAGCCTGGCATATAGGATCTGATCTGGCCCACAGATCAAATCTGAGCCATTCATTCGACATTGAGCATTGCTACATTAGATGACTCCCATATGGTCGGGAAGTCCTTAGTCCATAGCACCAGGAAGAATTTTCTTGAAGGTGATCTTTCCCTTTAATCAAGGATATGGCAGCAGTTGTGAGCCCATCCCCACATCAGAACTACACTCTAGAGGTACTCTAGCCAAATAATCAGAAAGGCCATGTGGCTTGAAGCTTACTTCCACTCATTAAAAAAATACTATAGCACCAGAGGGAAAGGAGAAGAGATTATGATGATTGAGTGAAAGCCCCAAATTATTACAAGCAGATTTTGGAGTAGTAGAGGGCATAATAGGGCAGATCAGTGATACAAACTCAATTCAGGAATGTACTATTTGGAGTATGTATGAAAGACAATGCAAGGCCTTTAAATTTATGAGAGCTATGGAGATAGAGCAGTTATTCGTTGCAGTTGTGACAGCCTTAAACTAAGGAGATAACACCCATGATGCTGTCTTTAACTTTGTTCCTTCTTTTCTTTAATTTAGAATAGAAGCAACTCATACTGGAAAAATATGGTTTTAAGCTCCGTGTATGGAGAAATATCTAGTTTTCATTTTGTGCCCACCAGATCTACTGTGGGTACAATAGGTGGTCAAAGAATCAGCCTCGGTAGCCTAGTGAAGCTGAATAGTCCTGAAGGTAAGTGGGGTATAACATGCTTGACTACAGCATCTGATGATAAGCTTTCTTCAAATTCTATTTTTAGTTATCCTCTTCACATTCAAAGCCATTATATATCAATGTTAGCAGTGGTCATAATTAATACATCACTAAGACAATACTCTGGTCTGGGTCTCTGACAACTTTCTGATGCAGGCTAATGGATGGAGGGGACATTTTCAAATTACTTTATGGAACAAAGATCTTGAGATCTGCTGACTTCCAGATTTGTTAGAATAGTCAGACTTTAAATGATATTTTGGTTATTGTCCTGATCTCCTTAATCTGTACTGGCCCATGAAGATTTCTACAACCATGCCATAAACCACCAACAGGCAACAGAATTACATTTTTTGGAAACCAAACAATGGTGAAAAAGAGCTGGTCAAAAAAAGAGGTAAATTACAGAGGCATGCTCTTCCCTTTCCCACTTCCACCCAGAAGTTGTTTGTAGCACATGAAACACTGAGAATAACTGTGCTAGAGGATAACAAACAAATTTAAAACATTGTGGGGATGTGACAAAAAAATAATTCCCAAGTATGTTACATTATTTTAGTAAAAGGTTTGAAATTAGGGACTGGAGATCACTATCTGCAGCAAAAGTTACTCAGAAAATGCATGAATCCAGCTTCTAAAAAAATAGGGTTGGGAAAAGAAATCCCTAGGGTTTTTTTTTTTTTTTTTTTTTTTTT
>NW_017728992.1:67764750-67781609 GCF_001723915.1 Gavialis gangeticus
GGGTTTTTTTTTTTTTTTTTTTTTTTTTTAATAAAAGCCTTGTGCCTTATTTCAAATTGATCTCTTCCAGTGCCACTACCATATACTATTTACAGTTCCTTCAGTGAATTTCCCTTTGCTATCAAACAGCAAAACCTGTGGTCAGTCCTGTATTGCAGCAAACACAATACAGCAACCCTTTGAGCAATGTCAGTAATGCTCAATTTCTAAATAAAGGAAACTGAACAGGCAATCTGTTCTGGAGCTGATGCTAAAAAAATACTACGTGGATAACAACTGGTACAACTCCCATCACAAGGTACAAAATTTTCAGTTCAGTACATACTCTTTAAGAGGTTAAACAACTAAACCTGACACAGCTGCTAAAAGTTCATCTTTGACATGGTAGCAGGCAGTTTTTGTCTGGGTTACTAGGCTGATGAATTATCAATGTATTCAGTCTGAAATCCAGCAACAATTAGATACCTGAAAGCAAACAGTAGAATCCAAATATTATTTCATTTTAACACAGTTCTCATCATTTGGCTGCAGTGCCTTGCATATGCCTATTCAACATAAGATTTTGCATTGCAAAAAATGTATTTTTTTCCTATTCCAAAAAATCAGAAAAAAACATAACTAAAATCATTTCCTCTTTTCTTAGATGCTATTTTAATGCACCTGGCTTCTGCAAATAAATTTGAATGTATGTATTCTACTATGCATTATATTATCTGCAGCTTGGATACAACTTATCTTCTATATTCCTCATGAATCTTAGCAAAAATAACATTGCATTTTAAAATAATATCGCATTTTTTAAAGAAGAGAATAATATAAAATGCTCATTTTTAGATTTGACCCAAGTCAGCTCTTTTGGCCAAGTTGTTTTGTAATTGCTCTGTATTTGCCTGCTTCACTAATATTACAAGGTGAGGCACATTGTAAGACAGGATATTTGAAACCTTCAAAAAAAGTCTTAAGTTTTGCTGCTGTTTCTGATTGTATGTATAATTATTTTATAGAGAGCAGGGCAAAGCTTAGGAAGTGAGTTGTTTTGTGTTTGATAGAAACAGCTGAATTACTCTAATCTATTTTTGTAACCCATGAAAATGAAAACGATTTACAAAATGAATTTTTATTAAATGAAAGAAAATCTGTTTTGTGGGTCAAATATGAAATAGAATATACAAAAACTTTACATCAGATATCTTTTCAAAGAAATTAAACGCTAGCTAGAATGAAGTAGCACTCATTCCTTCCAAAAACAACACAGATGGGTGAATAAGCTTCTTATGGCAGTACAGGATCACACAGTATGCTGTGCTAAAATTCCAGGTTACAGAGGCAAAGTTAATCTAAACGGTCTCCCTAAAGAACCCAACTAGTTCACAAAGTAACTTAAAAACATGACATTAGATCATTATGTATTCTCTTAGAAGAAAGTAACAGGTAGGTCAAGGTCAAGTGCAGAGTTCACAATGCTTGCATATCACATTCTCTCTTCCTATACAAATATAAATTGTTCTTTATTTTAAAAATCCATTGTATTTGATAGTATTTAATTGTGGAAAAAAAAGGATGACCACATAATTAGGTCCCCACTGTATTATCTAATCAATTCCATCTCCTTTTACCTCCTTTCTTTTGAAGCCTGTTACTCCTAAACCACACATTTCAGTATTTAAAAAAAAGTTGTTGTATGTTTAAATCATAAACCTTTGTATTATCATCCAGTATATGAAGGTTTTGCAGAGCTCATGTCTTTGGCATAGCACACCAAGTCCCCTTTAATACTTTTCCTTTTTAAAAAAGTATATTTTCCTTTAGTAAAACACCTTAAAAACATCTATATTCTGATTCTGTAAAATAACATGTCAACTCTTGGGTTGCTTAGCAAAATATACACACACGTATTTTGGAAAAACATTGAGTACTGACATAAGGGGCTCATCTGAAGTCTGATCTGTTAGGAAGAGTAAAACATAATGACAAATCCCCACTGTTAGATGACTGTCACATGAAGTCATTCAATTCAGCTTCAAGTGCTGCTGCCATTTCATCTGCCTCTGAACTGCTTCCTTCCTCATCTTCATTGCTGGACTCTTTACTAGATTCACTAGCAGCATCATCTTCATCCAGCTTGCGCTTGTGACCCCTGTAAGTGAGGACAGAGACAGCATACATAAACAATATGATCTGCTTGTCCAGTAGCACAGGTAGTTATTTTCCAAAAAGGGAAAGAATGCAGCTTAAGGTTTTTGAAGCTTTATCAGATCTGGAAAAAGATGCCAAACACTTGCTTCCCAACAGAGCTAGCATAAACATATCTAATCTTGTAATCACCATTATACAGTGCAAGCTGTGGCTTTGGAAATCTGTGCTACTGAATGTATTATTCCCACTTTTCTGAAAAGAAAACAAAAACAAGTGTGAAGGGCTGCCTGCAAATTTTCTGGTAGCTTCTTTTTCTCTTTAGCTTGAAATAAATCCATCATCTGAAAGCTCCTAATAACATAGTATAAAAGCAACTTTTCAGAGCAAGTTCTGTCTTAATATTAGTTTTTGCAACATCTAAATATCTCCTTTTTATAGCAATTACATTTGAACTGATGAGGAAAATTAAAATCAGCAATATATTAATAAGGAAGCAAAAATAAGTAGAATGGAATTATGTTAGTTTGTTCCTCACTAGGAAACAGAGCAGCAGGTATAAATAAAATGGCAACAAACAAGAATGACATTTGAACTGGCAAAAGATTGGGGAGATAATAAACCAATGAGCAACAGTGATAACCCTAGAAGTTTTGCCATACTTGACAGTACTTCTGTACCCTTCCAATATAAACTGTATTTAGATATAGAGCCAGATGGGATGGACCGATTTACCTCTCCTTTCAAATTTTTAAAGCAGGATTACATACCTGCTTTTGTGGTTTCACATCTGATCTACAAGTGAAAACAAGCATGTTTTTCCTGTTTCTACTCAGGTACCATGTAAAGAAAGGCTACAGAAATCTTGCAGAGAAAGATTTCTGCCATTTAATAACCAACTCTTTTTTAACTGTCTTTATGTTTCACTGATTAAGCTAAGCTTTCTTAGGACAATTTTGCTGTCTGCTAGTTGCTCCTGGTCTCTCTCTTCTTGTTTCAAAGCCCTGGAGACTTTTTAGCAATTTTCCAAATCATGTATGTTCATCCACAGAAACCAGTCTACAGCAGCAGAAAGGGCTTCTGCTTTAGTTAAGCAGAAAAGGGGAGGGCAAGTCAGTTGAAAATTAGGCTGTCCCTGCTCCATGTAGCCATAACTCTGGCAAAAACCTTTTTCTTCCCCTTCATTCTGCCTGTCAAAACAAGGTGTGTATTTTATTATAGGGTATGTTATATGCAAGAAACTACAGGATGACTGCTTAAAGACAGCAAATACTTTAAAAGAGAAAAAACAGCCACAGTCTAGAAAAATAACTAATGACTGATAGACTATTTATAAATCCTCAGTTACTAAATAAAAAGAAAACATCCTTAAACAGACATGGTGAAGGTCTATTAATATGACATTTCAAGCATTCCTTCGGGAATAGTAGTAAAGATGCAAAAAGAAAAACCACTACAATTTTTAATTTTCCTTGTTTGTGGGAGGAACTGTGCTTTTCAGAGGGTGAAGGTACACAGCTGGGATGGCAAGACATATACTAGCTCTAAAATGCTATGGTTGATATTGGGTATATATCTCAGATGAAAAATTCTGACAGTCTTTACTAAATAACTTTGATCCAAAATCTTGCAAATTTCCTTCTTTAACAGAGTCACTGGAAGGTAGGCATGTCCAAACTCTCCAAACTACTATCCCTCTGTCCAAAGGGTGAACACGTACACTGCCGCAGTGGGATTTTCCTTTCCCTACCTTTGTGTACAAGTACCCCTCTCTTGTGGGAAAGAGATCTAATCTGAGACCCCTGCATGAAAATAAATGTTGCCAATTTTTTGTTTAGAGGTTGATAATCAGATCTACCCGTTTGCTGTTGGACTTTCTAGCAAGGCATTATGCTGACAGAGAGGACTCACTGCCAGCTGACTAACTTATAAACTGCATGCTTCCCAGCAGGCTGACTTGTTTCTTCCTATTATGTGCTGAGGTCACTGTCTGTTTGGATTAGTACTGCTGGTCTGCACACCAAATTTCTGAGCCTCTCTAGAGAATTTTCAGGAAGGTGAAGTGCATCATCCATTCCTAAAAGAATCATACTCATGGGTATGAAAGCTCTCCAGGGTTTTACTGGCATGTGTATGCAATATTTGAAATGGTGAACAGTCCCAGGTAGTGCTGGATTGATGCTGTAGCAGGGACAGTCCAGGAAACACGCAAGAGGCAAGGATTTGTGGGGGGTGATATCTTTTATTAGGCCAACTATATAGTTTGGAGAGATCATAGGTATATCCTTCCTATAAGCCTGCTTAAAGAAAAATCTGCTTTGCCATTTCTTGTGGAAGGGTACCTTGTACCCAAAAGCTTGTCTAAGCTTATCTTTCTTAGCTACGCAGCCGGTCCAAAAAAAGGTATCACCCAAAAATATCCTTGTTTCTCAGATAGTACTAGGATGTTTAATATTTTACTTTCCAGAAAAAAGGTAAAAGGGCATTGGAAAATAATTTTAACTGTACATTTCAAAAACATACTAATACCAGCAAAGGTTCAACTGAGCTTATCAGGTTTGTGTGGTTAAAAACACACCAATTTCTGCAGCCAGCGGCACACAATGGAACAATGTAGCTTGCATCATACTTGGCTGCCTTTGAGTTCTAAACCCAAAAGACCAGCTGGGTTCTAGGTGGGTGGACTGGGGTGGCCTTTGGTGAAAGTCCAGAAAGGCCTCACTACCATCTCTGAATCCACAGCAAGACAATTCATTGATCTGCCACCATACCCTGATAACAGAGACTATGGTCCAATCTTTTTGTGCATGTAGGCCTAACAGAGATCCAGATCAATTAAACCACTCATGTGTATTTCAAATTAACTACTCATTCGTATTTATGAGGGGGGTTTTATACTACAGCTACTCTTACTGCAGCTTTCCCTTGGGCAGAAGCCTTAAGTCCTGTAAAGACCAGATATTTTGATTTGATGGGGCTTTTATCTAAGGGTAGTTTGGTGACCTTTGAAGCATGCTGTTTTGTTTTTTTTCCTGATGAAACTAAAAGCCCTCCACTAGCAGTACTGCTGTGGCCACAACACCTGTTACCTGACTAAGAAGTGAAAAATCTGCTTTCCATTGCTGGTAGTGAAACAGGGAGTCATGCTGAAGAGCTCAGGTACTTGCTGGGGTCTTTGGGGTCTAAACTGCAAATACAATGAAATGGAACAAGGCAACAAAGCTCTGCAAGGTACTGGCCTGAACGTTTTGCTCTTGTAAGTAACCTCAGGTGTGGGTGGGAGGGAAAGGGAGATTCAATATACTAAACACAGCCTAACATTAAATTGAAAGGGATTTCTCAAACATATAGTATATAGAGATCATTAATACATTAGCCCCAACCCAAATGAGGAAGCGCTTTGGCTAAAAATGCCCATTAGAAATCTTTGAACATTTCCATTAAAAACTGCAAACCTGGGCAATTAGTTTTACTTGCCCACTTCATGCCAATTTCAGCCTTCGAAGGCAGAGCTGTCCATTCCCTATTAGAAATACCCATTAGTTGGCAAAATTACCTCTGGTTGGCAAAATAGTTTCATAGTTTCATAGATTTAGGGTCGGAAGGGACCTAGTAGATCTTCTAGCCCGACCCCCCGCCAGGGCGGGAGAACAACAAAACCCCAAAACAAAAACGGGACTCAAATGAGTCCAGCCAGGTAGGCATCCAGCCTCTTCTTAAAGACCCCCAGGGTAGGGGCCAGCACCACTTCCCTTGGAAGTTGGTTCCAGCTCCTAGCCGCCCTAACTGTGAAGTAGTTTTTGCGGATATCCAATCTATACCTCCTCTCCATCAACTTGTGCCCATTACTCCTTGTTATGCCAGCGGGCGCTAGGGGAAACAGCGTCTCCCCCAAACCCTTCTGGTCCCCCCTAGTGAGTTTATAGACGGTCACCAGGTCCCAACAGACGGTCACCAGGTCCCTGTGACCGTCTATTAGCACTCATACAGAAAGGTAACAGTATTGTATACGTCACCAGGTCCCTGTGACCTATACAATCAGCACTCATAGAGAAAGGTAACAGTCACACCAATAATCTTTTTATTCTGAAACTGAAATATACCAGAAAAACGCCATAAAATATACAACTATAAAAAGTTGAGGAAAAAAAATGGGAACTAAAGAAATCTAAATAAAGAAAGCTATTACAAGGAAAAGATATGGAGGGCTAAGGCAGCACAGTAGTTAGCATTTAAATAAAAAGCCTGTGTACTTTCTTAGCAGTGCTTAAAATAATAGCGAGTACAGCAGTATTTACAATTATAAGTATAGGGAATGTCAGCTGAAAGTGGTAATAGCTTACCTTTTGGAAAAATAAAATAAGAAACATTTAAAAAGCAATCACTGTACACGTATCCTACCCTTGAGATTTGCAAATGCTGCAGTAAAGGAGCTAGCAAGACAAAAAAAGCTTTTAGAACCAGCACATGATGCCAGGGTTTGGAACACACCTGAACCAACAGTAGGGAACCTGGAGAAGAAGCATTTGTGGAGAATAGGCACCTCAATGCCAGTTACATTTTTCTGAAGGTAGGCAAGTATTCAACTGTCAAATGATCAACTGATCCAAAAAAAGTGGGGAAATGACCACACATGAGAATATTTTGGACTTCTAAATTTAAAGACAGCAATCATCTACTAAGTTTCAATGAGGATCTTAATCCCAATTCTAAAATAATGCACAGATGTATACCTAGGGATCTACTTAAATCATGTTTTTGTGATTTTCATGGAAACCACAAAAAATGGCATTGGTCACGATTTCCCAGGGAAATCAACCAAAAAACCAAACCTTAATAAAAATAAATGCTGGCTCCTCAGTGGGAGCCAGCAGTCCTTGATGCCACTGTGACCCAGCCTTGCAACCTGTCTGGAAGGGAGAGGCACGAAGGGCAGCCAGCAATCAAGATGGTGGTTTTCCCCTTGTCCTTCCTCCCTCGGGGGCCTCTCTAACAATTAGCCCGGAAGGGCGGGGTCACTGCAAAATGACTGCAAAATTGGCTCTCTGGGCTATAACCAAACCTGAAAATTGCTTTCTATTGCCACCAGTTAGGTAGGTCCCTATGTATAACCCTCATAATAGACAGATCCGTAATACTCTATAATTAATTAGAGAACACTGTTCTATGCTACAAATGATTTTTCATTCAACTTTAAGGGACACTGCTGACATACTTCTTCCTCCCTCTCAGCTGCACTGAATTGTTTTGCTGGAAATCTGAAAGATTAAATGCTATATATTCTGCCTATACTTATTCTGATGAAAAGCACAGAATGACAGCTCCACTAACCAAAATTTGAAAACCTCCTCACTCACTGGTGGGGAGAAGGGGAAGACAACCACAGCCTACTATCAGTATACAACATGATTATATTGCAGGCCCAGTTCACTAATACTGTGGCTGGATCATGGTGAGGGCTGCCATTTTCATGGCCAGATCATGGTGTCGCCACCCCCGCCCCCGCTATGCTGCCTGATTGACTGAGGGGTGCAGGTTTAGAGCCAGGTTTAATTGCAGCAGCAGAGGCCTTACTCCCAAGGCCTCTAATCACTGCTGAAAAGACCATACCCCCACCTAGCAGTTCAGGGGAGGTGGGGGGAAAGGGGTTGCAAAATGGAAAGAGGGAGGAAAGGGCTTGGGGATGAGCAGGGAAGGAGCCGTTTGCTCCTCTGTGTGTGAAAACTGGGGTGCGGGGGGATTGAGGGTGCCTGGAGGCTGCCTTGGCAGGCTGCCCTGGCACCAGGTAAGGGAGAGGCTATTTGCTCCTCTAGGCAGGAAAACTGGGGTGCTGGGGGCAGGGAGAGGCCAGGCAGCCCCAACCCCCTGTGCCCCTAGTTTTCCCCATCTGGAAGAGCAAACAGCCCCTCCACTACCCATCCCCAAACTCTTTCCTTCCCTTGTTCCTTTTGCAACCCCCCTGGACTCCTCCCCTGGGCTGCTAGGCTTTTGCTGCTGGCTGGGGAATGCTGTGCACAACCTGCAGCAGCTATTTTTTTTTGCAATGAAATTTCACAATTTGGCCGCTTGGGGAACTCCTCAGCAAGCAGCCATACCACGGCATTTTGTTGCAAATCACATTTTTTGTGAAAAATAACTTAATTTTGTGATTTTCATGAAAAATGAGAAATCACTATTTAAGCCAGACCCTAGTCACAGGGTTCCATGGGTCAGACCCAGCCCATGGACTGTTTTTGACACCCCTGGTTTAAATGATGTATTACATTTGACTATCCACGTGTATTCAGTAATCACAATTTAAACTAGGCTCTATATCAGTCTTCTGCTACAACATAGGAAAACTTCCTTTTAAGAATGTGAGTGTTCTCATTAAGATACAAATACCTTTCAGAATTTGTACACTGTAAACTGCAGCTTCACATCTATTCAAAAACATTTAAATTAGCATCAGGAAATCAAACAAAGAGCTAGTTTGGGCAGAGGAAAGAGAGAGTGAACATCAGTAAATGAATGCTGCATTTTATACTTGCAAATTTAGAGGACAGAGATTACAACATTCAAATCATTTACCATCCCTTAGAGATAAGAAACATATTCCCAGGAGAGAACAATTTATTAGCATAACAAACAGTTTAGAAGTATATTTTCTTCATAATTTTGTGGTCACACCTTATTTCCAGTTTCTGCGCTATAATCTAATATGCTTTAAACCACCAATAGGGTTCCTGCTTAATTATGTTTTGACAAAAAGTATATCAGCATTATGTAGGTAACTTAATTTTACTGTTAATAAATAAAAAGCATATGCAAATATTTTCCTACATTGTAAGTTAATATGTAGTCCACAAGACTGGACTTCACTTGAACTCAAAAGACTGCCCCACACCACAAAAACTCACAGTTCATATTTTATTCATCTTCACCTTGAGTGCTTATCTTGTGTAACGATCACTCATAACTGTAGACCCAGTTTGAGGTTTCACACAATAACTTGCTTTCTTATGGTCCATCTTGCATCTAAGCATCTGAAGCTTTAATTCTTAAGTCAAGAAAGTAATTTGTGTTATCAACTCAAGAAAACAATTCTTTTTTCTGCACTAGAAATGAGAAAACTTCACAGGAACTTTGCAGATGTCCAAGACTTTAAAATGGATATTTAAAACAATTATCAGTAACTAAACTATATTAAAAGTAAAGCATCTGGAAGTAAACATGTCCTCTTAGTGTCTGGGAAAGTCTAACCTATGAAAAAGTAATATATTCATTTGAATTTTAAAAGGACAGAGAGAGAGAGAGAAACATGGTAAATTTGTCTCCTCTACTGTTTCTATCATACACCTTTAATGACCTATTCCAGTTTCCCTCAGGGCCCAGCAAGTTCCAAATGGTCAGTTAGCCTCACGGTTCTCTGATGATCGTATTTGTGCCTATGGTCACCGCTTCTCTACAGAGCCACACTGGGGCTCCATGCTGGAAAACGTACCCTTCCATGGTCAAACTGTCTGCCTTTCCAAATGAGATATGGCATCATGCTAAGCATGAAGCAGAGCAAGTCTCTTAGTATAGGCATAAGAAAGGCAGAAATAGACTTTATACCAGCAAGAAGGATACACTGGAACTGGTTTCCTTCTAGAAGCCAATCCTGCCCTTTTCTTTTAGCTACACATGGACATTCAGTTCTCCTCCTAAAAAACCTTCTGTAACTGGTAAAAATGGCTGATTCCAACAGTAAACAATTCAGGCCTAGCCAGGGTCCTAAACTGCTGATATTTGAGGGAGATACACATAATGACCAAGTCTCCCTCCTTGCAAAAGAGAATATGGGCATATCTCACTTGCATTAACCAACTAAATTTGCCATGAATAGGAACACGTACATCATTACCTCAGAGTAGTGGTTCTCAACCTTTGGTACCTTACATACCCCCTGCTGATCGACGCAGCAAAAGTGAAATAGCAAGTCCCACTGTGGCACTTCCAGTTTCACTGCTGCGAGCTGACTTCCACCTTTTCCTTGTGCACCATGGCTTGGAGCAGAGCAGCCTGCGTGGGGCAATGCTCCCCATCCCCCGGGGAGTGAAAGCCCCGGCACACCGGACGTGACGGGAGGGACGGTGGCTGGAACTTCTGGCCCAAGCAGGCAAAGATGCCTCCAATCCGCTGGGGGGGGGGGGCAAACTCAAAATGCAGCAACCACATACGCCCTGCCTGGGTTTCACGTACCCCCAGAGGTACATATACCACTGGTTGAGAAAAATGGCCTTAGAGTACCTGATGTGCTGTATGTTTATACCCTTAGCTTACCTCTTGGTAACTTGTTTGGGTACCCAAACCTTGAATTATGATTACTAGATACTTTTTGTTCTAAAGAAACAACCACTAGGATAAATATGAGTACACTGACTCTGCTGACAAGGGACCATAGATTATTAAGATAATTTAAAAACCAAGTATCCATTTGTCAAAGTTTATACAAGGAGATGGGATGCAGCCTGTAGATACTGGCTTTCAGTTCTGCACGGACCACATTTAGTATCTGCTTACTGCATTACACACTTGCTAAGAATGAAAAACAAGGGAACACAAAGCATATGTGAGAACGAGAAAGCGAGTGTGTGTAGGGGAGAAAGGGCAGGGGAGACAAGAGAGAGAGCGAGATGAGAGTGTGCGTTTGGAGGGAGATTATAGTGAGTTAAACAAATAAGGTTCAAGCAGATTTAAGTCCTTTAAAATGATTTAAAAGTATAAATTAAAAACAATCAAGAACATACTTAACAGTGGAACAAGAAACCCCAACCTCACCATTTTTATTATTGCTATATGGATTTAAAGAATCACTATCAGCATCAGAAGGCAATGGAAATAATGGGGAAAAATCAAGTACTTGTTAACAATAATAATACTATTATTGTAGTGCTTTTATTTATAGTTGCTGTTAGCAGAAAATAGATTAAGTTGGAAATACTTACTTGTTATACTTTCTATTGATTTAAAAGCAGATTCTGTCAAATCTGCTTTGCATCAAAATAACTCCTGACTGAGAAAGGCTCTATTATTATTAAGTGAAGTATCAGTTAAGTAAAGAAGGAGCAACAAGTACTTTCACCCACTCTTTTGAATACTTGCTTTAAAAAAAAATATCTTCAGCAAAATATTTATCTAACAGAATTATTCACAGAAGTTTCCCTTAAAAGTAAACTTCAGCTATTGACAGGAAAATGACGGTTTAATGAATAGTTAACTTCTAAATCTGCATAAACTGACCTGTTTTCCAGTAACTTCTAAAACTGCTTAGATATTATTTATATGTTGCTTTAATTTTTTATAAGGCTGCTGCTTGTGCAAATCACACAGAAGAAGTCGATAGATTAAATGGATTTAGCTTTCCATAGTAATCAGCATGCATCTTCTGCATCTGAAATCAAAATAGTTTTTGGCTCCATCTGACAGTTAAAATCCTTGACTGCTCCCTTGCCAACATACCCTTTACCATTCTCAAGCTTAACCTCTCCCCCTTTCAAACTGAGTACTAGGGCTGTGCAAAGCTTCAGGCGCCGATTCAATTCTCTCCAATTCAGCAGCCGAATCTCCGAATCCGAACTGAATCGGGAGACCAATAAAAAGGTCCAAATTGATTTGAAGCTCTCTGAATTGATTCGGAAAAGATTTGGAGAGATTTGGGCAGTCCTTGGTCGCCGCCACAGGGAGCTGGACCCAGACTCTGTGTTGGTAAGTAGAGAGAGGGGCCAGGAGGCTGGAGGAGCGGGGTGAAGGGACCCCTGCTAGGCCCCATCCCCTGCCAGCTCCCCCAGCCCCCCAAGGGCCCCCTGACCCATGCCTGCTCTCTCAGCCCTGTCAATGGCTGCCCCACCTGGCGCCAGTATCCCAGTTCTTTAAAAAAGCCCCACACTCACCAGCTGCTGCAGCAGCTGTCGGGGCCTCTGGGGTCTCATGGCAGAGACCCCCCAACGCAGCGTGGGGAAGCAGGGATTGCCTCCCTCCCCCACCTGGCAGGAACCCGTGAATGCAGGCCTTTTAAAAAAATTTTGTTTTTGTTTTTGTTTTTTTTTTTTTTAAAAGTGCCGGGATGCTCCAGCTATGCAGGGCAGACCGCTGGGGGGTGTGTGTGTGTGTGTGTGTGTGTGGCTGGGAGAGCGGGCGGGGATTGGGGCTTGTGGAATCACCGAATTGAATCAGTGTCCCCCGAATCAGCCAAATTGAAAGCGAATACTAGCTGCTTTGCACAGGCCTACTGAGCAGGACACTTGCTAGACTATCACTGAAAATTCAATGGAGAAATTCAATTACTGTCTTCCAGAAGCCAATCCCAGACTTTCACTCAGTTTATTCTCTTGTTTAAACCAGTAAAGTTATTTAGATTGTACTAATGTACGCATTAACATAAAAAAGTCATAGTCTTACTCTAAAATGAAAGCTGTGTATTCAGCCTAATTTTGCAGCTGTGGAAAGTAACTAGGAGCTGTGTAGTGGCTATGGATAACTTAATTCCGTTCAAGTAGGGAAATCCCAAGTAGGCCCAACATATCCAAAGCCTTTGTTGATTTCAAAGGCAGTTTAACAGAGTTCACCATAGAGATGGTTTAATAAGCTGTACCAGTCTGCACAATAAAAGTGCTTAACAGATCTGAAAAGGAGTTGGCAACTGATCTGCAACTGTCCTCCTCCAGGACACAGATGGACCATCAGGAAATGGAGAAAGAACTGCACAGCCACAAACCCTCCAAAAGAACGGCTGTCTGTGGCAGCTCCATAGGAATTACTGTAATTCCAGAACTGGAGCATCATGCAAGAGATCTTGAAAGTGCAGGATATTCACAGCCTTGTAGTTACATTTATTTTCATGAGCTTGCTACCCTCAATCAATTACAAAGGCTTGGATCATAGGGGTGCGATGAATCTATTCTGTTGTTTTACTCTACCAATCTGAAGATCAGTTTGACTAATGTACGGCTCTCTGGCACGTTAGTCAGGAGTTTCCAGATGGCTCATATTCACAGAGCAGAGTAAAAGATTTGCCCCTTAATGTCTCTGAACAGCAAGGGACTGATATTGGTGACTGATCCTTCTTCCCAATGCATCCACCCATCAGACACTTAAAACCCAGGTAACAGTAGTGCCACATTCCTCATACTACCCTAGTCACACTCCTGAACTCTAATTTGGAAGGAATGCTTCTGTCTCCAGGTTCTTTTAGTAAATCTGTCCACAAAAGAGTGAATAATGATAGTAAGCTTTGTGATGTGACACTAGTTCAGTAGGAAATTGAAAGAGATAACCAAAACTCATTTGGGTAGGCCAGACATCACAATATTGCCATTAAATCACTACTGAACTAGCATGGATTGCAGCTGATGAACTAAGATAATATTATCTCACATCTCATTACAAAATTCCCCATGGCAAGACACTTGGCTAACTGGGTTAAAGAGGGAGGATGAAATGGTTGTTGACTGTAAATGCTGTTAGTATTAACAATTTTCATAAGACAGGCAAGAAACTTAGACTTTCAAGTAGGTCTGCTAGAGTTCTCAGTTACATTTCCTTGACATGAGATGATTGGCAATGCCTTTCCTATATGCTTACTGAAATGTTTGGTGATTATCTATTCTAATACTAATGCAGACATGGTAACTTTCAATAAAGGAAAAAAGCCCACCTAATTTTTCACAGTTTTTGTCTTACAAGCTTAACCAGCAATTCCCGCAGGACTATAGAATGACATACAAAGAATACTTATTGCAGACTACCAGCATCCTAAAACTAATCCTAGAGTTAGATCTATGCTATTAAGTCTCTCTGTTTTGTATGTTTTAACATACTTTAGAAAAAGGCTAATTTGTTAGAAGCATTTTAATTCTAATTGACAGAGTGCATGTGTCTATTTTAAACAGCAAAATGATCAAATAATTTTTCTTGTAGTTGTGCTTAAATGAATTCATCCAGGATATCTGGCTTAAAACTCTGTAGGAACTGTAGACTGCTCTAACATTAAAAAAGTGTTTCTATTGAAAGGTTTATAACATATTATTTTAATAACAGCATTATGGGTTTTCTAATACAAATTCTAACATAACTAAATTGAACAAAACATGTTAAGTCAGCAAGTTAGTTTATTAATTCTGTTGTTCACAAAAAGCAGAAAATATATAAAAGTTCATAAATGAATGCACCATATAGCTGCAAGAATATTACATAATTTAATCCAAATTTTCCCCTTTGAAAATGTAAACTGTCAAGAAATCTGAATCAACAGAAGTGTTCCCATACTGTACAATAAACACAGTGGAAATGGTCATTCCTAAGTAATTAGATATCCACCTGTCTGAAAACTGAATACTACAAGGCTAAGGAAATGGACTTCACTGTCTTTCATTTTCTGACATAGAACAGCAATAAGTAAACCAAGCAGTATCATCAAGTAATTTACATCTCTAAACTGACTAGTTCCTATTATTTGCCCTTTATTTACTTTTTACAAAAATCCATGCTACTGACAATTAATATTTTACATATGTTTACATTTTTAAAGTTGAAAATGTTCCTTTAAAGGAAAATGCAAAAATAACAATTTTAGACCACAACACAATCGCTTAAAATAATATTTTGTAGGACATCAACAAAAAAAAAGAAATCCTTTTCTGTACCCAGAGCTCCACATTACTCATTTGATATTTTCAAAATAGAAATATCTGGGATGCACTTAGGCATTTAATCTTTTTTATCCTACTTTATATAAACACATACTAGGATCTATTCACCTTATCTGTACACACACCCATTCCTCCCAAGCTGTTCTATTTGAATGGATGTCCCTTGGCGGCACAAGCTAATGTTCAGACAAAAATGCATGGCAACCAATCTGCCAATTTTTCCTTTAAAGCCTACAACTGACATTCTCTGCCTTAACTCATTTCAGATGGTTTTACCCCATACCTTTAGCTTACGATTTTAGTGTAGGAATGTCAGTACTCAGATTTATTTGCACTGCATGAAACATTTTTCAGTTGTCAGAGACAATGACAAAGAATAACATTCCATGCTTATTTCTAATTGTATATGAGCTGGAGTTTCAAAAGCAACGTGTAGCTTTAAAAAATAACTTACAACAATTTTAAAATTATAAATGTGGTATGAGAAAGATATAATGAGCAAATTTAAATTTTGAAAGAATACTTGAAGACAGCAGAGTGGTGAAACAAAAAAGAACTACCTTTTCCCAGAGATCATATGGAAAGAGGTAAATGGAGCCTAAAGGCACAGACAGAAGTGACAGATTTTGCCCGTGAAAGTGCTCTACAGCCCTGACCGAACACAAGTGCACAGCTGCAGAGTGCTTGAAAAGGGCCTGATCCTGCTACAATCTGAATCCTTATTGCATGAGGGTTCAGATGGAGATGCTCAAAAATGAAGCACCTTCATTAATGTCTGCCTGCATGCACTGGGAGCTGGGCTGATGCAACTGAGCTCTGCTCCTGGTGCTGCCTTAAGAATAACAGGGAGGGAAGAGAGTGGAGGGAGTTCAGTCTGAATTTTTTTCAGCCAAAGCTGGAGGGTGGGGCAGATGTCCCCCCCGGACTTGCAGCCACTCCGAACTGTAGCCCCAAAACCCCAAGTCCCAGGACCCAACAGCAAATGTCTGTTGGGTCTGGGGGATTACTGTAACTCATAGCACTTTGCAGGAAGCGTTATGAGTTACAGCGGGGAGCTGCACTTCTGTCTGTGCCTTAATGATCCCACTAAAACTGCATTGCAAGTATTGTGTCGGTTAGAAAGTTTCTCTAAGAAAGAATAAAAGAGTATAGTATACATCAGTGATTCTCAACATTTTCAGACTTAAGACACCCCTTAAAATGCTAGCTCTTAGCTTTCACTCATTTTTTGACTACAGGAAAATAATAGGGCAACTCTTGGTTTGCACAGAATTCAGGAAGACCACAACAAGATTTCTGACACTAAGGATTTCTATTTTAAATGTCAGCGTTTATTTTATGAATCATGTGTAGGTGTTCCCTGTGAGGCACCCATGGCACCTTGGTTGAGAATCACTGGTCTACAGTGTTAAGGTCCAGAGCTGCAAAGCACTGTAGGACTAAAATCTAAATATTAGTCTCTCAGAGGTTTTTGCTCCTATTGGCTAGGTGCTGAGAACATTGAAAGAGAAAATTAATTAGGTATGGCAATAGCTGGATAAGTAATTCAGCTTGAAATACATTTGAAGAACTGACGTGGGGTCCACTAGAACTAGCTACATAACTTTTTGTGGATTTCATAAAAAGCTGCATAATGGGGAAGAGATTCTGTACATTTGGAAATGGAAAATACTTTGTAGGTTGGTAGTGCTTTTCAGCTTGATGTCTAATCTCTTCCCTTTTGCCTCTCCCTTTATAGATGTAACTTCCAAGAAGAATGGTAGTCTGCTATAAAAAAAATTATTACAGGTTTCCAAATTCCATCCAGATATACATTCACTGCTGTGGACAAACATCCTTGGTTTCCAATATTCATGTACCACTTCTATAACTTAAAAGTCTTTTTGAAGGTTTACATCCAGACAAGCCCAAAGGGAGGTAATCCCAACATGGATCAAAGGGAGCAGGAGGGCGCAAAAGCCCCCATGGCTCACCAAAAGCATCCGGGAACGTCTCCTAGCTAAAAGGGAGGTGTAAACCCGATGGAAGGGAGGGGCCATCACCAGGGAGGATTAT
>NW_017728992.1:67786609-67787128 GCF_001723915.1 Gavialis gangeticus
GGTTGCTCAGGGATGCAGGGGAGCAGTCAGGAAGGCCAAGGCGGAGATGGAACTGGGACTAGCTTCCTGGATCAAGGACAACAAGAAGTCCTTTTTTAAATACATAGGGGGCAAAAAGAAGGAACCGGGTAACGCGGGGCCCCTGCAAGACATGCTAGGAAATTTGATTGTCACACAAGATGACAAAGCAAACCTATTTAATGACACTTTTGCCTCCAATTTTCCTGAGCAGGGACCAGATCAGCCCCTCCCCCCCCCACCAGGCCCTCCTGGGGCCTGAGGGGGGGCCGGTAAGGTGCACCTAGGCCAAGGGTCAGGGAGGATCTAGTCAGGGAACTTCTGGAGGGACTGGATGTATTTAAATCAGCTGCTCCAGACAATATCCACCCCAGGGTGCTGAGGGAATTAGCTGAGGTCATTACGGGACCCCTGGCACGGCTTTATTAGCACTTGTGGTGCTCTGGTGTAGTGCCAGAGGATTGGAAGAGGGCCAATGTGGTTCCCATCTTCAAAAAAGGG
>NW_017728992.1:67787459-67802014 GCF_001723915.1 Gavialis gangeticus
CAGGGTGGCTAGGATCTGGAACCAACTTCCAAGCGAAGTGGTGCTGGCTCCTACCCTGGGGGTCTTTAAGACAAGGCTTGACAATCATCTTGCTGGGGTCATTTGACCCCAGTACTCTTTCTTGCCATGGCAGGGGGTCGGACTTGATGATCTCCTCAGGTCCCTTCCAACCCTACTAACTATGAAACTAACTATGAAACTATTAATCAACTCAGCCTTGGGCTTTTTGACTCTCTGTATGTAGCAGATACTTGTACTATTAAATGCAACTCATTCAAATCAGTCATCCCTAAAAAGACTTTGCCAATGTAACTATATTGGCAAAAGGAATTCTTTTGCTGGCATAGTTGCACTACCTACATGATAAGGATTGATATAATCAAAAGGACTCATTTTCTGGCATAAAGCTGCATTACACAGAAAAGAAGGGTTTGCAGCAGGGTATGTTGGTTAGAGTTATGTTCCCCCCCTCTGCACTTGCAGGCATATATGGGGAGGCATTCTTCAGCACATGTGTATCTGCAAGCCAGAGGCAGGGGAGGAGGGGATGACAATGACTCTCACTTAATGCTACATTATAAGCAGCTTACAATATATATGTCATGTCACTGGACAATAGTATGTTACACATGAAACAACTGAACAACTACTTAATTTAGCAGAAAAGGCAGGCAAAAGAAACAGAAAACAGATGGTCTATCTTATCAGATTGTGCTTTGAAATTATTTCAAATTTCCAGCTTGATCCTTTCTAGAAAACAAAACAAAACACCCCCACAAAAGGACATCACTACTATGAATCATCATTCCAGGAAGTTGTTTTTCCTGCATGTGCTGTATGTGTTCCAGCATATCTTACTTTGACCAGAATCCTCAAAAGTATGGTGGAAAGAAATATAGAAACCACCTTCAGAAATTCTAGGTATACGGTTTAGCACATTAAGTACAAATCAAAGCAAAGCCAAAAAATGAAAAATCGTTTAAAGAACCCAGGACATTTTAAACAATATCAATACCGCTCTGTCAAACAAGTTAGGAGGTGGTGTTTCTCCTGTAGTTAAAATTGAGACTTGCATATTTGTAATGCAGCCAAGTAATGAGGAGAGACAGCTATCTGATATAACCTGATCTTCCTACAATGTTAATGCTAAATACTATGCATAGTTTATAATAGAATTCTATGGCAATCGTTTGTCTTGTTTCTATTAAATTTTCCATGAAAAAGGCTATGTTTTGATATTTTTTGGCAGACAAAGCAAGGTCAGATAAATGCTATTGTCTGCCCGTTACAAGACTCCAAAATATTGCCTTAGAAGGGGGGGCACATGTTCCTTGCAGCATTACTCAAGAGAAGCAGGCTAGATTATTCACATTCAAAGAGCTCAGCTTGGGAGAAACTGCTGTCCATGCTCTCCCAGTGCAATGGACCCCTCCAGTCAACTACAGAGCTATCTCCTTCAACTGCAAGTGTGCTACTTTTGGTGTAAGATTTTTAGGTGTGGTGGGAAAGGGAAAGCCTCTTAACATAACTGATGTCTTCTTAAAGAAGACACTTCCAACACTTTCCAAGCAGTGTGCCAGAGACAGACTTGGTCTGGCTTCAGCGTGCTCCTCCATGTGTATAAAGGGACTGTAAAGCTACCTTACCAAGGCAGATGCAGCTTGTCCTGCAAAGGGTACAGCTAACAGAATCACGAGCTCTTGAAGCAGGTGCCATCATTTATGGGACATGTTACTAAAGCACTGATATTCTTCTGTTCCTTCAAGGATGGCCCAAGTCAAAACTAGCTTTCTTATGTTTTCCTACCCAGATCCTGCCCTAAATTTAGCTTAGCTGGACTGACAGCATGCATCCAATACACTTAGATTCATAAAAACCATAAGATGGATAAGTCTCATCATTTTATAGGTGAAGAACTCACTTTAGCTCAAGCTGGATACAAGTACCACAACACAGCAACTACCGTTTACATCTTCTGATTTTTAGGCCCCTGTCAGTCTTCATACTTAAGATGAGATTAACCAGTTAATAACACCTTAGACAGTAACCCGGCCACAGGTTCATGAAACTAATGATGCAGTAAAACAGGAAATAAGCCCTAAAATTATTATACAAAATATGTGCAATCATTTTGTGGCTGGTTCCCATTGGACATTAAATTGAACACATGGCAGGGTTCCCACCATTTTGGGCTTAATGTTAGCTGCATAATGAGGTCTCAGGACTGGCCCAAGTGTGATCCCGAGGCTGGGACCCATAAAAAGGTGACCACACCGATTCACTGGGCACCCAGATTTCTACTTGCTAGTGCAGAGGGAACCCAGGAGCATGGTAAGTAGTCATTAACATCACTGGCAATCCCTTGCAGTAGAGCATAATCATCTTTCCTCAGTTGTTTTATCTGTGGATTTGAATATGGCTGATGAGGCCTATCCAGGACTGATAAACTCTGTTGCAGCTTAGGCACACATCTGTGCAGGGTGGATAGCTCTGGGCTCTTGGGTCGGTCTGCAACATGTTTTCTTCCACTCCAGTTTTTCTATCTTTAGTTGTCATCATAAGGTTTCAAAATAATGAGATCCTTGCACAAGACTTCCTCCATTTGTGGCAGTCCTGGGCGATAGTCTTCCACAAGTTGATATTGATGTTACATTTTTCAAGTCGGCCTTAAAGACTCCCTGAAGCACTTTTTCTGCCCTCCTCTTGAGCATGCACCTTGATTGAGCTGGGAGATTAAAACTTGTTTTGGGAGTCTAGAGCCAGACATCCGGATGATGTGACTGGTTCAGCCACATTGATGTCAGACAATCATCGCCTCGATGTTTGTGGTGCTTGCTTGCAAAAGAACGTTAATGTTGGTGTGTTTTTCTCCTTTAGAGGAAAAAATCCATGATACTCCCCCTTAAGAGAGAAAAGCCACATTTTTCCATGGGAAACAGAAAACCCAGATCTCTGGTTATCACCAGCTAGCTCAGAGCACAAAAGATAATAATGCTGCCATTATTACGTGCAATAATTTTGGGGCTGGTTTCCATTGCGCCTTAAATTGAACACATGGCAGGGTCCCCACCACTTTGGGCTTAATGTTAGCTGCATAGTGAGGCCCCATGACTGGCCCAAGTGTGGCCCACAGTCTGCAAAGGGGCTGCTTGAGGCTGGGGGGGCATGGAAACAGAAGGAGAACCAGAAGCAAGGGGCACTACATGCGTGTGCACACACACACAGAGCCAGCAATATAGCCAACCAGTGTGGTGGAGAGCAACTCCTGTAGCTCCCTGCAGGGAAGTCTACAAGGAGACACAGTGACACACAGGGGACAGGGAAACATAGGTGATATGTGGGGGGACACAATGGGGGGCACAACTTGTGGGGAGATTGAGGGGATGGCAGTAGCTCATGCCAAGCCTGCATGGTGAGGGAGTGGGGCAGGGTTGGTGGTTGGAAACTGGGGCTGGAGGCGCTGTCAAACTGGGGCAGTGCACAGTGCCTGGGGCGCAGGACCAGAACAGGTGGGTAATTGTGGCTGCAAGGCCTGGCCGGAGAACAGGATGGAGTCACAAATAACTTGTCCTTGGTGGGTGGGGTGGGAGAGGCTTGGTGCTGCTGCGAGCACCATGCTGCCATGGCTGTCAAGGTGAGGCATTGTGGCAGCAGCATGGAGTTGTGCTCCCCAGACTGTGACAGTGGGTGGGAGGCACCTCACTTTGGTGGCCAGGGTGGTGCAGTGCTCCTGGTGGTGGCAGCACTGACTCTCCTCATCCCGCTCCACCCTCCTATGCCGGGTCCCACCTGCTGGGCTGCGAAGGCAGCCCCTGCCTGGTGCTGGTTTGGTCAGGCTCCAGCCCGTGCCCTGCTGTGGGTGTAGAAATTTGGGGTGGAGAGGGGGCATGTCCCCCATGCCCCTTTTCCACCTATGGTGTTGCCTATGCCCAACACAACCCTTGCATCACACGCTGGGGTGCTGGGGCTGGGGCCGGAGGGCAGCAGGTCAGGAGTGAGAGGCAACAGCATGGGCAGGGGCAGGGCACTGGCATATCAGGACTGCTCAGCACCACAAAACAGTGGGGGCGGGGGAGGGGGAAACTGCAGCTGGACCCACATCCTGGTAAGCACAGGGGGAAGAGAGCGCTCCGATGTTCCATTATATATAAACCAAAATCAAATGCCAAAATATATAGGTATTTAGAAATTATTTTATTATAGTGATTGAGGCACTGGTAGGCTTCCACACTGCTTTAAAATTGTAAATATATCAATAAAACAGTGTGTTCTGCTGAAAGATAGAGAGACAGACAGAAGCATTTCATTTTAATTGAGGAAAAACATGGGGGGGGGTTCAATTCGTGAATTTTTTTTAATAGAGAAAACCAGGAGCCCTGGTGATGATGCTTATTTGATGTGATGCACGATTCAATCTGGACTGGAAACATGAGTAAAACAGTTGAATTCATGTACCTTTTTTCAACAGATTTGTGTTGTAAATTCCTGATCAATCTTTCTTTTGTTTGCTCTTTTGGCCAAACATGTTTATTAAGACCAAGAATTCCAAGACGACACATTTATACAGGATTTTTCCAGCGTGTTGATACAAACAATTCATGAACCATGCTGGACAGAGTTCTGCATCGTTTCCTAGATTCTCAGCAGCCTCTCTTGTCATCTGCCTCTCTTGGGGATCCACAGTTTCCTGGATCAACTGCTAAGAGCAGGCCACTAAGTAAACTGGTCAGCTGAGGACCTCAGGGCTGCTAGGGTCCATGCCCTTAGGGCAATTTATTAGGTGGTCTGAAAACTTGCACTGCATTCCTATTTAAACCAGTGCAAAAATTTGGCTTTGTTCCAAACCAGCAAACCAAATTTCAAAATAGGCACCCACAAAATTCTCTCCATGACCCAGTTCTAGTGCCTGAATTATGTTGAGGAGTAATGGAAACAAAAGTTGAAAGCTACTTTCCAGCGTGAATTTTATTTACTGAAAATGTAGAAATACATTAGTTGTGTAAGATTTTGGAAAGGGTTGTCTGATAACTGAACAAAGGTCACTCCTTTTTCAGACATATGAGGAAACCTCTCTTAAAAATTAATTCCGTTGCACATATTTCTTCTAGTTGCAATCACACAAAATCAGCAGGGCCTAAAATTTCATATGAGAATCCTCAATCTGTTGTGAAACTGAGGTGGCTACATCAGACCATGGGAGACCGAAGCAGCTGATTTTCATCTTTACTTCACACACGTGTGCGCACACCAGTAATTGAAACATTGGATCTCACAGGCATGCATTCTGGCACGGCAAGACCATTATGACTCAATCAGGTGCCAGTAAATTGTGTTCCGAGTATAAGATGCAAAAGACAAGTTCCACAGAGAAGGAATGAAAGCTTCGTAAAGTACTATATACCAACTCCCTTCCAACTCCCCAAAAAGCAGCTAGGGAGAAAGAAAGGAGTCAGCTGTTCTTCTCAAGGCTTTTATAAAATACTACTTAAATGTAATTAAAGATTTAACGCCAAGTATTTCTTCTGCTCTTACCACACCAGCATGAATGGTGGTATGTCATGCAGCCAGCTATGTATTCACACCTTTCATAGTGCTCTGTTTCTGCTGGCACTTGTTTAATTGACCCCCAGAATTCCTGGTTTATCACACTGGCTGTTTTGCACAGAGCTGAGGATAGACTTTGTGACTACCATTTGTAAAGAAAATGAAAATCAATTCTTTGACTACGGAACTGCATAAAACAAGGACTCTTAGAATGCTACAGCAGATGTTCAGAGGTGAGCTACTACTGCTAAATATTCCTAAAATGCTGTTGCAAAGAACTCTGAATAAAAGCAAAATCCCACCTCATATTATCAATATTTCAAAACCTCATGACCTCTGTTTTGCTATTAAAATGCACCTAGCCTTTTAAAGACTGTTCTGGCTGTTCTGCAGGATTTTTTTTTGTTTTTTTTTTAAATCAGCAGTGCTGGCTAAATATGTTCATTGACAGACAGAGATACCCAGGAGATGAACATGTATTGCTTCTTAGCTGTTGTCCCTTTTCTAGTGATTGGTGTTCTTCAACCAGAACTAAATTTAAGTGACATCTACGATTTTTTCAATGTTTGCTAACTATAGCTTGAAATATCTGATACTCTCCTTTCATAAATATTGTAGCATTTTAATGGACATGAACCTGAAAGAAAAAAAAATAAGGCAAAGTAGCCCCAAATATTTTGTACAAAAACCTTTCCTGCTCAGATTTTTTTTAGTGTACATGAACTATAAAAGTACTGTGGCTTAAAAGATAAGGAGAAAAATAATGTTAAATAGCTAATCTTCATTATTTGCTGGTTTTTACTTGACTTTACCAGATTTTAGAGACAAAAAAAAAATTCCTTCAAAAATTACACTAGAAGAATGTGAAGGGTAGAAAAGTTAAGAAATACTTAAGTTAAAACTGCAGGGCCAAGTGTAAGGATACCTTCCTGCATGATTATTGTGACCTCTCTACATACTAGGACTTACAACTTTTATGACAAGTACTTCTGAGGACATAATAAGGTCGACAGAATCTGTAACATGCCAGGGTGCACTCACATATTTAAGGGTGTTCTTCAGCCCCAAACCCCTCTCCATTGTCTGCTGCTTGGACACAGTAAAGGCTGAGATGCACAAATAGGCCAACTCTGTGGCCCAGGGTGCCTGAGCTGCAACTGGCTTGCCCAGGCTTTGCCAGCTCTTTGCAGAGGGGCTTTGCTAGCTCAGATAATTGTACCCTTTTTGTCTGGCTCGTGCAAGAAATTATAGGATTCCTTTGAGTAGAGGCCAGTGTCTATGGTTAGATGCTCTGAAATCACTCACTACAGCCAATAAAGTTATACAAAAGAGCATACAGGTGTATGTAAACAAGAGAAATCAAAAGAATCAGTAACCATATGCTGAAAACAGACAGATGTCAGCTTTCTGCCCGGCTGTGGTAGCAGAACAAGAACCCGGTCCAAGTTCAGGGGATTTTGGCAACAGCCCCCATACAGAAACCTAGCAAAATATCACCTTTACTGGGGGTCCTACAAGAACAAACTCTCTCACTCACAAGCAGTTTGGATACTGATAGTATATAAACATTTATTAAAATGGAAAAGAGAATAACTACATCCTAGCAAACATAACACCTATAAAACACCCTATTAAATACCTCAAAAATACCAAGCGACAGCCCAAACAACAGAAGAAAAACCAAACCCCAAATAACAACCACAATCATCCAGTCCTCTGGGTCATTTGGTGCAAACTTCTTTCTGGGAACTTCCCCCCACCCAGAAGATTGCCACCTTGCCCAGTAAAATAGGGGAAGAAGAGGCTCTCTTGAGTTCACCGAGGAAAATCTTAACTTGCTGGCTTCTGCTTGCCATGGCCACTGTTGGGGCAGGCAGTGGGACAGGCCAGGGTGAGCCAGGGGTGTGCCGTCTCATACTGCTTTCTGGCTTGCTGCCATGGGACGCTGCCTCTGCCACCTTCTGAAGTTTCCTCTCTGCTGTTGCTTGCCATCAGCACCGCTGGGGTTGGTGGTAGAGCACTGCCTGCTGCTCAGGCACCCCCGCCTGGACTCCAGCTCAGGGTCTACTGGAGACAGCTCTCCCCGTCTCTCACCAGCGAGGGTTTACCAGCCTCTGTGAGACTGCCCTCAAAGGGGACTCCACTCTGGGGTCCTTTTAGGTTCTCCAGTCACAGGCCTGTAGCTTTCCTAGCCTGGCCTCTCAGAGGCCCCCACCCCTCCCAACTGTCAGGGAGCTTTCTGACTCTGCAAACCTAATGAGGCATGAAAATCTGGTGAACAGAGCTCTAGTACCAGAGTACATGATCAAAAACATACATATGTTTTTATAGCTATACAGGGTTACACAGGTGTGAAAAACAATCAAACAAAAGAAACTATTACAGCTATGATCTTACCCATGGACCTTATTCCTCAAAAATGCAGCTTCTACCTCTGCCCCTCTGTCAGTTTCCTGCAAGCCAGCCTGTAAGCCCAGCTAGGGGACTAAGGCATCCAAAATTTCATGGATTTTTAGACAATCATTCATCTTTCCAGGCATGCCTTAAGTATGTAATCTGATCTGCTCATTCACGTGTTCCCTATCCTGGTCTGGAGAGTATGTATTTATTATGCATACAACCTTCTCTCCCCTGTAAGCATCCAACTGACAGGCCAGCTGTGATTCCTGATCCAATTACATTTAGGTAATGTTTACATCCTTTTAGCCATCAAGGTTACTAATCCCTTATCAGGGGTTTAGGTTGTAGCCGTAGATGTTTCCTCAGCCTGATAAAGGGTGTTTATGCCTGAAAGCTTGCTAAGAAGAATTTTTCCAACTATGCAAGTTGGTCTAATAAAAGATATCAGATTTGCACAAAAAAACCATGTCTGCCTAATCCCTTATCAGAGAGATACAGTCTCTCATTTCTAAGACTACTGGTAGGAGACTATTTTCCCACTAACACCTTTTCCCTTTGAAATGTAAACCCCCATTGTCTGTGAGGGTCTTGATTAATTCATGTGCCTCAGCATAAGTCCACACTGGCCCATCTGGCTGGCCATATAGCCATCAGTGGCTACTCCCTGGATGTATGAATAGTATTGCCAGGAGGGTAACACTTACATCACTACTATAACTGCCCTACCCTAGGTATTCTATAAATGCATAAAAATACATTCACATCACATACTGTAGTTCATACAAATATAACAATGGTAAAATTAAACACAGTGCTAGGAAGTGGTATGCGCGTGCACCGAGTGCTAGAAAGCAGGGATGTGGAGGGATACGGGATGCTGCCGGCACCCTACCCTCTAAACCTGCACCAGAGGCTAGTGTGCCACTTGCCTCACCCTCCATATACTACTGGCTGTAGATTCACACAGCACTTCTAAAAAATGAAGGCAAAATATACAACCTGAATAAGAAACCAAAATTAAAGCAGTTATTAACAACTAGCTTGATTGTACTCCTTGACTAGCTCTGTTTTCTGAAGAGCTGATGAAATGGCTTCAACCCATTGTAGGGCATCCATGAACTTAAACTTGATAAAAAATAAAACATTTTTTATTTTAGCATTCCTAGGAGGACAGATTTATTCCAATGGAAATATTTTTGATTTTGCATGTATACAAAGTAAAACTCAAAAAGACATGAAAATGAGAAAAGATTACTTTAAAAAACATCTAGGAAGTTAGAAAATGTAAATCACATTTGAAGGCATAAGATATCTATTGCCTTTCTGTATTGAATAAATCAGGTGAAGCTTATTTCTGTGAGTTCCCCATGGACAAGAGTCTCTCCATTACATACCAAATGGGAGCAAATTAAGCAGGAAAATAATTTTCATGAAGAGATGGCATATTAATTTTCATTTGGGATTAAACAATTTTTCTGAAAAACAATAATCAAAAGCAAGGCTCTTTTACAATATGGCTGTCTCTTGTGATGGGCTACCTAATTATTTGAAATGTGTACTTTCTAATTTATATGTGGAGATGAATTTTTACCTCAGAGGGACATTTTTTATCATAATTATAATGTAACTTGTCTCTAAGGAGCTGATGTTCCTCAGACATTTAATTGAGTCCATTGTATTAGGAGTCTGACTTGCTTCTCGGAGCAATACGTGTTTATAATACAAGGTACAAACCCATGGAAAATAGGTAATGTTTAGTAATATCAAAACATTTACGCTCCTAAAAACACACCTATTTAAAAAATAGCTCTTGGCACCATCTCATTTATTCAATCATTTATACAGGTTTAAAAAAATAAATTGGAACAGTATACAGGCTTCCCTCCTCCTCCACAAACTCATCTGCCTCCCACAGAAAAGCCCTAGGACAAAACACACCTACCTTCCTATACAGCACAGTTTAAATACAGCAACTAGAATTTGTATCACAAATAAGAATCAACCTGTAATATTGAAGAGCTAAGAATTAAAAACAAAACAATTTTGTTCACTGCTCTTTTCAGCTAAAATTCACTAAAACATTTTTGCGAAAATTCCTGGAGCATTAGATTAAGGTTCTAATGTTTTAGGTGTAAATTTAATTCACCATTGATATTCCTAATATAAATAAATCTTTAGCAAAAAAAATGCATATTCATTTTGCCTGGTTTATATAAAAGCAAACCATTTTTTATTATAGGAAACTCGTTAAACCAAGATTAGCATAATTAAGCAATTGTGCAAAAACGATTGCCAAAATAATTTAACTTTACATTTGCAGGTCATATCTATTTAAATTTCCTTGAATTCAACTGAATAAATACTAATAATAAATAGATATGGCTGACTAAATAAAGCTGATGACCTCCTTTGCATTTCTTCTAAGTCACTTTAATTCAGTCTGCCTATGAAATGATTCATATTCTTTCAGAAGTACATCTTTTCTCCTCATTAGCGCTACTTCACAAGGAGCGTTATATATTCCATAAGAAATAGGAAAACTGAGGAGTGGTACACAGACAGAAGGCATACTGCACATACCGCCCCCTCCACCCAACAGGACTTACTTGCTCAGTTCCAGCAGCGGCAAAAGCTGATAAAAGTAGCTGCACCTGAAGTGGCTTGTGGGACAGAGGTTGAGAGGGCTGGCTGGTCTGGGGAGGGTTGGAGGGGGGGAAGCAAAGGACTGGGGGGTACAAAAAATAGCCCACTGTAGGAGGAAGGGAGGGTGAAAAGAGCAGCCCCAGGGCTAGGAAAATCCAGCCACTGATCCTAGCCTTGGGGCTGACCAGGGAAAGTGTACAAAAAGGTTCCATATACTGGTTTGACCTAAACAGAATAAAGTTTGATACTACATAGATCCAGGTTTATCTTAAACTGGGTTCTGCAATTTTTAGATTGGTTTTGTGTGCGTGGAACTTTTGTACAGTTACAGGTTTTGACTGACTGCTGGTCACTGAGACCGGGTCTGCAAGTACAAGGTTGGCACCAGAGGATAAGCTAAGTTTAAAATTGTGTGGCCATTTTGAACCTAATTTAACTTTCCCAAATGTCTGTACTTTGCCTTATAAGGCATGATTTGACACTTTCAATCATTCAGCTGATCAGCATCTGAAGTACAACTCTAAAAGGGCAGAGAGCTGGAGGGCAATCATTCCAAGGGGTAACCCTTCATCAGATTTGTCGCTCCTTTCCCAATACCCTCCACAAATTCACAGTCCCAGTCTGTGTTCAGCTCGCCCCTTCCTCCCCAAGATCCTCCAGACTCATCCTCTGATCTGAACCTTCTTCCTCTCCAGATCAATTGCTCTCAGGTCCTTATAATCAGTTCCCAGTCTCCCTCCTTACTCCTAGCTGCAACCTGTTTCCCCTGCCAGTGTCATTCTCTCCAACTCCATGTTCCAAATAAGATCAAATGAGTATAAAATGGTTATGAATATAAATAAAGGGCAAATTTTGGGCAAATTTCAGAGACACTAAAAAAGGAAAAAAAATCCCTGGCAAAAATCTTACTAAAAATTATATGTAAAGCATTGTAAAGAAAAAGTTTCTTAACATAGTATTTCCCCATGGAACTGTTCTCTCAAATGGCTGAACCTGGTTATTTTGCCTTCCCCTCCCCACCCCTGAAACAAAGAAGTGAAAAATTTCAGCCTGGATACATAATCTGACAGAGCTGTATCCAACTGAAAATGAGATCTTATAGCTGGAATTGTCCAGGAACATTGACAGGTGGGGCTACAAACTGCCTAAAAATAGCAAGGAAACCACCTCACAGAATCTATTTTGTTCACCTGACAATCATTTACCAGTATAGCAAAATGTTTTGTAATATTTAGTAAAAATAAGGAATTCTTACTAATATAATGACTTGGTAAAATATTCTGCCATTGAAAATTTACAGAAGAGAGGGGTGAACATGATGAGTTTGGGACAAATTATGGGATATGGAAATTAGTAAGGGAGAAATCAGTGTGCGTGTCTACACATGCCCCTATGGTGCCATTGTTACTATGCAATCATTTAGTACTTCCTTTTTAAAGTACTAAACAATGGTGCAGTAACATACTGCACTGTGCCAGTGGTGCACAGTTATTTTTAGCTGCTGTGTCACTGTAGCAACATGCTATAGCGAGGGAGTGCATTTGCTAGTGACATATCTGCGGGTGGCATCACAGTTTGTGCCCACTGATGCCATGTTGTCATATCACATTGCTACAGCAACATAGCATCACATGTACATGTGCCCAGTATTAATGATACCAAAAATGACTCAAATATTTTCAAATTGACTTAATTCTTCATAGTTTAACTTAATGCAGAAAGAACAAGAAACTAGGGATATAAAAGTTTAAAGCCAAAATTGGATTTCAAATGAAAACTTGAGTAGTTAATTTGCCTTGATAATAAACACTTTGGTAAATATTTATTTAGCAACAGAAACTGGGACTTTTAAGGATATTCATTGTTGTTTCTAATGCATATGATAATATGAACTCAAAGCAAAAAAAGTCAAGTATGACTTAATCCTGCACACACTTCAGCATCTGTGCAAATGCAGAACAGGGCCATACTAGACAATAAAGGAAATGATAAACTTTAGATGTATTAAAATTATTTTTTTCACTCAGAGTTTAAGAGTAAAATATTAAGAAAAACAGGAGGTCAAAGATTTGGGTTTCTGAAGTGACAATGCTTTACTCTACCTAATGGCATTTTTCTGCTTTTCCCTTTTCAGTCATTTTTCAATTAAATAATATTTTAATAAAATAATTCCCCCCTTAATGTAAGAAATGCTATCATATATTGTTAATTGCAGTAGTCTGATATATTTCTGACTTTTTGAACTCAGCATCTAAACAAGCTACATAATGTTCCTCAGACCAAACTACATTGTTAAAATTACATTAGGACTATTTTAAAGACTTAGCCAAGTGTGGAAAAGACTTACCTGATAAGGAGTGGAGATGGCGGGATGCCGCGTTGGAAGATGAAAGTGGCGAAAGTGAAACCACAGCAGGCGGAGCCGCCGTGGGAAAATACAAAAAGGAAAAAACCAGTCGAGCCGAAAGGAGCCGGGATTGGCACCCTCATCGGTGTGGACATGCTTTATAACAGCATGCTGGGACCAACTGGGTGGCAAGAACCCTGGATCCAAGATAAAAACCCGGCAGAAGACAAGCAGGGGCGGACCAGAAGTGGCATCCCCAGCCGGCCTGGAGGGGCCAGAGAACACAAGCAGTCCCAGTGAGGGAACCTGGTGGTTACCCCAGGAAGGGGTCTCCACAAGAGTGCAAGGCCAGAGAGGGCCCGAGGATCTGTTTACAGGGCCAACAAGGACTGAGGAAGTTGGCAGCAGAGACTAGAGCCCGGCAGGACTCGGTGGAGCCAGGATACAGACGAGACGGATGGACGGCAAGTAGCAAGCCTGGGGCAGAGATGATGGATCGGTATTGAAGCCGGACGTGTAACTGGAAAGGAGGAAGGCCAGGGGAAATTATGGGGATAGTAACATCGCCCACACCTGGCAGCCATCATATTCCAGGAACCCGAGCACCAAGAAAGCACAGGACATCAGCTTCAACAATGCAGGTGACGACATTGTGGTTGGCATTAGGCGGGGTGTAGGGGAGGTGGAGGCCCACAAAGGCGGAACAGCGGGAATGACTGAGAGTAGACGCCAAGGGGAGGCGGAACCAAACATTGTCCTCCCAATCTGAAGGCAATCAAAGATGTGGCAGGCAAGGACCCCTGGTGAACCAACCTCAAGTCATTCCAATAACCAAGCTGTTCATCCTAAGAAGAACAGCGAGGCTCGAGAGGAATCCCCATACATGATGCACTGGAGAGAGAGACAGAAGACTACACCAAGGTTATTGAAGAAGAGGCAAAGTGAGAGGGAGAACCCCCCCCCATTACTTATATATTAATACTCATTTGCTGGTTCCACATATATTTTCATTCCCACATCTTAAAATGAAATTGAGACCCAGGAGGGACAATTCTGTATATATCCTTAAAGAATCTATTTTCTTCCTGAATGAGACTACTCTGTACAAAGTCTGTACGTTTAAACTTTTGCTTATGAAAAAAGGAGCCACTATAAATCAGAGGCTTGTAAATAACACGGTATCTAGTAAAAACAAGCTTTATTAAAATTTTTACTATAAAGCAACTAAAAACCCTAGTTTCACTCGCTTTACAAAACAGAATACTTTACAGACATAACTATGTTAAAAAGCTGGGTAGGCTATGTTATCAATAGGGTCCTACCCAATTCATGGAGGCTGCTTTTATATTTTGTGGTTCAGGCACAGTGACAGGTGCCATTTTTGTGGTGGAGTGCAGCAGTGCCCTCCCCTCCCTCAATCTCTGATTGGCTGAGGGGCCCCGGAAGTCTCGCCCCTCCCTGGAAATTGACAGACGGGCACCTGTCAATCTCTGAGGAGGGGTAGGAATTCCAGGGGCCCTTGATCAATCAGAGCTGTGGGGGCCCTCCCGCCCCTCCAGGGAGTTCCAGGACCCCTTGGCCAGAGGGGTGTATGGATGTGTGTGTGTGTGTGTGGGGGGGG
>NW_017728992.1:67802035-67808155 GCF_001723915.1 Gavialis gangeticus
GGGGGGGGGGGGGGGGGGGGAGTGCAGGAGGGGGCACCGTGCTTTGCCACAAAAATCTCTCCCCCCCCCCAGTGCTTCAGGATGTCAGGGCTTTCTGTCATTTTGTTTTTTGCAGTGCTCTTTCTTTTTCCTCTGGGTTGCTGCTGCTTTTTGCGCTTTTTTGTGGGGGCCAGAATTTTTTTTACAGAGTACCCACCAAATTTGCAGTTTCCACAAAAACTGACAAATCATGAATTTGGTAGGTCCCTAGTTATAAATGTAATTACTCTGTACAATACATTATAGCCCTGATTCAGCAACAAAGAAGCCAATTTTGCCTTTGACTTCAAGGGGTCAAATATCTAGTGCAATATTGCCTAAGCAAAGGTCTAAGAATGAAAAGAAGGCTATTTTGTGAGAGTACAAACTCAGAAGTTAAGAGCACCTGAATTGACTGATCTACACCAGTTGAGGGGCTAACTGTTTTGGCAGGTGTGCCACAAATTAGCTCTACACCCTCCCCAAGTGCCACCCCAATCCCTTTCCTCTGTCCAACATGCTGCTTTGCTTTGTCCTCCCTACCCTGTGCTCCCTGCATGATCTGATGCTCTGCTCTCTGTCCTATCTACCACTGTCCTGCCTATCCCCTCCATGGCCTACTATGTGGTGTGGACAAAGGCTGCCTGTGACACTTGAGGCATCTATACTGCAGGTTTGCCACCCCTGCTCTACACTACAGAACAAGTCAAGCCAGCCAAAATGCAGGGTAAAAAGTACATGGGTTTAATAGGCTCTGTACACATTAACACACAACTTTGCCTGTAAGTGTATGTGAATTTTACCTGTTTCACTTTCAGTGTATCCTCATTCCCCCATCTCTTTTCAGTGTGGTTCCCCTTCCTTCTACAAAAGCTACTAGGCTCTTCTTGTGCGACTTGCAGGGAAATAGTATGCAGCGGTTTTTCGTGAAGTAATGCCTTGCAAATAGTGCCAGGCACAAATTTTCCAGGAAATTTGCACAGAAACAAGTAACAAGCTAGGAATGACTTGTTCATAAGCCTGGTATTTGGAGCCTTTTTTGAAAGAAAGATCTAAGAAATACACAGAACAGTTCCCATATATGACGGGGGAAAAGTTGAACTGCTGAGCTGTAAGGAGAAATAATTAGGAGATGGAAAACTAAGTGGGATACTGTTAATGCATTTCATCTATAATTATCTTAAACATTATACATCAAGCAGCTGTATGAATCGGTCTTAAAGGATAAAAAGAGATTCAGAAAGATTTAAATAAAATACAAAAACAACATCTTTGGAATGAGTGAAATAACATCAAAAGGAATGCGAAGGGGGAAAAAAGGTGCAAAATATTCAACAGGAATTGGGGCCTAGAAAACAGGTTCAGAAATATATGCTTTCACAACTCATCAAGCACCTCAACTTAAAGCTAAAGAGAATGTATTCCCAAAGCAGGTTACTGCATTAAACAGTATAATCTTTCCAACCAAGCTTGTTTTTTTTCTGTTTTCTTTTAGAAATTATATTATGATATGCCTCTAGGAAGAAAACTTTCTAGGACAAAACCAGATGCCAACAGAAGTGAGCAATGAACTAAAAATAAACAAAGGAACATTCCTAAAAAACAAAGAGGTCATGGCTGGGTGAGATACTTGGCATCAGAAATTAATACGGTTAAATGTTAATTCTCTTAGCTAAGTTCACTAAATCTATTGTGACATAAAACAAATATTTACAATTAATGCTACTAAAAGTAAGGATACAAATTAAATTTTTGAAAAGGTAGGTTTCTTTGTGAAAAAGGCAAAAATCTGAGGCTGAAAAAGAAAACAAAACTCCTTTGGTTCTTTCCCTCAGAAAGATTTCTTTTCCTTCAACCTGATTAACCCATTTGTATTAATGATTAAGTCTTTAAAACTTCCTTTTGATTTTGTTACAAGGTAATACACTAGAACTGAAAGACAGACTGCAATTAACACTGTCCCTTATTCTTCCAAGATTCGAAGAACCAAAAAAAGTAATTTTTCTTTAACAAAATGCCCTGAAGCAGTGGAGACCAAAAGATAAATAAGGGCTATTTTTGGTCTCTACCCTCTATACAGCTTTGTACTCTTCCCTCCCCTTAAGTGCCCAACAAAAATACATACATAGCTACTGTCTGTAGATGGCAGTTTCCACAGATAATATAAAATTAAAGCTGACTCTCCCCATTTTGGCTTTTATAAATAATAATAAAAAAAAACAGGGAAAAAAAAATGTCTCTTTGATAAGGCAACTTCTAAGAAAGGGTGTTTTAGTCTTTAATATAATTATTAAGAATAATTAAGCAGCACTTTTCTTTAGTATTATACAACAAAATCCAATGCAGCTTAACCTGACTGCAATAAGAAAAGAATTCCTAATCTTTGCCGCACTAGTATAATATTTCCACTATTATTAAATGAGACTGAAGGGCTGGTACGTACAGCCTATAGCATTCAAAATGCTGAGCATAACAAAGAACTCTAAATGAGAAGTGTAAGTACAGCGGAAATCCTTTCCATTTAGGCATGAATAAAATTTGATAGTGCTTCACCTGTAAGACATTACTAAGACAGCTGCAATGTCCCAACATGGGCATTCAGGGCAAAACTAAAAACTCATGAAGGGATACTGCAGTGTCCAACCTGACACACTTACTAAATAATCCATTTCTCATCTTGGGTATTGAGTGTGTCATGACTTTCATTTATTCTCCTGTGCATTTCCCTTGGGTGCAGTCGACTACAAAACTGTCATGTCAATAATGGTGACATTTTAAGAATCAGAGCATCCTTGCAACTTTAACGCTCTTTGCAGTGACTCAAATTTGTTGGACAACATTTTCAGAAGTATCATGGTGCTTGTTAAGATGTTGAAATATTTAAACTCGAGAACATCCGTCAACTGCTGAACAACCCCCCTTATTTCCCATTTTAAATTAGTGGAAATTGCCACAAGATTTTCTTTTCTGGAATTTGAGAGTCATGTCTTAATGCAAATAATTTTTAAAATGAGCAGAGATTAGAAAGTTCTAGCTGACAGTCTTTTGCAGACTCATAAGAAGGGATAACTTTAGAAAATGCATAATATAACTACGCTTGCTAAATGTACTATACAGTCTTGGATGAGAGCACAGCATGAAAAAGCTTCAAAATTATGTTTATGAACAGATTATGCATCCAACACCTTGAAATGGGTTAATCTGTCATTGTTAGTGGTGATGAATAACAATGAAAAACCAAAATGGCTTTTGACAAAATAAGTGGCTTTTATATTGTTCAATGCAGCAACAAAATTATTGTTTTTGTTCTTTTCCCTCCTTCCCACTTTGGGATTGTACATGGAGTAGGACAAATACTTGGGCCTGGTTCTTAAGCGAAAACATCAGAAGGGAACACAAAGTTTAACTGGGAACTCTCCGTTTATGTATACAAAGGGAAGTCAGTTAGAAGTGATAATCAGTCATTTAAAATACATTAAACAAAGCAGTTCTTACACAAATGGCACATGGAACTCACTCTCTCAAGATGCTGCTGTAGCAAAGAACTTTGCAGAAAACAAAGAATTAGACATTTAAATGGATAAGAACCTTCACACGGAAGCAGAATATAAAATTCACAAGCCATCATGCTTAAATCATAAACCAAACAATGAAATTAGAGATTAAGAAGAAACTCTTGCAGTTAGACTTCTAAGAGAACAGGTCCTGTACACATAAGCTAAGTACAGACAGCCAAAAAGCCTGAAGCTGAATTGATTCAATCTTCTCAGGTTAGTCTAAGCTGTATAGATTGGAGCAATAAACAAGTGAACAGACATTCACTTTTGATTCTGGAAATGCAATCAGTTGCCTGCAGTGACCCAGGCCAGAAGCTGGGGGTGCTAGAGCAAGCCTCCCTGCTCAGTTGGAGCAGACAGTTTGGACCAAGGCTAGTCCATCCACCCTGCAAGGAAGGGTTTGCGAGGAAGATGCAAAGCATCCTGGGATGCTGGGACTGAGTTAACTTGAATCTGGAGGGGTTGACAGGAGTTCAGCAAACCAATTTAACTTAAATCAGTGAAGTCTGCTATGACATCCATGCAGGTTTATCTTAAACCAGTTTCTGGCCATTTGGAAAGAGGTTTAGCGCACTGAACTTCTGCTGTGTTACAGATCTGAACCAGTTCCAATCACTTACACCAGATTACGTGCAATTTCTGTCCCTATCCATATGCTCTACCAGTAAAGCAGGGATGACAAACTCATCTGGCCCCATGGGCCCACAGCCCAGCCTTGCATACTACATCCAGTGCATGCCCTTGAGTAGTTGGAGTGGAGGCCATGTGCAGCATGGCACCCACTTGGCCCCTCCAAGGCTGTGCTGTATGTGGCAGCCACTCCACAACTCTGGGGCCATGCTGTGTGGGGCAGTTGCTGCACTGCTCTAGCGCCATGCTCGATTCTAGTCTGAAGCACCCTTTAGGCATTTAAAGTTACACCACTCCATGGCGGGTTTCTCTCTGCTCTGTGTTGCCAAACTTGTGTTCCATTAATGTGTGGCCACTCCCCAGAGATAAGCTAAGTTTCAGTCCTCCAGCATCCCAGGATAGTGTGCCTCCCCAAGGTCCTGCTCTGTGCAGACAAAATTGCCACTCCTTGAACTCTACCTGAAAATTTCCCATGGCACAGAAGTTGGTTGACCAGATCTCAAGGCACAGACCAGTCTGAAGGGGGAGGGGGAGGAAACAAGGTAGGTGGCCAGACTGGATCCCTGAGAGCTGGGGCTTCCTTCCCAGGGCAGGGCAGTAACTCCCCAAAAGTGCTTCCCCTCACTGTTCCCAGCCACCCTGAGAAGCATAACCAGCACCCTCAGTCCCCCAATCCCAATTTATCAAAACATGAGACCTCCTTTAACTTGCTTCCTCTTTATTTGATTTTTTAAAAAACTTTTTATTTTATCCTTCAGCGGCTGACTTCCTTCATTTCACCACATATACCCCATTCCCACTGCCTTTCAACCTTCCATCTCATTACCTACCCCCACATAGGTGTCAATTTCATTTTCTGCAGGTGGGTGCTTAAACATCTGCAAATGTGGCTCTGTGGGTGCTAAGCACCTGCTAATTTTTTTCAGTGGGTGCTTAAGCCCCGGAGCACTTGTGAATTGGTGCTTATGCATCCCCATTCCATTAACTCTCCAACTCCCACCTAACCTATGTACCCCCCCCCCCCTCCCCCCCACCCCCCCCCAACCCATGTTCCCCCCCCCCCCATCTCTCCAACCCACCTGCAACTAGAGCAGGAACAGAAGTCTGTTATGGCTTAGCAGCTCTCTAGTGGCAAGTCACAGCTGTGCAGGTAAAGGACACTCAGAGAAGGTTTTTAGCTTTAATGTGCAACTGCTGTAAACTTGAACTAGCAGTACCATGGATCAACATTTGAGTAGCAAAAAGTGCAAGGTGTAGTCAGGCCCTCAGAGCAGTTAAGTTCAGGGAAAAGAAAATCCCAAGTAATTAAGGCTGCAGAAACAAGCATTTGAAAATTCTGGAAATGCCAGAATTACAGTTGTACATGAAAACGTATTTAGTCTCTGTGTGTGTATACACTATAACTTAATTACATATTCTGCTATTCTGCTTTATTATGCAGATAAGTTAAGGAGCTGATTATGATGGGTAGGAAGTAGATGAGGTAAGGGGCTAGATGAAGAGAAAGGAGTTTCTTAGGATAAAGAAAGCAGCACAGCTGGATGCTCTCTCTCTGGCTTGGCACCACTGTTTCCATCTGATCCCTGCTAAATTCCTTAAATCCAACTTTTCAAAGCATGTACTACCTATCAAAATCCCTACTCTGAATCAGGAAGAATGGATCTGAAACTGGATCTCTCAGTCTTAGGCAAAAGTCTTAACCACTCGATTGTATGGTGTTTCAGGGAAGCACCCTCTCCATTTTTCATTGTGGACCTATTTCACTCTGTATAAAATAAAATACTTCACTGGTCACAGAGAATGAGAGTGACTCTACACACCTAGTCTCTACTAAGTAAATATGCACTGCAATTATAGCCTGCATGTAATTGGGCATATTTTCACACGGACCAAAAAAAAAAAAAAAAAAAAAAAA
>NW_017728992.1:67808220-67814988 GCF_001723915.1 Gavialis gangeticus
CCAAAAAAAAAAAAAAAAAAAAAAGATATATTCCTGACACAAAGGTTACTCTACCAAAATTCGAGTGCTTGCTCCAAAAGCACAGATGAGCTCAAATTTTACAAAGAAAAACACAAGTTTTTAAAAATATATATTTTGAAACAAAAGAGCCTTGATCTCAGAAATGGCTGAGCTGTTTTAACTTAATTTTTCCACAAAACATTTATGTGGTGAGTATCTACTCGGTAGAGAGGGGGTGGGGGGTGGGAAACCAAACCAAACCAAACCCCCAAAACCAGCACAAGCAGTTAAATTTTTCAAAGCTACGAGCAACTAAAACCAGGGTCATATAAAATGGCCTGACACTTCTCTTTAATGGTGTGCCTATTAAAATATTTTCATTTCTGCCTTCAACCAACATGATTAATTAACTTCAGGAGTCTCACTTTTGCCTATTTTTCCTTTTTAGGCCTTGATGGCTAGCTAAGTCTAAAAGGCGTTGCTATAAAACAAGTACCTGGGTACCGACGTGTTTTGATTTATAGCTGGAAAAACTTTTTTTTTTTTTTTTTTTTAAAAGGTTCAGCTAGGACAATGTTTTAAGACACTTTTCCCAAGCAAAAAGAATCATGGATGAACTACTGTTCCACAATTCGGCAATAATTGTGTTTTTCACACCTTGTAAAAGACAATCTGGCACATTGGCAAAAGACCACATTATACACCCCAGAAAAGCTATTCTAAACCGCCTGATATAGTTTAATAGGCAAGAGGAGTTACTTGTGACACTAAATAAAGCTATTTAGAAATGCTACTCTGAGTACTACACAGCTAAAAAGTCCATGTGTAGGGGAAGATTAGCACATACTGCAGGGAACAGATCTGAGATCTGCAGTTAAGTTTTATATACACACGTTTCTCATTATTTAAAGATCGTGCAATAAGAAAATATATTTTAATACCAACTGTTGATTTCTTATAAATTGGTTCATTATATAATCTTTATGCATTTGTTTAACAGTCACCCCTGCTGTTTCTCACATATTTAACCCTCTGGCACCAGGATCTTCAATATTCTGGTTGGCAATGAGTGCAAATTGGTAAATTTGATAGGACTCAAAAAATGTCCCTCTGATCTTACTGAGGATACAGCATCTTGGAGCAGAACCCCAGACTTATCTTCTATAGGAACAAATGGATTAATTTAAAAGACTTCAAAAAGTTTAAAACAGTGCCAAAAGCCAGCATTAAATCCTTGATGTAGAGATAGTGGGTAAAAGGAGAACTTCTAAAAAGGATATTTGTAAATGGTAAGTATTGTAATATTTACAGTGCATACTAATTCAAATTTGATAGCTTTCTTAATTAAGGCTGAGTATTTATGCAAATCATGTTGCACTTTGAGAGCCACTTCCCATTGAAAAGTCCCCCCCAAACTGTTTTCAAAGAGAAGTGACATTAAAATTCTGCAGAACAGCTTGATCATGTGAAAACAGCAAGATGTGCTGCCAACTGGAACACTTATCTTCAGAAGCTGATCCTGGATTTCAGTCTGGAATATGTCACTACCGCCTCTGGAAAAAAAACCTAACCAAAGCTGCTTATAATTCTTTTTATATTTCTTATGTACTCTATGTACAAAGAACATAGTTCATTCCCAAACCATCAGAAATGTGAGGCACTCGTCATTTTAGAGCTGTCTGCCCCATCTGCTGCAATTCTTGTGAATTATGCTTAATATCAGGAAGATATTCTATAACTATCCACCACAAGAAGAATCTCTCTCAAGGTTGAGTATTTTATGCAATATGGGAGGAGCGGGGAATGAAAGTATTCAGTTCTTCAGATCTCAGTATCATTTTTGATTAGTTAGTTAAAAGTCACACAATTGTTTCAGGAGTACAAGACCTACACACCTAAATTCAACAGTTGCCATTTCCCAACATTTTCCACGTATGATTATCCAAATTCCCCAGTTTCCTATACTTAGCATAGTTGGAGTTGGGACAACTCAGAGGCAACTTCCCAGCACAAAAACAAAAACACTTCTCTACTATGACAAAATCTATTTTCTTCTCTTAAGCTGGTGAAACCTCTAATGCTTTCACCTATTTTAAAAATCATAGCCTACTAACGTCAAAGAAACAGGAATTTAAATACCATCACAGACATAAGTATTATTCCAGACTGGCCTTTTTTAAAAGTTCATCAACTATAATAGTGATGTGCGATGACCTGTATCTTTTGAAATATTTAACACTGAAGAAAGTTTTCAAATCTGTGTAGTACATTGATAAAAATGACTCTAGCCTTAAAGTTACAAGGGATCACAGCAAATCCATTAATGCATCTACTTTTGTAAAACACCATCATCTTACCCTTAGACCTGAGCCACAGAAAAGCCATGGAAGGGAGGATCCACCCACTTTTTACATTAACTGTTTTTCAGTTACTAACAGGGTAGAACAGAATTGGATTTCAGCATCTATGTTCACTTATGTGGTTAACAGGTGGAGTTAATAGGCAATCCAATATACTACTGATTACACCAGCCACTATATATTTTCACTTGCAATAAAGGATTCAGCACCCAATGCTCATGCTTTTCATCCACCACATACAATTAACTCTGAACTAAGCATTCATGCTGAAACCAAAGAGGACATGTAAAAAAATTAAGTGCAAACTACCACCCTCAGCTGTCTGTAGAGCTCTTAAATTGTGTAAAGCTGCAGAACTGAGCATGTTTTGATTTGTATCGTTTCTGTGACAGGAAGGCAGACCTACAGCTATGCACTGAAGGATATCTTGAGGAATACCTAAATCCTCAAAATAAAATCATATTGGGCATATCTATACTACACTTTAGCTCTGCATGCTATGTTTGCTCTGAGTATGACTAATCTCCTGAAACAGAAGTAATGTAAATATCTTTTCGTGGTCCTAGATGTGTGCCAACTAACTCTCTAAGGAGAATGAGTGCATGTGCTTATGGATGCCCAGAGAGAGACTGAATTTTATGCGTTTCCCAAAGTATCATATTTTCTGGTGTATGAGATGCAGCCCCTAAAACATGATCTAAAACTAAGGTGAATTTTATACACCAAAGCTATGTACAGAGGGAACACAGAAAAGGGCAAGGTCAAAATATGTATGCCATTTTTATTTATTGTGAAGTTATAGTATATATGGTTCTCAAATTGGAAATCTTCCAAGTGAAAAACATCCAATTTAAAAATTCCAGCAGAATCAGTACATGGAAATTAAAGTCCACAGTAGAAAATGAACTGCTTGAAGAGGATAATACATATTTTTATACTGCATTAGCCATCTGATACTTCCTTGATAACATGATTATTTATTAAGGGAAAAAAATACTTCTGCACATACACAATTCCCACACATTTTATCTGGAATTCATGTATCTGAGAAGGGAAAGAAACCCCTGCCAGTACCATAATAAGTTAAAAGCTGAATTAGGAGTTGCCTACATGTGAACTGAAGTACTGCCTCAATTCTTATTTAGAATAGGCTGGTTTAAAAAGCCTAAAATCTGTATCAAACTCTAAAGACTAGTAAGCAATTTTCCTAACTTTGCAAAGTTTCAAAGAAACATCTTTCCAAGCACCACATGAAAAGCTTATGCTTCCACATAAAAGCCTATACATTTTTTTTTTTTTTTTAATAGAAGAGATAGCTGAAAATGCTGCATAAAAACTACTTTGTGGTTTGGAGGCAGTTCTTTTTGAAAGTTCAACTTTGAGAAGCCACTGGTTAAACTATTTGGGAGCAACTGTAACTTTCAGCAGATCACATATAGACTTTCAGTAAGCTTAAATTAGATCAATAGTGCATTCACACCCTTGGGAAAAAATGTTCACTAAAATAACACTAAAGTTCTAGTGAAGACAGCAGCGTAACTATGGTGGGGTGATCAGAGCAACCATCCTGAGTGCTCAGTGACCAGGGAGCCAGCAAACAGGGGCTGCAAACAGGGTAAGCAATTTGCAGGCCAGTTCATGGCCCCGGGAAGTGCCCTTCAGGTTGCCATGAGGAAGCAGGAAAAAAAGGAACCCTTTGGGGCCAATGAGCAATAAACAGGCCAGCTTCCAGGTGAGTTTGTTAGGGAAGGTGTGCTTGGAAGATGAGCAGTAAGAGAGAGAAGGCAAATAAAGAGACCTAGGGAAATGACTGAAGGATATCACAGTGTCAGAGCCACTGCTTCTGCTTGCACCTGTGAGGCTTCTGTCCAGAAAGGACTGCTCACCATCAACACTTCCATCCAGGTCTAAGTTTGGCACTGTGGGAACTGTGGCCTGATCCTTCCAGTGACAGCCAGGTCAGGGAGTGTCTGTGGTGTGAGTGTTACCTCCGGGTGTTACGTCTCAGAGAACAGGTAAGAGAACTGCAGGACGAGGTGGTGAGGCTCCAAAGCATCCTTCGCCACTAGGAGTTAATTGAGTCAATGCTGGAGGAGACCTCTAGGACTATGGAGAAAGAAATCCCAGAGGCAGTGCTCGAGAAGACAGACATGGATCCAGCCAAGAGGGTGGAAGCTGGAGGCTTGTGACTTCTGGCAGCAAGCAGAAATCTTCACCTCCACCTGCAGTGGTTTGTCTGCAGAAAAGATATGCAGCCCTAGCAGCAGAAGCAGAAGCATATTTCATTGGTGGAGGAAGATGGGCCAGGCCTTACACCGAGGTAGGGAGAATTGAGACAACCACCACCAAGAAGCAGCAACGGGTGGTGGTGGTTGGAGACTCCCTTCTATGGGGGATGGAGGGAGCCATCTGTTGACCTGACCTGTTGTCTCAAGAGGTCTGCTGCTTGCCCGGAGCCCAGATCAGAGATGTCATGGACAGACTACCTCCGACTACTACCCCATGCTGCTCATTCATGTGGGTGCCAATGATACTGCCAGGGGAGAACTTGAGCATATCAAAAGTGCCTACTGGGTTCTGGGTGCAAGGGTGAGGGGGTCTGGGGCTCAGGCTATGTTCTTATTGATCCTTCCAGTCAAGGGAAAGGGCCCAGGCAGGAGCAGGTGCACGGGACGTTCTTCCAAGAAGGATTGCTGGGAAGAGATGGGATCCACCTGATGAAGTGAGGGAAGAGCGTCTTCGCAGATAGGCTCACTAACCTAGTGAGGAGGGCTTTAAATTAGGTGTACCGGCGATGTATAATCTTGGACAAACAATTAGGGGGGAATATAAGAGTTTGCTTGGGCATGTAGGGATGAAGTCAGAAAGGCCAAAGTACAATTAGAGTTGCAGTTAGCAAGGGACCTGAAGGGTACCAAGAAGGGTTTCTACAAGTATGTCAGTAGCAAGAGGAGGACTGGTGAAAGTGTGGGACCCTTACTGAATGAGGGAGACACACCTGTGACTGAGGATGCAGAAAAGGCTGAAATGCTCAATGCCTATTCTGCCTCAGTCTTCACAGGCAGGGGGCTAGACTAGATGACCTCTTGAGGTCCTTTCCAACCCTATTTTTCTATGACTACTGTTCAACTGGGGGAGGAGAGGGGCGTCCAGCCACACTGCTATGCTGCTGACTACAGATATTTCAATTAAATATCGATTGCAATATTTCATTCAGCTTCAGGATAGAAAGCATAGGGAGCCATACTTTCTTCTAAACAACATTAATATTAAAGTTCAAAATATACCTGAAGAGCTGTCTTATATTATTAGTTGCATCACTGAAAGTAACATAACACTGAGCAGCACTGAACAGTGCTGGGTCACCCTCAAATATATTTGTTTGAACTAAGTAAGTGTAAATATTTATCCAGACTTTTCCAGAAACACACAGGGGAGCAAAATTAGGCTGGCAGTCTCAAAAAAAAAATGCTTCCTTGGTACTTTCTGCCTCTGAAATACCCTAGGAGGATATTTTCTTTCCAGTCTTCAGATAAAAACCCCACAGAAAACCCCCTAACCCCCCCCCAACAAGAAACAAAGATAAATGTGACAATGAACACAGCAACTCAGACTAGGAATTGGAAAGAAAATACACTAGTTTAAAAGGATAAAGAAAGTTACAGTTAAAACAAGGTCATAGTAGTTTTCATTTGACAACATGTAAAGGAAAAGGGAAGCAGGACTGAGATACTAACTTTTAGCAGAAGTGTTGATTGCAGCAAAAGCACATCCCATTTGTGCCTGCAACTTCATTTATCCCCATAGAGAGTTGGGAAAATGTCACTTTAGGGTGGGATACAGAAACTAAATTTTTTACATACTACAAATGACTGTTTTGTTGGGGGGGGTTGTTTGTTTGTTTGTTTTTTTAACAATTAGCAGAGGCATAACTAGAAATTCTGAAGCACTGAACAATGATGGTTTGAGAAGAGGTTGGAAGTGTCAGAGTTAAACTTTTCTATGAGCAGGCCACTTTGCTTCTCTAAATTAGCACCAGAACTGGTGCCTGACTACCTGCACTATTTATGCTATTGACAATCCTGGAACTCACAAGAGAGAGACCACTCTAGCTTTAATTCTAAAGACTGCCCCAGATTAAGGCCAAGGTTTAACTGTTGTATAGCTACTCTTGTAGCAGTGATCACAAAATAATCAGGTCTGATACTTTTGCAGGAGGGAAAAACAAAAGAAATCTACCATCTCAGCATTTAACTTCAGAAACGGGAACTACACAAAAATAAGAATTTTAGAAAGAATTACAAGATGGCTAAAGACTTGCAGGTGGCATGGGGGGCATTTAAAAATACCATAATCGAGATATAAGTTATATACATATAGAAGATAAAGAAAAAGCAAACAGACCAAG
>NW_017728992.1:67825306-67827949 GCF_001723915.1 Gavialis gangeticus
TTAGAAGCAGAAAGCCTGCCAGGGATTCAGCAGAGCTGCTGGACAATCAAGGAACAACAAGAGTATTCAAGGAGGATACGGAAATTGCAGAAAAGCTATATAACTTCTGTGTACTGATCTTCACTATGGAAGATGTTAGGGAGATTTCCATACTGATGCTACTCCTTCTAATGGAATTCTCTCAAACTAATTTGGTACAGGTCTCAAATTAAGGTGTCAGTAGAAGAGTTTACAGAGGAAACTGATAAATTAGACAGTGGCAATTCACCAGTACCTGATGGTATTCATCCAAGAATCTTGAAGACGCTCCAACAGAAATTACTGGCTCTAGTAAGTAACCTATCATTTAAAACAGGCTGTGTGCTGGAGGGTAGCCATTGTAAGGCCAATTTTTTAAAAAGGGCTGCAGAGGGGATCCAGAGAACTACAGACCAGTGAATGTAACTGCTGTTCTTGGCAAGCAGGTAGAATGCCTAATAAGCAAAACTGTCCATCACATACTAGGACTGGGAAAGAGTCGACGTGGATTTTGTTAAGGCAGGTCACAGCTCACAAATCTAACTAGAATTTTTTGAAAACATCAACAAGCATCTGGATGGTCTAACTGATATATAGTGTAGCTGCCCTTCCAAAATGCTTTTGACAAAGTCTCACACCAATGGCTCTTACTGAAATTAGGTCATCATGGAATAAGTCTACTTGTGGATCAGTAACTGGCTAAAGAACTGGAAGCAAAGAGTAGGTATTTAGTCTCTCTCAGTGAAGCAGTGGGGTACCCCAAAGGTTTGTGCTATTTAAAATACTATAAATTATTTGGAAAAGGGTTGGGGGGAAAGGATGACTAGTGAAATCCCCAAAGTTTGTGGATTGTTAAAATTACTGAGTGGTAAAAAACAAAGCTGACCTTGAAGAACTGCAGAAGGATTTCATAAAACTGAATAAATGGACAACAAAATGGAAATGACTTTTAATGTCTGAAAGTGTAAAAGTGAAATGGAAGGCAGGGCAGGGTAGCACTTTAATGCAAAGTGATGCACGTGAGAAAACCTGAGATGCATCCACAAAATGATAGCTTTTATTTTAGTTGTTCCTACTCCAAAAAAGATAGCTTGGAATTACTGTCTTCAGAAAACTGTACACAACAACCCAGTGTTCAGCAGTAGTCAGAAAGGCAAATAGAACACTACGAATTAAGAAGGGGTCTCCCCTGATTCCTTCCAAAAGGAGGAAATGGAAGCCAAAAAGATGCATAGAAGGGCAACAGGGATAATCAGCAGCCTACAGAAGCTTCCATACAAGGAGAGACTAAATAGGCTGGGACTCTTCCACTTAGAGAAAAGATGATTGAGGAGAGATATGACAGAGATCTATACATTAATGAACTGTGTGGGAAAAGTAGATAGGGATTTATTTATTTACCATTTCTCAATACAAAAACAAAGGGACATACAATCTAATTTCTAGGGAGTGGTTGAAAAAACAGAAGGAAGTTCATTTTAACACACTTGTAATTAATTTGTGCAACTTGCTGCTACAAGATGGAGAGGCAAGCAGCTAAACCAATTTTGAGAGGATTATAAAAATTCATGCAGAATAGGCCCATTAGTGGATATTTGACATATTGGTAAATCTACTACACCCAAGTTAAGACTTCCTAGGCCTCTAAATGCTAGAAGCAGCAAGAAAGAGGGCCAGGAGAGAGACAGATCAGTCTGGATAGGACTCTTATAAATACTGCCCCGCTTAACATCTGCTCTCTGCTTAGACAGACCTGTGGCTTAACCCTGTATAACATTTCTTATTATCGTATAATAAGTCTAACTGCAAAAGGAATCTAAAAAGTGTATATATATATTTTAAGGAATTGTGAAAGAAACCAAGTTAAAAGTGCATTGTATAAAGCCTTTACTGACACTTTTTTGGAAATATGTAATCTCATTTTTGAAATTTTAAGCTACACTTGCTTCCTACACATATACCCTTCTTCCTGAGAGCACGCCGCTACTCACCAAGAGGAATCAGTATTTTAATTACACTAACTTTCTTATATATACCAGATTTTTTTTAAAGTTACACCTAAAAAAACTCTTGAGAAACAATCCAGATTTGAAGAAATAGTGAAACTTTGAGGATATTTTGAACATAACGAATTTTTACAGATGTTTCTTAGTCAACAAATAAAATAGTTTTAGTTTAAGCAAGATAAAAGTTTTATTCCGTGCAGAATTCCAGAGATTGAACCCTTTTTGGAAACCAGATGTCTTTGTTACTCTGTAGACAAAAATTTAGTAAATGTAAGACTGAAATATTTGAAGAAATCTTTGAGCAACTTCAACTTTGGTACGTGAAAAGGAAGGAAGTATTTTTTTTTGGAAGAAAGAAAACAATTTTAATTTTATATTTAAAGTTTTAGAGATAACTCAGAGGAAATTAAAATGATCCTTTTTATAGCATTTACCTGTGTATTCCTAAATCAAAGATGGACATAAAAATGAAGTATGCATAGTTACTTTCTCAATAAAACTCTCTCAAAGGTGTCTGGAATGGGCATTTCATAGCTGCCCTCTAGCATGATTTCATGCAAAAATTTATTTTTAAAAGACTTGGGAAAAATGTGCTTCCTCCCCACCCCCCCACCCCTGC
>NW_017728992.1:67828039-67860892 GCF_001723915.1 Gavialis gangeticus
CCCCACCCCCCCACCCCTGCAAACTGTTCGCCTATAAAGGAAGCTCTAATTTCTGAAAGGCAAGCAGCATTAGCACAGGACTGGCTATTATTGCTAGTGATGCAGCTTTCTTCTGGACATTCAAGTCCATAATATAAGAGCAGAACTCTTATTTTATGACCAGGAAGTACCAGAAAAGATTTCCTATGTAGTGAAATATTTTTGCTGACCACAAAATATTCTAATGAAATGTTGTAACTTTACCAAAAATGACTAATATCAGAAGCTGCTTTTCAGGACTCTACACTGGACTTCTTCAAAATGGCTCAGAAAACATAATTATTAATTGACCTGAAGGAGAATGCATTGCATTTGAAAGCTTGACTAAGTTTATCTTAACTATGCAGTAGGTTCAATAAAAAGGTATCACTCACAAAAATCTTTGCCTTTCACACTATTACATTTTGCTACTTCTGAATGATACCAATATTATTTTTAAACACCTGCTGGAAACAAGGCTAGATAGTGACCCTGTTGAGGCACTAGACAGAGCCCCTACACTGATCAAGGAAAGTGATCAGCCTAGTAGCCCTTCTTTGCTCTTCTTCCAGTTGGAGTTCATCTCTCTTGAATATCAAGTGATCAAAATTGCACACAGTATTCCAGATGAAGTCACCCCAGTACCTATATAATGGTATTAATACATCCCTACTGTGACAGGGAAGACATTGATCAATGCATTCCTAGACCACATTTGCTTTTTGACCCCCTCAACCTACTAGTTGCCCCATGGCCAACTAGTATTTCAAATCCTTCTGCTTCTATATAGTTCCCAACTGACGAATTCTTAGCTTATAGTAGGAATTCTTATTAGTCTCCAAATGTACACCTTTGCATTTTTTACTATTTCATCCCAGTTCTGTTATTCCTGTCCTCAAGTTCCAAAGGCATTTTCTCTATATAATATTCTTTGCAAGGTCTAGATCAGCCGCACTTTTGGCAATTCTTTATTGATCCAATTTTTGGTAATTAAGTGCTGCTAGGAAGTCCTTTTTCTATTCCATATAGATTTTCTGCCTACTTCTAATACTTTTCCTGAGGTGGTCATTCATTCACTTAGCCCTTCCCTGTATGACTTCCCCCCACTTGCTTGACAAATCCCTGATAGTTTGGCACCTTTAGCTGGGCACCTCTGAGGCAATTACAAGCCTCCCCTACATATGAAGTCCCAAAGTTCTTCAGTTCAGTTGATTTGGCTAATTCCCTTAGGTCAAAGTTTGCCCATTTGAAATCAAGAACCCCAATGACAGGGGTAACTTTATTTATCATCCAATGGAATTTAAACTGAATCAGATCACAACTCCATTTAAAGTTATTTTCCATGGCCAGCTCTCCTTTGAAGTCCTCATTACTAACCAACAAATTAATTAACCAAAGTCTAAAACAGCATCATTTCTTATTGATCCAAACTATTCAGTGGGGAAAAAAAAATCTGTTGGCAGTCGCTTCCAGCATTCTCTGAGAAGCTTGTGTCTCCTACAAGAATGAAATCTGAGCAGAATTGACCTTTAATATTGCAGAAATTTCTGTACACACCTAAATATGACTCTGGTTCTGTAATAGATTCCCAGCACTACCCCTATAAAACTTCTCTGACTAAAGTGATTTAGACTCAGACAAACTGTTTTATCCGTATAATTTCTTCTTATTTCTTTACTGTCTGTTGCATCATTAACAAATAATGCCACCCTCTCTCTCTCCCTCTTTTTTTGCTCTTTCTTCAACAGTACCAGACACAACTATGTTTGTATGCCAGTCCTAACGCTTGTCTACCCTAGTTTTGTTACCCCCAAAATAACCCTAGCGCATTATCTCCAGAACCTCCACATCCTGCACCATCAGTTTAAGTTCTTCCATTTAGCTGCCAAAGCTCCTTGAATTAGCATCCTAACATTTCGACTACATAAGACCACACTCAGTTCCTTACTGAGATTTATGCAGACCTTTCATTACCTCACACACAACTTGTTTTTTATCAATATTAATACTTACTTTCTCCTTGCTGTCCATTCCTCCAGCCAATGTTTTTTTAATTCAGTGGCATATCCTTGTTTACCTGATTTTCCTCACAGTATGAACTAAAATTACTTTGAGAACTTACTGATGTACAAAATAGCATTCAATACATTTTGCCCTTGCATGGATCCTACAGTATGTAAATTTGAAGTTCACACTGGGTACAAGATATGTCAAACTAAGATAAATAATCCTGGCATTACCCATCCACTTAATTCTCACTGTAGACAATTAAATGGCAGGAACTGCTTCAGCTTTAAAAAAAAAATTCATTTAACATGTAAAGAAAACATCAAATCAGTCTACTACTTAGATATTTCCTGTTGATAAAAGTCATCAACTGAAGCCAAACAGTCATCTGTTGCCTTTACAATGGAAAAAAGGTCATAATTAAATGTATACTACTCTCTTGAAAAGCTTTTTCATACAAGATTCCATTAATCATTGCCAATGCTTACTGAAAGTACCTTTGGATTTTCATAATTTATAACAAGTTATTCAAAAATTACAGTAACAAGCAATGCAGGATGTTTCTAGGACATTAACAATGTACTTCATTATCACTCACTGAATGGAAACATTTACTAGACACATTTGGGGTTCAATCCATCTCCTACTGAAAGCCTGTGGTAAAATTCCACTTCTGTGGAAGCTGGATCTGGTCTCTTACTCCAACTTCTCTTTTTTTTTTAAAAAGTGAAATAACTGGAAAGAAAAATGCAGGAAGAATGCAAGCAACAAAGAAAAATAAATATTTTATGAACAAATATTCAGTTTATATCTAGTTTAAAAAAAGATAATAAACAGTTGTTGTTCAAATTTATCCTTTTAAAGTATCTTATGCACATCATGACCTCATACGGCTGAACAAATGTGTTCATATGGCTGAATAAATGTAGAGGAGTATTATAATGACCAGGTTTTTCCAGTGATTGATTTCTATGTTATCTATTATACAGTACAGAGTCCAACTTCACTTTTCAGTGTGTGTAGGCAGATGGTTGTTCTTTTAATTGAAAGGCTGCCTATAGATAGAGGCCAGCATTTTATAAAGTTGCAGAGAGAGCTATGATTTTTAAAGGATTCTCTAGACATGCAGAACATAGCACAGACGACATCATATCTTGAATAAGTCATAAAAGAACATGAAACACAAAAAGATATTATTTTTCAGCTCTTAAAACTGACAGACACTTTTGGAAAGCTATTATTTTCACAAAAGTTTGCCACCATTTATTGGAATTTAGACTTGATTTTATTTAAAAGTAAGTAAGTATTTGTACAGAATTTTTGAATTAAGCCTCTAAATTTCTGCTAAACTCAATAAATTGAATATTTTTAAGTTAAAAAGCAGACAGTAGAAGGTACATATACAATTGTTCCTTAAAAAATGGATTAGATTCTGTAGCTAAAAAGAATACCAAGTGCAACAGCCCAGGTCAGCATCTCACCGTGGTTGTCTGCATATTTCATTATTGGAAGCATTGAGCTGTTAAACAAGAGTACATGCTTTGTAGTGCACAATAACAGTATGTTGGATTATAATATCTGAAATAGAAGCATTGTTCTCTACTGCAGGTTTTCCACATCTTACTTCTCTAGGTATTTTTAGATAACTTGAATTGGGCTTTTTCTACATTATAATTAGGCAAGAAGGATGCTATAATTATCAATACTACACTTAGCGAGGTAAGTGCCAAATGCTCTTATGTGCTATCCTTTATTTTTAGTACCCACAGCATCCTAGTACAATATTATTTATTATACAATCATAGAAAATTAGGGCTGGAAAGGACCCCAGGAAGTCATCTAATCCAAACCCCTCCTCAAAGCAGGACCAGCACCAACTAGATTATCGCAGCCAAGGCTTTGTCTAACTGGGTCTTAAAAACCAACAAGGATGGAGATTCCACAGCCTGCCTGGGTAACGTAGGTGTTCCAGTGCTTTACTATCCTCCTAGTGAGAGTTTATCCTAATATCTAATGTAAACCTTCCTTGCTGCAACTCAAGATGATTGCTCCTCTGTTCTGCCATGTGCCACCACTGAAAACAAGCCACGTTCATCCTCTTTTGAACTCCACTTCAGGTAGTTGAAGGCTGCTTTTAAATCCTCCCTCAGTTTTCTTTTCTGCAGACAAAATAAACCCAGTTCCCTCAGCCCCTCCACAGAAGGCATGTGCCCCAGCTCCCTCACTATTTTTGTAACTTTCCGCTGGACTCTCTGCAATTTGTGCACATCCTTTCTGTAGTGAGGGCTCCTAAATTGAACGTGGTACTCCAGATGTGGCCTCACCAGTGCTGAATAGAAGGGAATAATCACTTCCCTTGATCTGCTGGCAACACTCCTACCAAACGCAGATCAGTATGCTGTTAGCATTTCACAACAAGGGCATACTGTCAGATTCAGTTTCTTGTCCACCGTAACCTCCAGGTCCATTTCTGCAGAGTTGCTGCTTAGCCACTCAGTCCCCAGCTTCTACTAGTACATGGGATTCTTTCATCCTAAGTGCAGAACTTTGGATTCATCCTTATTGAACCTCAGGAGATTTCTTTTGGTCCAATCCTCCAATTTGCTGAAGTATCTCTGAATACCAGGCCTAACCTTCAGTGCATCTACTACTGCCCCTACCCTGGTGCCATCTGCAGGCTTGCTGAGGATGTACTCCATGCTATCTTCCAGGTTGTTGATGAAGACATTGAACTAAACTGGTCCCAGGACTGACCCTTGGTGTCACTTAATACCAGCTGCCAACTAGACATTGAGCCATAGATTACTACCCTTTGAGCCCAATGATCCAGACAGTTTTCTATCTACCTGTAACAGGTCCACACCCCACGGGTGGCTGTGATGCCCCTGGTGGCTGTATGGTTCCTGCCCTGCTCTGTCTCTAAGGTACCTTCCCTTTGGTTTTGTCTGCCCTGCCTTGATATTCTTAACAAAGGGAACCTGCCCACAGGTCTTAGAGACAGTCTTGGTCTATTTTTCTGCCAGTGGACTCCACCTCTCAGACCCTGCTAATCTCAAACAATCCTTCTCATTAGGCCAGCCCTGCTGGCACACGTGCCTCAGGGCACCCATCATCTTATGGGCTATTCACGGTCTCCAACCTCCCCTAAAACCATGCCCATACCTCACAGATGTTCCTAGTTCTTTATACCAGAGGGGACTAGGCCCTTATCTCCTTGCCTGTAATTCAGACCTCTGTACCCCTATTAATCTCTATCCCTCTTGGGCTCTAGGCCCTTTCTACTCTCAGCCCCCTCTAGAGGTGTGGGTTCACTGGCCCTGTTTAGTCTCTGTCCCTCCTGGCCTCTGAGCCCCTGGCCCTTGCTACTCTCTGCATCTTCTAGGGCTCTGGGTCACTGGCCCTGTTGATTCTCTGCCCCTCTTGGGCTGCAGGAACACTAGCCTCATCTATTCACTGGCCTTCTTGGGCTTTGTGCTCACTGGCTCGCTCTCTCTCTGCTCTATTTAAGCACTGCTGGGACCCTCACATAACCCTAACAGTCCCAAACCCAAACTGCTGGTCAAAACTCAAACAAAACATAAGCACTCTGGCTCTAAAAAAAACCAAACCAAGCTGTATAACAAGCTTCTTCCCTGCTCTAGTACCTATCCCCCTTGCAGCAAGTATTCAGTGCTTTACTGGTATTATCAGAGCATTCCAGGAGTCAGCCAAGTCCCCTGCTACAGCTTTCCATGGCAGGAGCTCTTTACTCTGTAGCTAGCAGGGCAAGACTTCCTGCCCCATCCCATCATGCGACTCTGCAGACACTCACAGGAGTTTCCCTTCTGTGCTTGATGACATCTGCTCTCCCTGGTAGGACTTAGCCCAAGCTGTCTGCAGTCCACTGCTTCTAGGCTGTCTCCCTGCCTGCCTTTGTTTGTTTTATTGTTCTGCCTCCATTCCCTGGGTGAGTTACCTTCCCAGGTTTAGCCTCTACCCATGATTTGCAGTCTGTCTGTTCACCAGCAGCCAGTTCATCAGCAGCTAGCTTTTGCCTAGCTGCCAGTCCTCTGATTCAGCTTATCCTGCTACACTTTCTCCCTAATGTAACAGGAGCATTCTGGCTCCCTGTTAGTCCACCTTACAGTCAATTCATCCCTGATAGTTCCTCATCTTGCTTGCAATAATGTTGCAAGAGATGTATTAAAAGCCTGGCTACAGTCAAGGTACATCATGTCCACTGCTCTTCCTATATCCAAAGAGCCAGTCATCTTGTCATAGAAGGCAATCAGGTAGGTCAGGCATGGCTTCCCCTTGGTGAATCCATGCCGACTGTTCCTAATCACCTTCTCCCCCAAGGGCTTAGAAATAGATTCCTTGAGGACTTGCTCCATGATTTCTCCAGGGTCTCAAGTCAAAAGCTGTCTCCTGGAGTGGATACCTAGATGACTTTGTATGTTCAAAAAGCCAAAGACAACTTCATTTACTAATGCAAGAGAGATCATTCAAAAATCTAATTCTAATTTATTTACGATTTGCTGCTATCCACCTGATATTCATTTTGGGGATGCTAACGCATCTAGACCTCATCTTCCAAGTTTCTTTTAAATGTATATATACAATGGAAAGAATGCCAAAGTGTCATCTGGTACTCTGGGGTCAAATCTCAACTTTAACAAAGATACAGATACAAAGACTACAGGATGCGGTTCAAGTAAGGTTGGGTAGGTTAGATATTAGGAAAAATTCTCTCACTAGAAGGGTAGTAAAACTGGAACAGGTTACCCAGAGAGGCGGTAGAATCCCCATCCTTGGAAGCTTTTAAGACCTAGCTAGACAAAGCTATGGCTGGGATGATCTAGTTGGGGATGGCCCTGCTTTGAGCAGAGGCTTGGACTAGATGACCATCTGAGGTTCCTTCCAACCCTAATTTCCTATGATTCTATGATTTGACTGGTCAAATAAAAAGTTTGGTCAACTGACTGGTCAAGTATCAGACACAAATTGTAAACATTTGCCAATAGGTCCAAATAATACACAGAAAAAGCACAAATTTTCCATTAAATGTATCAAAAAAATTAAATATTATAATTCTACTAGGAAAACTACAAAAGATGTGGTTTTTCTTGTAAAATTGCTATAATCTTTGATCAGTCAAAAATATGCAGAGGTCAACTGACAATATTTGACAGGTCAACTGACCAGCTTGCCAACCCTAGGTTCAATAGGTATCTGTAGGCAAACCACTCTGTAACAGTGATCATAATATAAGCACATTCAACATTTTAGCAAGAGGGAGTCCATGCTGAAATATCCACCATGCTGACACTGAGCTTTAGCCAAGGAAATTATATAAATTGAAGTTATAAAGAAGTTAAAAGGAGCAGTCAAAAAATGTAAACGGCCTGGAGCCTGTTTAAAAGCACCATACTAGAAGCTCAATAAAAGTGTATACTGCAAATCAAAAAGGGTATAGCATACAACCCAATAAAATCCCTGGATGGTTTAATAGCATTAAGGAGTTTATCAAAGGTAAAAAGTTATCTATCATTCAAAAAGTGGAAGGAAGAAAATAGGAAAGCACACTCTGGCAAATCAAATGCAAAAAACATAATAGGGCGGGCCAAGAAAGAATTTGAGGAATGTTTTATAAAAAAGAGACTAAACAATAAGATTTTAAAAAAATACAACAAACAGAAAGCCAGCCAGAGAATCAGTGGGACCATCTGATAACCCAGGTGTAAAAGGTAGCCATAGAAAAGAAGCCAAATTAATTCTTTCCATGTGTCTTTACTACAGAGGATATTTGGGAAATTCCCACAAAGGATCATTTCTTCCCAGGAGATGGATTTAAAGGGTTAAATCAAATTGAAGTGACAATAAAAGGACGTTTGAGAACAAAATCAATAAATTCAACATTTGTAAGTCAATGAGGCAAGTCCATGAGTTCTGAAGGAACTAATACGTAATTGCAGAACTGCTGGCAATAGTACATAAGCTGCTGTTACAAAGAGCCTCTGTGCCATAATGCTGGTGAGTTGCCAACATTAACACCCATTTTCAAGAAGGGCTCCAGAGGTGATTCTTGGAACTACAGACCAGTGAGTCTCACTTCTATTCCTGGCAAATTGACAGAATCCATAATAAAGAATAAAATAAAATCAGCAGTCACATAGGTCACCTCTACATGTTACAGGTATTGCACAATTAACCGGTTAATTGCACAATTACTTTGAGACCAGCTACATGTGCAAAATACTTATCACACCATAAAAAGTGGCACAAGGGCTGAGACATGAGGGTCATGTGGCTGGGATCTGTGCTTGGGGTGAAGGCAGGCTGCGGCTGTGGGCTGGGACTGCGCCGGGCTCTTCCCAGTGGGGATGAGGGCTGGGCCAGGCTGTGCCTGGGGCGGGTGGCAGCAGGACTGGGAGGGATGGTTACGGGGTGGGGGGGGTGGTGCTACAGCCCCCCTCCAAATTCACTGCAGCCCCCACAACCTCCCCTCCCAATGCCATCACCACCCAACCCAAGCATAGTCTGGCCCCAGCCTGTAGCCAACCCTCACTTCATACGAAGATCCTGGGCACACAACCCCCACACCCTCCTGGGGTACATGCAGGGCAGGAGCCACCACCCCCTTCATGCACCGGGTACACCCCTGGACAAGCCACTCACGGCTCCATCATGTGCCTTGATCTGCCCCCCCCCATGGCCCTTCCTCCACAGACTTGTGCTGGGGACGGACACACACACACACACACACACAGATGCGTGCACACACACGCAGCTCCCCCAATTATTTTTTTCTTTCTCCACCTACATATCTGGCTTCAAATTTGCACGCGTAACAGGGTCTTATTGCCTGTTGCTGGGAGCTCTGTCAGCTGATGAGGCTCCCAGCTGCAACGGTGTACCATGCCCAGCTGGAGCTGGAAGTCCCACAAATGAGGGGACTCGGCCTCAGCAGTTGCCAATTCTGGGTCCTGGTTAGAAAAGGTACAGACGGGGTAGTCAAGGTGAGGGGTATGTATGGAGCAGCTGCCATATTGGAAGCATCTCAAAAGTCTAGGACTTTTCAGTTTGGAAAGGAAAGGACTGAGAGGATATGTGATTCAGGTCTATAAAGTCATACAGGGTTCTGGATTAAATGAATAGGCAACTGTTATTCACAAATCCCAGAACACAGGAACAAGTGGGCACCTACTGGAATTAACAGAAGGTAGGTTTAAAACAAAAGAATAGGAATTACTTTTAAACAGTACAAAGTTAACTTGTAGATCTCACTGCTGCAGGAGGTTATTAAAGCAGGTACATTAGGTTGGAAAGTAATTTAAACTTGAATCATACTACCTTAATTTAGACAATTATTGCATTAAGAAGTCCTTTAAGTGGTTTTTATTTAGTTGCAACAAAAAGTTACCACAGTTGATTTGTTCTTAAATGATGTTCACTATTTAACTCATTGTGCATTACAATCATAATTTACCCAAAAAACTAACATATTCAGGGAATTATTTCAATGTTTTTCTAGTTTTAATGAGAAATACAAACCCACTGATTCTAGCCACCAGCCAACTCATTCTTGAGCATCAGAAAAGATACATCTATCTGATCTTTAAATTTTTGTATTTATTAGTGGTGCATAAAGATATCAATTATAGCATATAAAAGCTTAATGTAGAACTTAACCTGTTTGGGAAGACATTCCATTACCAGCAATAAAGTTTTTAAGTACTGCAATTCGTCTCTATTAATTAAAACAGTCAGCTATCATCTTCACTTGAATTTCTCTCAAGATTATGTTAGTGGTAATATGGTACAAAATCTGATAAAACCATTTTGAAATGGCTGTTGATTACTTAAGCCAACTGTGCTTAGAACACCATGTTGATGACAAGCTTTTGAAGAAGGGGACTGTGTTTTTGTTTTGCGTTTATACAGAGTGCAACACATTCAAGTCAGTGACCCCAAAGATTGCTACTGAGCTCCTGAAATTTCTAACCACCCCATCTAACTGAAATTTGGTTAAGTTCCCCTCCAGCACAGTAAAACTCAGGCTCAGGTAACTTAAACATACCAAAACTAATGCCAGACAGATTGAAACCCTGGACTCTCAAAGTACACAATCTCACACTTATTTAACCCATGTATTGCGGTGTTCAGGTCAATCTGTAGTAAAACTGACCCAGCATAGGAACTTATTATATATAAAATTATCCATATTATTTTTAAACAGGTGATGCAGGGCAGAGGTAACCAACCTGTGACACAGGTAGTGTGGCATGTGGCAGATTGAGGAGGGGATAAGCAGCACAGTAGCAGATAGGGGAGGGAGCAAAAAATCAGAGCAGCAGATCAATCAGGTGAAGGGGACTGAAGTGACACTTACAAAGGGGGAGAGGCTAGTTTGTTGGACACTTGCCAAAAAGGTTGGTTCCCACTTATGGAGAGGATCCTATGGGTTGACAGGACTGCAATATATACATTAATACTCATTTTAAAAACACTAACTACCAAATAGTAGCAGTATAAGCTTTTGAACTGATAACTAAGATGCCCAAGGCAAAGTTCTTATACTTGTAAAATAAAATTGAAAAAGAAAGCAAATGGAAGCCCACTGAGCACTCTCATTTTATACTTTAATCTTTAGCAATTGGTGATAGAAGGTTGTTAATCCTATCATTTTAAACTTTAAGAATATTACAATCTTTGCCTTGAAGGTGATACTGTATACTTTTCTGTGAATCTTCAAACTTAAAGTATGAGGTGCCTTATATTTTAGAGCTATTCAACTTCAGCAACATTCCTTCAAATAGTGTTGTTATATATCATTTAAAGAAAAATTCCAGTTCATTAGCTCAGGGTTCAGCCACCTTTCAGTAACGGGGGGCTGAATCAACACAAATAGGTCAAAAGGAGGGCCAGAGCATATAATTTATCATGGGGCTCTTCAACAGCAATGTGACAGTGGGTGGTTCCTTCACAAAGCACATATACAAGGACTACAGAACTTGCACCAATGTCTTGCATCTTCTCAGTAGTGGGAAATATGCATGCAGCACCCACTAGAGTAACCTCCATCCCCCTGGAAACTGTATGGAAGAGGCTGTCTTCAGTCCTGCAGACCAAAGGTATGTTTGGGGCAGGCAGCCCCTGCTCACACACTGACTGCAGGCAGGCCCCCCTGCACTTCAAATCACAGAAAAAGTTGCCAACCCATATGGATAGACCGTAAAAAAAAAGCAGCAGCTAAAAATGCTTCCCTCTAAAAGTCTAAAAAAATTGAGCTGTCCATAAAACAACTAAGAATCTGTGAGCTTCTTTGAAGATCTGTCACAGGAAGAAGGCTAGATGCAAGTGTTGATAGACAAAAAGCAGAGCAGTGCCACCTTAAGTCTGAGAAGGAACACAGCTTGGTGCCCTGCAAGGCATTAGGGCTTTGTGGCCCATGGGGTCCTCCTCAGTACCCCCCCTTATCCTCCCCATATCCAGCTACATGCTGCCTCTGCAACCCATTGCCTGTAACAGCTGGCCGCATAGAAAGCAGGCAGGACCATGTGACCCAGGAAGTCTAAGGCACCAGTAAGGACAGGGAGGGGGTGATGCAGCTGAGAAAGCTGTACAGCAAGGTGGAAGTGGTCCGTGTCAGAACAGGGGGAGCAGGACCAGTAGAAGTAAGGCTGGCGGGTGGGCTGGGCTGGGGGCAGCATGATGCAATCAGGGTGCCGGAATAAGTAAAACATGTCACTAAAAATGTTGTTGTTAGTAAGAAGTTTACAGATTCTCGTTTAAAAATTTTTCTTGAGTTGGCAACTACACCCACAGAGTGCATCCAGTTGCTGCAACTGAACACGCACAGCACCAAACTGATCACTACCCAATTGCTCTGCCAGTCCATGTCTGGTTACTGACTTACTGGAGCATCTAATCCTAGTCCCTGTTGTTGCAGCTGCCACCCAGTGCCCAGCACACGAAGCTCTAGGACCCAGGAGACAGAGGAGCATCCTAAAGCACAATGTACTTCTGGGTATATGAAAGAGCTGGGAGTGGCTGCATGCGTGTGCATTCTGCAACACATACCAGATAGCAGCTACCAGAGCAGGCACTGGGACAGCGTTCCAGCGTGTTCCAGACCAGCCTAGCACTTGGTTGTTTGACTCCAGATGCATGGAGAAACTGTGACCACAGCCACCATGGCTCTTCTACAGATCCAAAAGCATGCTGTGCTTCAGGATGCCTCTTTCAGTCTGCTGGGTTCTAGAGCTTGGTAAGCCACTTAAAAAAAGCTTGGTGGGCCAGCTTTGACCTATTGCTGCATGCTGCCAATTCCTGCTTTAGGCCAGAGGTGCTCAACCCCCAGCCTATGGGTCAAAGTAACAAGCAGAGCCCCAGCATCCAGCCCACAGGGCTCCCCTGGGTTGGTAAATTTGGTGGCAATGGAGCGGTGGAAATTAATACTGCCACCCCTCCGACTGCCAAATTTCCATGCCCTGAATAGCTGGGTTGGGGCCAAGACTTGTCTCCTCCCCCAGTGTGGACAGGTCCAGGCTGGGACGTGCTCCCTTCCCCCCGTGGCTAGATCTAGGCTGCTCCCCACCCCACCTCTGTGTAGCCAGACTGGGGCCCACCACATCTGCCTCGTGCACCAGATTGAGCCCATTGGCCAGATCCAGCCCACAGATGGATGGAGCATTGCCCAGCCAGCTTGTGGGGCAAAAAGTTGAGCACCACTGCTTTAGACAAATGCTTGAAAGCCATATTATAGAAAGGCTAGAGAAGGTTAACAGCATTTTCTTAAGAATAAAATCCCATTTTCATGAACTCCTAATATAAAAACTCATTCTTAAATTTAGATTCCACAACTACATCAGAGATGTCAGATGTAAAATAACTGGCTCCAAAACACCCCCAAAAACCTATTTCAAAGAAGATCCAGAACGTTCCCTATGCAACGTGAGTGCGTCTACACGTGCCCTTATAGCATCGTTGTTACTGAGCTGTCATTTAGTACTTCCTTTTAGAAGTAATAAGTGATGGTGCATAACAGCCTGTACTGTGCTGTGCCAGTGGCACATGGTTATTTTTAGCCGCTATGTTGCCATACCAATGTGGTATAGCAAGGGAGTGCGTTGCCACGGCAACATAGCAGTGGCGTCACAGTTTGTGCCTGCTGATGCTACATCGCCGTAGCATGTTGCTACAGTGACATAGTGTCACATGTAGACATGCCCTGTAGGTATCAGATTTAATACTAAAACCAGTATAGAATAAGCATGGCACTTCTTTACAGCCCATTTTTTTCAGAAAGATGAGAGACTAATCCACCTCAAGTATTTATTATCACCAGCTCTGATAATCTACATACATCCATCCCAAAGCACCATACTTAATCGCTGTCTGATTTTTCCTATTACAAAAAAAATATTCTAAAGTTTAATTCAACAATTACATAAAGGTTGTTACAACCTGAGAAAAAAAATTCTGGGATGGAATCATCAAGTGTGAAACAGATGTCATTTACACTTCTTTTTACATTTGAAGAACTCATACCTGGGTGCACTGCCCGTTAAGCTTTCACTTGATGATGACGATGATGATCCAGGCCTCTGTTCTGTTTTCATTCCTAGAGTCTCTGTTGTATTACTCTGCGATTTCTCTCCTTCCTCTTCTGGCTTCTTTTTTTCACTGTCACTATCGTCACTGCCTTCGCCTAAGATGTCATCGACCTGCCAATTGGTCAAGAGTCAGTACGTACTCTACTCTCACAGAGCCGTAGTCTTAAATATGCATTTTAAAATGCCTCAATAGATTGCTTGCTCCATTTTCTTGAAAATATAAAAGTATTAAAAGTATCAAAATTAAAAATGAAGACCAGTCTTTAAAGAAGTTTCCACAACAATCACAATGTTTTGTTTAAATAAAAAATTATAGAATTATTTCAAGTTTATGTTCACTTATGTAAGATGTATATTAACTAAAGTACCCTAAAAAAAATACATTCCACTTTAACGTTATTGATTTTTTTTTGTTTTGTTTTAAAGAAAAAAGAATAGGGATAATCAGGAAATAAACAGAAATCATTATAGGAAGTGTGCAAATTATTGAGAAATTAAATAGACAGATGCTTTAAACTACCAGAAAATAATGAACAGTGGGTCATCTATGCGAGAAAGATACTGAAGTCTCCAGTTAACAAGCAGTTTTATCACTTCAGATAGCCCTATTTAAAACCCTAATATTAAAGAAGGGCTTTACCAAATGACAGGAACTGTGTGAAAGGAACTGAAAATACAGAAGATACTATTCTAATGAGGTTCTGTCTACTTGCTTACTAATTAAGGCAAGTGTATCAAAACATTTAGACATTTCAATAAACAGTAGTTTGAATGTTGCTCTTAAGTTAGCATGGCATTTTATGTTTGCCTATAACACCCTTATTCATTCTAGAGGTTTGCAGCTGCAGAAACCAGTAAAACAAAACTTATGTGATGCATTGCAAGTCGCATGTTCCTTTTTGAACTACAGGTGGAAGAGGAATAGGAAAGTGTAAGTGATGATGATACATTCACCCTTCCATTGCAACTGGTAAAAACCATGAGAAGGGAGAAAGGAGATGGGATTACTTTTGGGGGCTAAGTGGCTGGAGCTTTGATGAATCTTAAATTTTCTCCTAACAGCAACCTACTGCAGCAGACAGCAAAGGAGAGGGAGTAAGGCCACAGCAGCTCAGCGTTATAAAGAGTCCTTTCACTTTCCAATATTTTAATCCAAAAGGCCCTATTCAGAGCTATTGTGCAAGTCAGTGGTTCTTTCAGACTCGAGGCACGTCTGGATGAACTTGAGGCACCCCTCAAAAAGTGCCAGATCTTGGTTTTCACTTTTTTGATTACAGAAAAATAGGAGAGCAGTTTTTCTTTTGTAAAGAATGCAGAAGGACCACAACTATGGATTTCTATTTGAAATCTCTGGATTTACCTTGCAAATCATGTTTGCACATCTAAACAGTGTCTGGCAAGCTGCAGCACCTTTGAAAGGATCCCAAGCCACCCCAAGGTGCTGGGACACCTTGGTTGAGACTCACTGCTGAAATGGAACTAATGGACCTCATAAAAACACCAGTCTTGATAGGATTCCAACCCCCTTTCTCTGGTAAACTCCGACTAGAGGAAAACTAAAAGGAAACAATGACCATACTCAACTCCTGACCTCTGTGGCTTGGGGAACATATCCCTTTGCCCCCATTTAGTTTTATTTCTGGTTGGGGAAAAAAAAATTACTCGTGATGCCAGGAACAGCCGCCAAGTCTCCAGTTTGCATGAATGCAGATAAACCAACAGCATTACTATAAGATCCAAAGGTTCCCAGCCAGTCAAACAACAACTGCTACAAAGTTTGGCCGTGCAGTCCCAGTTCTGAATGTCTATGAATGCTACAACCCCTTCTAACTCAAACAAGTCCACAAAAAAAGAGTGGCGCAAAACTTACACTGTACACAACTAGACTGGAATATGGATTTTGCAGTAGCAGAGGGCAGACTAGAAGAGGGCCACTTGCTGCTGTTACTACGTAAGCGGGTCCTTCATCAGAAAGTCAAAACTTGAAAACAGTGCTGGAAATTAACCAGCATGGGCTTCATGACAAAGAATGGCCATTCTTGGATTAGCACACTGGGCTGATAAATTCCCCATTCATCCTATTATATAATATGGATTGGCATGACGAGGGATCCGGGTTTTCTGTTTCCCACGGAACGTAGGAGTAAAATGTGGATTTCCCCCTCTTATCAAGTAAAACGTGGATTCCTCATTTTAGCAGAGAAACCTGTGCAGTTTTGCAACAAGCCCTCTGTAGCTTAGCAGAGTTCCAGCCAGCAAGGGGCTGGTCAGGCAGGGAATACCATGTGCATATACTGTACATGGCCCCAGGCAGCCAGAAGAGAGCAACTCCCATGGGTAAGTGCGGGGAGGCACGGGGGAATTGAGGCCCTCATAGGGAAGGGGTTGAGCTGGGCCAGGCTGGGCTGAGGCTGCTGCCCAGCCAGGCAGTGTATGGGGCTTGGGGCTGCAATGCGCATCTGCAGGGCCCTGGGGGAGAGCAGGATGGGGCTGCAGGTGGCTCATCCGGGGGGTGGGGGGAAGCTCCTAACTGCTACATGTACTCCTGGAGTGCAGGGGGCGGAGCTGCACCCACCAGATCTGTGCGTGGAGTGGGGGCAAGGCAGGATGCTTGCTATGGGCTTGGGCTCCTGCCATGCTGCCCTTTCCTAGGGCCTCCACAGCCCAGCATATGCGACCCGACACTGCAGGTAACAGCAAAACTGTGCAGGAAAGAAACTGTGCTTGCTGCTGTGAGCTCTGCATCACCCTGGCAACATGTCCCCTGTGTGCATGGGACACAACCCTGTGCTGCTGTCCCCACTGCCCCCCTGTGCACAGGAGACGCATCACCAGGGCAGCGCAGAGCTCACAGCAGCAAGAAGCTTTCCTGTGTGGCTCCACTGTTCCTTGCAGTGCCAGGGTGTGCCCACCAGGCTGCAGAGGCCCTGGGGGAGGGCAGCTGGGTGGCAGCCTGAGTCTGCAGGGGACAAGCCTGAGCCCACAGGGGGTACCTGCCCCGTGCACAAATCTGGAGGGTGCAGGTCCACCCTGACCCAAGAGTGCATGCAGTGGCGGGGAGCTGCCCCTATCTCTGGCCAAGGGCCCAGCAGGCAGTTCCTAGCTGGGCTATGCTCCACTGCAGCAGCTGCTGTCTTCTGTTGGGGGGCAGGGGGCTGCAGACCTGGGTCCCTGACCCCATAGCCCTGGCAGATGGGGGGCCCCCCTCTGGCACAGCTGAGGGGGTAGGGGCTGTGGGTGATCTTTTATTTTAATCACAGATTTTGGGGGTTTTAATCAGAGAATTTGCACTTTTTTTTTTTAATCAGGGAAAACCAGGATCCCTGGGCATGACAAACCAGACCTCTTTGCTAATGTCTGAAAAACTGGGGGACACCATTGTATCTCCACCTGATCTGGATGTTATTTCTTCAAGTTGAATTTTTCAAGGCTTCAAGAAGTATTTTAGGTCTTTTTTATTCTCCAACAATATAAAATTTGACCCCAAAAATCCACATCAGATCTTCTGAAAGTTTGTCTCCTGACAAGTTGTGTTCTAACTCTCTAAACACTTTAACATATATGCGTAGGATGGAACATAAAAAGGAATGAACTCTTCTGAAGTCTCAAAGTACTGCTTTCTAAGATGAGTAACAACAATTCTAGGAATTTTTAATACAGTTTCAGCAGAAAGTTTTATACCGATCCACTTGCCAATATACCAACTCTATAGATTTTCCCAATTATGGCATTAAAAGAGAAATCATTAAATAAATGGTATTATAGGACATTTTCTTTCATGTCTCTGCAACACACAAATGTGACTCCCTAATTTTTGGTGGAAATAAATGGGAAAATTTAGGACGCAGGTGACCAAAACTCAAAAGTAGCTTATTTCTCATACAGAACATTCTCCACCCCTTCGGAATTGGGCCAAATACTCTACTAAAATTTTCTGTATACAATGATTCCTCTTGCAAGTCCTAAACAGAAGATGTGAATGCTTTAAGTACAACTGCTGTGATGATCAAATCTACTGAGAGCACTTCCTGGTCCAGTTACTTATTTTAAGTGCGACTTGTATCACTGACTTCACTGGACACTGTGAGGAGCAGCAGCAGCAAGAAAAACATGTGCTGAAGACATACAACTTACTCCTGGGCAGTAGTGACCTATATCTTGATGATGCCTAAAATATAATAGATGAAAAAGTAGCCTGCAGCTCTAGAAAATAAACAGCTGAAGTGTGTGCAAGAGAGCACATTTTCCCTACCTATATCCCAAATGAGCTAGATAAGGGACAGAGGATAAAGAAGGAAAGCAGGGCAAGTTTACAAGTTATCATGGAATTAATCCAGCATGCATACCTGTCTCTATGGAAAGGAAGTGAATTAAATGTCAGTTTGCCTCCTAAAGAGGTAAAAGAAACCACCCCACTTTGGAAAAAGAGATCAAGCATATCTGTCCTTTTTTGGTGAAGGAGTAAGCTATGGAAGATAAAAGACAGGTTAGGAGCAATAAGACTGAGGAAGAGATTAGGAATGTCACACAAGAATTATGGCTTGTTGTATCCACCCCTCCAGCAGACCGTACAGGTGGGCTGGAGAGCACTACCACAGCAGCAAGGAATGCCAGACAGATCTATGAAAGGAAGCTCTGTGGGGCAGTTTTACCGACGAACTAAGAATGTTCCCTCACACTCCTACTGTGGTTATCAGATGGCAAGGAAGCATTTCTCTGTTCCACACCTATCCAACATGTTTTAGAGGATAATAAATACTTCACATTTCCTATATAAACCTCACGTCTAATTTCTTCAAAATAACCTGATAACTTCAGCAGTGTAGGTAGGGATGCAGCCGGGGACCTTGGGCAAAGCAGAAGTGGCTTCTGTTTGCTGCTATAATCACAATTGTGAACACATGGCTGCCAGTAGCTGCTTTTTTTCCACCACTGCCTGTTCCCAAAGTTGGCACCAGGGCGGGTTGCCCCCCTTAGTTACACCACTGCTTTCTGGTGGTTTCTCTGGAGGTGGCTCAGAAGGAAATAAAAGAAGTGCAGCAGGCATGCCTCTAAACCAGGGATAGGCAAAATATGTCCTGTGGGTTGAATCTGGCCTGCAGAGGGTGCCCACCAATTGATTTGATCTGGCCTGCGGCTGCACCCACAGCACTCCGCATGGGGTGAAGTGCAGCCTGGGGCAGCCTGTGCCATGCTTTAGCCCACACCCACCAGCCTGCTCCCAGCTCTGGCCAGCATGCACAGCTTTCAGCAGGGCTGCTCCTGGTGCAGCTGCCTGGGAACTGCTCTGCTTCCCTTGCCTCCAGGAGCTCCTCCTACTGCACTGCTCCTGGCCAGAAATAAGCTTCAGCTGGGTGGCTCCTGCCCCAGCATGTGAGCCTCTGGGTGCAGTTTCCTGCTGCCTTCCACCCACTCCATCTGCTGGGTGTGGTGGAGTGGGGGGCAAGGCAGCCAGGAGTTGAGGCCAGAGCCCTGCGTGCTGGGGCAGGAGCCACCTGGCTGAAGCTTCTTCCACCCAGAGTGGTGCAGCAGGAGAAAGAGCTGGTAGAGGTGAAGGGAGTGGAACAGCACAGAGGGGGCTGCAGACACACTAGGAACAGAAGCTGTATGCGCTGGCTGGGGCTGGGACCAGGGCTGGGGTAGTGGGCATGGGCCACCCTAGCTGAAAGCAGCCCTATGTTCTGTTGCATGTGCTCCCTGCCCTCCTCCTCCCTCCCCCACCCCTGGCTGGCTCCTAGAACCTAGTGGTCAGGCAGACCAGCACACATGCATGCTACTCCCCTGCCCCACAAGGCAGGGACCGCCTTGTGATCCTGGCCTTGGTCACTGGTCTCTCTCTTGAACACTATACCTCGCCTGCCCATGGCCCAATCCCACACAGGGAGTCCTGGAGAGTTGTTGCCAGGAGGATGCTGACCCAGCCGTAACGCGACAAAACTCCCTATGGGGCCTTCAGGTCCAAATAATAGCCCACCCTTGGTCTAAACAATCTAAAATTAAAGTAAATCTGAAGAGACCACATCCAGTGAGAACATTTAGAAATTGTATTAGTTAAAACCCGTGACAGCCACAATTTAATTATTTATATTTCTGCTGCTTCAGGTTTAACATGTGAGAAAAAGCTACTGTGTTCAATGTGTACAATATCGCACTTCATCTCTTCCTTTAATAGGGCTGTTTTAATAAACCTCTTAGAAATAAAGTATAACCTCTTAGACATAAACCGACTGCCCCTGTTTTTTTAGTTCACTTTCTTTGCACTCTGCTGTATGATCTTTGCATTCAAAGATTTTAGACCCTAAAGGCCAAATCCCCGTTTTATAGATTTCATAGACATTAGGGCTGGAAGGGACCTCGGAAGATCATTGAGTCCAGCCCCCGCCCAGAAGGGCAGGAAGTCAGCTGGGGTTATAGGATCTCAGCAAGATAAGCATCCAATTTGCTCCTGAAGGTGTTCATTGTAGGTGCTTGAACCACCTCCGACAGCAGGCTGTTCCAGACCTTGGGGGCTCAGAGAGTAAAGAAATTCTTCCTTATGTCCAGCCTGAAACGGTCTTGTAGTAGCTTATGACCGTTCGACCTAGTCATCCCTTGGTGCACTCTGGTGAACAAATATTCCCCCAGATACTGGTGGTCAAGGACAAGTGGTGTCTAGTAGCTGAACAGGTGAAGAAACCATAACAACTTACTTCAACATAGCAACTACTCAGGGAAGCTAAAATGTGACCTCAAAACACCACGAGCATCTTCAATATGACCAGAAATAAAAACATCAGAACAAGGACAAGATGCATGAGAGGAGAACCTGTTAAAAGGCAGCAAATTGTGCAGTGCACAGAAGGGAAATCAGGACCTTCTGTTCTCCTGGTCTTATAGCACAAAAACAAAAGGACAGAGTAGCAAATTCAAGACAGATGATAGAAAGTGCCTAACTACTGAATTCATTATTCCCAGATAATCACGGGAGCAACAAACACAATAAGACTCAAAAAAGGAACCACCCCGCCTTTACTGAAGATTCTTACATACAGCATGCCTCAGAGTAAGATGCAAACCTTGTTCATAAAAGGTAGAATGAAGAAAAAAAAAAATCTTTCCTTGGTATTTAGCATATTTACTCAAATATAAGATTCCCCCATACTGATTGGGAGGGGCTCAAAGCCCCTCATTTTACATTCACATACAAGGAGACTTCATTAAATACCCTATCATTAAACTGCTGCCAAAAGCAGCATGTGCTCGCTAATGGGAACCAACTAAGAAGCTGATTAAATGGATCCAACACTTAGCATGTCTGTAAAACACAGGGCCCATATTGGGGAAACATACTGATGGGAACTTACCACTAAGGTAGCTTGGTGTAGCCCATTTGAACAAGATACATGACAGTACTCATTGTGTCAACTCTTTTTCAGGTCATGGCAAGCCACTAAACTGAATACATTTAGACTTCCTCTTCACCCCCACAGCTGACCTGCACCTTTCTTTCCCTTTCCCAGTAATTTCCTGGTCCTTCTTACATGGCTGGCAGACACCACCAAATGGGGCCCCAAACAGTTCACCCCGAATCCCTGTAACCCCCTTTCTCAGCTTCTTGCATACTATTGGTGTGGCTCTGCCCTCCATGGGGTGCAGCTAAACCAGGCTGCCTTGCACCTCACTTGCATATAAATTTCTGGAGGATCTCAGGACTTGCAACAAGAACACCTGGTTCCTGTCATGAATTTGGGGCTAATTAATTAGCATATGAATCCTTTGGAGGGGGTATCTGGAGTACACACATGCTGAGCAGTGCTGAGCTGTGGAGTCACAAAAGCTTGAAACACTGTTGATTCTGCTGGGGCCCAGTCCAGTGAACTACATAGTAAATCATGAGCCTTTTGGCTTTGAACTAGTATCATGCATAGAACATGCTATATTAGAAGTAGGTACAAAATGCTGCTTAAAGCTGTGGTTGTGGAGTAACTGCTAAAACTTGCAGCAGGTTCAAAAAAGGTAAAAAAGGTCACACTCTGGATGAACTAAATTACTACAGGCATTATTTTCAAATTTCAAAAAAGAGTCAGTGTTTTCAAATTTGTTCTGCACTTCCATATACGTGGGGAAAGCGGGATCTGACAGTAAAGTGGGGAGAAAGGGGGGCACCTGACCCCACCAGATTTATTTTCTCTGCTGTAGCAGCTGGAAAGGAACAAAAATTCAAGGCAAGCCTTTCATAATTAGATTCTATATCTGAAAAAAACTGTAACAAATTTATAAAATTTCCACATATAGAATCTAATTGTGGGGGACCATTTTGTATTAAAGTAAATATGATATTTTCTTATAGTAGAAAAACGCTCCTGCTACATCATAAATTAGATCATAGTCAATAAAACTGCCTGTATAAACCATAAAACAAAATATAAACCAAAACAAACATGCTACAAAGCATATATTGCATATACTGCAAGCTTACGGCTCTAATTCAGCTTTCAAAACAGAGAAAATACTGTATTTACCCAAACCTAAGATTACTTCAAATTTAAGGCAATAATTAGATTCTATACATGGAAAATTAGAAATTTGTTCTGATTTTCTATGTTCAGAATCGAATTAGTGGAAAGTCATCTTATATTAGGTCCCCCACACTGCTGTGGCTGAGAAAGCAATGATGGCAGGTCAGGGGCCAGACCCACACCCTTTGCTCACCTCTCCGTCATCTCCCCATGCCTTCCCCCAAGCATATGCCCCTTTGCACCTTTGCCTGATCCCTACCCCTTATCCCCCATGCCTATGTCTTCCAATTCCCTGCCTCCACTGACCCCTGCTTTCCCGTGAAGCCTGCCTCTCCACCCCTTGCAGCCTGCGTCTATCCTGCTACTCCCTGGCCATGTCCACCTTAACGTCTGCTAAAGCTCTATTCTTTTATGGCACTTAACAGCAGCATAGCCCCAGCCCAGGTCGTCTCCTGTCCACCTGCACCCCTGCAGCCACAGCAGAAAGTAAGGTGGGGAGGGGGGGTACCTGGCAGAAGGGTAATGGAGGAGGGGGAGGAAACAGGAGAGGTCCCCTTCCCTCACCAAATGAATGATTCCAACCCAGGTTAGAAGGCAGCTCAACTGAGCTGCTGCCTGCCCCAGGCTGGCACTCAAGTCCAAGATGAAGGTGCCCCCCATGCTGATAAGGGAAAAAATCCTTGTCTTGGATTCAAGTAAATATGATAGCATCTGAACTCAACAAACCTGTTATAAAGCTAATAAAAACTGTAGCTACTAACTATATGTTCTGTTTATAGTGTTATATTCCCAGTAGTCTAACACAAATGCATCTCACAGCATTTTCAAATGAACTTTTAGCTGGTATTAAGCCTTTATATTAATTTATAAAGCCCAATGTTTTTGTTTATTTAGTTACCCCTGTAGTGGCTGCTTTAGAAAGTGTTATCTGGCTTACATAATATAGCAAGAATGATTCAGATCAAAAAAGAGAAGTGATTCATCCCTGAAGGTTACTGCTTCAGGGCTCCCTTCAAAATGACAAATAGTACCTTTCAGTAAAGAGAATTAAAAGTCTTCTGACAATTCCTATAAGCACTTGAATACAAAAGCCAAAAAATAAAAACCCAGTCAGCCAAGACAGACAAGACATTTTGTTTCTCTTTTATGAACAAACTAGCTTCTACTTCTTCATGCACATATTTCACATTCAAACAAAATAAGCAAACAAAACAGCAGTTTACTTTACAAAATCTAGCAGAGTACCTGAGGCTTTGCACAAGGTCGCTTCCAGTGTCCAACAAACCATATTAACTGGAAAAGCATCTCTCACTCTAGATTAGTTAGTCTAATAAAAGATATCATATCTACTCAAAGAATCTTGCCTGCCTCTCACTCTAGAGTACTTCTATAGTCAATTTGAACTGAGTGGTTTATAACCATTTAACCAAATTAAAGAAAGAAACAGTTCAAAAACCACTACCGCTATATTAGAAGACATCAGATTTGGAGGCATCTATTGGGAATCCTTTATAGATAGCACATGTAAACCCACTGTATTGCTATGCATCTCCTGGAAAGCCAAAATTACACATACCTCATCAGTTACATCAAACTAAAATCACTTCATTTGGTGGGGGGGGGGAGATTAAATTTTAGAAATAAAATTTACAATTCAGAGCTCATAATATTTAAAGGAAGATTGTTTAATAGAAAAACAACAATCTGAGCCGAACCGAAGAGAAAAATAGTTTAGAATCATAGAGCAAAAGCAACATAAGAAAATGACTGCTTCAGTACTCTCTCTCTTACATAAAGCATCTTCTCTCTCTTTTAACAAGGTATCTTTCTACCCATTAATTCTTCATTGAAAAGAGCAGAAGTCTCTTGCATTACATATAAGTTTCAAAAAGATTAATTTCTCATCAGGCCTATTAAAGCCTGGCCAAATGTATGAAGTATATTATAAATAATATTTTTCTAACAATTTAAACCAAAAAAGTCATTTAGTTTGGGTGTAAAGGCAAAGACTGAAAACAGGAACTGACATTGAGTCTTCAAGAGAACGCTCTAGCCTGGTCTACACCACTAAAATAACTTGGCAAGTACAGCCAAGGACAAAGTACAATTTAGTACAAAGCCTATTAGTTTTAACCACTTTTGGATGGCACTGAATACAACTGTCCCTGGTTATACTTGCACCTAAGCCATCCATGCTCAACATCAGTTCACTGCACCTGCCAACAACAGTGTTTTATAGTACATATGAGCCCAAAATGTACAAGTTCCATCCAACATACAAGGTATCTCCCAAAATTGCTACTGACACATCTCTTTAGAAATTTACCTGGATGGTCGAAAATGGCATAGATAATGTTGGCATATATCAACATGTATTTCTCATATGCCTAAGTCTATTGGGAATACTCTTGATTATCTGGCCTGCTTTGCTAAGAATCAAGCACCTTTCAACTACAATGGTAGAGTTAACTTTCAACAGGAGAAAGGTACAGGTAACAACTTATTTTATTTATCCCTTTCAAGGGATTTAATAACTAAAGTAGATTTGGAGGCTGATCCATAGTTTAAGAAGTATGATTTGACCACCTATAGTATGAACAGGCAGAAGAGAAATCAAGAAGAGGTAAATGAAGATAGAAAAAATGGGAGTATTTGGGAGGCCTATAATATAAGGTGCTCAAGGCTGTAAATATCACATGCAATATTCACTTCATAACACTAGTAAATTTATGTTTATTCAACTGTCTAAGTATTATAATGAATGCAGAAAGCATATGGAATAAGGCACTTAAATCTTGTAAGTCCTTTACCACTTCTAAACCACCTTCATCGATACCTGGATTAACAAGTTTTACCTTCATGCACCTGTTGACACTGCAGTTTTGGTAGAGTATCAGCATATTTGTCTTCCATTGCCAGTGCAGCACATTAAATTCAGTGTGTGGCTGTACTGACAAAAAATACACCGGAGAATATAGGTAGGCATTCTATTGAACCCTCCTGCCACCATGCAGCGTACAACTTGTGACGCTTTATAGAATACTGTAGGACACTATTACCTGAGGGGAACTGTGGGAGTTTGGGATTGGGTTAGGTGATCAGGGACACAGAAATGTTTGAAGTAGATATAAACAGGGACAATTTTTCCCCCAGACTGCCACATTCATACTGGTGTACTTGCAGAGCCAACTGTGATTTAAAGGGAGTCAGACTATCCTTTGCTTCCCTGGCTGATATAATTCACTGGTCACCAGGACTGCAGCAAAGAGATTTAACTAATATCTGACCAGGTGCAATGTTTGAATGTACCTGTGGAAGGCAAAGGATGCTGGAGATGCTACTGTCATTCCTTCATGTTGGGTTTTACATAGTTTGTGAAGCAACAGGATAGATGCTATCAGCAGGTGGGGAGGAGAAAACAGCCAGATACCAGGGCAATTATAAGAAGATACTGTTGCATAGTTACAAGACTAGAAGTAGTCTGCCTGTCCAGCAGTATGCTGTGTTGTATTAGTTTCAGCAGTTTTGTGAATAAACTGTATTCACACATGTATACATGTTTTGTGAATAAACTGTGTTCGTGCACATGTATACATGTTTTGTGAATAAACTGTGTTCGTGCACATGTATACATGTGTGTGCATGCGCACGCGCGCGCACACACACACACACACACACACACACACACAGAGTACAGTTATTCATGAAATTGCCCAACTAATACAACACAGCACCTAGCTTGACAGTGATCAAACAGTGTATGGCTTGACGTGCAAATATGCAAACACGCATGAGTGAGGGGGCGAGTTTGGGGCACAAGGACTACATATAACATGCATAATACATGACTTTCACAATGTAAGAATTTGATCACACATTATGTAAAGTGACAAAAATACTACTGACAACAGAAAAACAGCGCTGGAATCACTGGATCAGGGTGCACCAACTATATTTTCCACTGAAGGAGAGGGGAAAGGATGCATGCAAAGAAGCAAGGATGCTAACTGGATTCTGTCCGGGGGGGGGAGGAGGAGGAGGGGGAGGGGTTCACAATGCTCCATAGGCCAGACCCCCAAAAGATAAAGCTCTTGCTGCAGTGCTATGGCAGGATACTAGAATCATGGGGCTGGAAGGAACCCCGAAGGATCACTGGGTCCAGCCCCCTGCATAAGCAGGAAACACATCTGTGGTCAGACGACCTACCCTGGAGGTCTCACCTGGTTGGGATGATTGCACCACCTCTGGGGGGAGCTTGGTCCACAATCTGTACACCCTAGTTGTAATGAAGTTTTCCTAATGTTCAGCCTGAAACTATCTTCCAGAAGTTTGTGGCCATTGTTCCTACTTTTCCCCCAGGGCGCCCTGGTGAACAGTTGTTCACCAAGCCCCGATGTACGTCTCTGGTATAGCAGTAAGCCGCAATCAGTTCCCCTCTCAGCCTTCTTTTCTTTAGACTGAAGAGTCCCAAATCCCTCAGCCTCTCCTCATATGGCTTGCCATGCAAGTCCCTGATCATGTGGGTGGCCCTTCTCTGCACCCTCTAGAGCTTTAGCACATCCTTGTTGAAGTGCGGCACCCAGAACTGGATGCGATACTCCAGCTGCGGCTGCACCAATGTTGAGTAAAGTGGGAGAATCACTTCTTTGTATTTACTGGAGATGCATCGATTGATGCATGCCAGAGTTTTACTGGCCCTAGCAGCTACTGTGTCGCATTGCCAGCTCATTCATGCTGGAGTCTATTGTTACACCCAGATCCCTTTCATTTGTAGTCCTGGTCAGGTTAGTGATGCCCAGCCTAATTTAGCCTCTTTATAATTCTTTACAGTACATGTACTTGCCGTCTCAGGAGCTGGGTAATGCCTTGGTACCCTCTCCTATAAAGCTCAGTCTACCTGCCTTTCCAGAGAGGAACAGCATATGTTACCTTAAGCACATATGTTCTTGGCTTCCTCACAGCAATATTTTGTCTCCTGAGCTCACAGAAGAGTGGCAGAAAGCATCCTGCAATAGAGAATCAAAGTAGCCATCCCTTGGAGCATTCACTCAAGGCTTAAAAATACCTGCCAGCACATGAAAAGGAAATGTGTTCCAGAAATAAATCTAGAACTTTGTAAGCGAATCAGAATACCTGTCTTAGCCTAGTCCTGTGTGACAATTCAAAGCCAAACCCTTTCAGCTACCTCTACTTCTTTCTACCTTTGGGATCCCAGCATAGAATGCAAACAATTTGTTTTGGACGCTGGTTGGAAAACCAGGGCTCCTTTTCATATTACACCACATGTTCACTATACAGTTTTGTTAATAAAAATCATAGAGTCTGAATGATCCCTCTCTGAATGGCTTGTGAGAATTATTTTAAATTTTACAGTTTTTTAAATACTCAGAAATCAGCTTCATTGACTTTATTCTCCTGCTTGCAATGCACTGATTTAGGTTTCTATTACTTGCTTTAGCAAGGACATGCATTTAGGAAAATCTCAATTATTATTATTATTTCTTTTGCTTAGGACTGCCAGAGAATCTTAAAATCCAACTATTTTCTTTGCTCCCGGCCCACCTGTATTTAGTCATCAGTTTGGGGGTGAAATGGGAGAGCTCAAAGTCCATGAGGAAAGTACAAAAAGCAAGTGTATATTAATACCCCTTCATGAGCTTCTCTCTCTTCATCAGCAGTTTGCTTCTGGGCTCATTTGTTCAACCAGATCTTGGTGAACTGTTGGCTTTCTACAGGGTCTGCATCCTTCTCATCTCCCTTTTCCACAAGCTCATCAATGGCGTGCAATTTGGTGGGGGTGAGGGAGGAAGGAAGGGGGGGAAATCCTTTCACCTAGTGCTGCAGGGTGCACACTATCTTTTGCCAAACTGCTTTCAACAAACTTGCAATTTTAAGGAGCAGTGGAGAACAGGCTTCCAGTGACAAACTCTTTTGAAGCAAAATTTAAAAATTGTTACAGGGACAGAGCATTATGGGTTTTTTCTAGGGAACATTTTGTGCCAGTATGAGTAATGCAGAATCCACATAATGCCAGGCCAGGATTTTATGCAGCTGGATCAGCATAAATTCAGGATGTTATCCTATGGACCCAGAATCAAAGGACGACATATCTACAGATGTCCTAAAATAAATCAAGCTTTACCTGTAAACCTTCATACGTGCTAAACCCTGGTCTAACACTACATAGTTGATTAAGAAAAGCCATAAAACAATGGTCTCCAACCTTTTTTGGTCAGAGATCGCTTTTAGAATTTAAGAGGAACCCAAGATCTACCCCCTCCTGCAGCAGGTAAGTTTGTGGGGAGGGGAGAGGAAAAGGGAGGAGAAAGGACCATGGGAGTATGTGGGGCAGACTGAGGTCCCAGCCCTAGCCCCACTCCTTCCCTCACCTCCACGGCTTCGATTGGCTCTGCCCTCCCAACGGCGGTGAGGGAGGGGCAAGCCCTGCACAGCCGGGGCGGGGGACAGAGCCGCACGCATGCGTTAAGCCCTGCCCGAGCCCAGGATCAATTTCAAGAAGCTCCAGGATCCACCAGTTGATTGTAATCAACTGGTTGGTGACCACTGCCATAAAACATACCTATAAAGAGATGTATGTGTGGAATAAGTAACACAACATCCTGCTCAAAATTATAAGTTGTGCACTCTTGGAAAATATGTAGCTATAATTCACATTGCATTTTGCCCGTCACACCATCAACCCTTCCACCCCAAAAAGAAACAAAAGACACAGGTCAGTCATACACTACAACTTGTGAAATGTTTTTGTTCCTGGTAAACCAAATTAGAAAAAAGTGAATGGTACCAAAACCAAGGAAAATTACACTGTATTTGCAAGCAGAGTTCTGTAAAAAGCGTAACTCCAACCAAACAGCCCACAACACTATCCTACAGCAAGAGTTAAGAAGCTTGACTTCAAATATGTTTAATCTTCTGATGATTAAAGCCAACTGCAATTGTTCACACTGTGAAAAAAAATGAGAAGAGAATCCTGGGATTTTCTGATGAGGTTTCAGACCTACCAATTAGTTTCTAAGCAAGGGGACCAGAGTGAGCTAGAATTGGTCTTTTTAATGAATTGCAGCTCTAGGAGAAGAGAAAGAGCTGGATGACTAGTCTCAAATACCAGAGTCAGACTGGTGCTTAAGAGGAGAATCTGTTTTATAGATTACTGATTGTGTAAGCTGCAATTAAAACCAATGGGTGGCATTCTTGTAGTTAACAGAGAAAGAGCTATTGCAAGCTTTAATTTGTTGTAATTTCTCTCTCCTGCCCAGTGTTCCTCCTAAGGCCTATAAAAGGGAAAAAAATTACAAAAGTGAGACAAAGAAGTTACAAGTTACATACAAGTATGACAGAAGCAAGTTATTTTATAGTGATGTTTTGAAAATGTCACCACATACAGGCCCTGTAATCAGTTCACAGGCTGAATTACAAAGAAGGACAACCCAATCCAAAAGGCACTGACCTAAAAATTACACCAGCAGCAAGGTACCTCCAACTTAGTGTACCAGTTAAGCTGGTTAATACAAGTGGCATTTTCTATCATAACAAGTAGTTTAACTGGTCTATATTAATAAGGTGCACTGATTCTTCTAAACAGTAACTAGAACCACTTCTAATTTAAAACATCAAGTAACAAAGAGGCAAGAAATTGCACAATGAATCTACAGCCATCTATTAAAACACAAGGACTATTTTGTAGTTTTATAAAGAACAATTATGAATGGAATATCATGTAGACTTGCAAAGTACAAGGGCAAGATACTAAGAAAGCAATCATATGGGGAAAAATTCTTAAGGCAGGCAGAGTTAACAGTTTATTTAACATAAAAATCAAAATACTTTCAGAAAATGACTGGATTTATTCCAAAACGTGAACAGGAGATAAATATCCTCTCTCATCCAGGGAAAAGTGTGGGCTGGCTACATATACACAATATACTAACAAAACTCACCAGTTGTAGTTAATTGCTTGTCTCTATTTATATTGTGCGACCTTTAAAAATAATATGCACCCTTGCATAACTGAAGAGACCTGATGCAAACCTAAATGTCAGTTCAATCAAAGATACGATAAACCATATCTACCCAAATGCAAGACAACTTTGAATTAAAGATGACCCACCAATAATTAGACTGTATAACAAGAACAATTAAATGCAGTTATTTCCCATGCAGAGATCCTAATTATTAGAGGGCTATCTTAAATTCATCCTCCCTACCAAAGCAGCAGCAGATTGGCAGGCAGTGGGGAAAGCACAGGGCGGGGGGGGGCAGCGTGCTCCCTGCCTTCCCCCATGACTGCGCCCCCTGACACCTGTGCCCTCCCCTACTTGCCTCTCCCTAGTGCCTGCCCTCCCCCGCAGCAGATCTGGCGTCAACCATGACCCAGGGCCAGAGCCTGACCAGGTGGCTTCAGCCCTGGCCAGGCAGCAGCAGAAGCAGCAGCTCCAGCCTGAGCCCTGGCTTCAGCCCTTGCCCCAGAACCATAGCAGCTCCCCGGACGCCATTACAGTGTTCCTACACTCCTCCCCCATATCTCCCTCACTCTGCGATCTTCCCCCATTAATTCACCTCCACTGCAGTCTCCCCTGGGTCAGGAACAGAGTTGGAGCTGAAGCCACAGCAGCCACCTGCCCCGAATGGTACTTGAATCCAAGATACGTTTTCTCCCCCACAACCCTACCCTACCCCACTGAATAAAAATAAATCTTCTTTTGGATTTGAGTAAATACAGTAGTACTTTATTAAGCCTAGCTACTGTATAATATGTCTGTAAAATAGAAACCCTCTAAATTTTACAGAGTACAAAAAAACACTACATAGCTGGCTGAAAACAGCTAGTAGGAAAACAGAGCAAGTGTCAGTGGGAAAACTGAGATTAGAACAGGTCCTAGAGACCAGATTGGTGCTCAATCTTTTAGCTATCTCCCCTTGCCTCTTCAAGTATTAACTACATACCAGACAACAAGAAGAAACTTGCTGGAACTACTGAAGATTGCAAATAGAAAACAGTATAAGAAAACTACTTTAGGATACGTAAAAATGAACAGATGGGAATCGGAGAAAGGGAAAGAGGCAAACGTTCATCAAAAGGCAATTTGTACAATGGCTACACTGTACATTGTGAAGTGGCTAAACATACTGAAGTACTGAAATCAGGGCCTGAAATTTTGGGATAATTTATAAACCTATTAAAATATTGACATCCTGCATCACTCAATCCCATATATTGAAAATTGGAACCCTCTAACTCAGCACCCTTCTGATGCCTTTTCCATAACCAAAAAATATTGGGGTGTTATATTTGAAGATCTTAATTTTCAGCTCCCATTTTTACTCTTTCATATTCTTTCAGATTACATTAGTGGCTTTTACCTAATGCGGCTAAACAGTACACATGTTTACATTCTGATTGTCTGCATTTCAGTGGCAATGAGTTGCTTCTTTAGTAATTAAAGAACTACCAAAAAAAATCCAAGTTTAGCTTTAAACAATCGCTTTTGCAACATAGTTTCCAAAATGCCAACCACTCAACAAGTCTAACCAACCAATTCATTATACTGAATGCAAAGAAAAGTAATCCAACTTCTCTCTGAGTCTGATCTTCATAAAATGAGCTGTTCCAAACAGGAGATTTTTATACATCTTCAACTCTCTTAATGAAATATAAACTTTTATTTCTACTTAGGAGAACTTTTACAATCTTTTCTCCTATGCCTAAAGAAGGGTGCCTGTGCCCAAAAGCTTGCAAATAAAAGAAACTTTTTTTTGTTGCAAAAATCTAGTTGGTCTAATAAAAGATATCACCTCTACCATGAGGTTTTGATTCCTTACATAATCTATTAACACAAGAGATAACTGCTCAGGGAAAACAGGCAACAAGCTGCCTCATTAGTAACCACATGTTAAGCAACGCAGGGACAATCAAACATGTGGACCATGAAGCTGCTGTTCCCTTCAGATTGTGAAGCTCTTGGCTGGCCAGGTAATTTTGGGGTGGGGCCTGCTGCAGAATTCAGGACTATAGGGCCCTGTTGGCAGGGGGCAAGTGAAGTCTCTGCCATACACCCAAGACTGCCATGAACCTCAGTAGCTACTGGCCCTGTCACCTCCACTGCTTGCCTTGGCACTGCCAGGTCTGGATCTAGCCAGGTCACAAGTTTAATCTGACATTGCTTTGTTAAGGAATAACACCACACACACACACACACACACACACACAACAACCCACACCACCCACACACACACACACCCTCACACACACACACACCCTCACACACACACACACCCTCACACACACACACACCCTCACACACACACACACCCTCACACACACACACACCCTCACACACACACACACCCTCACACACACACACACCCTCACACACACACACACCCTCACACACACACACACCCTCACACACACACACACACACACACACACACACACTATATAATGTACTTATTTTAAAACATCTTTCATTTTAATAATTACAATGGGACTTTAGTCCATTACTAGAAACAAGGAAATTCAAAAGGCACATTTGAAGTTCCATCCAGTATATTTCCATGGCTGCATTAATTAAAATCCATGATCTAAATTACAGAAAGTGTTAAATATATTTTGGACTGAGGAAGGGGAGGGGGGAATATGGGATGGCACAGAGAGAAGTATCAACTTTTTTTTTTTTTTTTTGCAGTTAAAAAAAAAAAAAAAAAAAAAAAAA
>NW_017728992.1:67860917-67871968 GCF_001723915.1 Gavialis gangeticus
AAAAAAAAAAAAAAAAAAAAAAAAAAGTGTTCCCACTAGTAAAAGGAAATCTACATTTCTGAGTTTCAGGCCCTCTCTGTTACAGGCCTTGTACAATTAATAGGTTAATTGCATAATTAGAATGAGAGTGCTAAATGTGCAAAGTACCTATCACACCATAAAAAAGGTCCAACAAGCTATAAAGTTAGACTTAAAAAATATGTACTAACTTTATAGCTAGCTGCTATCCAGCTTTAATTTTATATGCAAGATCCCAAACACAGGAGTGCATCATGGCCAGCAGAGGCTGGGAATCCCACAGCTGAAGGAACTCTCAACCCTCACAGCACCTTACAGTGGCGGGACACTAGGTCCTGGCAGCCACAGGGCATGGCTGCAATCTCCCAGCCATGGGGTGGGGGGCTCCATGCATCCCTGTGACTGGGATAGCACAGTAGCTGTGATCTTCTATCTGCAGGTTGCCTATCATGCATGGAATGCAGCCGGGACTGTGAATCCCCTATTTGCCAGTGCAGAGGGAGCTCAGGATGGCAATCCCAGGCTCCCACTATATTGGCATAGGATCTTATGCTGGATCTCACAATCATGCCTCCTGCCATGCACATGTGGCAAGGCAGGAAGTGCGATTGTGTGGACTGCGCATTAGATCCTATCATGCCTTTACCTGCACATGCAAAGGCGGGTGTTGGTCTCTTCTTATGGAAGATTAATTTGTCCCCAGATTAGGTCTCACCTGTAGACCTTATAATTAAAGCAAAAAGAAGCAAAAACGTTTCTAGGTAAACAGATAAAATGCTCCTATTCTTCACTATGCTTAAATCCAATACAATAAGATTTTTAAAGCAGGGTACCTCTGGAGTAGGAAACGGGATCATTGCCTTAAATATAAAATAACAGAAAAGTAGAGCTGGAAAGGCTTTCGGAAAGTCATCTAGTTCAACTACCAGCTCTACGCAGAACTGTCCCTGTTCAGACCATCCTAAACAAATGTTTGTCTTATCTTCTCTTAAATTTCTAAGGATTTCACAGTCTCTCTGAGTAGCTTGTTCCAATGCTTGACCACTCTCCTAATGAGAAAGTTCTTCCTAACCTCCAACCTTAATGTCTGTTGCTACAGTTTAAAAATCAGTGCTCCAGACCTAAGGGAACTGCCATCTTCTTTAAATAAAGGAAAGACTAAAAGTTCTCTGAAGAGATGCACTAGTTGATTTAGCAAGTGGGACACTAAGAACAAGAAGGAAGACCTGAGCTTGCAAAATGAAGAGGAATAACCCACTTTTAACAGGTCACAGAATCCCAACTGCCCACAAGGGAAAAGTGACACACTAGATGGACCTCTATCCGATGTATGTAATAGCAAACTAGAAGTGCAATCTTTAATCCATTTACAACCCAGAGTAAGTCAGGTGTATGTTCAAAATACATCACTGCATATGGACAGGTTCATCCACACATGTACTACTGACATCTCAATGTAACTGGAAAAAGCTTGCTGTACTAGAGAGCTGAAGAAACCAAACCTCTTTATATCTAGGAATAACTGGTAATAACTTAACTGGTCACTTTTTCTTCCACTATAGCTTTATTGCCTAATAGAACGTGCCGTTCATCTTTCTGTGGATCTTTTTCACTGATGACTGAAACAAGGCTGAAAAACATCAGCCCATTCAAGGCCAACACACCGACCTAATGGTCCCATTACAGGCCACTAATATGTGCACCAATCCACTGAAATTGCTTTCCTCAACAAAAGCAACACCTTACTAGTTCCCAATAGAAAGGGCTACATTAGGGCACATCTGTTTCTTCAAAGCTATATAAATGGCAGTTTCCTGAACACAGAAGGCATTCTTGCTGACTCAAAAGCAATGATCTATAAATTCTGGGTGACATTTTTAATTCAACATTTTAAAGTCCCTAAAGACAAATTAATGGCCTCAAGAGACAATGAAAGAGCTCAAGTGCATCTTCCATCACAATCAGCCAAGTAGCTGTTGCAATCTCACTGTCTTCACCATTTGATTTATATGGCAAGGTACAGCCTTGATCTGATTATACAGCAAACTGTACATTCAATCTTCCTTTCATTTGTTCTTTTTTCAAAAACCAAAAAACCCCCCAAAGCCAAAACGTATTTGTTACTAGCAGTAATTCTGTAACTTTACATGCTTCATTTTTAAAATTATCGAACAAAAAACAGTCAGGAAAAATTGGGCAAGAATACAATTTGTGCTGGACTTCCAAGAGTAACTGCCAGTCCCAATTTACCAGCAGGGCAAGAGCTGGCCAGGGATGCCAAAGGTAACTCACCCCACACTACAAAGCCTGCATGATGACTGTACTGCATCTTATGATACAGTGAATAGGATCAAAGGGGTCCTCTCCTTCATACATGCCTTCTTAGAAAACATTTTGGAAGTTATCTGCCTCTTTTGCAGAAGAAAGGTGTTTCAGGAGACTGCTTTCCATGCACAGTCAAAGTTCCACTACAGTAAACATTTCCCCACAATGAAACCATCAAAATCCATGGATTCTATACATAGCAAATTCTGGGATAGACATATCTCACCCTAGCATGCCAAATACCATCATGGAAACTACATGGGTGAAACTACACTAAAACCACACTCCAGAATAAACAAACACTGGGAAAAAAAGTAAAGCACAAAAACACTTGAACATGTGTAGGAGAATACCTTTCACAGAACCACAGCTTACTTTGAGCTCACAATCCTTGGGTTCAAGGGAAATCTACAAAACACTTTCAAACATTCCTTTACAATTTGGGAGTGAATTTCAATAATTTAAAATGGTAAATTCTTGGAGTTCTAATTTTGCATTGCTGACTGTTAATGGAATGCAGTTGCATGTGAAAGCAATTAAGCTTAAAACTTATAAAGTTTCTGATCAGTTCCCATGAGTATATAGTTACTGTAAGAGAATAGATTTTCTAATCGCCATTTCAAAAAGGCCTAAATAATTGCATGAGTAAATTAATAAATATCAAGTAATAAGCTCTTCAGGAATATGGACATCCTATCTCTGAAAGCTCAGTGTTACTTTCCACATTTTCTTTTCTTTTAAAATATCAAGGAGGAAATGTTTTACCCACCACTACTTTGACACTGGTCAGATGAGAGAACTGAAGATGTCTGCTGCTTAGTTACTACCCTTTTCAGGAATGGGGTCATAGCTACAGCAAACCTAGCTTCTGGGAACAAGAAAAAAAAGGAAATCTGGGTTTTGTAACTACTAAATGCAAGGGTACTTTATCAACTTTATTGATCAACTTTAGAATAAAAATCCAGTGGGCAGATACAGAGCTTAGTTAATGTAAACACAACACAACCTTTAATAAGATTCAAAACCAAACTCTTGAATGTCAAAGTTAAAGGCTGCCCGTGCAACCTGAATTTGTTGTTCCCCCCCAGTTTGTGCATGTGCACAAAATGAATTATTGCAAGGCTCATAAAAAGGACACTAAAATTACTAATAAAAAAAGAGTAAATAAAGGACAACATGCATTATGCTGAAGTATCCCCTTCACAGGAAAGTTTAATTGTGCCCAGATGCATAACAATTTTCACAAGGAGCCAAGCAAAGGACACCAGAACAGTTTTTCCTATTTTGGTGAAGGAACAAGTTGATACAAGCTCTAATTTCTTGCCCATCATCTTGGAGAGCTCATCACAGCCAGAAAAGGTTTGACATGCCTAGAAAAGGGCAAGTGCAGTTCCTTTCTTTTAAAGAAGAAAAAGGAGGGCCAGATAAAATATAGGCCAGTCTAGTTTAGAAACCTAGGGTAAGTTTTTTTCAAACAATTAGTCTATAAGCACTGACTAAAATACAAGTCAGTGAAAAGAAAGAACCACCATGGGTTTGTTGAGGTCTAATTACATCAGCCCAAATAGACAGCTGTGAAGCACTGGACAAGATATTTTTAAGGCTTCTGGCATTGTCCTCTACCATTTGCATAAGAACCTAAGGAACTATGGTCTAGGTAAAATCAGCACAATGACTGGGGAACCCCCTCCCCACACACACATTCAGATTAAAGAATCTTTTTCTTTTTTTAAGATGGGGCCTTGCAAGAGACTTTTCTTGCAAAAGCCAGTTCTATTCAATATATTTAACCGCTTAGATGAAGGACTGGGAGTACAATTATGAGCTTAACAAATAACACCATGTTGGAAGGTGTTGCCAACACTTTGGATGATATGGTTAGAATTAAAATGAACTTGCTGAATTGATCCTGCTGGTATTTTTTTTTTTGGTTGGGGGAGAAGGAAGGCGCATTTCTTTAGTTTAACAAAAGACACAGAAGGTATTATATTTAGAGAAGCAATAGCAAATGCAAGAATAAAAAATGGGTAATAACTGACCATACAGCAGTATTACAGAAAAGGATGTAGGAATCATGCAGTGGATCAAACTGAACCTTGCAACAGCATCATATTATTGACTCAAAAGCAAATTGATGGTACTTAAATGAGCAACTATTTAATATTTTGTTTTATTCTCACTGCAAGGTCTGAGGAATTATTTACTGGACATATTTGAAATTTTACTCTTATATCAATTTCTTATGGATCCTCCCTATAAATCCAAGTGCTCCACAAACCTCAATTTATTAATGATTAAATAATTGATTAATTTATTTTCACAAAACACGTGCATGATGAAATGGTATTAATCCCATTATATGGGAATCCAAGGAAGAGTAAGGTCAAATATATCTATTGGATGTTTGAGATGCCCAAGACCTGATTTTTCAAAATTATTAACAGTATGTGCTACTTCATATATTCAAGCACGCCTCCCACTGACTTCACATAAAGTTATAAGAGATCAATGATTCTGCTATTCAGGTCCCAAGGCACACTGAAATGAAGAATATGCTATCAGTGATCACTCCTCTAAAAATAAATGTAAAGCATTATAATTGCTTCCTCTTTTCACTAGTTTTGACAGAGTCAAAAATTTAATCAGTTTAACTTAAAACTATAGAGTTATAATATATTTTAAACTTTCTGGAATAAAGCTATGATAATAAATTTTACTAATCTGAGAGAAGGTTAAGTACTCTAAAACAGGAATGGCCAACGCACAACATGTGTGCCACAGGTGGCACAGGAAGCTGCTGAGGTATGTGAGCAGGGGGCAAGGCATGGGGAGGGGCAGGGGGCAGGAGTCAGGCTGCTTGTCTCTTCTCCCCCCCCCCAGCTTCCCTCCCCCCACCTCCCCCCCCCCCCCAATCTGTCTCTCACCCACCCTCAACCCCGCCAGTACTTTCCTTGTTGCAGTGCTGGGGAGGACAAATTTAAGACAACCGTCCAATAATAGAGCAAGTGAGCCTCCATTCCATCACTTCACAGTGCAAACTGACCAGAGTGGCACTTAGGAAAAGTTGGGGCTTAACTTCTGGAACATCTACCAAAAAGGTTGCCTACCACTGTTTGAAAAGTTAATGGAGATTTTACCTTCTAGGATGTTCTTGCCCATTGCAGACCTATTATGAAAAAAAGCAAATCTATGCCACACTCAGGAACTCTGACTCAGAAATATCAAATAAATATACCACTAACACATCAAATACAAAATAAAGTCGTTAGAGATGGGCATTGAATGACTGCTATTGAGAGAGAGAGAGAGAGAGAGTCTATGTCATGGACAAGGTTGCTGTAATTTGTACCTATTTTTTATGATTCAGAATCTGTTCTAGGGAGTCTGAGCAGTAGTGGGGACAGTATATTGTAAATCAGTATTGAAGTGCATCAGCAGATATGGTAGGGAAGAATACACAGCAGCTGATTATATACATTTCTAATTTAAATCAGGGTAAGTGTTTCTTCACAGTGCTAAAAAGAAAAAAAAAACTCTTATCAAGTACTGAAATAATACATAGACTAGTTCTTCTGAAGTCACTCAGAAGAGAAAGGGTAAGTTATAACAGTCTAATTCTAATATATATTTTATACATTTCCCCAGAAACCTGAGACACAGAAGAACCTCCACATACACAGACTTTAATGTATCCTCCAGGAAACAGGCTTTTGTAGAATATTTGCACAATGGAGCTTTATTTTAAATTCAACCCCAGCTTCAGTACAATAGTGCAAAGATAACTTAAGTGCATTTTACTTAACAGCTTTTTCCAATTATTTTAGTGTATGGAATACAATCTTTAAACACACACTTCTTTCATATGCCCTCAGAAAGCTGTAAAAGCCATTAAAATCTTTAAGACTTGAACAACAGTCTTTCTGAAATGAGTATTTCAGAATCCACTTCTCTACATTCCCAACACTGCAACAATGCACAACTTCAGCTCACTGTAGAGAGCACCTGAACAATTTGATATACAGTTGCAAATAATCCTCATCTTGCAGCCAAATCAATTAAGAAACAATACCTGAACAAGCTTTACTAGGCTGAAAAGAGGTTCAGCATAACCAAACTGCTTAACTGATTTTGGCCTTAAAAAAAAAAAAGCACAAACCATAATCACAACCAAGGCAGTTTTTTCAGCAGGGAGGAGGATGGGACATTGCCTGGAAGATACAAAGCATATCACTTTTGTATCTAGGATCAGACAAGTCCTGTTATCCGAGTCATCTTATAAGCAGAACAGAAGCAGGGACATTTGGACACTTACATCGTTGAGCATTCATAAATCTCCTGTGACACAGGCTATTATCCCTTTTTTTTTGGAACTGTGTTGCAGATTTTATGCAAGGACTCCTGGGAAATGGTACATTCTCTGTCATTAGTAGAATCAAGCAACAGCCAAGGATAAATGACTGATTCTTTACTCCAGCAAGGATATCCTGAGCAGAACTCATTTTCTCAGCTTCAAGTTAAAAAGCATATAGTAACAGAGCAGGTTGGCCCTTTAAGGGAGCAGTCAGCCTTGTTGAAGCAGTCAAGCTTTGGAGGTTTAGATCATGTGGGAGTGTCCCATTACAAGTTTGAAGTTCCAAAGGAGAGAGCACAGGGGGGCGAAACTTTGAAGCGGTCTTAAGGCATAACACAAACTATGGGCAAGAAGGGGCCATGCTGCAATGCTGCGGCCAGAGCACAAGCTTCATTAGCAGATTTGTTTGTCTGTTTCTTGTTTTTATTTGGAAGACTGGCTGGGGAGCTCTGCATATGAACCAGAACAAGGAGATGGCAAATTTGATCATTCAACAAACAAGCTAAGACAAATATTGAGAATGAAGCAAAAGTGAAGAGCAAGTCACTATTCCTAACAAGGAAGGTTGACATCTCCCGAGACTTAAAATCCATCCTGCCTTGACCACACTTGAAGAAGCTTCAAATGAAGCATGCTGTGGACTAGAAGAAAGGACAAAAGCTGACAAAATAAATAACCACAAATATCAGCAGTCCTCTCTCACCTCCCTTCGCCCAGTGCCTGAAGAACATATCTTGGCATCTAGACAGTTCTTTCATAGCTAGGGTGAGGCTGTTTTCAATGCTGCAGAGCTTGCAACAAACAGCCACAACCATGTGGTCCTTATTTGGACTGGAAAAAAAAAGTTTTGTCCTATACAAAAAAAAAAATCTTCTATACAGACCTGAATGTGAAGGACACTCACCATAAAGATATGCAATTCAAATACTGAAGCATATTCTAATTATACAATCCAATGGCAATTGTCCACCTTCAAAATGAATACAACTGTATCAACAAGTTGTATACCTAGAAGCTGTTGCTTGGTACAAGTGAATCAATTGTAGGAAGAGTCACATGAACATCTATTTTTCTTCAGTTTCCTTGATTATTTTGACATCTCGTTATTGCTGTTAATGAAAATTATGATAGAGTCAAGGAATTCTAGTCAAGGGGCATTGAACAGATAGATGGTCTCTACCTCTAACAGCTTACAAACTCCGTGTCACACAGGATGCAACTAATTGGATAAAAATGGGAAAAAAAAAAAGAACTGATGCTTTATGCCTGGAGGCAGACTATATTCTGTAATACTCCAACTGAAACGGGAGACCTAGAACCAATTTTATCTATCTTTAGAAATCTGGCAGAAATTGTTAGATTGAGAACACCAACCTGCTTCCAAATATTAAAAAAATCTTCCTACTATTTATCAAGAACAAATAACCAAATCCTTTTAACTTCCAGAAGCCTCATGATACCGACTATGATTGAACTACATCAACAAAAATCCTAATTCTTCAAAAGTCACAAAGAACCAGCTCTCACCCCACAATTCAATCTTTGAAATTTATTTCACTCTACTTTTATACACCTATAAACACCAATGTTTTTGTCTAGCTGTTTAACCAATACAGGCAATGACAACATTTAAACATTGTACAAAATTCAGTAGAATCTCAGGAGAACCTGAGAAAGTATTCATTCTTTACAGAATTCAAAATGGGTTATTGCTATTGCTATTTGTGCTGTGGTTTGTACTCAGACATGGGCTAGGTGCTGCACCAAAAGAAAAAGACTACTAGTGATCTTGTCAGAATTATGTTATAATACTGTTCTCTATAACAAGCAGCACATGCACAAGCATGTGCAACAGAAAACCCTTAAAAACCAATTTTTGGCATTCCCTTGGCACTTTCCAGTAATAGTCTTTTCTGAACTGACTCTCTCAGTGTGTACTGAAGTAAATCACCTTGGTATGGAACCAATACAGCTGAAGTTGGAGTTTGAAAATGGGTGAGATCAGTATTTTCGAGGGCAGGCGCAATGTGCCACATGGATCTTGGGCCAATCTGAGTGGGCCCTGGATCTAGAAGGCAGGGGGAAGGGAGTGACCTTGTGGGCCTGAACCAGCTCTGGAGGCTAGCCCCACACCACCCATCTATCCCATATGGCCAGGCAAGTTTGACAGCCCTGATATAAAACATCAGCTCTGTTGAATCAGCACACTGTAAACAAGATGAGACACTAACTGTTTAATTACTGTTAAAACTGTTCATTCACTTCAGTCTTTTTGATGAACAAGGCAACCCTCTGAAATACTATCTGTTTTCTGGAGAAAACAGTGTCTCAACAATCCTCAGAAAAACTTTACCAAATTAACTTGAGCTCTAGGTTTATCTGAGATACTTTACAATAAGTACAGATCTTCAGCCTGTCAAAGCGCTCAGAGCATTAACTCGAGCATGCACATAACAGTCAGTTCTTCTCTCCATTCTCCTCCTGTGCTTTCTATGTTTCTCTTCTCTAACATATGTCAGGAAAGGCCAATTTCAATAGAGCTTGGCACCAAAGACTTCACTGCATCTTTGAGAAAAGCAAGCAGAGGTTCAAAAGTGGTGGTCACCAAATAGAGTACTACATGTGTTTTGGATTTCCTGCATGGCTTTTCCAACTAACTGAAGTCCACTCCATGATGGGCTAGCCTGGGCTCTTTAGCCCTGGTTGATAGCCAGTCTTGGAGTGAAACCTTAACAGATGGACAAATGGATGATCTTCTTTGCTCTGGCAGCCAAGCTGGTTCCAAATGTACTGGTACCTGCCTTTTCTTTGGATTAAACCAGCAAGACAGAGAAGGGAACATTGGTGTGTGGGCAGCTCAGTGTCTCCATACAGACTGCCCAGGCGTTTGTGCCCTGGAGAGGTCACTCCAGCTTCACTTTATTTTTAAGCAAGGATTACATTCAGCAAGCCGATGTCTCACTCGGTGTAATTCTATCATCTTGCGAGATAGACTAGTAGTAGAAGGAATCTCTCTATAAAAGGTGCATATTTACCCCACCTTCTGACCACAACTAACTGGTTCTCTCCAATAAAGCCCATCAGGTTGAGTGTCTGTTAACACTGTGTAACTATAAGCCAACTTTTTTTTTTTTTTAACGGGCCACCTGGAAGAATTCCTCAAGAACTGCACCTACCCATGCTGTAGCCAAGATATACAGATGACATCATCATTTGGACTGAAAACCTGCAGTCTCCAATTGATTTCCATCACAAAATTCAATAATCATCACCCCTCCATCAGACTCTCTTGAATTCTCCAGCACCAACATTTCCTTTTTAGCCATTATGATCAATATCCAGAATGGTAAAACCACCATATAAAAGAAACCCATGGACCAACATACATATCTACACAGAACCAGCAACACCCTAAACAACACCAAGAAAGCTGTAATATTCAGCCAAGCCCTCTGATACTACCGGATTTGCACCAAGAACACCCGCAATCATCACCTCCCTAATCTCAAAAGGGCTTTCACTCAACAAGGAGTGCATTTTTGAAAGAGGGACCTGGATACCATGTGAAGAATTGGGGCAGTACAAAAAGAAAATCCCCATGAATTCCACACTACTATTTATGGCATACCATCCTTCCCTGGAACTTACATGGAAAATCCTCAAACAATTGCAACCCATACTAGAAGACAACCCAATTCTTAAAGAGATCTTCCCAGAACCACCCACCCTAGTCTTTAAACAGGCACTGAACCTCACCAATCTCATCACCAGAAGCAAGCTTCCTATGGCCTAAAGCACACCAAATGGATCCAGACCATGGTGGGACAAGAAATTTAAAAACCTGTCAACACATCTCCAGCACTCCCACAATAACTACACCCCATAACAGTACCTTCACCATTCCTGGATCTTGTATTCCATTCCTGGAGGTTCAAGTATATCTCGTCCAATGTACTAAAATACCCTGATGGAAAATATGTAGGAGGAACCAAACAATAACTGCATACCAAAATGAACGCATACTGAAAATCCATCAAAGACAAAAATACTCAATTACCTGTGGGTGCACACTTATCACAAGGCAACCACTCTCCTTCCAATCTCTCAGTTCTAATCCTCAAAGGGAACTTACAAAACACCTTTCGCAGATGAGCCTATAAACTTCACTTCATAAATCTACTGGATACAAAAAATTACAGACTAAATGTAGACATTGGATTTATGGAACATTATAACCTGCCTGCCATCTGATAACCCCAGGTAACCTCTCTACATTTTTACCAGCTACATTCTATCACCAGGTCAACACTCCCTTCTCCCACAAACCTGTCTTACACCTATTGTCTCCATCCCCTCT
>NW_017728992.1:67876968-67879866 GCF_001723915.1 Gavialis gangeticus
CTGAGCCTGTTGCTTCTGTCGGGGCACAGGTCGCTCCCTCCCCTCTGATTTTCATTGTCACATATTTGCATTTTCATAGACCTGAATTTTGCATGTTGTCTTTTATTCCACCCTAGAGGGCGCACAAACACCAGTAGACTCTCCCTCTGCCTGAAGAAGGGTGTTTGTGCCTAAAAACCTTGCAAAGAACAATTTTCCCAGCTATTTAGTTGGTCTAATAAAAGATATCACATCTACCCAACGAACCTTGTCTGCCTAGGTCCTTAGACCAGGGGTAGGCAACGTTTTTTGACCGGAGTGCTGAAACAACTACAATGTCTACCTTGTAATGTGCCGGAGTGCCAGCACGCAACAAAAACAAAACTGGGGCGGAGGGGGTATATGGCAGGATGCACTGCATATTTAATACAATTAAATATCATTGATGTTACTTCTGTTTTTAATTTTTAATTTTTATTTATTTTACAGTAAATAGAGAGTGGGTGTCAGGCAGGGAGCCCTCCCCAAAGTGAGGGAGCTCTAATTCAGCCACTGCACCCTTTAGCACCACCTGGGGAGCCCCAAGAATGAGCTCCCTCTTCAGAATGGGAGGGGGGCAAGGCAGCAAACCGTGAGCACTGACAGAGAGCCTGGCCGTTGCTGTGGGAACCCAGTAGCAGGCTCCCAGTTCCCAGCTGCATTCCCCTCTACCCTGGAACCAAGAGTGAACTTCTGTTTGGTCTGGGGTAACGTAACTCAATGCTTTGCAGACATTGTTCTGAGTTACAGCCAGGAGCTGCACTTAGTTATTCACCTACCCTCCTCTGGCTGCTGCTTCCTGCCTGCACCTGAAGTGATGGGAGAGTATGTCACAGAGTTGGGCAGTGGGAATAGAGGAATAGTGGGGAGCTCACTGCACACAGTAGCAGTGGGAGGGCAGGATGCCAATGAGGAGGGCATATGTTGCAGGGTGGGTAGGTTGCATGGAGTATAGGAGAATGTTTGCATGGTACAGCCTGTGTGGGGTGCGGCCCCAAGGATTTAGAAGTTGGATTAACCATGAACAATGCCTTTTTTGCATCCTATACAGGACCTTTATATTAATTAGATCCTTTCTTCTTCCTCTTAAGGTGAGAAATCTTGGCTACAGGCAGCATATACTGTGGCCTCTGTCAGATACTATAATTAAAATATGATCAACTTGGTAATGGATCCATGAATTTCAACATGACCCAGGCTCAAGTAGTTTATTGCTCTATGATGAGCTGCAGAAATGGTGATTAAGATACAAAGATGGTACTCATTAAAATGCAGAATATCTTTGCAGCTTGTTTGTATTGCATTTTAATTTCAACATGTGGAATGTTACACACAGGGTAATAGTGTTTTGCTAAGTCTTCCAGCATCCCAGAGTGGACTGTTCCCCCCCAGCAACTCTCTGAAATCTCTGTTGCCCAGTGCAAAAGAGATCATGACTTGGGTCTCTCCTCCCTTTCCCCAATCAGCCTTCAAGCCTGCTTCTTTAAGGAACCATTTATCACAACTGAACCAGAAGTGGGTGTTTGCAATCTGTACTTCTAAACAGAGGGTTTGGCTGGTAGGCATTACAGTATATTTTTCCTACTAATCTTCATATGCTCTTTCAATTCAACCCCCCCGGGTATTTGTTAATTCTGTAGTGAAGCTGCCAACACTTAGAAATTGGTAGTTTAGCCTTGAAAACTTTTAACAGCATTAGAGTTTATTCAGATATTCTATTAAGAAATCAAAAAAAATGTGCATTTGAAAGAATCACGTTTCCTTTTAGCTACCTGGTATCTAAGTAAACTATCATTTAAACACCATTATTCACAAGTAGCTTTACTCATATAAAATAGCAAATGCTGCAAAAAAGTTGTCCAATTCTAAAATACACATTATTCCACATATGTACATGCAACTACACAAGTACAACTACATGCAACTACTTTTCTATAAAGACATGCCTCTGGACTTTGCCCTGACAGACATAGGAAATCAAATTTCTCCTCGATTCATACATAATAATCTGAGCAAAAGGCTGAGTTGGGATATTCATGTTTTAAAAAACAAGCAGGTTTACACACCACCTGAGCCACCAATGCTTTGTTGCCTTGCACACAGGTAGGTTGGTCCAAAGCCCACTTGGAAAGTCTTGGAAAGATTCCAAAAAAGTAAGTTTAAAGGACTATTCATAAGGTCCAGATTCTACCAAGTTGCTCCCTTTTTTAATTTTGGAAAAAGGAATATGCATCCTACTCACATGGGTACAGTGACAATTGAATAACTTTGAAAAGCTAGCTTCAACACGTAAAACTCCAAGTGTTACATACGTTATTAATAGTATTAGTATACAAGTCCATCAAGGAGCAACATGCAGTCAATTTAACAGATCTGTAACACAGATCAAAATACGCACCAAAAGGTGACTCAAAACAAACAAACAAACAAAAGTATCTGAACTGCTGAAGGATACCTTTACTACTTCAAATGATTTAAAATTCAATTTTTAAAAGTAGAAAAGAAAACCAAAATGAGAGAAAATTGCAGGGGGTAAGTGTATTCTAATATTATAAAAGCTGTAGTCTGTCTGTCCATAACACTTTATTCACACTCTGATTGGCTGTCTAAAACAACCGATCAGAGTGCAAGCATTCAGGCAGGAGCTGGCGGCCATGCCATCTTGACGGTGGCAACAGAGTGGGGGGCAAGGCCAGCAGAACTGGCCTGAAGCAACAGTGGCAACAGGGGAGAGGGGCAGGGCCCCAGCTCCAGCCTGAAGCAGGGAGGGGGAGAACAGGAGTGGCTCTGGCCTGGCCTGGAAGTGGCAGGGGGGAGGGGGAAAGCAGGTGCGGTCCCAGCCTGGCTTGAAGTGGTGGGGGAGACCAACCCTGGCCTGAA
>NW_017728992.1:67879966-67898013 GCF_001723915.1 Gavialis gangeticus
GTCCCTGCCCATCATTCTTGATGGGTAATTTGCTAGTAGATATATAAAAAGGAAAGATTAATGCATAAAAAAGTTACACCGAGGACCTGCAAACCGAGGTGGACTGTATAAATAGGAAAGCAATACAGGCAGGCCTCGACTTACAACATTTTGAGTTACGTTTTGCACTTACAACCTTTATAAATTAACACCGTTTCAACTTTATGACATCAGTTTCAACTTTACCACGCTTGATCCGATGTGACGCCATACCAGAGAACAAGTTTGCTACATCACTCATCTCCCTGGAGATCTGTCCAAACTTCCTTGGACACTTTCTTTAAGAAAGCAGACAAGACTCCACAAAAACCTGCAGCCAAGACCCCTGAAAAGACTCCAGCTAAGCACCTTTCAAAAAGTCTAACCAAGAGCCTTTCAAAAAGTCCAGCAAAGTCACCTCAAAGAAGACCTTCCAAATCAATATGGATTACTATTTACAATATAAATACATTAATATAGCTATATTACTCATCTATAATTGATCAAGTACAAAATTCTGGGGTATTTTTAGTGAAAACAGGGTATCAGGCATTGGTTCAGGAACCAATCCCCTATTTAAAACATTGTTTCTTATGAGAAAATTGGTGCCGAGTTACAACGTTGACTTAAGAAACGGTTTTCAGGAAGCAATTGTGTTGTAAGTCTGAGGACTGCCTGTATCTACAAATGCTTTTATTAATATCCTTACTTGCTTTTACTTTACCAGGACACACACATTCTTACTTGCCATTACTTTACTACAGATGCACAAGTACAAGCCCTTCTGCAGCGGTTCCCAAATTGTGGGTTGCGACCCCAAATAAATTTGCAACATCAGCAGATGGGGTCGTGGGGGTGGGGGGCTATGGGTTGAGACAGGGCCATGCTGAGGAAATGGGGTCATGCTCATGAAATTGGGCCATAAAATGGGGCCATGCTGAGGAAAAAAGTTTGGGAAGCACTAGCCTATTGGCTTTCAAAGGAGTTTGCCTGCTTCTAAAGCCAGAGTTTGGCCTTCAATCTGTTTTTCTAAAAATTTCCCAGACTTAAGCCATCTCATGTTAGCAGATATCCTTACACAAATCTTCCACCATTAACATAGTACTCAGATTTTCTAATTCAAAATTAACTGGAAAAAACTACTGTTTAGCCAGAAAGTAAACAAATCTCAGCACTAAACACTGAAAATTGCACATAGAAATAAATGGGTGCTCCTAAGCCAGAGACTGGATTTCCACAAACAAATCTTCATGTTCAGCACAACAAAAATATGCCCTTGATTCTACCACTGTATTATTTTAACTGCTGTTTGTGGGTGAGAACAAATATATATGTTAGCTAGTATCACTGTACTATAGATAGATAAAATCTCTTTTGTTAAAGTAATTCTTACAAGAGCAGGACATGAACTATGCAAGTAGGGTATGAGGGCAGAATGGCTGCTTTACATTTTGACAGTGATTAACCCATCATCTGTAATGAATATGCTAAAATCAGAACTCTGATTACAGAAGTGACAACGGAGCACTGTTTCAGAGGCTCAGTGATTGAGTATTGCAGGTCAGAACAAGCACACTGTTATAAACAACGTAGGACAGTTTGTACAGAACTGCCAATTGTATGCCTGGTTCTAGCTATAATTTTTTTAAAATGGAACCATATGTAATAAAAGAACAGACTTAGATTTTGAAGTCTTCCATTTTTTTTTTAGATGCATCCTCGTTCATCATTTCAATATGAAGTTCACCATCACCAATTTGTTTTTGGTAGGATCTCTGTACCATGGTATGTCAGCTACAGCTACTGTAGGACTCTGGCAAATCAAATTTGATGTTGGCATCAGACATCCTGAAGTTCTATTTAGACAGCAAGCTTACTGGGTCAGTTAGTGGCATCTTGAAGCACATATTGCTGTGCATGGGCTGCTTCCTGACCTGGAAGCACCGTGGCCATATTTTTATGGCACAGGGCTAACTAGTACAGCTGAGTGACGGTGACAGTGCCACGTGGACACAGCTATGCTGCTTCCAGTGCAGGAGGAGACAACTCATGCAGAGAACCATGGCTTGTCTGAGAGCACCAATGCCATGCATAGTATGTACACATCTAGATATGGTTGACCAGCTTATTTAAAGTTAACCTCCATTAAAAGCATGAACAGCACATTGACTCGAAAGAAATGACAGAATAATGGATATAGTGGACTAGAAACCTTGGCATCACTGGCAATCCCTTGCAGTCAAGGATGCTTGTCTTCCATGACTGTCTTATCTGGGGGCCTGAAGATGGCCGACAAGGCTTATCCAGAACTGACAGACTCGGCTGAAGCTTGGACACATGTTTCCATTCAGGGTGGGTGGCTCTGGGTTCTTGGTTTGGTCTGAGATGCTGTTTCTGCCATTCCCATTTTTCTGTCTCCTGTACTGAGATCCTAGCAGCAGACCCTTCCTCCATTTGGGGTGGTCCTGGGTGACAGTCTTCCATGAGTTGATATCAATGCTGCATTTTGTCAAGTTGGCCTCGGGGATATCCCTGAAGCATTTTCTCTGTTCTCCTCTTAAGTGTACGCTTCGACTGAGCTGGGAGAATAAAGCTTGCTTTGGGAGTCTGGAGATAGTTCAAGAGGGTTCTCTCAATGATCTTTCCTGTGTTTGACAGCGACAATTCCTCTGTAATTTCCACAGTTGGACTCATCTCCTTTCTTAAAGATTGTTATGATCATGGCATCCCCAAGGTCAACTGGGATTTCCTAGATGTGGTTATCCAGTCAGAAAAAAGGTAGCCAGACTACGTTTAAGGCACCTTTTCTAGCCTCCTTCCCATGTGGATTGAGCAGAGCAATCCTAAAGAGGGCTGCTCAGTCACACTTACAGCTGCCGAATTTCACTTGTGGTTCCAAGTGCAAGATGACTTCCTTGCAACTCCTGCCTTCATGCCAATTTATGATTAGGAGCTTCCAGATCTCACAATCCTCCTCCTGTCATCACTAGCTGGTTGCCAAAGGACTTGAAGAATGTGCTGGAAAAGCCATTCCTTGGTATAAAGACTATATGAAAGCCACCATGTACTTTTTCATATCAAAACTGTTCAAACATTAATAAAAATAGTGGTTTCATAGATTTTTTTTCATTAAACTAGCAGTATGGCTCCACAAAGTGACTCACTTTCTGACTACATGGTGACAGTAGTTTCTCCAAAGCAGCAGGGGTCTCTAATCCTACAACTCTTTATAACTTGTACCTAATGCAGAGTGCAAAAAATCTTGATAATGCTGACAGTAGTTAGAATTCCTGTAGTTTCCAGGAGTTCATACTGAGAAAAATAATAGCTGAATAGATACATTCAGTAAAATATTACTCTCAGCAACAGGCAACTGAAAGAAAAAAAAAAGGAATGCTGTAAGCATACTCAAGGGAACAGAGCTCACCCATGCCTCCTCCCTAAACTGCCTAATTACTAGGCAATTTCATCTTTGGGTGGTATCAATGTTGAAGAGGCCTTTGGTGGTGACAGATTTGACTGTAGACGGGTTCTCAAGTCCTTTTACTGAAAATTATTGTTCTACAGCATTAACATGCACAGGTACCCTACAAGAGGACATATTTATTTTAAAACGCATATAGAATAATTAGAATAGCTTAACATGGTAAGGTTAGGAATAGTCATAAGCAGACAATTCTAGCTTAGATCAATATGCTACTGGAGCAGACATACTTGAAGTAGGCGTTTCAACTGAATGGAATCAATAAGTAAAACAATATCATACTGATAAAAAAAATTGCTGTTATGAGATAAGACATATGGGCTTATCTACAGAGGCTGTGTAACTATACTAGGTGAATATTTTGAAAACTTTTAACTTGCCTCAAGCCAAATCATTAAAATTGATTGCCTACTTAAATGTTGACAGGGTTAGCAGCATTCAATTTACAAACCAGAAGTGGAAACAAATGCTGAAACAAGGTTTCTAAATTCTTTAGTTTTATGCATCCTCATTGAAGAAGCAAACCAAAACATAAGCACATTAAAGTATGAGGGTAGTAGAACTAGATGGTGAAGTAATGCTAATTGTTCAGCATTACATATCAAGGTGGCAGCATAATCAACCCCAAATTGCACAAATAGTGACAAAATGTTTCAGAAGATGTCAGAGCATTCAAATTATTATTTTCTTCTCCATGGGGGAGGCCAACCTTATAGAGTTACATTTATTTTCTTTGGTATATTCAGATTTCATATTAGAAATGAGAATACTGAAAAAAGATCCACTGCCTAAAAGCAATGTGCCATATAATCAGAGCTCCATTAAAGACTAGCTAGGGAAGAATCAAATTGTGCCCAAAGACAAAACCATATATGCACACTGACCTTAGCTGTCAATTACACCTTAAACAGCATATAATCTCACTCAACACACACAAAAACCTCAAACTTCTGTTAGAATTACTCATTTAAAGTGTTGTGAGGAGTTTCAACATAAGTTATATTTTCTTCAAAGAATTTTGAGAATGCTGGAAGACTTACAGAATTACCTGCAAATACTCTGTTGAACTAGTGCCTGCATTATAAGTGAGGTAAGATGGCACAGGATGGCAAATCAAATACGTATAGCTTTAGATGTTTCAGGAGGTTTAGTGTTTAACATGTTGTAAAACAGGAAAATTCAGAGAAAAAGCCTACTATCAGGCACTATTTTGGATTCTGTTCTTACATATTTAAGCAAGTCTCACCAACTCTGGAAAATTAATTTAGATGAATGTGTGGCTGCTCCCTTGCCAGTGCTACCATCCATTAATGACACCTACTGATGAAGCATCACTCACAACAGTAAAAAAATCCTCTCACGGCTTGCATGCTGTGAAAATACCTAGTAGTAACAAAATTAAAGATGAATTATTAGCTCAATGTTATTTTTTCTTATATTTGCTAGCTTTGGTTTGTAAAAATATTCCTTGCCCAGAATAAGGTTGATTGCTAACGAAAAGGCCTTCTAAACTAAAAGTCCGATACGCTTTATATATACAAAAAAAAGTTTTGATCATACAGAACCATATGCAAGATGAACAACTCCCAGTTACATCAAACAAATAATATATGTTTCTATCAGAATGATATCTACAGCCACATGATCAATGCTGACTTTTTAAAAAAAAAAGTATTCGATCTTTTCCTATACCTTTAAACTGAAGTGTAAAATTCATGAATGAATTAGTTCATGAATTAGAAATAGTTCCTATCTCGTATAACATTAAATAAAATAATCTAATCAAAATTAAATACATGATATACCTAAAAGCAACAAGCTTCCTTGACTAGTTTTCCCATTTGAAAATGCTCTTTTTACATTTAAGAACTGCCTTTTACTGGGTTAAGTCATAGGTCCAACTTGCCCAGGATCCTGTGTCACATAGTAGCAGAGTAGATGCTGAAAGGAAGAGCAAACTGGGTATGACTAGGGTTTTTTCCACTATTCTTTTCTTACTTACAGCCTCCAACATTCTTTCCAATGAGCTCCTATGGCTGGACGCACTAGGGCTGTGCAAAGCTTCAGTCCCTGATTTGATTCGGCAGTTCGGCCTGATTCGGTGGCCAAATCTCCGAATCCGAATCAAATCAGAGGACTTTTTCATCTGTCCAGGTTTAAATGTTTCTTCTACATACCTCTAGGTGGCAGGTGGCTCACGAATGCTGTGATGCTAGGGTCCATGGAGTGTCCCACAGAAGCACAGGAGGCTCCCCAGCACGCTCAGCAACAGACCTGGAAGTGCTTCTGGTCCACTTCCAGGTCCGTGGGGGAGTGCACGGGGGGGGCCTCCCCTCAACCCCCTGGCTCAGTGACTAGTGCCTCCTGGGTCTCGGGGGGCACCCAGGGTCCCCCCACAGCCCATCACTGAGCTGGGGGTGGGAGGGCACCCCCACACGCTCCCCGGTGGACCTGGAAGTGGACTGGAAGTGCTTCTGATCCACTTCCAGGTTTGCTGCTGAGCACTCCTGTGGGACGCTCCATCCACCCCAGCATCGCAATGATTACGAGCTGTGCTTGTACCTCGAGGTATGTAGAACATTTTTTTAAAGCTGTGTCTATGTCTGAATCAGCATTGAATCTTGAGATTCTGATTTGGCCGAATCGAATCAGGGACAGTGATCTGAACTAACTAATTGAATCACTGTCCCTGATTTGGGCAGAATCCGAATCAAATAGGGCCTAGGAAGCACCAATCAGCCGACTGGCCCTCTGAGCCCTGGGTCCCTGGCTTGCTACTTGCCAGTGCAGAGGGAGCCTGATCATGTTCCCAGGTTTCCCCTGCTCTGGCAACAGGGTCCAATTAGGATCTGATCCCAGTCACGCCTCTTGCTGTGCACATGTGGGATGGCAGGAGGTACAACTATTGTGACTGCAGATAAGATCCTTTTGCACCTTTAAATAAACATCTGCCAAGGGCCAGATGTTTTCCCAATTTCACTCTTCAGCTTCTACACCATTCAAACAACAGGAAGCAGATAAGATCCATGTTATGAGACACATGAGGAAAGAATGCTTTCTGCCTCTTTCTTTCTACATTTCCAGATAAATTATGTAATGAAGAGAACAAGAGGGCAGGTGACCATGGGGACTGGAAGAAGTACTGGAAAAAGACAGCCAGTAATTTATGGCATACTGCATATTAAAAAGTATGCAGACTTTCTTGTAACAAACATTTGGATTCAAAGTGGATTTAATACACAGAACAATGGTTAAAACTGAACTCAAGACAACTATCATTTTGCACGAGATGCACATCCATCTGACCCAATTAGTATTTTAAGCTAACCAAGAAGTAATAGCATTCATTAAACTATGCGGGGAAAAGTGCTGATCATTAATTCATAGCATGGCTTATCTACATTTACTAATTTAGAGTAGAAAACATTAGCCAGAGAACTTATTTGTATCTATAATGTTTAGCAGGATGAAAGAAGGAAGCAGTGATAAAACAGAATGATGCATCTACATTCTGCTTACATAAACCTTTGTATGAGGAGTGTGTACCTTCTAAAAGAATAAAATCTAACACTGATTCCCTCAAACAAGTGATCATGGCATAAAGGATGTTATGTATGCGGCTGCCACGCAGTTGACCCAGGACATAAGTGCATCACAAAAAAGTCCTGTTTTGCTGATCATATCAACTGGATCAATTGGTGTTGTCCACTGACTTCAGTGAAAAGATGGAGGAGCTTGGGGACTGACTAAGAGCAGATTCTTGCTCTTCTGTAGACAGTTTGTGTATGAGAGGAACATAAATAGGTACTTTTTTTTTTGCTTTGAGAGGCAGAGATAATATGGTTGAGGAAGGGGAATCCTATAGATGGGAAGCAGCAGCAAAAAGGTTCGAAGTACTGACAAATGAAAGAAGATGAAATGATTATACAAAGGACAGGGCTGCTTACATACAGCTGTTTCAGGCTGTGGTTACTGCAAAGAAAGTTCCCCTGACTTTTTGCACTCCATACAAAAGCCTTGCCAGCCCAGCTGCTACTGAAAAAACAAGAAAAAAAAACTAAAGAAGATTGGGCTCCCTGCAAGCAGAGGAAGAAAATGGGCATGAAAAATCTTGGTTTTGCCTGCCTCAGAGTCCAGCATACATACTGATGTCCGTTTAGCAAGTAAGTAAGGTTGTAAGAAATGATATTAAAAAACAAGGAACTGTTTTTAGAAAAACAGAAATTGGCTGAAAGGATTTAAATATCTAACTGGGGCTGGAAACTACCTTTTTGTTCTCCTCTGCATTTCTGTATAGATGGTGAAGTAAAACATCAGAGGTAAACCTGAAATCAAGATTTGATTCTGGTGCCACTAAAGAGGATAATCTTGTAAGTACAGCTTCCTAAAAATAGTTAAGTGGCTTTAAAATACTAGTCTATATGGAAGATGTGATAAAACTGGTATCTGAATGAACAAGGGTACTGAACGTCTTGTCAAGTATTATTCATTGGTAATTTTGCTAATGTTCACTTGTTTAAAGTAACAGACCTGAATAGAACAACTAAAATCAAAAAAGGTCTAACTGCAAGAAAATGTCATGGTTTTAGGTGAAGTTGAGCAGAGAAGCTGAGTTTAGTGCACTTGTTCTGAAGGAGGACTGTCCTGACAAGATGATCAGTGGATAACTTCTGGAAAAAGGATAATCATACTTCTTCCTGTAATGAGAAAGCCCTGAAAGACCCTTAATTATGAAAGTACAAAGAGGGTGCTCTTATGGATTATAAGAAACTCCTTTTCAGCTTTTTTTTTTTTTTTTAGCTACTCATTCTCTAATTTTTAGATGGGGATACATTTAATAAACATTGCCCCACTTCTGGTTAGAATAATCTGTAATGGTAAGGGTTGGCAACATACTGCCCAGGGGCAGGATCCAACCCGAGGAGCTGGATTTGTCCCAGGGAGCCAGAAGGTTTTGCCTCTGCTGAAGCTGGGCAGCAAAGAGCGGCGCTGGGAACACACAGCTGGCAGCTGCGCCTGCATTGCCACTGCTTCTCTCTGTCCCTGACTCCCCAGCTGTAGCACAGGCACAGCTTCTAACTGGTGGGGAAATGACCCAGGGCTGGGCGGCTTCTGGGTGTGCCTGCACTGCAGCCAGGCAGGGAGCACAGGCAGAAACAGATATAGTGCGGATGCAGTTTCCAGCTGTCAAACTCTGGTGTAGCTCCCTACTGCCTGAAAGTGGGGCAGTGGGGAGAGGCAGCAGCAGCAGCAGCAGAATGGGTGCAGTTCCCATCTGATTAATCCCAGTGCAATTGAAAGCTGCACTTGCACACTAGCTGAGGAAAACGAGGGGCTTGGGAAAGCTTGTAGCGATGCAGGAATAGGTCCCAGCTACTTGGCACCAGCACCCGCACAGGCAAACTCCCCTCCCCTTCCCAGCTGCTGATACACCAAGGCCACCCAACTTCTGCTGGACTGAAGCCAGGTTGTTCTGGTCCACGGTTTGAAAATGTGTAAGAAACATGTTCTCTATTGGCTCCAGTGAAAATAAATATTTGGAGATCAGACCCTCAACTATTTAGAGATTTAAAAAAAAAAAATTGACAGGTGAATTTAAGCTTAAAAACCTGATAGAAACTAAACTTGGGTTCACTCAATCTCTCTGCTTCCACATGCCAGCTAGACATCGGTGCTTTCCTGCTGATTTCTGTCACTCAAGCACTGGGTGAATGAAAAAAAAAACCAAAAAAAAAAAACCAAACACTGTTAGGCTGGAACTTTAGTAGGCAATTTTTCTCTCACCAAGGGTTCACTTGGTAACCCACACTTGTCCCAATTTCAAGTGATGGCAAATCCTGGCAGCAGCATCATGCTTGGACTCTCGTATCTTGCTCATTTTGAGATACTTCAACACGTCAGGGTAAGAACAAACCACCATGAGAAGTGGTATAAAGACTACTATGAAGTGGGCATGACCCTAACTTGTGTCAGTCATACAGCCCATCAGCTGGTGCCCTGATCTTCACTGCTTGGGAGGTATTCTGTACCAAAACGAAGCTGGGAAGGTTAAAATAACCAACTGCTATACATAACACCTTTTCTATCTTTTAAGTGTGCTTGCAAAATCAGATTGTGAGATTAAATGTTACCTGCCTATGGATGTGCTTAGAAATGAAAAAGGGGAACAAAATACCACACAATCCCACACACTCACTGGAAAAAGATACACACATTTTTAAAAATTGTTCAGACTATGTAAACATGCATACTGAGCAGTGGTTTTTGGCTTCTGGCCACTGTCAAGGAAGTATACGTTCTCTATTCAGACATCACTATGGAAACATCTTCCCCACCCCCCTACTCCCCCGTCTTGCATTTCTTTAACAAAGAACAAATAAATATCCTACACTTGCTTTCTTGGGCTTATGTGGCTTATTTCGTTTTGAAATATTTTGAACATATTACCTTCTGCAGATGTCAAATGGTTGGGGGAATGGTTATTTACACTGATTAGGGACTTGAGAGCTTATTAGAATTTGTATTTTCATTAAATCAAATAACAACAAAACCTAATCTAAGTGACACACGTGACTGAAATGATTAGAAGAAAGTGCTTCTAGAGCTAAACTATACTAAATGACTACATTCCTACCTCACCACACACCAGCCCACTGTCACTAGGTAATTAAGACAAATGAATACCAGTTGAAAAATAGTTAACCTATTCAGCTTTCACAGCTTCACATGCAGCTCCTTAGCATAGAAATGAAAGGAGAGATGAAGTTCAAAATATTTTAAAAAGCTTAAAAATCACTATGCAATGCAGCAGAAGCATTAATCTTGTTAAATATTAAAATACTACAAATAAATAATGACAAAAACCAGCAGGAAATGCTGAGTTATTAATCTGTTCAGAGAGAGTTCATTTAAAAGTTAAAATTAATTAATATTTAAGCAATGCACAATAATGAAAAAATCATTACTTATTTTGAAAAAATTGGCCAAAACAATGCTTTTTAAATAAATGTTTAATAGTCTAACTGGGTGCTAGCAGACAGATTTTGGTAAAAACTGAACTAGTCACAGAATCTAAAGTGTGAACATCAATATGCAAAACCAGACAAGTTATTTCCAACTTGATGACAAGGTTACCATTATCAAACACAGAATACACATTTAACTAAACTTGCACATTTTTGGTCTACATTAAAAACTGGTGTTCTTCCAATCCCAGCCCATTGTATTGTCCACTTGCATGTTATTTCACAAAACGTAATAATTTGCAAAGGATTTCAGTCAATGTGAATTAGCAAGACTATATTTTAAATGGAAAACAATCCTTTTAAACTTGTATATAATGTATTTGCATAAGTACAAGCTATTTGAAACTTCTGGATAAACTATTGAACATTAGATAGATTAAAACATGGATAGACTATGCCAAAGATCTCAAAAAGGGAAATGTTGCATTACTTCAGTCCTCAGTAAATTGTACATCCTTTCCTCCATGTATTTTCAGATCCCAATAAGGGGCTGGGCATTTGAATCACTTTTAATAATTTTTAAAATGTTTTTCTCCAGAGAACAGTACTAAAAAAATCAAGATTACCCATGTGGGTTGTCACATAACACCAGTTAAAGCAGCAGTTCAGGCACAACTTCACACTACAGAATTCCAAGATGCAATTTTTAACTATAAAGTTGTATAAGATAACAAGACTATATGAATGAAACAAGTCAGAAGCCACCTATGGCAACTTCTTTCATAAGATAAGGTTTGAACAGAAACATACTTGAAATAATTTACTCATAAAATCTGCAATGTAATACAAAGTTGCTAAAAGGAAGAACAGCTCCAAGTGTATATGATTAAGAAACAGGGGTGTGTCAATAGCTGAGATGAGCTGGGAGGCTGCTCTGATGGACTGGAATTACAGCACATTGGAACAGACTCCATTAATCTAGTTTGTTGGAGCGTGGTAATTATCGTGCTCCAGCCAGCCTCCATATCTCATGCATTAGCACCCTTGCTCTTCAAAATAGCAGCGGGGGCACTTTTAACTAAAGCTCATCAAATGAGCTTTGTTAAAGCGCCCCTACTGCCATTCTGAAGTGTGGGGACACTAATACACGAGATGCCGAGGGCGCTTCAATTAAAGCGGTTCTCAGAGCTGCTTTAATTACAGTGTCCTCTGCCCCCTCCCGCACCCGCAGAGCATGCCCTAGGTTCTTAGCAAGATATAAAACTAGTTCAAAGGAGGCCAACCTTTTTGGCAGGCATGTCAAGTTAGACATGGACTGTCCCAGTGTGCCACTCCCATTCCCTTCCCCTGCCTTATTGGCTGCTCTGTTTTCTGCTCCCTACCCCATCTGCTGCTGCATCCCCTCCCCAGTCAGCTAGGTTGCCTGTGCCATTTGTGGCACTCAGGCTGCAGGCTAGCCACTCGTGCACTAGACAATCCAGAAAGAAAAAAATTCTAAGAAGCATTCTTTGAATTGTCATGGATTCCCTCAGCATTCTGTCAATAAAATTTTAAATAAAACAACTGACTTTTTATAGTAGTAATGGATGATGTACATCGTATTTGTATTCTGGCAGTCTCTCTGCAGCACCAATTGACTAATGTTTTTCCAAAAGAAATACTGACAGCTGATGCTACTGCATAAGGATGTAAACAAACCAACAATACCATCCCAATTTAAGATTCATTAACAAAAAAGAAGAACAGATGGTTCCTGGAACTGGCAATACGACAAGGTAGACTTTCAGAGCTTAAGGTCAGGAGATGATTCCAACCAAGCTTGTAATAATCTGAAGTTACTATTTGCAGGCTGCTTACTGGCTTATGTGAAGCAAATTGGTGGCCTTAGATTGATTTTGAGTGAGGTAGTATTCACGTGACAAACTACCATCATAGCTGCTACTTATGTTGATCAATAGACAGGCAAGGAGTACCTGGACAGATTATCCTTTTGCTACCTGAAATAGCCCCAAAGAACAATAAAGAATCATGAGATATCCTGCATCACTGTAGCTTAATATGCAGCAGTACTTTCAATTATGAGCCACAGATGTGACTAGTAGACTTGCTGCCCATTAAAGGCATTCTTCATGCCTAATTGTTTTGTATTTGCATTTTGCACTTGTGTATGAGCTAGAAAGATTATTTTGATCAAAATAAAATGGTACCACTGATTCCTGGGGAAAAAAAGTTGAGAGGAACTGAAAGATCCCTCCATGGCAAGAATCAGTGACCTGTTAAACAGAAGGTCAGATTAAATCATCATAGTGGTCTTGCAGTTGTAAAATTACTATTACTTGTTTTGCATGATCATAATTCTCTCTGTATCAGAATCCAGCATCTACTCTCAAGAGGTGTATTTTGCATTTACTTGGAGGGCATTAAAATTCAATTTCATCTTAATCGCTTCTGTGACCAGATTCCACGTATCTGGTCAATTAATAAAGCATTCAGTTCACTCTTGAAGCCAAAGGTCCCACTATTTTAATCAAAAAAACCACTGGAGGGCTCAATTACACAGAGTAGGGTCTTTAGTTATCTTGTCATCATGGAGGGCTTTGAAAATGAGTCAAACACGTTGTTTTGGTCCTTATTTAATGATGAGCCAGGTAAGCTCTTGTTTTCAGCAGTTTATAACCCTGAAAGACAGGCTGTTGGTTCAGCAATTATAAACATTTTTCTTCAAGGGATAAATATTTTTTGGAAATTAGTATCTTCTCTTTCCCAGAACACTAATGTTATAATGTTTTGAATCGTTATGTTTACAGATCTCTTACATTTTTTTTAATAGTATTCATCTTCTGTTACTGCCAGAGACCTTTCAGAAGCAACAAATAAAATCTAAAAGTAATTTAAAAAAAATGGAAAAAACAAACGAACAATCTAAAGAACTGCACAGAAAAAAAAATGTGTTTCAAACCGTGATAATCATTTTTAGCCAATTACTCTCATTTCAATGCCATGATTGCTGTGTTAGGTAAGCAAAGGCATTGAAGGGGAAATTGCAAAAAATCTTATTTACTTGTAAAACCATCTAGACCACTAGATCTTATTTTATTATTTCAGAACTAAACAAACAAAATCCACAAAAGAAAAAACTTTAGTTTCAAACTTTCAATTAGTCTGTAACTTGCAACTTCATAATTTAACATGGCAGAGTTAATTATAGGCACTTCTGTCATCTCAGGGCACTTGAAAACCTTCAGACATTAAGCCAGTGAGTCTGAATCATTATAGAAAATTATACAGCAATTTCCCTTATATTATCCTATCAGTGTAATCAACTTAAATTGTTCATAATAACCACTACAATACCTTTACAGCAGTCCTCACAAAATCATAGTTCCAAATTCAACCCTAAATTCAATTTGATTTGGAGAAAAGAACTGTACATAAAAAAAGAAAAATCAAATCACTCTGAACCCAGAAAATCCATTATGAATACTATGGGCTTGAAGAACTAAGTAATACAAGAAGAAATAAGTGGCCACTTTGGATAGGTAAGTGCCAACGTTTCCTTAAAATGCTTCTGATCATACATCAAATCACATTATTTTTAAGAGCATAACCAGCTCATTGTGATTTGACGTACGATCACAGTCATTTAAAGGAAACGTTGGCACCTTCCTATCCAAAGTGACCTTTTATTTCTTCCTTCTCATCTGACCTAATTTTTAAGTTGCCTTCTTAAACAATCTGCTGAAGGATAAAACAACCAACCAACCAGCCAACCCACCCTTTTCTTCACTTTCATGTTCCTGCAGATCCATTCTCATCTGATCTGCCATCTCTCCTTCACTACCAGGATGCCAATTTCCCGCTTGGCATTTTCCATGTTCACTTGCTAAATGCTTGTTTGAGTACCTTCATACTCTCTCATTGTGCTTTTCACACATGTAAACACAGAAATAACTTGTATATTACTCTCTTTTAAAACCACCCAATATCAATGTTGTTTTTCTGCGACAATGGCAACAACCCAACTGCTGATAATGCTGAGACCATAGCCTATTGCATTAAACCAACAATGCCTTGCCGCCTCCCTCAAAGCCCCCATGTGTTTGCATCTATTTGGTTGCCTTGTTTTTTTTTTGTTTTTTTTTTAATTAAGAATGTAAAAGCATCTTTGAAACAAGGATGGTCTTTGTTATGTGTCTATACAGTACCTTGACACAATGGGATTTCGGGTCCATGAGGAGGGTTCCTAGGTGATATGGTACTACAAATTAAAAGATACTGAACCCTTGGAAGAACCAGTAAACAAATGAGATGTACTGAAATGATTCATTTTACATATTGGATTGGAAGATAAAACAGACTAGTGACAGACTACTGCCCAAGCGTCATGGAAAATGACATCCATCTCTAGAAAGTCATCATCTGACCCCACGACCAGAATTGAAAATACAAGTCCCAGTTACTATGGCAAAAAAGCTACCTAATGCAATATGATTATGGATCACTTTGTGATACAAACACAAGAATATGAAAAATGTTAAGTCAGAAGTAGTGTTTCTCTCAGCACTTTTCATGAATTATGATCTTTAGATCAAGTCTTGACACCTTAAATTCTAACAAAATCCTTACCTGGAAAATTCAATATGCAACTGTAATGGTAGTTATTTTATTTCCTAATTAATGTAATAACTTAATGAAATGACACTTTGAGGATATCCATTCTACATAGTAATCAGCAAACGCACAAAAATGGAAATTCAAGAAATTAAGCCCAAACTAGAATACATACAGTAACATCTAAACAGAAATTAGATGACAAACTAAATCTAGCACTTAACTAAATGTAGATTAACTGTCGTCAATATTTATAATTCACTGCTCCCTCCAACAAGTCTCTGAAGTAAGTATCTTAAGGCACATTTACAAAGTGTTTTCCCCACCCAACTTCCAAAGACCACCAACTTCCATCCTTAGTTCAAACGAGGTATCAAATTTTAGAATTAATTTTACCCTTAACATTTAAGGAAACAAAATATATGCAACTCTTCCTGAAACATGATACCTTTCCTGCAGCCAAATCTCCTTTAGGTAGGCATTATTTAATGTAAATTATAAAAGGTTGAAAAAGCTAGAGGTCATTCTAAAAGAGCATGTATTAATATAAATAGTAAAAATATCAGTGTTTTACAGGTCTACATAAAACTTCAAGCAAGTTGACAACAGTATTTACACTACTAGCCTGTATCATCTTTCAGATTTCATGCATTTCTTTCATGCATCTTTCAGATTTCATGCATTTGTGTCAAAATTATATCAATACTACAAAACCATAGGAAAGCAGGGCTAGAAGGGACCTTATGAGATAATCTAGTCCAGCCCCCTGCTCAAGGTAGGTTCACCTCTGACTAAACCATTCCAGCCAAGTGTCTGCCTAACATGCTCTTGAAAATGTCTGAGGATGAAGATTCCTCAACTTCTCTAGGTAGCTTTTTCCTATCCCTGACCATCCTCATAGTCAAAAGTTCTTCCTAACTGCCAACCTAAATTTCCTCTGCCGCACTGTTTTATACGTCTACTTGCACAAAGGAGTATTTAGCATGGTTTCATTTAAGTTTGCATAATGGCATGTTGGATAGAAACTTAGCAGACCAAAAATGGTTCCGTTTCATATTAAAGAAGCTTGTCTTTCACTATCACCTAGTTGCATGCAAAATCAGATAACATACACGTCAATTAACAATATTAAATACTGTTACAGATAACTGAGCAACTCAACCATAAAATTAGAATCCTGGCACAATTATGTTAGCTCACCTCTTTGTCCATACTCTCTAAATCCTCTTTACATAGTGTGTACAGTGGCATTGTTTCAGACATACTTGGCTGGCGTTTCCGTTTGGATGGACCAGGCTGCTCTTCCGTCTCACTTGCTGGTAACTCTTCTTCATCAAACAACTGCTGTTGATGTGGTTGAACAACTCTGCAAAATTCCAGGAGGTCTCACATAAGAAAAATTAGTTTCAACTGCAAAATTTCATAAGACTGAATCAAATTCTACTACAAAGGTATGGTTACTGAAAATCTACCATTTCACTTAAGCACAGCCATGCTTTCTTTTCAGCAGGGCAACATGACAGCTTATTACAACCCTTTAACAAGATCTGTCAGGCTGAGTATTTAAGAGTTGACTAAATCATCCTTGTCCTCCTTTGCCACTGTGCTTCATAAGATGATACGACATTTGCATATACAGTCTCTTTATTATTTAATCTTTGAACCCAGTAAATTTTATATTCCCAATCCATGGTCAGCTCTCTCATTTTGGCAGCTAATGCTTGCATCTTTTGTGATCACAGATCATAAGAGGCTTACAATAGTACTGATGAAGCCTGGTTACAAGGACTCATTGATGTTGGGTCTGAATCAGCTCCAAAAGCCACAAAATCTTTTTTTTCCAGCTTATTAATACATTAAAATAAAAAAGCTTTCCTTAATTTTAGTACCTCACTACTTTAAATGAACTTCACTAGTATATGGAAAAGTTACAAAATGAAATGAGAAGGAAATGTTAAGTTACTGGAAAATCAACGGGATAAACACATTGCTATGGATTAGACACCTGTGAAATTATTCACAACAGGAAAAATCCAACATGCCAAAATGGAAGAACTACAGGCACAAACAGGAACAGAAGAGACTACCCAGATCTTTTAAAGCTATGCATTTTTTAGAGTAATGCAAGCTCACCAAGAAGCTGTGGGATCTCCTTGTTCCTATGAGTCAAATGACTAGGTTTTCTGCAAAGAATTAAAAACTGCCACTAAATTAAATACTGGGATGATTCTGAACCAGACTCCTTCTCTGGCACAAAGTTATAGCAACCTAAGAACACCCAACCCAAAGTCCCCCAACTCTGTAACAGCAACTTGGGATCCCAAATATAACCTGGTTATGATATGCTATCTACAGCTATATCCCTTATACCAGCCAAAGCAAAAAAAATCTTTACTATTTGCAAATTTCTGCTTGCCTACTTGTATATAATTAGGCATTTCAAGCTGCTAACAAGTGAAGGAACCAATATCAAGAAACAGTACTAGATAACTAGAAATTTAGATGGATTTAATAAATCTGGCTTTTTGGAGGGACAGAGACAGACAGACAACCGTCTTCCTTGATTACGTTTATGGAAAGGAGACGCTTGTCTTTCCAGACAATAAAAGGAAGTCAGCCCTAACTTCAAATTAGGGCTTTCTCTGGTCTCTTCTGCAGAGATGAAAGTTAAACAATACAATTATGTTAGGCCAGCTAAATATTACAACAATAAACGTGAAATTTGGAAGATCTAGAGTAAAATCAAATTGTTGTTATCTTTCCTTTTTCATATTTGATACATTTGCATATGCCAAGATTCCTAAAGTGGTTTAAGACAGCTTATCTGGTTTATTTACATAGCCTTGAGAGTTTTACTTTTCTATAATGATCTGCCATTAAGGCTTTTTTCACTCAAGTATTTCTCCCTTCTTTGCCAGATGCACACTAAAAAAAACAAACACCCCCCCCCCAAAACCCCCCCCATATAA
>NW_017728992.1:67898249-67902457 GCF_001723915.1 Gavialis gangeticus
CCCCCCACATTCTTTGGTGAAACTGCACTTTGAGATATTTAAACTTTGAGAAGGAAAAAAAATGCAGAATTCCACAACACCCAAAGGCATCCTTTTCAGTATACATGGCTGCTCACACTTTTTTTTTCAATAGAACAACATAGCCAAGGCAAAAAACATCAATGCTATTCATATCCTTTGCAAACCCTTTCAGAAAAAAAGGGAGAATGGCAAAAACAAAAAATAGGCATAGGACATACAGCAGGTGGACAAGCATGACCATTATCTTTATAGTTTATAAAATTAGCCTGTTTCTTTAAGGACAATTTCTTAACTCTGATTAACCACAGACAGAAGTCTTTTTTCTTCTGCTTAGCGTTTTTACACCTTTTTGACCATACCAGTTAATTTAAAAAGCAACATCATTTACATATCAAATGGTGGTATAGGCAGGGACCATTTAACACCAGAATTATACTGTCATTTTTACAGTTTTCTTTCACTTGGTTCCAATTTTGTACCCAACAGAAAGCATCATTTGGAAAAAGTAACCCTCATCTTCAGAGAAGACTATCATCAGAAACATTAAAAGCAAATTCTTAAAATTGTCTCCATGGTCAAAAAAATAGCAAAAAGGAATAGTCTATGTTCCTGAAATGAGACAGTACAGAGATGGATCTTTAGCTACACTCTCAATCATGTGTGCTCACTCTAAAATCTTCATTTACTGAACATACATTTATACACATATTAACTATACATATTATAGTGTGTGTATGGACATATTCTATGTAACAAAGTATGTAAAAGGTAAAGGTGTCTCATTCACAGGCCCACTGAGACCCAGTGGGGCAGTGGAAGCAGGGCATATATAGTCAGTAAAAATGGAATAATTATCTTTCCTCTCTCACATGTGCAACTTCTTATGCATTTGCATAAACTGAGATTCTCAAAATGGCCTAAGAAAGTTTATTTGGCCCCTTTATGTAGCCCTGGGAGTTTTTTACTTTTCTATTTTCTATCAGAATGATATATACTGCTTCTTATACACATAGTAATATATTTATATATGTATTCTATATATTGCATACAAATCTAGGGTATATTATATATTAGAATGACATATTAAATGATATTGTATATTGAGAGAGAGAGAGAGAGAGAGAGAGAGAGAGAAAGAAAGAAAGAGCGAGAGACTGCTCAATACTATCTACTTTTTGCCAATATAGTCCATCTTAATTCATTACTGTAGCCAACTGAGATAGTGCTGTCATACCAAAAAACAGGACAAAAAACACAAGAGCTTTCAGACTCTTAATGAACAAAAACATATTTTATTAGACATACTTTTGAATCTTTACACTTTGTCGCTTCTTGTGCCAAAGAAAAATTAAACCACAACTGAGATGTTACTGAAGTCTGCTCAGATTCATTTCAGGAGCACATTTTCAGCAAATGAATATCTTGTTCCACACGTGCATTGTTTGGATAGGAAAAGGGCACACATCTGTGAAAGTGACACATTCTCCTTCTACGCTGCTACACATAGCAGTATAAGAACTAAAAAAAATGAAGGTAATTAATGTATTCATTAACACCTTTTACCCCTTTAATGCTTCCTGAGAGGTGATAGCTTTGTATTTTTGGTTCAGACATGTTCACGTGTCTACAACCCCACTAACTTCCATGGGAATGTTCATCTGTGTAAAGCTAACTGGAAATGCTTATGTCAGCAAAACTAAAATATTCCTGTTGTCCTTTCCCCACCCCACAAAACAGAAAGCAGCCAAGGGTTGATTTGTTAATTCTCTTCATTCAGTTCAAAGATGGACTGTGTAGCACATTCTTTTACATCTGACTTGTGTTAGTCTTTATAACAAAAAATACTTTAAAATAATAACTAAAAAAATTGTGTGTAATGACAACAGATACAGCTTCAAAAAACAAAAACTGCACGCAGCACGTAAACAAAAACCTGTTTTACAAGTGAATTACCATTCTAAGTGAGCTCCAAAGCGCTTATTTTCACCATAAATACCCACGTAACTTGTACCTCAGCAAACTAAAATATTTGGTGCCTCTCAGGGTCACTTAAAAGCAAAAGTGCTGCTTTTAACTTTTTACATGTAAATTATACCCATTTTTTTCAAACTCATCTACCCTTGTCTGTTACTGTGTTATTAGTGTTCTCTAGCATATAACTTTCCATATTATTTTTGCTTTATTTTAACCCAGGACGCCATCTGCAATTCTCCTTTCAGACAACATTTAATTAATTCATCTTAAGAATAGTTATAATTCCAGTCTGTTAACTTATACTGTAATGTTTGCTGAATATCTTTAAAACATCTCCCCATTAAGCCGCAAATTGTCAGGATGCTTCCTCATACGCATGTTATTTTTTTAAAAAAGAATTTTTACTAATCTCTACTAGAAATATCCTTACTTTTACTGCAGGAACCAGCTCTCACTAACAATTAGTATACCCCTGGAAGCTTCCATTATACTGAGCATGGAACTTGCTGGTATATCCATCTTTTTTATTAGACTACGGTGATCAGGACAGGAAGCAAATGTTCCCACAAGTCTCAGAGGCATGAATGCACTGCCAGCACATTGGACTTGTCATATACAGCAAACTGAAATAATTAAGCATGTCATTTATAGTCAGTTGTTCCAGTACAAGTGTGTGTAGACACTAGGTCCCTTTTTTAATTTTTGCTAGATTAATCGAGACAAAAACATCCTGCTTAATTGCATCAAAATAAAAATGGGTACTACTCTGTTATTTCAGGTTCAATTTAGGGAGCCTCAGAACCCACTTTGCTATAAATATTATATTTAAAGTTACCTTGTAATATGCTCTAAAAAAAGTACCAAATCTATTCTTGTAATTATTAAGGACCTAAGGCCATTGCTACTATAAATTCATGATCACCTTAAATGAGTTCTCCAGATGGTAACAGAAGATTTGATTTTCAGAGAAAGCCACAGCATCAGGTGAATCAGCGAGACTCCAAGTTGTTTTATTCTATTACCTGAGGCTAGTACAACCAGAAAAGAACCCATTATATATGGTTCTGAATGTTCCTCTGAATGTTTTAAGGCACATATCAGATTTTAGGAGCAGAATTAAATGCACAAGTTAACATAAAGCAGTTGAGGCCAACCTTTTTTGGCAGGTGTGCCACAAGTTAAGCGCCACTCCCTTCCTGAGTACCACTTTGATCCTGTTCCCCTGGCCATGCTGCTGCTCCATTTTCTATTCCCCATCCTATCTGCAGCTGTGCTGCCTGCCCCCTCCCCAACATTCCATATTCTACACACGAGGCCTCCCGTGGCATACATGCCATGGGCTGGCCAGCCCTGACCTAAAGCATGTCCCATCTCTCTACTGCCTCCCAGATTCATTTATGCTGGAAAGTTTGTCTTTGTAAGATGAAGGGCTAGCAGCCTAGTTACTTATCAAATAAAAAGCATAATAAAGGGGGGTAAGTTTACAGAGACCATGGCAGTTATCAGCTAACCTATTTTCACATTGATGATTTTATCCAGCTGTTGAATTTAGCTCATTCAACAGTAGCCCCATGCCACATTTACCCTACACCAGTGTATCTCAACCTGTGAGTTGCGACCCAAAAGTGGGTTGCAAGAATGTATGAAACAGTCACAAACAAACTTTAAAAATGGATTCTCCTTTTAATGGAAAAAATATGGGAAACTGTGGCATTTCCCTTGCAGGCTGGCAGAATACCATCCTGCAAGGGGCTGCTTGGAGCCCTCCATGCCTCACACCCACCCTCCACGGGGCTCGGGCTGGCCAATGTTTACAGATGGGTCCTGGTACAGAAAAGGCTGAGAACCACTGCACTACATTACTCAAACATTCCTGTGATTGCAGAATTGTTCTTTCCCTTCCGGTACTTGTGATGACACTCATCACCACGACAACCAAGCGCTACACATATGGAGAAATGAAACATCTTACCAACAAAGAAGCAAAATTCAAGATCCTGCTTGCCATCAGACACCTTTAAGGTAAATTGACTGGCTCCAACTTTTATCTGAGCCTAATTTGAATAAAATGAACTTTTTCAGCAAGGAGAGCTTACATCACACTCCAGCTCTCCTGTACAACATGAATTTTCATTTCTACCTAGGAGAAAGTTTTACACCCTTTGCATTCTTCTATGCCTGAAGAAGGGTGCTTGTGCCCAAAAGCTTGCAAA
>NW_017728992.1:67902468-67905087 GCF_001723915.1 Gavialis gangeticus
TTTTTTTTTTTTTTTTTTTTTTTACAACTCTCTAATTGGTCTAATATAAGATATTGCCTCTACCACATTGACTGCTGACGTATCAAGATGAACTCAGTAAGGTATCTTCCCTCTGATATGAAAAGGATACCCATTTTACTAACAGGGAGACAAAGAACTTGCTTGAGATGCAAGGAACTGCTGATGGCCAGGATTAAAACTCGTGACTTTGCAACTCTGAACCTTCTGATGATTCTTCAAAACACACTGCCCAGACACTCTGGACAAGCATCAGATACAAAAGCCAGTTGGAGAAATGAGTACAGAGAAGACGAAAGCAGGGGGAGGGGGTCACATGACAACACCAGAGCAAATGGCTGCCTAAGCTAGCCCTCTATAGGAGAGACTGCACAATCCACAAACTTGCTGATCCCTGACCCCCTTGACTCCCCTATTTGTAGAGTGCCAATCCCATACAAGTCATTTGAAAAGCTACTTCTCCCCATAAGAAACTCACTGGAAAACCTTCATTCAAAACTGCTCAAGGATCTGTAGAATCAAACATGGCTGCTTCAAGAGAATACAGAGCAGAGAAGGAAAAAGACATAACAGCCACGCTGACCAAACAGGTCTTTGGTGAGTTCTTCACAGAAATCAGCGCTTTAAAATCCTTTACAGAGACACAGTTTGATAAAAATCAAAGCAGAGATGAAAGAAATTGGGTACAGAGTCACAGACCTGGAGATAGAGGTGGAGGGAAACTTGCACTTAGCAATATATCTGTAAACTAAAATAAAAATGATTAAAAAAAACAGAAAAGAAAGAGGAGAAAAAACAAGAGAAAAGGAGCTTTGAAAGAAAATTAAGACTACAGAAAATTGTGAAAGAAAACTTGAGAATAAGGACTCCTAGAAGGTGTGGGAGAGATCCATAGAATACTCCATTTACCTGATCCAAGACAAATTTGAATTTAAGGTGACCTTCCAATAATCAGATTCTATACATGGAAAAAAAGTTATAAATTTGTTATAATTTTCCATGTTTAGAACCTAATTATTTGAGGGTTGTCCAAATCTCATCCTCTCCACCACTGCAGTGGGGCAATGAGTAGCAGACAGTAAATAGGGCAGTCAAATGCCTGAACCCCACCCCTTGCCACCCATCCTTCCCACCACTTCCCCTCCCAGAGACTGACAGACTTCAAAAGCAACAACGTAATACAGAAAGGCAAACTCTTAGGCCCAGGAGAAAGAATTTACCCAAGTACCAGGATAAGTAGACTGGGAGAAGACAAAACTAGGGGGGTATTCAAGAGGGTTCAAGTGGGACTGAGTAACAGTATGAGGAAAACAGAAGAGAAATGGAAGGGGGGATATTATGGGATGGAGGGTAGTGCGGGGGAAGAGCAGGAGATGGATAGTGCAACATGGGAAGAGACTGAGGGAAGGCCTAAAACAAGGCTCTACATAAATCCCTTCAGAAAACAGTATCCGACTCATCATGATATAGTATCATAAACTTCCCTAGGATGGGAGTTAGGAACCTTCCAGGAAGAGAAAATTCACTACCCAGGTGTGGAGGGATTAACTATCTGAGGATAAGGGTGAATCTCCACATTTTAAGAAAGGTGTAATGGGTACAAAAATAAGGATCATCTGGGGATCCAAATGAGAGGATAATTGGACTGGGTAAATTACAAGGGGGGCAGGGGGAGAAAGAGCGAGCAGTGCTTTGGTAAATACAGAAAATTTCAGAGCAAGAATGTATGAACAAACACTAAGAGTACTGCAGGTATATTAAATAGATCAAACAATCTGGGTATACTTTATTTCTTACTTTCTTATATTATAAAGAGGTGAAGGCAGTTATACATAGTTAACAATACTGCTTTTAGACACATATTTTATATATGCAACTATAACATTCATTAATAATCAGGTAGTCTGGCTAGAGACACAGGCTTATTGGCTGGTGATTAAAATCCATCTATCTATATAGTACAGATGGTAAGTACTATAAGTTATTATATATTATTTCTTTTGTAAATATGTTATAACTCCAAACTCATACAATTCCCATATATTACTCCAGTGTTGGAATTTTGTTTTCATTTACCTGAATAAAAACAGTTAAAAAGAAAAACAAGAAAGAGAAGTAGAAAACTTACTGGGAAAAGACCTGTTAGCTTACTTAAGTGTAAGCCAAAATGTTTAATGGTATTCTTGATAGATTTTTTAATTTTCTATAGTTATCTTTCATTTAGGAAAAAGTTAATTCTCTAGCACTTGTGATCGCAAAGGAGACCTTTGAAGCAAGTAACTGGTGCGGATACTTGAACTGCTCCAAAATGAGCAGCTGCTGCTCTTTCTATATGTTAAACATTTCACTATTCTAAGCATGTCAGAAAGTAAAAAAATGACCATTATTGAGAGACTTTCCTATAATGGAAGGCAGTAGGAATAGCATGCAGAATTTGCATACAATAGAACTGGTGGTATACCACGTGATAAGACTACAATATAGTAGGCTCGGTTTCAGCTTCTTAAGGGTGGGTGGGGCGTTAAGCGTTCCAAAGAAAAAGTATCACAAAAAGCAGTGAGGACTGTTCAACATCTTCATCAGTGATTTGGACGAGGGGGT
>NW_017728992.1:67905104-67905971 GCF_001723915.1 Gavialis gangeticus
GGTCCCTTCCGACCCTAGAAACTATGAAACTATGTCTATACTGTCACAGTGCCATGTCCAGAGCCACCAAGAAATGTACCCTATTTGCTGACTCCCCACTCAGCATGCGCCAAATCTCAGGAAACAGAATGTTGCCAGCTTACAGTGGCTTTCAGCTCATTGAGCATGCTGGTCTTGGGCATGCTTCAAGTGCTCTAAAGCAGCTATGCTGCCTCATTTCTGAGAGTGGGTTGGGTGTGCACCTGGCCAGCAGTCCTGGGCATGATGTGCACATGCTCTGGATTACTGTCTAATTTATTCTCTCCCCATTGTATTACCATTAATGCACCATTAGTACCTTTGAAACATTTGGAACTAGCATACAGAGGCTCTGAATTTTAGTCCAGACTCATTCTAATTTCCACAGGTTTCCTCTTCTGACTTTGGAGAACCTGAAAAATAGGCCTATTTTGATTTTGAATTCAACTTACAACCAAAGCTACAGGGATAGGCTCACTCCAGTTGGTTGGACTCAAGTCTGAAGTGCGATGTCAGAATGATACATTATTCTACTTTCTTACCTCATCTTTAAACTGAATAATAGAAATAACAGACAGAAGCAAATATAGCTTTGACAGCCAGGCACCAAACATAGGGAGAATTAGCTCATATCAAGCACCTCAATATAATGGTCAGATTTTCAGAGGTACTGAGCAGTGGCAGCCATCACATGTCTTTGTAGTATGTAGGGGCATGTCTGTATGCGTGCTATAATTCACATTAGTGTATTTTAATGCTCATTAAAGTGCCACTAAAAACCTGTGCTATTTAGTTAATACACATTAAAATAGGCTAATGCGCATTAAGCATAATTTAAAAGTCTTGCTC
>NW_017728992.1:67910971-67917944 GCF_001723915.1 Gavialis gangeticus
TAGGGGCATGTCTGTATGCGTGCTATAATTCACATTAGTGTATTTTAATGCTCATTAAAGTGCCACTAAAAACCTGTGCTATTTAGTTAATACACATTAAAATAGGCTAATGCGCATTAAGCATAATTTAAAAGTCTTGCTCTTTAGTTAATGAGCATTAAGACAGGCTAATGTGCATTTTCCTGCTACTCACAATGGAGGTACTAGATTTGATGTGCATTAACTAAAGCGCGTTAATGCATGTGTAAACATGCCTTACATGTTTAATTTGAAGCACCACCATTTGAACACTAGACTATGACTTTCAAAAGTATTCAAACAATGTCACTTTGTGTCAACTGTAACCATCCTGTTTTCAGAAACAAAATGCAAATGCAGACAACGTGGTTAAACAACTTAGGTGTCAGACACGTGCAAGTTGCGATTATTTCTTCTGCTCGACTAAGGACTGGGCAGTTTAGTACATCTATTTGTACTAGACTATCTCTTCCTCAGATAGCTCTCACTGACCAACTCATGTTTCATCCACCTATTACATCTCATCTGTCAGACTGTGAATCGTTTAGGGCAGGGACTATGTTAGTCTAACAAGGGTGGCCTCCAGGTGCTACAACCATATAAGTCACAGAGACTTTTCATTTATAAACTGACACAAAGCCCAGATTTCCCAGGAAAACGTTGCTCAATAACTACCAGACAGTGCCTTTAATCAAGCCCCTGGAAAGATACACATTCAAAATTGAACAAAATACCTTTAATTAGTGTTCCCCACCCCACTGGACCATTCAGAAAACAATTAATCAAGGCTCTATAACCTTTGTAAAACACATATGGATACGACAACCAAGTTAACCGAACTTTAGATTAACCAGTTAATAATCTGGTTCCTGTTAACTAAACGAAAGGAATATATTTGGGGTAGCTGGAAAAAACAAAAACAGCAACAACTCCAAACAAAAAACAACCACAGCTTACAGGTCTATACCCTATTAATTAACACAGACAGCCCTGACAGGCAGCATAACTGGTGCCTGTGGGTCTCATGCAGCCTGCAAGAGGTTAAACTGCAGCCCCCAAAGCTCCCATCCAGCTACCACTCCTTCATTGTTCAGGATCCAGGAGCAGCTGGGAGCTCCAGTATTTACTTCCTTGCAGCTTCTACCTACCCTTGCCCCAGGGTGCAGAGTGATACAGCTTTCGGTACAAGAGGAAGCCTGCAGCCTGGGGTACCCATGTAGTGCAGTGCAGCAGGGAAGCAACCAGGAAGCTAGTGGTGAGCAAGAGCACATGGTGCAGTAGGAAGAAGCAATAAGGAATTAACTGGTGCAATGGGGAGGGAGATGCAGCCCTGCGGTGCATGGTCCCAGATGGTGCATCCCTGGGCCATTAAGAGGTTGGGCAGCCCCATTTTACATAGTTGCCTACTTTAAAAACAGACATGGTCACCAGTTAACTGAGAAATATGCGTATCATGCATATATAGAAGTCACTTCTCCCTTTAATTTTTGCCCCTTAAACTAGAAAATGGTTTGTGGTGGATGTGTAACACAAGACCAAGATTTGACCTCCAAACTTGAAATTTAATTTTTATAAGTGATGGCTGGATTTTTATTTTCCTTCTTCAACATTAAAGTTCTTAGTTTTTCCTTAGGCACTCTTAAGTTCTTAGATTTTTCATTTTTTTTCTACGACAAAGTTTTGCTGTTTTTGAGTGTGATCAGAAACATGCTGTATTATGTGGAACATCCAAAAGCAACCCACTTGTATCATCACTGGCACTCAGAAGTGCTAGAAAAAACACAGCAGACATGAAGGAAAACAAAAACAGAATAAAAAAGTTTCCCAAAGGCCTAGTTTGGGAATGCATCCACACCAGCTCATTTTAGATGCCAGCTGCGTTATCTTCCTTCTCCAAAATTAATCAAAAGAAGTACCACTTCTGCATTACATGGGGGGAAAAAAAAATGGTTCAAAATAACCTTTTGTCCAGTAAATGTGTAGAAAAGGACAATTTTTTTTTTTTTGCCATTTCCCAGTTGGTCTAATAAAAGGTATCATTTTGGAACCAAGAGTTCTAGTTTTTTGTATATCTGCTTAACTTGGGGAAGGAAGCACAAGGGGAAAATATATTCTTGGAAATGCTGCAGATGCAACCCTTTCCAGTCAATTTTAGAAGTCAGACTGCAAGGTATATAGTTGTAGGTTTAATCAAAACCCAGAGTTTACAAGTTGCTTGAAATTCCTCTTCTACAACACATTAGATAACAAAGAAAAAGAGCTTTTTAGCTGTTCTTTGGAATTCTTGCTGTCTTAACAGTTCAAGTTTCTCTCTTCCTTGATCATTTACATAGTGTAATAGAATGGAAACAGTAATAGAGTGATTGTTCAGAAAAAGAGCTGAAAACAAACAAATAAAGCCTGTTCAAATAAAAAGTGGAATAGGAATGTTATGTAGAAAACAAAGTGAAATGAGAGTCAGACAGACTACAGAAAGAGGGAAAAAGAAACGGGTTCAATTCCTTCGGTAAAAAAAGAAAAGCATTGTAAGTAATTTCTGTAGCACAGGAAGTCTTACAACCAGTAAGGGACAGAGTTGGGGGTGGGTGGGGGTGAAGATAATAAAAAAACCCAGACTTTGAATCTCAGCATTTATGATAATACTTTGTATTTATTATGAGTGCTTTACAGCTCATTTAATCTCAACATCCTGCCAAGTAGTTTTATGGGCAGAAAAACAAATGCAAAGAAGTCAAGATTTCCAAAAGTGGGTGATTAAGCTTAGTCATTGAAGTTAACAACAGGAGATGTCAAGCACTTGGCATTTTTTAAAAATTAGGTCATGTAAGCATGGATTTTACGAGCTGACCTTAATAACCCCTTTTGAAAATCTTGGTTTAATTGACCTGACTAATCCTGACCATAGATTTTGCAGGTCTCCCTAAGCTAAGGTTATGATTTAATCATCAATCCCATCCCTTTTATTTCAGAATCTTAATTTACCAAAAGGGTACTCAGTGGTTTTTAGGATTAACTGACACGCTGGTTAGTTAAACCCCTTAAAAACACTATTACCTCATGATACAATCCCAAAAGCAATCAGTCATCCAAGATGAACAGAGGAAACAGTTCTCAAACAAGACTGCATACTGTACTTTATTTTATAGCCAAACAACAAAAACAAAATAATTAATAAAAACTGTTTTGAAGCGGATATTTGTATAACATTCACTTATTCTGAGCTGTAACTTATACATTCTAGAGCACGTACAATAACAACGCCGTATATTCTTAACTGGGTTTCACTAAACACCTAATTAAAGAACCCATATAGAGAGTCAGGTACTCAAAAACTCATTTACATCACTAAAGCCAATACCAAATGAAGTGAGCAGAAGAAAGTTATGATATTCTAAAAAACTGTTTGTCTGGTTTTTGTTGTTTTGTTTTTGCCTTTATCATGAGCTGGCTAAGCCCAAAGACAAGGCAGCTACACTGACCAGCTAAAATGTTATCACAGAATAGAAAAGAAAGAAAGTTCTGAAAATAAGCTCAAGTAATCCTTAGCTACACTTTCATGTACCTGAAGGATGAATGCTCCCCATGTACTGGTAAGGTGAGGGGAGGAGCTGGAGACTGGATGTACATAGACTGGCCAGAAGACTGAGAGCCCTTTCTGATCAGCTTTCCAGTGTTGGGATCATAAAGCCGAACTTCAGGACCAGGCTGAGACTTTGGATGGATAGGCGTTGGGTGAAACAAAGCTGTCTGGAACGCACTGTGTGCATCAGGAAACACAGCAGGACTGTTCTCTCTGTCGGATAAAATTTCAAAACCATTTAAATGTAGCGTTTGTAACTGGAGTTACATTAATATTTCTCTTGCAGAGAAAGAACACACCAGACTTCTTTAAACTTGAAGCATTGGAGCTGTAATACAGTTTGTTACATGCCAAATTGAATCTGCTTGCTTTTTTGCGTAAGCAAGTTATTTAAGAAAGATCAAGGATCTACACTTCCAAATGCATATAAGAAAGCTGCACTGAATTTACCATAATATGTACATAAACAGACAATTACTATAAAACACCAAAATGTCACTCTCAAAATCTCTCTTAAAAAGTTTACAAAGTTACTGAAACAGTTCTGTTAAATATAATATACCATTTAAGCCAGGAGTGTCAAAGACAGCCCATGGGCTGGATCTGGCCCATGAAGCCCTATGATTAGAGCCTGGTTTAAATCAAGATTTCATATTTCTCGTAAAAAAAAAAAAAAAAAAAAATTAAGTGATTTTCATGAAAAAACAATTTGCAATAAAATGCCACAATATGGCCACTTGCTGAGGAGTTCCCCAGCAAGTGGCCATGTCATGGCATTTTGTTGCAACAGGATGGCTGCTGCTGGCTGAGGAAAGCATTCCTCAGCCAGCAGCAAAAGTCTAGCAGCCCAGGGGAGGGGGGGGAAGGGGTCACAAAAGTGACAGCAGGAGGAAGGAGCTTGGGGATGGGCTGTTTGTTCCTTCAAGTGGGAAAACTGGGGCACCAGGGGTTGGGGGCTGCCTTGGCAGACAGCCTTGGCACCAGGTAGGGGAGAGGCTGTTTGCTCCTAGGCAGGAAAACTGGGGTACTGGGGACTGATAACACATGTGCCGAGAAGCAAATAGCCCCTCCTCTACCCAGTGCCAGGGCTGTCTGCCAAGGCTCCCGCCAACCTCCTGCATCCCAGTTTTCCCACCTGGAGGAGCAAACAGCCCCTCCCCTCCCCATCCCCAAGCTCTCTCCTCCTCTTCCTCAGCAATGATCAGAGGAGCAAGGCCTCTGCTGCTGCAAGTAAACCTGGCCCCAAACCTGCCCCCTCAGCCAACTGGGGGGAAGGAGGGTGCGCCATGATCTGGGCATGAAAATAGTGGCCCCTGCCATGACTTGGCCATATTAGCAAGCATTGCCTGCAATTTAAACCAGACCGTGCCAATGAGCTGGCCTGTGGATCTCAGACCAACCCTATGTAAGGCATACAGCATGCACTGACCCAACTTCAAGGGCACTGCATGAACACAGGGAGCTAGTCTGGGGTATGAGCTTCATGCAGTGCCTATGCCAGACAGGTACCTCCTTTCAAATTATGATGCATCATGACAAACCTTATTTATGGTGCAAGTTTAATCCACATGCTAAATTACTCCATACTTTCAGTCCACAGGTTATACATTGCACAGACAGAGCTCAACCTCTATCACAGATTTTGATAACCCTTTAGTATCTTTCTTTAAAGACAATTCCTAGGTTTCTCTCTCTTCAAGTTGTTACCCACCCTGCCTCCATTCTCTGTGTCCCTTCTTCCTTCAATTTGTTCTATTAATCTATTTCTTGTCCAACCAGTTTCTTCCTATGATTCAAGAGTATTTGTTCCCTTTTTAGTTCTATTTCCTCCCACATTTTGCCCCCTTACATTCTGCTTCTGCCTCGAGTTTTTCTCCCTCATCTCCATAACTTCTCGTTGCTCAGATCCATTAACTAGGGCTTCTCCCAGCATGAAGTTTTGCATGTACATCTCTGCTCCTGGCCACTAATGATTTTCAAAAGCATACCATCAAACCTAATGAATTAGTGGCAGCCATGTGCAGCAGCCTCAAAGAATTACTTGGGCCAGAAGCTTTCTCCAGCTACAATAGATTGTAATGTTTCCTCTAACCTTCCAAGGGACAGCTCTGCATTCCTACAGCTGAAAGAAAGAGTTACCTTCATGAAAGCCCTGAACCTTGCGGACTATTTAAGGTTTCTTCTGTGCTATCTTCTCTATAAAGTAAGAACAGATCAGTATAACCATGAGCAACACATATTTGGTCCTTTCAACCCCCTCCCCCAAAACATGTTTACCTGTGTGCTTTGATGTAATCATCCTTCAAAGGAAAGAGTTGCTCTTCTACTTTGTCCCAACGCTCCAAACAGCTCCACAGCCAATCAGGGTTAACAACATGGAGATCTTTGCAGTCCTGAGCTTGCCGTACTTTTTCTGTGCCTATTATGAAGTCAAACAGAACAACATTACAGTGTTCCGAGTGGAACAGAAAGCAGCAGTTTAGGTGCACTGTAACAGGCAATTGGCTATACTCACACAACTTGCAGGCTATGTAAAGATAAAAAGTCACATTATTCACACTGCACTAGGAATACTATTTTGTAAGATCCCCAGCACCATTTGTACTTCATTAGCATTCTGCTGAAATTCACTCAAAATGGGAAGTACAACCAATGACAACTGTGAAAACACGCACACGATCAGTATGGAGTAAATAAGAAAAGTAGGAAAAAATATTTGAGTGACACATTCCCAAACTTCCTTCTGTATAAAATGTATCAGTCTAAAGCAGGGGTGGCCAGAAGCAGCTGCTTCAATACTTCTAAAAGCACAATAAGTTACTTAACATTCACAAGTGCAGTTGAGACTGAGTATGACAGTCAAAGGCAAAGCCACCCCCTTTCATTTGCCAGAAGTTTGGCACTCATAAGGCAAAAAAACAGAAGCATGGACTATTTAGCATAAAAAATAAAATTACACAGAAAAGATCAACAAAGAGTTAGCATGCACTCTAGGCAAATCTGTAAGCAATGGAAAGAAAAAGTTTCTCTGAAGAAATGAGGTCCGAAAATGTATTTCATAATGCAGCATGTAACTAAGCAAAACCTACCACCACAAAGCAAATCACCTAAGAGCAAAAGAGCAAGCAAAGATCTGACAGTTCTTTGGCGAGATCTCTAACAAAAACTATACCACTATCATGTGCAGAAATAATGCAGCCTCAAAAATATATGATGAAAAAACTAAAGTAGAAACAGGAAGCACCCTTTAAACTCAGAGACAAATAAGTCTGCAACAAAGGTGACTTGAAAGAGAACAAGAGACTTTCTACTCCAATGTCCAATATGTGAAGGAGTAAAAGTATGGTATATATATATATATATATATATATATAT
>NW_017728992.1:67918139-67923549 GCF_001723915.1 Gavialis gangeticus
TGAATGTAGTATCAGACTTAATTGATTTAGGTCAAACTGGTTTACGGAACTTCTGTCCCAGACCCCTTCCTGGTTTAAATTAAAACAAAATCCCCCAGCATCCCAGCATGCTTTTCAGTCCTAGGCTAGCTGGGTTGTCTGCTCCAGAGCAGACCAGGGCTGGCCCTGTCCCTCTCCTCCCTAGCTGGAGCTCCAGCTGCCTGAGGAGGTGGAGACTGCAGGCATAGCACCATCTGCCTGGCTTCCCCCTGTTCCCCTTCTCCTTGCTGCTCAAGCAGGGTTCTCTCAGCACATGTGTGCATGTTGTCCAATTTCACTGAACATACACAGACAGAACAGTGTTTGCTTAATGCTTTTTGGAGCTAATCAACAGGCCAGCTGGTAATGTCCCTCTGTTCTTCCTTAAAAATGCTTTGCAAAAAGTTATTTAAGAAGAGCTGGAACTAATGAGGGGCTTTGTTTTCTTGATGGGCTGATAAGCTTTGTGTTCTAATAAGCTCCCTGATGGCCTGCTGTCAGTGTTCAGCTGGGGACACAGAGGTGTGAGAAATGACCTGGTTTGCAATGAATACAGTGCCGGTCAGTTTGCTGCAGACGGTATGAAGAAGCAGGCACAGGGAAACTGAAAAGCTTGGTATCATCAACAGATGCATCCACTCCCTACAAGCAGTCCTTCTCCCCCACCTCCCAGCCCTCTGCCTCAGAGTACTAGCTGGGAGCTGGCAACACTCCCCGCCTCTTGAGCAGTGACCAGAAAGGAAAAAGCCTGGAGAGAGCTACTTCCCCTTCCAGGCACACCCCAGCTGGGGACTGTGCAGTCAGGGTGGGGGTTTAAACTGCTCCCTAGTCATAGTGTCCTGCTAGGGCCTGGCCAAGTCCCCCCTCAGCTCAGCATTGAGGAAGGGAAGGGAGGGCTGCTCTAGCACCCCACAGCTTACAGCCTGAGCCACTGCAGGCATGTGCCCGCATTTCCCAAATCAAAAGTGAATGTCTATTTACTTGCAAATTGGTTCAATCTCTTCAGGTTAGCCTAACCTGCAAGGATTGAATCAATTCAGGCTCTGGTTTTTCAAATGTCTGTCCCTAGCCTTGGAGACACAGCAGAGAGCAAACTAAAGAAGAATCTGTCTGCAAGTTGTATATGAATGCTAAATAATAAAATGAGGGACAGACTACTGAAAAATACTCCTGAAATTATTTTTACACTTTGTAAATACTTTCAAAAAGAAAAAAAATACTTTAATTCACATATCTGAACTGAAAGGGCACTCTGTGTTTGAATGCTCGTCTCATATCTCTCCCAACTATACAGCTGGCCAAGGATAATCACCAAAAAAAGCCCTTGCCTCATTAAAAATAGCTACAGTCCTTCCATGCCACTAGTGACCATTGACCAATATTCATTTCTAATGCCAGCTACACAGTGGTAAAAACATGAGATACATTTTTATAATGCTACTTCGTATCATTTGGAAACCACAAATAAAGCACACTCAAGATCAGCAGATGATATTCAAACTTGGCTTAAAATTTACATTTCAGCAACCATTTTCCTGGGATGGAAAACCCAGTTCTTGAAGGTAAGGAATACAACAGTGCACCAAGGAACTTGGGGATTCTAGTCATGGATGCATTCAAGTAGCTCAAATGGAGAACACCCTCCCCATATCTACTCAGCTTGTTTTGTTCCTGTGGAGAAAAGGTGTGAAGTTTAAGAATCCATGGGCCAGCTCTACATCTAGTAAACGGATGCGACCCAAAGAAACAGAAAAGTTAAGCTTTTGATCAACAACAGAAAGCTTGGAAAGTGGAATAGTGAGGTTAAAAAAAAAAAAAAAAGTAATATTTTCCAATTTCTAGACCTAAACTTAAGAGGACAGCAATTAATTTGGTGGTTTTAACCTAGTTCTCAGGTGTTTTATCTGCATGACTAACCATCTAACAATCTGACTTCACTTTTCACTGCTGAAGGCAGTGGCAAGATCTGAAATTACAGGCTGTAACAGTTTGTCTGACATACAAAGCAAAGAGCTTAAGGGGGGAAGAAAAAAAAAAATCTCACTATGAACCTTTCTGAATTTAGCTATAATGGTTTCCCTTCCTTAGCATTAAAGCTCACATTAAAACTGTAATGAACCCTTTACCAAGTTCTCAACTGTTAGCTTGTTAGGTTGCAAAAATCTTATAGTTTGGGGCAAGACGACAATTAATATCACTAGTACATTGAAAGAGAACATCTAACCTTTGAAAAGTCAAACAGTAAAATCTTTTTCTCATGTATACTCCTACCTCCTCCCAGCCCTTTTTTTTTTTTTTTTTTTTAAGATTAAAAAAAACCAAACAAACCAGGAATACATCCTTGGAGACAAATTCTAGTCATATCCAAAGAATGTTTTTCACAGATTAGTGGCAGCAAAAGATATATTTCAATGTTTGGGGATTACAAAATGAAGAACTGTAACAATTTAGGTGTCTTCTCCCACAGAAACCCTCCTGATACTAAAAAACTAAATTATGTTAGATTCTGATCTTAAATTAGCAGCAAGAATTTTTACGTTTTTAGTTGCGTTTTATCAGGGCTTTCTAATGGTTTAGAAGGGCTTTGTTTTAATTTCTGGACATGCAGGAAGTAACACTTTACGGTTGAGACTCCACTAGAAAATTTTAATCGGAGATCCAACAATGCTGATGCCAGCAAGTGGTTGCTGTGCAGGAGACTATAGAGTGATCCAGAAAAGACATGTAGATCACTTTACAGTTTCCTGTTTAGCAGAAAAGTTATCAATGTCTACTGCCAACTCACATTTACAAGGATGCTATAGCATGCAGAGTAAGCATGCTTTCAAGTCTATCTTTGGTCATAAATTAGTAAATTTACAGCATCATGCAGACAACTGCTGTAGAAGCTGTCATTTTTTTTGACGAGATGGATACTTCAGAAAGGCCAAAGATTAGAGCAAAACCCTTAACTTCATTAAAATTATGCTTCTACACAGGCCATGTTTCAGGACCACAGGCCATATGGGAGAAAAATCAGGACTGGATTATCAGATACAGGTTTTAGGAAGAGAAGATGGAGGAATTAGTTTAATTTGAAAAAAAATTGCCAGATTCCAGATAGTGAGACAAAAGGAGAGCAACTCCTAGAAGTCCATGGTAGGAATCAGGGTGGCAAACCAAAGATAAGTCTGAGAATGAGAAGAACAAAACAAAACAAAACAAAACAAAAACAACCTCTCCCCCGCCCCTCCCCGAACAGGTAGCCAGGAGAAAGTTGGAGCATTTTAATGATACATTCACTTGCATGCGAAAAATACTAGCTATAGTCTTCTGGCTATATTAAATTTATCATACACACACTATGATAATTACAAAGGATGAAGTGACTTCTTGGATAAATTTGACCAGAGTAGGTATCTCTGCTGATGCAAACGGGACATGAATGTAGGAATATAGACAAATTCCAAATATCTGAGCAATGAAGTCCAGCGCTCAGATCTCAAATGGCAAAGGGTGTGCCTTGATCTCATTTTCATTTTAACAGATTTGAGAGGTTGTTTGCCCAGGCATTTTTAAAATAAGGTTTCTAGAGTGAACATTTGCCAGGCCCCTCAGTTTTATTACCAGTTAGTGCTCAATCAATGCTCAAGGTCTCATGCAATTGGTTTGGTAAGCCATTGCCTATACAGGTATGTCTAGTGCTCAAGGATGCAAAAGCTTTAACGTACAGTACAAACCAATACAGCAGTGTTTTACTGAATCTATGGAAGGCCTGAAACAAGAGGAGCTAAGCACCTCAATACTGTTTAACCCTCAAAACTAAAGATAGCAACATGAGCAGTGAGCTTGCTTATCCAAAATTGTTTCTCTACCCCCTGTTCCCTACTCAAGTACCAAGGCTTTCTGCTTCATCCTTGACAATGTTTACAAAGTTGAAAGGACACTGCATGTTTCAGCATATTTAAAACTAAAAACAACACAAGATAAACACTTTTTCAACTGTAGCCACTTTGTGTCTTGTCTTCAAGGGATACTCAGGTCAGTCCATAAGACTACCTTACAAATCTAGATCAGAAAGAAATATTTCCACAATTCCTCTCCTTTTCCTTTGGTATTTGCAGGATAAGAACTCAGCATTCCCCAGAAACCTCAGCTCTGCTGCACCTGTGGAAAATGGGACTCAACTTACCTATGTTTTTTATCCAAGTATTACGTTTCAGAATTGAACTTTCTATATTCAGAGCTAACTATCCATTGAACATCTGCAAACCTGTGTCAAAGATGTATTTTAAATCTGACACGCCTTTAAAAGCTATTAAACTAAATGAGAAAGCAGCTTGGTAATTCTTTCTACCCTTTTCACCAACAGACAGTTTTGCCTCCTCCAATTAATTAACTAAGGATTATCAGAGCCAAACTCAAAAGGAACACAAGATTTTTGAAAGTGTAAGGGCAAAGGAAGTGCCAGGGTTCTAGGCCATATTGCTGTTTGATCTGAACTACCGTTTCTATATTTTACTTGACATCCCAATTTTGATGTATCCTATTAGTGACAGTCATTTTGTGAGTAGGTCACATGTTTGTCACATACTTTAAGAAAAGTGTATGGACTTTAGAAAGCTACAAAAATAAAAAAAAAAATACAAAATCAGGATGAAACAAATTAAAATCCTTATTCATAAAAGTGGTGGCATTTTATTTCTTTGTTTGGGGTGGAGCGGGAGAGGGGGAAGGGAAGGGAGAAAAATACTGGGGCCTAAACAGATTTAAGTCTTCCTGTTTTATTTCTACTCCACTAAAATGCTACAGGCAAGTTTTTTTTTGTTTTTTTTTTTAAACAAACTACAGTTTTTATCTTCTAACTAAAACTCAGTCTAAAAAGCCAACTAAAGTACTTCACATTTATTAAAAGTAGTAAAAAGAATACAATTTATTTTCTGCAACTGGTAGTTCAGTCATTCCTTAATAACCAATATGTGAAAACAATGCCATTATCAACAGCCACCCAGTCCAGTAGTAACACCTATAGCTGATGCTAAGTATATCTATCACCCAAAACATATATACACTACAGATTTATACTAATTGAGAAAAATTACAAGGGCTAGGTTTGGTCCTTTCCTCACAGAATTAACAAGTTATATTCTGAATCATGAAGACAAAAGTTTCTGTAATACTCCAGTTCATGTAACTACAGATGTTTTCCCTATTACACAAAAGGAAAGCCCCCTTTTTTTCCTTACGGAAAAACAACGATTTTAGACATCAACATATATATGTTGAGTCGCACAGGGTAAGACCTCAGGATACCTTAAGTTTTCTACAATATCTTATGGAAAGGATGTTTCAGCTGAGTCTTGAAAAAGTATCCTAAAATTCTTCCTCGCTTGAATAGTGAATGTAACTGTCT
>NW_017728992.1:67928549-67975595 GCF_001723915.1 Gavialis gangeticus
TGAGTCTTGAAAAAGTATCCTAAAATTCTTCCTCGCTTGAATAGTGAATGTAATTGTCTTGGGCATAGCAACACCTAGATCCTTCCCTTAGCGCACTCATCCACAAGATTCCAGGCTTAGTCAAAACAGCATGATTTTTTGGCACCTCACTTCACTGGTTAATGAAAATTTTTATTGAGAGAGTATTATATCAATAAACACTTGTGAGGTACTTCCGTACATAGTTCATTGTTCTGCTGGTCAGGCATAGAAAGAAACTGTATGCAAATAACACATACACTTACTGCATGGTTTTCTTTTTCTTCCTTAAATACAGTCAGATAGCCTAAGGAAGTATTTCCAACTCCTAAGTTCCCATCAATAAGAATATCATTCCAGCTAACTCCACACAAGAGACATGAGGCAATTATTTCCATAAACTTGTCCCCAAGGATTTTGAGCTTTAAGCGCAGCTGGAAAACTTTGAGATCAGTCCTACAGCCCCTTCCAAGCCTCTGGCACCTGATTTTTTCTTGCCAGTTTCCTCTGTTAAATGTTGCTGCCTGACCCAATGAACATATAATTAAGTCTACTTTAACTAGCAATGTCCTCTGAGAATACCAATGGTGATGGGAATTCTTGCTGATGGGTGTCCTGGAGTACTGGCCAGATAGACATTCTTAAAAAGTTTAATACTAAAGTGTTGGGACAGACTCATAAAAGCCACTTTCTTCCCCACCTCTGGTAAGTAGGAAGCTTCCCTTGATGGGTTAAGGAGAAGTTTCAATCTGTAGAACAGGGGTGTCCAACCTTTTTGAATGTGGGGCCAGATGATGAACTTTTTACCACCCAATGGGCCAGTGAGCCATATTCAAATACATCACAGGAAGTGGTATCAAATCAGGAAGTGATGTCCCGTGACCTTTGACATCAATGAAGTTGCAGGGGTTGACATGGTGCTGGTTGACATGGCATGCATGCCCAGGTTGACATGGTGCTGCAGGAGCCGCTTGGCTACAACTGGGTTGACCTGGTGCTGGAGAAGCCGTGGGGTCAGGCCAGGGTTAACCTGGGGCCTGCCAGTGCCAGGCCTGGGTTGACATGGTGCTGCAGGACCCGCCTGGGCAGAACCGGGTCGGCACCAGCCAGGAAAAGCAGCATGCAGCTGAAGTCAGCTTCCCATGTGCTGCTGGGGATGGGAGGAGGCTGGCCAGGTCTACACCAGCCAGCAGAAGTGGTGGCGGAGCCGTGTGATGCTCAGGACTAACCAGTGCAGGCTTGTCCCGTCCCGAGTGGCACACGGCTCCACCGCTGCTTCTGCTGGCTGGTGCAGACCCGGCCGGGCTCCTCCCCAGCAGCACATGAGAAGCTGGTTTCAGCTGCATACTGCTAGGGACGGGAGGAGGCCAGCCAGGTCTGCACCGGCCAGCAGAAGCAGCGGCGGAGCCGTGCGCCGCTCGGGACTGACCGGTGCACGCTTGTCATGTCCTGAACAGCACACGGCTCCGCCATGACTTCTGCTGGCCGGTGCAGACCCAGCTGGCCTCCTCCTGTCCCCAGCAGCACATGAGAAGCAGCCCCCTCGGGGCCTCGTGCGTGGATGGTCAGGCCCGGAGAGCCACAGCACCCGGGGGGAGACTGGCTGGGGGAGCAGGCACCGCCTTGCTATAGGGCAGGGCAGGGCAGGGCAGTGGGGCTGGCTTGAAGCAGGCAGGCGGTTGAGGAGGCAGGCGCGGGCCGGCAGTGCCAGTGGCCACTGCTTGGCCTTCCGTATGGGGCCACTCTGGCAGCGCAGGGCACGGGCGCTGGCAACCACGCGCCCTACAACCCTGGCCCGGCCTGGTGCCCCCCCAGCTCTGTGCGGGAACTTACCTCTGTCTACCACGGGTCCACCATGTGTCTCTGTCCACCACACGTGCAGGCAGGGCGCAGGCCATGCTTCAGCTCCCCTGGCCACGCGCTGGGGCAAGGGGTGGAGTCAAGGAACAAGCTGCACATGCTGTCCCCAGTGGCGGCAGGACCCGGTTCACTGATGAGCCTGGCCCCGCGGGGGTAAGCAGCTCCCCTCCCCGCCAGCTGGGGCCTGCGGGCCGGCCCTGCCCACCTTGCCTCGCTGCTGCCCTGCCACTGCTGCCGTGGAGCACGAAGCAGGCATCTCAGGCCAGATAAAATGGCTTGGCATGCCGCATGGCAGCCCGCAGGCCATATGTTGGACAAGCCTGCTATAGAAAGTAAAAACTTTCATTTTAAAGAGCTTTTAGAGAGTGAATTAATGAAAAGCTTTTCTTCTCACAGAGAGGTTGTGGACAGAAAACTACCAGCCCTTGTGAGGCTGTCCATCATCTTTCCAAACTGTAGAAGAAAAAGTAGTTAGAACTATCAGAATTATTAGTGGGAAACCCATCAACAAAGCAATGGCAAAAACATTCTTTTTTTAAATTACCAGGTTCACTTTCCCCAATATTTGAGAGAAACACAGGAGCCATTCTTTGAGGAGAACCAAAAACTGAGGCTGGATGGAAGAGATTCTCTTCCAAGCAGGAAGAAGAGAAAGCAAGCAACCAGGACAATGAGTTTTATTCAAAAGTTAAAAGAGAAACATTTTTGTTTCTCCATTACCACAGCCCACACTTATCTGGCCTCTTTTGCCCAGATAAATGCCCTAGCCCTTCAGAAGCAGAACCTTGGCTGAAATCCATGTGTTCTGGAGTTCCTGACTGAAGAACTGCCCCATGACAACATGCTCCTACCCTGCAACAGCTTTTGGCTTGCTATCAATATTGTATATGGATATTTTCTCTCTTTTTGCATATGGATATTTCTCTTTTTCAAAGATACTGATAGAGTATCTGATGATTGTTGTGGTTGTACCAATGTGCACCCAAATTGTTAGGAGCCTGGAAAACCTCCAGTGAAAGATATTTCACAATCCCCTTTAAGCACCATACTTTATAAAACTTATTGAAGTTTTGCCTCAGATTCATCTAAATTTGCTTTTCTGCAGTTTCAATCCTTTGCTTCATGTCCAGGCCCATGACAAAAGAACAGTTCTCTCCTGATTCTTTATAGCAGCCTTTAAAATATTTGAAAGCTGCCCTCCCATACGGTCTCCTTAATCTCCTTTCTGCAGCTAAAACATACTTAGTTCTCTTAAGCTTTCCTCAGATGAATTGACTTCCAAATGCTTGTCATCTTTGTTTCTCTACATTTGTCATAAAATGCAGACACCAGATCAGCACAAACTAGTCCAGCTGTGGCCTAAACCAATGCTGAGTAGTGGTACCATCATCTGACATGTCTTGCACGCAATACTTTTGTTAAAGCAGTCCAAAATTGCATGCATTGTTTTGGAACTGCACTGCACTCCTGACTTGCATGAGTTTGTGATCCATCATAGTACCCAGATGATTCTTGGGTCAGTTGTCTGCAACAGCTCACTGTATGTGTAGAAGCACACATTCAAGTCTTTTGAAAAATTCTCATTGACACTCTGATGTTATTACTGGGAATAACAGCAACACTTTTCCTAAACAGCACACCAGGGCCTTTTTCTACAGTTACAGGTTTCCCTTGCTAACCACAGTTCTGAGTATCCATGATTAATATTCTATATACCGTTTTGGCTACCACGGTATACAGTTTTGAAGTAAACACAGTTTTCCGTGGCTACGCATCACCTTTCTGCCAAGCACAGGAACTTTCAGAAACATAACCCTAGTGGTTGGTGAGGGAAACCTGTATACTGCAACACCACCAACCTGTCCTAACTTGCTGTGTTGTGCGTTGGTCAGAGGCAGCCCCAAAAGGTTTACCAAGAGGGTGAAAAATGTTTTAACATTGCTTCAATGTGAATATAATGGACAAAGTTCCAACTGATACTCTGAACCTGCATCTGCTTCTCTGGCTAAATGTTTAATTAATTAAACAACAAAGTTTAAACCATATTTCAGCACCTTCTGAGCCAGTTCCTTTTGTTACTGCTGTTCACTGTGCCTAGGTGCAAGATGACATCTGCCATTCATTTGGAAAGATAATCTACAGAAAATCTAGAGCTAAAACTTGACTTGTAACCTACAGAGAGATACACCTGGAGAACTCACACAGGAAGCTTAGCATGAGTACAAAAAGGCATGCAGACAGCTGCATAAGCACACAGATTGTATTGATTTCATTTCGTAGACATTAGAGCTGGAAGGGACCTCATAAGATCACTGGGTCCAGCCACCTGTCCAAGGGCAGGAAGTCAGCTAGGGTCAAAGGATCCCAGCAAGATAAACATCCAAATATATTTCTTGAAAGCGTCCAGAATAGGTGCTTGCACCACCTCTAGGGGGAGTTTGTTTCAGGTCTTGGGGGCTTGGACAGCAAAGAAGCTTTTCTTTATGTCCAGCCTAAAATGGTCTTGCAAGAGTTTGTAACCATTGGACCTCGTCACCCCCTGGGGTGCTCTGGTGAACAGATGTTTCCCCAGATCCTGATGCACACCCCTTATGTATTTATAGGCTGCCACCAAGTCACCCCTGAGCCTGTGCTTCTCCAGACTGAGGAGTCTGCAGCTGGGCTAAGTCCCTCCCACAACAGGCCCCCACTTACTTCCGGCTAGGCTGGGGGTCATCGGGGGTCCCAGGGGTGCAACAGGCTTCCAACTGTACTGCAAGGGCCATTCACACATAAAAACCTTGGACCAGAACTCAGAATTCTGAATTCAGAAACCTTGGCTCAGAATTTCTACTCATAAGCCCAAGATGACATAACAATAACTACTCTTGTCTACAGATAGAAGGAAAAAATGCTAGTGTTGGAGTGAGGTTGAAATCATGATGGTCCAAGATATCACCCACAAAAATCCTTGCCTTCTACAGGGGGAAAAAAGTAGTAATTTTCAGTCTCATGAATACTGTGCAACTTTTAAGTGTCCACCTGTAGGTACAAGACTGTCCTTACACTACAGAAAACAGCCTTTCCGTCTGACATGGTTACAGGCATTTGTTAGACTGTTATGAAAAACAAGATGTTCCTGCTTAAGCAAGTAAAAAAAGATGACCTCATCTAAACATGCAAAGTTCCATGGAGGGAAAGTTCTCTTTTCTGATTTACAGGATTCATAAGACAGCTACATTAATAAGAAGAAAAATGTCAACTTCCAAATACTGATAAAGATACCAGCATGACAGCTTGGTACTGGTATTTGACTTGTAATTTCCAATAAAGCTAGCTACTTACAATTGGAATACATTTCCTAGTATTAAGCCTTGAGAGCATCAGTGAAATTTCATGCATATTCTGGGGAAGACACAAAGCCTTCGCAAAAATAAGAGAAAGAAAGATGAATTAATCTGCAATCATAAAATTGTTCCAATACAGTGTTGTGAATTCATTTTCAGAGTGATAATACATGTTATTCAACTAATGCAACAGTACATTAGTATAATTAAAACCTAAAGTTAAATCTATTATTTATATTAACAACTGACAGCAGTAGATGACTCACTGAAGGACGCACAGGCAGTGAAGACATTCGTGATACAACAGTCTTAGAAATTGAGTTCCACTTGTATTTTTTTTTCCAAAGTACCATATGCTCATAACAAGATTATATACTGAAAACACTTTAAGTGCATTAAACACTTTACTCTTCAGCTATCCTTTAACAACACTGAATTTACTAAATCACAAAAGTTATAATTATATAAAGGAGGGTAATTGTCCAAGAGAACACTGAATATGTCCAGACATTACCTATTCAAGCAAGTCAAGGAGTACTGAGGTCCACTGTATACATATTTTTTAAAACCACTACCAAGTTTACAAAGAATTTAAGGATATTTTTCTGGCTCCCTAGTATGTGACGCTGGTTTTGTACACAAGGAAACATCATAAATAAGAGCTATCATTTGTATTGCAGTAGAGCCCATCAGGGCAATCCTAGAAAAAGTACTGCCCAAACACACTGCTCTTGTCCAGGAATTTACAATCCAATTTGAAATGTGGTGCAACTAAGCAACAAACAACAACAAAAAAAAGAGACACAAGAGAAGGGATAAAAAGGTGATTATTAAAATTTTGTAGGTACATTAGTTATTGCACAACTTTCATGCCATGGGCGACTGGTGCCGCCTTAGTCAATGACCAGTTAGAGACCTGGGGCAGGAGGCAGGGTCCCCCCACGGCCAGCACTCTTGGAAGTGGTTGCAGCAGTCCCACTCCCCAGCCGGCATTCATGAGGGGGCACCGGCGCTCCCGCCTGCCCATTGCCTGAGCGGGGAGTGCGGCCTGACAGGGGGTGCAAATGCACCCCGTACACGTCACCACTGTTTCATGCAAAACAAATAAAAAAAAGTGTTTGATCTGTGAAGTCTGCTGTACAGATCTCCCCTCCCTCAACTCAGATACAACTGTATATCACTGGATGGATGACAACAGGCAAAGCATAAAGGGGTATTAAAAGAAAGATTTAAAGAGTTGTTTAGAAAGCACATTCATGCATCAGGGTCAGGACATAAAAGTAGATGCCATACAACTAAGAATGGGTATTATAAAAAAAAGTGCTGCTAAAGGTAGGAAGCCAATTCGAAAACAAAAAGCACACTTCTTGTAACTGGATGAACAAGTTAATACAAAATGTATTAAAAAAAGAGCTCAAGTGCATAGACAGATATTGGATACTCACAATTTGCAATGTCACCAGAGATGTGCAGAAAAATCATGCACACAAACAAGCTCAAGTACTATATTCATTATCAATAGTACACATTTACTCTTGTGGTCACACATTACGTAAGTAAAGTGTGCAAATCTAAAGAATTGAACTAACCAACGAAACAAATACCCATCACAGTTTAACTCAAACTGGGTACTCAGAGCAAATGTAGTGTCACAGCCACTGGAACAGGAAGTTCTCTCCTGGTGCATGTTGGGATAGAAAGCATCAGGTTCCAAAAAACTAAAGCTTTCAGTTAAACTGATTAATTTTCTAGCTCTGATAGTTCACAATAGCCTTCTGAATTGCATGCTAACGAATGTCTTCAAGTCTTCAGACAGCTCCTATGACAAAAAAAGTTGTCAAGTAGGAGCAGAGTGAACAAGAGCCTGGTTGGAAGTTGAAGCACAAGTTCTGTACAGATGTACATCAATGGGAAAGCTTAAACTAGAAAACAGCCAATTCCACTGGACTCTTTCCCTTACCACCAACACACACGTGCCTGTGTGCACACAAAAATCCATCAAACAATCAAGAACACACTACTTACTAAAGCCTTCAGCCTTTTAGAATAGCAAGGTAAAAGGAGTAGCACATAAAAGTTTAGTTTTTTAAAAAAAACAAAACCCAAACACACAAAAAACTCAGAAATCAATACTTAAGTTTTCTTTCATTATTTTCTACAGCCTCTTAGAAATTAAGGAAGTGTCTTCCTACAAATGGTGTGGATGTGAAAAAGCCAACACAAGGAAAAGACAGTAAATAGACAATATAGTTACACAATTGTATACTGGCTTCAAATACTAATTTACAGTGTTCCCCACCCTCTGTTTAAATGTTTACCTCTGGTTAAGTTCTTAGCTCTTGCCTCACCAAATCCCTCTTTATCCTGCAACAAATTCAATCTTAAGCCAAACTGCCATGGAAATATTTGATCCTGATCATATTCAGGATTGCTCTGCTGCAAGATGAGAGAGACCAGTACTCATAGGAAGCAGAGTCCCTTTGAAATAAAACATTATGAATTAGACTTTGGAAAACTGAAGTAGCAAATTAAAAATTAATCTAGTAAATTTTATGTACAAGACACCATAACATTTCTAATGGTGTGACAAATATTGTTCAATTCTCAGCTGATGAAAAAGAATCACTAATATCACAGTAGTTCTGGAGCAAGATATTTTCAACAACTATAGCAGAACACTATGAAGCATAAAATGCCATGGCCCTAAATTTTAGGGCTGCAAATGAAATACTGTACATTCACAATTTGTGAACTGTCTACATGGGAAGCCTTAACTCTCGTACATCCAATCATCAGGGTCCCCAACTCCATCTATTCTATGGAATATGAATATGGTATATGGAAGTGCCCACTGCCTGTAACCCCCACCCCAGCGTCAACTCTTTCAGTCATAGTGAGCCACCACATGCTTCATTTGAGCTGTCTGACAGATCCTCAAACAATATCAGAATGATGAGCTCTTGATCACACAACAGCAAAATACCTCTAAAGTGGGAAGAGTTAATTCCAGCTCTTTTCGCTTTGTAACCCCTCCTTTAAATCAAGTTCTGCCTCAATTATGTTGAAACCTACAGTGGTCAAGTGTTCAATTAGCATTTCACACAACTAAAAGCTTAACTACAAGAATATTGTTATTAGATCAATTTCACTTACATACCCGCCCTTGCAGCAATAAGGTGAGTTGCCTTGTTGGGATCTTCAGCACTCAATATCAGGTTCTTCACAATCTTAGCACCAAGTGCTGTAGCATGGTAATGTTCCCGTGTTTTTTCTATGGGAAAATTTGTAGGATAGAGTCCACTAAATAGTATAGTTACATTTGCCAACACCTTGCTTTTTAGTTCTGGCACTATTTTCCTGATGTCAGGAATTTCCTCAATCTCTTTTTTCAAGAATTTATCATATTTTGTATAATAATCGGTGTGTACCCGAACAAGTATCTCTTCGAGGTATATTAAATGATCATCTTGATCTGTATCTTCTTCTTCTTCCTCCTCTTCCATACTCTGGTCTAAAGATTCACCCATTGTAATCCCAGATTGTTCACTATTTTGGGACTCTGTTTCAGCTTCCTTCTTGTCTGCACACCCATTTCCTAGATCGCAAAGGCTGTCCTGTTCACTTTCTTCTTGCACTACAAGATCACCGGTCTTTTCATGAGGATTTATGCTAGATGGACACTTTGCATCCCCAGAATGGTTCACTTGACCATCCTCTCTCCCACTGACATCAGTGCAACTTTCTTGCAGGAAACTTTCATCTTGGGTAGGTTGCTTTGATTTCTTCCAGCTTCTCTTTTCCTCATTTTCACTATCTGAGGCAGAAGTACTGGATGACTTCCTAGCATCTAAACCACTATCACTTTCACTGTCACTAGAAAGTTCAAAGTCCAAATCATTTGCTGCCTTTTCTTGGGTCTGCTGCTTGTCCAGAACTGTCCTATCATCTTGTTCTGGTGAAATCTGAGGTTCCTTAACAGTCACCAAGTCATCAGTCACTATACTGTCCGCTTTGTGATCAGTAGTATCACTTAAGGAATCTTGCACGTTAACTTGATCGTTGGAATGCAACCCACAGTTGGTAGATTCACTGCTTACAAAGTCACTACCATTTGTAGTACAAGTTTCCTTTGCAGATTTCTTGAGACCATTACTTTGCTCTTCCACACATGTAACAACATTCTTTGCTTCTTCAGAATCTTTTGCTGTTACCATTGTTGTATCTGATCCTTCTGGTGTTTTTGAAGAATGATTTACTAAAACACAAAAAGAATAAAAAACTTCCCATTTATCCTTCCAATTAGATTTTTATGAAACAATAAAAAAGTGTTATCATTCTCTCACTTACAAATTACTCTATTTACTCAAATATAAAATGACCCTAAACATAGGACGATCCCTAACAATTAGATTCTATATATGGAAAATGTATATATTTATTATAATTTTTAGGTACAGAATCTAATTATTGGGGGGGTTGCCATGAATTTGTCCCCTTCCCACTGCTACAGCAGGGAAAATAAGTTTGGGGGGGCAGTTGCCCCCCAACTTCTTCCCCCTGCAGCCTTCCCCACCTTGCTGTCAGACCCTCCTCTCTCCGAGCACATGGTAGTGAGGTGCAAATTTGAAAGCACTAACCTGTGAATAAACATGCCTATAGTAATTTGCATATAGTATACATAGACTAAGTTCATCCAGCATTAACACATTTTACTGTTTCTTGAAACTGCTGCAAGTTTTAGCACAAGTACTCCATAAACACTTTAAGCAGCACTTTTATGCCTACTTATATACAGTATGAACTATGCATAATATTAGTCCAAAGCAAAAGGTTCAAGATTTACCACCATTGGGCTGGGCCCCAGCAGAGTCAACAGCATTTGAAGCCTGGCCCAGCAACATCTCATTGAGGGTGGGGCTACGCTAATCATATGCAACAGGCTGAGAGAGGAGGCAACAGAGAGATTTTGGGTGAACTGTTTGGGAACCCCTTTGCTGACTTTGCCAGGCATTTAAGGCTGGTGAAGCAACAGGCATCATTGGAAAAGGGGGGAAAAAAAAAGGTGCATCTCAGCTGTGGGAGTGAAGAGGAAGTAAAAATATACTCAGTGTAGTGGCTCACCACAACTTGAAAAGCATCACCACTGAGAGGGACTGCACACAATGGGCACCCAAACGTATCTTATACAAGTAGGCTATGCTAACTTTAGTGGTAGGTTCCCTTCAGTTTTGGCAGGCATCCTATGTACAGGCCCAAACCGAGAAGCTTAGAGTTAGGATGCCCCCAAGTTTTGCTTGGTCTCAGCTGTAAGGTTGCAGGAGAAAGCTAAGGAGGAGTTTCCCATTTCCATGAAGTAGGCATAAAGCCAAGATCTTCCCACTCAAGTAGCAAGTGGGATATTAACTATACATTACCTCCACAGGTACTACCCCATGCCAGAAAAATGGTTACCCTTAGTGACTAGGAAAACCCCCTTAGTGGTCATGGTATTTCCCCTGCCAAATATCTGAAGCCCCAGGTGGGGGTAGAGGTGGAGGTTGTTTGGTTGTACGGCCACTTATGGTTCTTGACTGACTCATGGATTTGGAATCGATTTGGCTTGGAATATGAAAAATGTTCATATTTAAAAGGTAGGTTGCCTTCAGTATGGGCCATGTTTTGTAAGTCATGCTCTGTGTTGGCTGTATTTAATCAACTTTAGAGTTGGTTTCTGTTACTGAGCACATGCTGCTTTTGACAGCAGCTTAATGACAGACAATGTACTTAATGAGATTTCCTTGTAAACAAATGTAAGAGGGGTTTCTTCCCCCCAGCACTCATGGGGGGAAAACCCTGTTTTGTATTTAAGTAAAAACAGTAATTGTCTATATATACACATTAGATGAAACATTTAAGTGCAAGTTCAATATTCATAATTGGGATTTTTAAGAGGTCTTAAGGGACATCAGGAGGCCAACTTTTATTAAAAGTGGGATGTCTAGCTACCTTTAGACCCTTTTGAAAAATTCAGTTTATACTGATCTCATCACCACGTTGTCCAGTTGCCTCAAAAGTATTAAGTTCTTGTTAGACAAAATTAGTATTATTCCTCTTGAGAAGGTAATCTACAGCCTGCAAAGGGGCCAATCCATTCCACATTTTATTAAAAGGGTGCCGATTCCCTGCTTCCTTCCCAGCCATCAGATCCATTCTGCTTTTTACAAATAATCAGCCAGATCCCCAGCTCAGCTTACTCTGTCCAAGGGCTGAACCCACTGCAGTATCTGCTTACCACTGCCACTTAATTCAAGTCAAGTTAGTCCTGAGGCCGCTGAAACCATTGGGGCACCTTAAGATGCTGTAACAACTCACGTAGGTTAGTTGAATTGTTTTGTACCGTTGATGATTCTTTGGGAAGAGTAACATGGTGGCACCCACCTCCTCTCTAGGCATGGATGACCGCGGGCTCACAGGGAGCTCATCCACCCTTTGACAGGTCTCGTTTTAAGTCCTGCTGCATGCCCACACACCCTCCTCACTCAGGCAAGCCCAGGTGGGGGCACTGGTTTAGTTACTGCCAACCCGACCACTGAATAGGCTGTACTGCTTTACATGGTACCAGACAGCAGACCAAGAGACTCCTGGCCTGACGAGGGCCACTTAATTAGCCAATCCAAATTGCTGTGCATCATGCTTTTTGATGGCACATTTTCCGGGGTGGGGGGAATGAAAGAGCAGCCCTCTGCATACAGCAGGTGCAACTAGAGTGGCAACAGGAAATTGGGAACCTGTAGCGGCAGCCAGTTACAAGTACTAGCTTACCCTCAGAAAAATTGCCAGGGATTGCTACCCTCTGAGATAGCATTAAAAAAATCAAGTGTTTCTCTCAAGGTCATATAGAAAGTCTATGCTATGGCAGTACACCAGAACCGGTCAAAAAAAAACAAACAAAAAACTTAAAGTTCCACCTGTATTTTTTACTTGTCACTTTTTCATTATACTTTAGAACACTTTAAAAACTGAAAAAAATACATCCTAATAAAGATAGGCTAATCAATCCCTTTATTATTGTGCCAGTGAGGTTAAACGAAGAGAGCAAAAGGGCAGAAAAAAGAATGAGTTTTTAAACACCTTTCAGAAAAGAGAATCTGTAAATCTATCTGTAACTAGAGAAAAAGATTTATCATCTAAATGACTATTTAGTTCTGCATCGTCAAAAACAATATTAAGGGTAGAATTATCAGCAGAGATTTCCATCCTTTATGAACAAAATGTAGTAATGTAAACTTGACTGACTGTTGATTCACACTGCCAGTTAAGCATAGTGATTTAACACTTTAGTGCACAGAGGGACTAAATACATTAGACTGCTCATGCTGTTTAAGTTTAACTATACTAGCTACTATATAGATACACAGATATCTATGTCTATATCTATTGAGAGAGATGGATCTCTCTCTCTCTCTCTCACACTAAGTACACTGTACATCTCATTAAGTACAAGTAAATAAATAAATGTATGTAGGTTACATTTCAGCCACTTACCAGGCACTGGCTTTTCACCCCTATTTCTCTATCATATTTCAAATTGCTTAAGACTGCTAAACTTAACATTCAGTCTCAAATGCAAAAGGGGACACATTTGATAGACAACAAAATACAATAAATTTCCTTACAAGATTGTATACCTAAAATCTGCTTGCTTCCCAACTAACTCAGTGCCTTTGTCATCAATGCTTTGAGGACCTGTTAGGCAAGTGCTAGTCCCTGAATATAGATGTACACAACCCCAAAGCTGTGCTTTTACCAGCACAGCTAATTCCAACTCTGTTGCTGCTTTCTTCAGCAAGGTAAAGCTTTACCAGCAAGAGAACAAGGTCTGCCAGGAAAATTACATCTGCACTTGGGGGCTTTTGCTGACACAGCTATGTTGGGTCACACCTCTGACCAAAATAATTCTGTTGGCAAAAGCCCTTCCCCCCATCTGTACCCCACAGTGTAAACATATGATGGAAAAGCAATTTATAATGCAGAGTTACCCTTCTTTCTCATTTGAGCTTCTCTTGGTCCAGGTGGTGCATTGATATCCCCAATCCCCTGGAAATACACATATTTCTTCACAGTTATCAAATTGGGTGCAAACTTCCAAACATCTTCTCTGTCATCAATAATGCAAACCATGGAATCCCCACATGGGAAGAGATTCCTAAAAGAAGAGTGGTTTGTTTTCATTACCCAAAGACACTTTTGAATGAAATGAACAACTAATCAGAATATTAACTACTATACACGTTATAGGCTACAGTAGGAGACAGAAATGACCAGGTGACAGAATGTCACAAGGCATGAACCATTTTTGGAACTCAAGAAAGATGGATTGAAAAACTAAGGTAAATGTTGCAAGGTCACCTTGAGGTACATTTAGTGGTTTGATGACAGACAAAGCTAATCTTAGACAAGATAAAGCTTAAAGAGGGGATAAGAACAGGCATATACATATTGATTAGAATGGCACCTACAGGAACATTTTTTACCTTATTTAGTATTTTTTTTTTTGATATTTTAGCCAAGCCATAAAATATAAAACCAGGTCCACTTTGGAACGTTTGCTTTTTGGTCTTGAACTACAGTTCTTGCTGAACTGTCCATCTGCAAGCGTACCTAGTTAGTGCTATTTAGCAACTTAGTTTTTGAAGCCTTGGTAAGAAGTTCCTTTCCCTAACAAGTTGGCCATCTGTTAGAGGCTTTTCAAGACTTAAGAACTTAGAAATTTTAAGATTAAATTGCATGCAAATACCCATAAAATTATGCCTTTAAATAGATGCACATTTTAATAAATTTGCTTGATAAGCCTCATCTGTACTATTTAGTCATTTATATCTTTTCTGTATGTTGCTATTTAATTTGCTATTAACACTTTAGATATTCTTATGTTGCAAGTATCTTATTTTGGTGGGACTGGCTCTTTGAACCTTTCTTCATTTTCAGAATTCACCTGCGAGTCAACAGCATGAAGGCTAAATAAAAATGATTTGTTAAAAGATATGTTAGGAGTCTCAAACGTTAATTCATTTACCATCTACCACAGTTCTTACTGGTTAGTATAGCAGTCATTTTTATGCATCTTAGTTTTACAAACAATTAAAGTTATTCAAAGCAGTTGGACAACTTACAAAATAGTAGTTAAATGCTCTTCCTTTTTAGTTTCAGCACTCAGACATAGGAAGCCTCCAACTTTTAAGTAAACAGACTATTGCAGAGTGTTTCAATCCAGGTTTAACATACTTAATTCACTTAGGACCAAATAAATAATCTAAAAAATCTTGTTTTGGTTTAATCTCTTCTGCTCTACCCAAACACAAAATGATTTTGGAAAAAGAGGAGGAGGAACTGTTTGCATTTTTGCACATGCTTAGATGCATGCATGTGCACACAAATACACACATGCAAGCACACCCCTCACATGAATTAATTCCAAAGATATTAAAACTAAGTAAAAAGTGTTGGTATTTCTTTACAATACACAAAATAATTAACTGTACTGAAAAATGCAAGAATATAACTACTATTAGAAAAGAATATTTGCCACCCTGAACCCTCACTTTCCTAGCAGCACTCATATAGCTATTATGAGCTCCAATAAAAAATGTCAAAGCTGGAAGATCATCTCATAAATCCATATTTAAGTGTCTAAGTCAGGGGTGGGCAAAATCCAGCCCGTGGGCTGAATGTGGCCCGCCAGGCCATTCCATCCAGCCCACGGAGCCCCTAAAAAATTTAGAAAATTAATATTTATCTGCCCTTGGCTGCCTGTCATGTGGCCCTCGATGGCTTGCCAAAACTCAGTAAGCAGCCCTCCGCCCAAAATAATTGCCTGCCCCTGGCTTAAGTGGTCTAATCTGCAAAGGACCTAAAGTAGTTGCTGAACATTCAGCACATCTGGGGAAAAACATCATGCTTTTTAAGTAGCTAATCATAACTATACGTGTCAAACTTTAGGTTTCTACCTTGGAAAAGTCTCGGTACAAATTTCTAAAACCATAAAAAAAACCGTACTAGTTAGATAACACAGGACCATGAACAATAAGATAAAATAATCTGTGGCTTACAAATTATTGTAGAGAGTAAAGGTTTATAACTGTAAAAGTGACTGAAACGTCTTTATAAAAATGTATGTTTGTGAGCACTACAAACCAAGTCTCACTGGGCGTATCTATGTGAGACACTAAATGCACAGTAGACAAATTCTGCTGCACATTACCGCATCACAGCAAAAGCTGTGCTAATTACTTAAAAGACAGTGAGCTGGCACCACTGCACAGTAGCACCAGTTACTGTGCATTGAGTTAGTACCTGTTATGACAGATACTAAACTTAATGCACAGAAACAATGGCACATAAAAGCATGTGTAGATGTGCCCACTGAAACATCAACTAGATTTGATTGCCATAATAGCTGGCTAGTGCCCATCAGTTCTATTGTGAGGGTGTGAATAGCAAGGAATGAGTTCAGAAGGCTCTTAGGTTTAATTTCTTCTCCTTTGTAGCCATTATAGCATGTTATAGCCACATACTTACCTAAGATTCCCAGTCTTAGAAAATGGATCAATACATTCATCCCTTGACAATATCCGATGGGAAAAAAGTTTCTTTTCGGGATCCAAAAATCCTTTGGAAAGAAGAGAATAAGAAATTAGTGTTTCTTCAGTTAGACATTTATTCCCTGTTAATATTCTATGTATTTTTAAGTCACCCATCTGTTTATTTTAGCTTATGTAATACAGTGGTAATGCTTGTTACTATCATAAATAGAGATATATTATTAATATGACTTGGTAAAATGATTTTTAAGAGGAAAAACAGCTGGTTAAATACTGGTCACATTCAGTGTTATTTTTATCTTAAATATCCCACTATAATGCCTTTAACATAGTAGATACTTTTGAAGTTACAATAATTAAGTTGTGGTATCAATGCATGAGTTAGCTTGAAAGAAATGGATATAATAGGTGATTATATAAGTATATATACACACACAGTTCTGGAAACTTACGTTTATACCCCTACATTTGGTTCTTTAAAGCTAAACCCTGTCCTTAGCTCATTATGCAAAGGGACTGCAGAGAAGTCTCACAAGAGTTGGCAGTATGCTGCAATGCGTAAGCACATTGGGCAAGTTAAATGGTAGTGTCAGCCAGAGCTCTTGCATTTGTAGGTTTTAAGTTGTACCTATAACACTATTTTAACACACTTGTACCAACAGCAAATATATCCTGGATTTCCTTAAAACTGGCAGGCCTATTAACATGTGTGCATGCTGACAGCATTCTAAGACTGAATGAAAAACTTAGTTAGCTTCACTAATTTTAAGGCAAGGAAAAATGTAATCAGTTTGGCAAAGTGGCAGATTCATACATACACAGGCACACACGCATGTGTTACTACACCTAACCTTTTTAGCAATGAAATTTAACCTTTTAATGAACAGGAACGGTGGCTCTACGGCTGCTTTGAAAAGCAAAAGAGAAGGTGTTCCATACACTCATCTGGATTTGACATTTTAGAGAACTGGTCATATTCTCACTTGCTTTGAAATTAGCTTCAGCTTCTCAATATTGCAGATACTGCAGTCAATATTCATACATAAAAGACTGATATTTAAAAAGGTAGCCACGGTGTATTCTACAGCAAAAGGTTCAGACTGACTATGGATTCTAGGGACCAAATCTGAGTTTCTATCAAGGGGCCTATTAGATTTTCAAAGGACGTAACTCAGGAGTTTCTGGAAGTTCAGCTCGTTTAAGGTGCTTCAATTTGGGCATCCAAAAAATAATCTGAGGCATCCAGAAAAATATCATTCTTCACTTCTAAAGATTCAGGCCTAAATATAAAGTGTCATTGGAATAACTTAAAACCCATAAAAGCAAGAAAATTCCGAGTTAAGGACCGAGGTTCAACCTTAACTCACCCGACTATGCTTAAGAATTGCTGCAAACTCGTAGAATCATCCCCTGATGTGAGACCCTTGCAGTACCTAGGCATAATGAATTGAGAGAATTAGCTACAGAGAACCATTGCCAAACACTTAAAGATAGTTTACATGTAGTTTGTCAAAGTATCACACGTTGCATTATTTCTGTACAACTGTCTCACACTTGTTCCCCCCACCCCCATACCACCTGCACATTATCTGAATGTATACACAAAGGCTCTCCACTCTAATCAGTATATTCCTGCCCAATTTCTAACTGAAACCACAACCAACTAGAGTTCGATTAAAATTGGAAGGGGACAAAATTAAACAAAAGAAATATGGATGGCAATCAGGACTTCTGTATGAGAGAGACAAGTAATAGAGTCACTTACCAAAGATCTGTTAAAACCCAATTCACTTGGGTAACTAACAGCAAGTAAAACATTATGGTCACAGCTCACTAAAGATGTAAAACTGCATCCATAGAAGTGAAAGCCCAGTTTGGGGGGCAGAGGGGAGGAGAGGGAAATCAGGCTATGTTTGCATAGGTCTTGGCACAGGTTACATTTATTGCACAATAGCTCAGTAAAACGTAACATGCCACAAGTTCTGCCAATTTATGTTGTGATAGTGACAAACCAGCCACAAAGATGTTCTATGTTTGATGTGGAGCAGCTTTGTAGCTGGTTTGTATCATGCTTTAATTTGAAAGTGTGGCATGCAGTCCAGCATGGCTTAAATATCCTTGGTGCTTATACATGAGTGTGGAGGCTGCTTCAACGTGCTGAAATTAATCGAGTCTGCTGGAGCATGTTCAAGTGTCCCCATTGCTGTTTAAGCACTGGGATGCAGATACAAGAGATGCAGCCGCGCTTTTATTAGAGGCTCTCAGAGCCACTCTAATTAAAGTGCAACCCCCCAACCCCAGAGCAAGTGTAAAAGTGCCCCTTGTGCAAAGGAAGCCTAACTACTCCCCCTGCAACAAGGACATTTAAAGCTACACTGTGCAATCTGTTGCTGGGTTGACAGGTCCAGAACATGGGCAGCCTCTTAAATGCCTGCGTACCTAGGAGTCTCTTATATGTCTGGACCTTGAAAAGGCCCTTTAAGTGTTCAGGTGCACAGGGAGATCAGCTTCAAAAGACCCAGTCCCAGATGCTGGACTTCCCATGACCCAGCAGTTGTGCAACTGGGGTCTGATTTATTTGGTTTTCAATGCCAGAAATCACACTCCATGCCACACGCTTCATCTGACATAACAGGAAATGCTCTTTCTGGAATCCAGGATAAAAATCTGTCATGTCCCAAAAAGACAACTAAATGTCTGACAGGGCACAAGACAGAAACCATTTCAAGCTTTCACATGACCTATTACACCTCAATATTGAGTAGCCAAACAAAATTTCAGTGATGTTTGCCATTAAGTAATTGAACAATCCAGTTTTTTTCTAGGGAACTTCTATTTACTACTTTTCTAAAATGTTGAAGAGTGGAATGGTCAAAAGTATAATCCAGCTGCTTACACATTTCAGAGAAGACGTGAGCAGGCAACAGAAAAGTATTTGGCTGACGAACAAAGATTCATTTGCTTTAGTAAAATTTTAATGTCTTAAATCTTTAAAAAGGAGAATAAGTTTTTTCTACTAGTCTATCTGGTGAGATTTTTTTTCTGTACAAAACACTTGAGACACCCAGTGGTTAAACCACATACTGTCAAATAAAATAGCAACCGATTCCAAAGGGATCGCTGATTAAAAGCACAAAAAGTTCTTTCTAATGCATTTATAGAAAAAAAATCTACATTAGTAAAGTAGAGATGTCATAAGCTCCTTTTGAGGATGCTATTAGATGAAAGATAAGGACTCACTCGTTCCCAAGCACTTGCCTTTCCCAACCCACCCCAGGTTCATCTCTGGGTAAGCTTATGCTTGTCCCTCCTGGCCCACAATGTGAGGAGTTCAGCGATTGCCCCACTCTCCTTTCCCCTTCTCTTATGCAAGAAGTTAAATACTGACTCCTCTGTTCCTGCTCCAGGGCTGGAAGGTAAGCTCAAAGTAGTCTCTGCCCTGCCGCTCTGTGGGAAACTAAATGCTTGCTCCTCCCCTTTCCCCCACATCAGGAATAAAGTGCTGTAATAAACTGGTGATTGAACTGGGGTGCTGCTCAACTTACAGGAGGTATGGAGGGGTGTCAAGAGCCTCAAAAAGTTGAACATCACTGTTTTACAGTAAGACCTAGTTTTATACTACAGAGTTCTGCTGGCAGAATTCTAGTTCTCCTGGCAAAACTTAGAATGCATTTATTTGCATTCAGAGCTTATCTGTAACAAAAGAGCCCTTCTTTCAGCAGTCAGTTAACTCTTCTCAGCAGAAGAAAAGTGTAGATAAACCTGCATCCTCAGCTAGCTCCTGCAGTTCCTTCAGCACCTGGTGCCACCCTCCCAGGGCCAGGATGCACTCTTGACAGGACAGGTGCTACAAGAAGCACCTCTAGGAGGAAGACAGCTGGATGCACATGCACTCTGGCAGCTTGGCATCATCAGTTGCTGTCTGTCTGCTGCCGTAAGTTCTGGCAGCAGCACAAGTAAGTATAGACAAGACCTAAAAATGGAAACTGGACATTTTCTCCTGGACAGCATGTCTAGGAGGATATTAAATTTTATTTAAAAAAAGATGATAAATTAAAGTCTTGCACAGTGATATAAATAGTTTTGTTTGAATTATTTTGCTTTCAATAGGGAGTGAAACTGGGTAGGAGACTAGATTTTGAAAAAAAACCCAAAGAACAACAATCTCCCCATCTTGGATCTGGAACAAAAAGCCAAAAATCTCATTCTCTCTCACAAACTGAAAAGCCACACAGAAGTTCTGAATTGTGTCAAAAGCTTCATTCTGAAATCATCATCTTTTTTATAAATAGGAAAGCCCTTTAAATCTTAAAATGAAAAACCGTTTCAAATTTAAGGTGTCTCTCTCATTGTGACATTTATTTGAAGATGAATTTTCACAACTTCCTTGGTTAACTTAAGCAGCAATAAAACATGGACTATTAATCTTTTACAAAAAACGAAAATGGGACAACTGTTTCAAGTTACGATTGTACTTCTGTTTACTTATTTTATACCATCTAGCCATTTGGTAAACAGAACCGTTTTTCCTAAATAAGGTTAGTGTCCCTTTTTTTTGTAAAGGGATAGAAAATAGCTCTCCACACTTACTTCTCAGAAGTTTCTAGAAACCTCCTTATGGCTGTAAACAGACTTCTCATTTGACTGGGGACTGACTTCCCCAAGATTTGACTGGGATTATACATGGTGCTACATCTACATGTCACCCTTCCAACTGGCAATGCTGCTGCTTTGTTAATAGGTGGCCAGCAAGCGCACGCAGCCTGACCTGCTTGTCTAGAATTAACTGCAATAACTGTACAGATGTACAACTGGATATTCCAGGAAAAAAGTGGTAGTGCATTTTATTCAGCATATTTCAGAGGGACTTGAGGCAGGATAATGGATGTATATGTCTGTACGATCCCAGGAAAAGAGGCTTTCTGCTAGGATAAATGCAACATCTGTTCATAACCTGTGATTTTAAGACAACTTACCAGACTCTACTCCTCTTCCAATGAGGTGGTTTTACTAAACTTTTATACAAATCCCACAACTTAAATGATATTCACTTTGTTTTTACATTTCAGCCCATTCAATTCCTTCCCTTGCTATGGAACTTTTTCTCCTTCCCTTTTATTAATTTTTTAATAACAAGTTAGAAATGACTAAAATAAGCATTTTAAACTCCAAACAATATCATTCTTAATGTTGACAAAAGGAATAAAATACCAAGGATAAAATCACCACAATTTTTCCTTCTCCTCTCAAAAGTTCTGACATTACAGTAAAGGATACAGCGTAAAACAAGATAAAACATGAATTCAAACAGTCTACTCGATGCAAATTAAGAACTTGCTACCAAGATTGAATTAAAAACAAATGAGCTCACTCAACTGATTTTAATGTTTACTTTAATTTTTCCCAATAAATGTATTCAAAGCAAAATGGTATTTTAAATATTAAATATGCATTTTAAAAATTCAAGACTCCTCTGATAGACATGAGCAAGTAAAAATAAAACGATGCCTGGGTTTACAAGCGCAGTCTCCTCTTTTTAAGTAATGAAGTTCATGGCCTCCCCCACCCCATTCCCTTTTAGGACCCATTTCAAAGAAACAAACATTTGGAGAAATTGTAAACAAGCTGGAAAATGGGTGCTGGGACTGGATAATAATCAGATAGTGGCCTAAAACAAAAAACAAAATAATAATAATACAAAGCAGAAATAAACTAATAAAAAGAAGGGCAAGTCACTAAGAACATACTGCAAGGACTTGCAGGGCCAAAAACCAGGAAAAAAAAGGCACAATGACAATAAAATGACAACCCTTGTCTTATTGTTAACATGCATGTCAGGAGCAGTGGTTTTCAAATGGCATCCCACAAAACCCTGAGGTTCTGTAACAGATCATCAGGGGTTCCACAAAGATATTGAGGATAGTGGCAGAGCAGGCCCTGAGACCATGTGTCACCATTGCCAGGCTGGGCTGCTTGGCTCTGCGTCTGCTCTCATAGCCTGCAGACCCAGGATAGAGGTTCTGACACAGAAGTAATATAAAAGGGTTCTGTGACTTCAGGAAGTTTGAAAACGACTGCATCAGACAAATCAAGGAAATGGTGGGTACACTACTCAGTATTAATAGAAGATGCAAAGAAAACAGAGCTGCCTCTGGCTTGGGGGAGGGAGAAGAAGAGGGGGAGAAAGAAGGCTAATAAATAAAAGCTACAGACAAAGAAACAGAAGGGCTACAGAAAGTAAGAAACAAGAATTCAGAGAACTTCTGACAAAAACAGCACGAATTTAAGGTAGCAGAGCCTAACAAAAAAAAATTCATCCCAGGATGCTGAAGGAACTAGTTTAAGAAGTCTCTGAGCCACTGGAAATATTTGCAAAGTCATGGATGACAGGCAAGGTCCCAGGGACTGGTTTCCAATCCCCCGGGACTTTGTCCATCTTTGGTAAAACGGGGGAAGGAAGGGCAGAGGAAAGTAGGAAGATAGAGTTTTTGAAGTCAGGCTGACTTGTCTATAAAACATGGCAAGTTACTAGAGCAAACTATAAGAATGTTCACTTTGTAGCTACCAGGAAGAGAAAGAGATCCCAAGTAGCCAACATGAGCTGAACAAATCATAGCAAACCAACTCGGTTTCTTTTCTTTGACATCCCTTTACTGCTGGATGAAAAGAACACAAAGGATACAACATACTTTGATGTTAGTAAAGCTTCTGACACCAACTATCCTGTATAACACTTCCTTAAACTGAAGAAATGTGGGTAGAATTACCCTTGGATAGGTACACAGTTTTGGCTGAATCACCACAAATAAAGAATACTTATGAACAGATTGGTATGACACTGACAAGAAGTTTCTTGACATCAAGCTGCATAGGAATCTGTTCTGGGTCTAGTGCTGTTCAACACTTATTAATTACTTGGATGCAGAAAAAGGGGGCTTCATGGTCAAGTCTGCAGATGACAACACAACAGAGGATTTTGAAATACTTGAGGACAGAAGTCAAAAGAATCTTGATAAATTTGGAAACTGAACTCTGTCTCTCACTAGCTATCTCTATATACATATAACGAAATGTGTGTGGGTATGTTTGGATGTATGTTTGCTTCTAAAAATCCAGAATGGCAGGTCCTATCTACTCCAAACCTTCCAAAAAAAAAAAAAATCACTGAATACCACCCAAATAAAATTATAGGCAAGTTATTTTTCACTCGATCCTTGTTGGGACTTCCATTGACTGGGATTACTTTGCTTCTCAGATAATTAACTGGTACCACTCCATTTTGGATGCAGTGAATTCAATTCAGTTGTCATTATTATATTGACGCTTGCCTTTTTGCTCCACATGAAATATTAAATGTTAAAAATGTAGTACTATGTTCTTTAAAAATAAACAATACTTTTTACCTAAATATGTTGCACTAAGTTCTTTGAAAATAAACAAATACTGCAATTACAAAAATGACAACCTAGGAGAAGAACAGGCACTTCAGCTAGTAGACAATAAAATTAAATTCAACAAAACAAATGCAAGGCCTTCTATGTAAAGGAGAAAATGCAAACATACCATACAGAATGAGGGGAATAACTGTCTAAAGCAGTAACATTGCCAAAAACAATCAGGATGTTATGGTAGAGCATACATTTGAGACAACAATGCAATGCAATCACAAAAAAAGCAAGTACAATTTTGGACTTCATTAACCAATATATTGAATGCAAGACGTGACAGGTGATACTACCACTCTACTCAGCACTGGTTAAGCCTATGCTGAAGTAATATGTACAGTTTTGGTGTCTGCGTTTTGAGAAGGATGTAGAGAAACTGGAGAAGATCCAGAGGCAAGTAACAAAGATGAAAGAGGGCTTGGTTCAGCCAAGTGACCTTCAGGGTTCCTTCCAAACCTATGATCCAGTTCTTACCTGGGGCTGGGAGATTCCTGGTAGGAAAAGGAGGGATGTTCAAGCTGCCTAACTTAGAGATGCTCCTTATCTCACAGAGCTGGAGAAAACCAAGGCACCTGGATTATGGAGAAAAATCCTATTCGAGGACAGCCTCCAAAAGGGTCAGAATTAAGGACTCTACTTCCAAGAGTGCAGAGTCAGCTGGAGTAGTTTATTAAACTCAACCCCCGGGAGGGATTGAGAAAGGCATTGTTATAGTAAATCCTCTGGACTTTGCCTAAAATGAATACACTGCAGGGAGAAAAGCAGAGTGCCAGTAACTTCCTCTACTAAGATGGACTTCTCTTTAGGAAAGGGAGGGGAGAAGGCAAACTGCAGAGCCAAATCACAATTTAGTATTTCTTACAAACTAGAAAGACTTAAACATGAAAGTTAACAAAATGATTGTTTTCTCCTGTGGTAAAAATGTGTAACTAGGCTGTAGTCAGCAAGAAGCATCAACAACATAGGAGTAGTCAGTGAAGTCTCTGGAGGAGATTGCTTATTTTATCCATTTAGAATCTTCTAGCATACTGACTGCTGTTGTATTTAGATGACTTGTGTGACTTTACTATGGATAAAGTGAAGTCTTTATGGTAAATCAAGACCACATGGCAGAAGATGAAAAAGCAAGTAATTAAAGCAGATGCTTCCCAGTAACACACTCCTTTGCAATGAGAATATCCATGTACTAGACCAGTATGAAGCATGGGAAGAATGGAAAGACATACTGGCAGTCTAAACTAAGCCATGAGAATGGTTCGATGGACTGGCCCATCAGCAATAAAACACTGGTGCATTTCTACTGGTGTTGTCTCTAAACATTTCTCTAATTTAAACTGTAAAGAGGTTATACAATATTAGTAACATTTTACATTTAACATCTGGAACAAGTCAGTGTCATGTATTTGTGACTAGATGCATTTGAACGTGTGGGCTTATCTGAAAAGCTCCTATGCCCTGTACTTTGCATTTCTAGGCAAATCATGCTAATTTTTGTTCTGCTTTGAGTGAACAGCCAAGTACACTTTATATTATTTAAAATCTATTGCCAAATGCAATTCAACTACAAGAGCTTTCTAACATTCATTTCAAGTTTATTCTTTTCAAGCCCAGAAATCCAGATAACATACGCAAAAGACTTATTGCCCTAATCTGAATATTTACCTAAACCATAGATAAGACAGTAATGTTAGAAACATTTGCTCATTCTCCATCTCCATCCATCCATCCCCTTTTAATTATAATTATTCCATCCTTTTTCATTACAACAGGAAACAGTCACTTGCAACACAAGCAAGCTGCACCAAATAAAATGGAACAACATCTGGATTGCCTAAAGAGGCTTTTTCTTTCTTTTCTTTCTTTAAGTCAAGCTGCTATGCACCAAGGCCTTTAGAAACTTCAGTAGACAAACTGTTGTAAAAAGGCAAGTCTTCTATCATATCCCAGGCCACATATTGCCACTTAAAAATCTCTTCTGCATTCAGTGAGCATTGCCTTTCCCAAACACTCTACATGACTACTGCACAATATCTTTTCCATTCTAATATTGCTCATTCAACATAGTATGCAGCGTATCAGTTGTCATCACTTGCATTTGCTGGAGCACACTGAAATCACTCCCGTCACCAAGCTCTGTTCTCCATGATTCCTCCATGTTTATGATAACTTTCTGGGAGAGAGACTTTGCTAAGAATGCTCCCATTACATCCTTTCTCTACGATTCTTTAAAGAGAGTCTCCAACACAGAACTCCCTGTTCTTGGGGGCTCCACAAGAGCAGGAGAACTAGCAGGTATTGAGGTATCACAAAGATACTCGAAACTGAGAGCAGGAGGAAACCAAGAAGTTCAGGCATACATCAAACAAAACAGAAACAATAATTTGAAGCATGTGGAGGGTTGTTTTTTATTTGACCCCTTTTCTACTTTCACTGTTTAAATTATCCAAAGGCAACACAATTACAAATTGAGCCCTACTCCTTTCTGTAATTTAGGAAGACAGGTCAGTCCAAGATGCATCTTCTTTTAAAAAAAAAAATCTTAGCAGAACTCAAACATTTTTAAAGGTTAGTTTCTCCCCCTCCCCCCTTTCCTTTAGTCTATGATATTTGTTGCATCTTTCTCCAAATTAGGTGCGTTTGTCTTACTGAAAAGATGGCTTTTAGCATTTCTTGGAAAATTAGCAGGAGGAGAATGCTAGGAGGAGACATCTTAAGTACACCTAGGACACTACTTTTAGATATCACTTGTCATGACTGCACCTATGGCCTCAGTCGGAAGCAACAGCTAGAAGATGTGGAAGGGCAAGAACTGACTTCTGAGGGAGATGAGGAAAGATATCCACCAAGCAAGAAGTTATATGCAGATGTTAGCAAGAGATCGGGAACAAAGATGTAGAAACCTAAAGGGTAAGCGTTAATTTCTTCATACAGATTAACATTCCCAGTCTCCTCTTGCATTCCAAAACTAGGTACTACCCCCACTTTAAGTCTTTCCACTATAACCCATTTCTTTAAACAATGCTGCCATCAAGTGTTCAACATGTGCATTGACTAGGCTTATTTTCACAATCCTGCAATTTTGTTATTGTGGTTTCTGAAGCTCAAATTTCCTCATTATTCCAATGCAGGATATTGAAATGGTATGACACATGATGGGGGGAAACAATATCAATTGTAAAAAGAGAGGGAAACTGAAGCATTTTAAAACAAGTTTTCATGAACTGGTCAGAGTCAAGAATAGGATGTTTCCAGCTGGATGGAACAAGATGCAATCTCTCACTCTCTAACTCCTCAATTTACACATTCACTGACTGGCTTTTTTGCACGCCTATCAGCCTCTGACTTCTTTACTATTCATTCCATCCAGGAAGAGCACACACCAATTGCAGATGCTTCCTCAGCCTGACAAAGGGTATTTATACCCAAAAGCTTCCTAAAAATAATTTTTCCAACTATTTGAGTTGGTCTAATAAAATATCAGATTCACCAAAACAACCTTGTCTATGTCCTTAGACCAACACAGCTGCAACCTATACCTGTTATCATTGGCAACATGGAGGGAGTACACACAGGTGTACATGCACCCCCTGAGATTGGCCATGCACCTCCTGGAAGTGCCAGCCATGAAACCAGAAGTGCATTTCCAGTTTTCACCCATGGCTCAGCAATCGGTCGCTGAAGACCCCATCCCTGTTGGTGATCTGGTGCCCTCCCCCAGCCTCAGGAGACACCAGTCACCCACGCCTGTTATTAAGCTATATTAAATCTATAAGAAGTGAACTCCAGCTCCAGGAGGCTTCACACCACACAAACCCCACATACCCACAACCACACCCTGCCCACACACGCATATACCCACACCTCCCAACATACCTTACACCCCCCCTCACATAGCCACATGGCCTCACAAACCCCACACATGCATCCACATATACCCTCCACCATACACACACCCACCCACTGCCCCAACCATACTCTATACATATGACATACAAGAGTACAACTGTTTTTATGCAATCACCTCTATATACACTATGCAAACATACATAAGTCAGGACAAAAATATTTTTTGAAATAAAATTAAAATGTGTTATAGTAGATGTTCGACTTTTAGTATATGATTTTTTTTCTGGTTCCAAGATGAGATGACAACCTCTGAAAGGAGTATTTCTGGGGGCAAGGGGAAGACCTTCCAGTGGCAAAACTCAGGGGAAGAACTTCTGGTCCCAAGATGGTGATTAGGGGGCAGGGCACCTGTCAAGGGGCAAAGCTACCCTTGCAGCCCTCAACAGCTCACCAAAACTCATTAAGCAGCTCTCCAGCTGAAATAATTGCCCACCCCCAATCTACAGAATACTGCTTACCTGCAATAGTGTGTGCATAAAGTCTACTACCAAATGTAAAAACGTGTAATTCATACAATTTGGCAATCTTTTCTAGGAATTCCTTGCAATGAGGACGCAAACGAGTATGCAGCATAGGCTCTCCTCGGCCTAACTGGAAATGGAATATTCCCTAAAAAAGAACAAATAATTAATAAAGAAGTCATATTTTGTACTCAAAATATGCCCAAAACACCTCCCTGTCTCTATTCTGTTCATGGCTCTTACTTCAGTCTGACAAATTTTTAGTTGGAAAAAAATTCAAAGAATGTTATAGTGATATGCGACTTTTTTACTTCTCTACATAGCCTGTTTCAATGCTTGGCCACTACCATAAATCAGAAAGTTCTTCCTAATCCACCAACCTAAACTACTTCTGCTGCAGCTTGAGGCCGTTGCTCATAGTCCTGTTCCCTATTTTGATACAGCCACAGAGAAAAAGCCCATCTCCATCCCCTTTGTAACTACCTTTCAGTTATTTGAAGACTGTTATCAAATCTCCCCCAAATCTCTTCTACAGACTAAATAGCCTGAGTTCGTTCAGCTTTTCTTCATAAACCATGCTTCTCAAGCATCTATAATCTTTTTTTGTTGCCCTCTGCTGGACTCTTTTCAATCCATTCACATCTTTCTTGAAACATGGGGCCCAAAACTGAACTCATTTCTCCAGCGGAGACCTCACCAGTACCGAATAAAGTAAATCACTTCCTTTGATTTACAGGAGACACGCTTGTTAAATGTAAACTGAAGAAACTGCTGGATTTTTTTTTTATTTTTTATTGAAACAGGAGCAAGCTGAATATGAGTCAACAGCGTATGATCCACTGTAACCCCCAGATCCTTCTCTGCAGTACTGTAGCCTAACTAGTCACACCCCAATCTGCATTTGGGCATACAATTATTCTGTCCCAAGTGTAGGCCTTCATTCTTAGCAAGTAAAATCATATACCAGTAATCAAGCCAGACACATGGACAATGTGAACTGAGTCTTCAGTTACACAATATTAATACAGGTTGATAATTTCCATTAGTGCAGAAGCTTAGTAGCTTCTCTGCAAAGCAACTTTTCCTACTAGCACCTGAAAAAAGCAAGCCAATCCTTACTTGCAAGAAAGAAAGGATTAAAGTGTTAAGCAAGTCACATGGTGTTTCTGGAAAAGATAGGGCAAAGTTAAAGAAATTGTTTATATTAACTTATTTTACGTTAAAATTGAAGAATCTTCTTCCTCTGCTCTAAAGCTGTAAACTTGAAAATACATAGAATTTTCTGTTGTGAAAACCTGTGTTTTAAAGCAACTAAAACAGGGAATGGAATATAGAAGTGTACAAATGATAGAAAATTGCTTTCTAATATAAATCAACTTAAATAACAAAGATGTTTAAATAATTAAATGTTTTAAATATACTTTTTATCTTGATAGTGTCCTTCATTTCTTTGAATTTTTCACTTATTTTCATCAATACCTTCATCACAGTGTATATACTCACAAACCTGACCCAAAAAAGTTTCAAGCCAAATTTCAATCAAAAGTAATTGCAAAAATGTAACAGCAAAAAACTATTTACCTTATTAGACATCTGCTGACAATGCTGTTCTGTAGTATGAATTAATGTCTGGTCCAAATCTACCATCAGTACAAGTTTTCGGTTCCGGTGTAGTCGCTGCTGATCTTCCCTTCCGAGTTGTTCAGCTTGCTATAAGAAAAGATTTACAGATCAAATTTACTTTGAAATAAGCCACTAATTGAGGTTTATTTCAAAACTAATTGAAAGTGTTGATTCTAAGCAATTTGGGGGGAGAGAATAGGACCACTAAGCCTCTATTTTAGGTACCTTTGCCAACCATTTTTCAGTTAAAAAATTCACAGCTTATAAAACTAAATGTTTCACAGGTTTTATAAAACCAGCTAAGAACAATACACATCTAACTACAAGTCATGAGGCCAAGATCCAGAAAAGAAACTAGGAATGTTGATAACTTGAAACATGTGAAATGGGCCCAATATTTCAAAAGTTCCTCAGCTGTCCACCCAAAAACTGAAGCACAGGATTACTGGTCAGTTCTGGAAAAAGAAATAGCTACTAAATTCAGTATTCAATTTCTACAGTTAGTAGATTATAAATACAAAATAATGCTGGCTAGATTACAACACTAAACTAAAACTATTAACGAGAAGAATCAATACTATTGCAAATGTAAACCAACTCTCTAGAAAGGCATGTTTGTTTGTACAGCTACTTTTTGTACTCTTGTTCCAGAAAGAGTAGAGTAATTAAATAGCCTGTGTTTATTTCCAACAGCTTAGTTGTTCAAAAGGTTTAGTTCAATAATCATGCCTCGCAAGGACTTGGAAGAGAGAGGTTTGTCATAGACTACAACACTACTAAAGAAATAGCAGGTCATTTCTATCATGTTCTTCACTGTTCTATGAGAAGCTGGGTTTCAAAAAGATGTTTCTGTCTTTTGAGTATATTTTAGGGGGCAAGAGTTGGACTGTCACAAACTTCTTATTTCTGAAGGAGACAAAAAACCAGAAAGGGTTCATTAGATTTTGAGGTTATAACTAGGGATCCTCATTTCCACCGATTAAAGAAAATCCCCAATTTTCAGCTCCAATCCACATTTTTTCATGATTTAAATGAAACACCACTAAATATAGATACAGATATACTGGAGTTTTATTTGAATCCCAAAGAGTGTGGATTTGGGGTTGCTTTTTTAAAATAAAAAATGGTGGATTTTTTTTTCAAATCAGAGAAAACCAGGATCCCTGGTTATAACCACAAAAACATCTCACCACTGCAGCAAACAGCAATGCTGTACAGCAGGTTCCAAGGGAATTGGCAAGATGTACCAATAATATCAACAGTGTTACGGGAAAAAAACCACAAACCTTAAATTATTCAATACATGGCTAATTAAAGACCCACATATCTTAGTTTACTCTCTACAGGTAAGGCCAAATATTCTATATTAAAACACATACAATTTGAGGGAAAAGATTTAATTTAGAAAAGATAACCATGAAACTATACCAAGCACATGACCGAAGAAGTGTGATTGAACTTGCCTCAGAGCTAACCATCAGTTCTGGGACACTATGAACCATAGACACAGTTGCTGTGGATAACGGCACATTCTGTTTTCCATTCTTGCTTGGTAACCTAATCAGGCAGGAAAAAGTCATAAGTTTTAGCAGAGTATTTTAATGCTAATGATTTCCATCAATGAAAGCCATACACCGTTAAAAACTTCAAAGTCAAACCAGTCACTGTCGAATAAAATCAATTTCATTTTAAATTTACAATTCAGTAGAATACTTTTCTGTCATAGCCTCTTTACTGGAAGTTTGAGAACAAAACTGATCACAGAACCCAAGAAGCTTACTATGAAAATCACGTAAGTATAACTTTTTGCTGTAATTTGTTCTGACAGTTTCTTGAACAATGACATATACAAGATCAAGGTGAAAGACTAGATATTAGTCAGCATTCAATACTAAGGATAGTTTTTAGATCATTATAAAATCTGTTGCACATTAGAGGAAATGTAACCACTGAATTGAAAACGGATTAGTAAGGGAGCCTCTGGAAAACTAACAACATGCCATTCAAATACTCTTCTCTAAACCAGCCTATCTATCTGCAGTTCTTTACAATGGTCTGTTCACATGCTGGAGAACACGGGAAACATTTACTTTCCAGTGGTATGCTAGCATAATGCTGCGTTTCTTCCTACAAAGCATGCAAAGAACTATTAAGCAGGCCTTACTTCTCTCCACAGCTTTTTATTTTTAAACAAAAGTGATTAAAGTACAAGTCTCTGAAAGCTGACCAAGAATGACACCACACAGTTCCATGCTCAAATCAATTTCCAGATTAAATAGATCAGTTTACAAGCAACTGCTAGGTTGCCAAACCTGAGCTCTTAAAAGCCAAGGTCAGATTTTTTTCAATTGTGCCCTACATGACTCCTTGTTCACCCTTTCAACTCTAGTAATTGCCTTGAATCAGAAGGGTTACTGAGGACAAAATGTGGTGCTGTAACAGACACCAGAATTCAATACATTCTCCTGGAATGTATAGTTTTGGGTTAAGAAAGAAGAGCGAGAAGGAACCCTGTACCAAAAAAAAAAAAAAAAAAAAAAGTGAGCCGATATAGGCTGGTAAGTCCTGCATATAGTACATAGCGCTGGTCAGAGACTCAAAGGTCGCACTGCCGGCCAGATGACAGGGCTCCAAGGGCCAGATTTTTTACTCCCTTATTTTATATGGTAAATTGATGTAAACAAATAATATTTGTAATATTACAGCAAACAGAACTAAAACAGAACATGGGCAAGCTCAATGCAAGCTTCTCTATATAGTTTTACTGCATCATGAAGCAGTACTGATACTATTTTTAGAGGTGCACCAATACATCAGTCCCATATGGGATCAGCACCAATATAAGGAGAATTGACTGAATCAGCAATAAGCTTTTTTTGGCTGATGCAGAGATGTGGGTTTTCCAGAAATTTTTTAATTGGAAAATTTTCCAGTGCCCTAACTAGAGCGTGATCTGATTTAGTATGTTTATTTGACTTATATTTAGTAAAGAAAACTAAAAAAGCACCACCATGTTAATTTTATTTCCTAATAGTGACAAGTATTTGAACTGAAGTATTTGATTAGGAAAAAAAAATTAAGTGCAGCAGACTTAGTGTGGTTTAAATGTTATATTCAAACAAATTCAAACCTTTATGTGGGAAGAAATTATTTTTATTGGAATAGTTGTAAAAATGTAAAGATGTTACACAATAGCATGTACTTCCCTTATATTGTTTGTTTAAATTTAAAAAACAAAACAAAAAGGCACTGAAAACTGTTGCCAGTAATTTTTAGCACACCCAAAGAGCTATACATGATATGCCGTGGTTGTCCACTCATCTACTTCAACAGAGTTTAATTTTCTTCCATTGAGGTCACTGTGGCACCTCCAGTTTCACTGTCACTACCAAAAAATCTCTATCAATGCACCCCTACTCTATTCAAATACTAAAATCTAAAATTCCACATATGAATCAGAAATGCAACAGAAATTATTTTAACCTAATTCATAGCCATTATTACCAGCCAAGTTTCCTACCTTTGAAAGGGACAGAAGAGTGAAGATGAGAAAGATTTGTAAGATTCAAGTTCTCTGATGGTCCGTGTAAATGGAAAAAAGCTTAAATGATCTGGCAATACTTACTGCGTCAAGTCCTGGCCACATTCTGCACACAATCCTTTCATAACAACAGGATGGCTACATCCTTCTAGTTTTACCAACACACACCTGGGAAGGGAAAGAAGAAAACAAAACAATAAACAAACCAACATTTAATTATTTTATTTGTTTCAGGACATATGTACTTTCTGACACAGATTTAAGTATACTACTTAATGGACCATCCAAAGCAATGGTAAATCATAACTAAACTTAATTCAGTTTTTCTGAATTTTCTCATTTATCAAATTATTTGAGTTAAACCTTTTTAAAGACATTAAAATACGTAATAATGGTAATCTACCTTCACCATAGCTATGAACTTCAGCATACTAACAAAACAGAATACTAGGCAAATAGAGGAGCTCAGTTTTCAATTCATGTACACTAAATACAGCCTCCTATTAACTCATTTCTTGCAAGTCTCAGGCCAGCAGGCACAAAGGACTACAGTAAAAGATATCCAGTTTGGGGAAGGGGCACTAATTACACTTTGTTTTCATATTAAGGATGAAAAACATATAGTACTTCAATCTTTCACAACTGTATTTTAGTTTATGACAGATGCCTCTGGAGTCGGTCACCTTTTATGTGGATGATAATTTATAATAATTACACATAGTATTATTTGGCTTCTTGAGCAATGAATAAAAAAAGTAATTGTACAAGTTAAAGATGAATCTAGAAAGAGAACACAGGCTACCTACTAATTTCCCTGTAGAAGGTAGATTTCTACTTTACAGAGGGCAAATCCTACAACTATGATTAAATTAAAGCACTAAGTTATTCAAATCCAGTTCTCAAGTTTCAAAAATGTTTTACAATATAATGTAATGGTTTGAATTTAAATACAAAACTCATCCTGACATTGCCAATTGCTCTTCCAGATACAGTCCAGAAGTACAAACCATTACACCTGCTACCTAAGAAAAAACACTAGCATAGTATAGTATTAAGCCTTGCCAATAACAAGAGGTCTCAAATATGGGTTTGGGGAAGGGGGAAGCTAGTTTATCATTTTCTGAGTTCCTAGACAATCAACGCTGATCATTTAAGTCACAAAAATGCAATTTACATACATGCCAAACATATAGCTATCCATGTGTATAGGGCTATTTGCCCAGGAGTAAGAGTGCCACCCTGTACATAAGTGGCATTTTTGAAAGTTGGACAGCCATGCAGATGACCAAATCTGGTCATCCAGGTGTGCATAAAAAAATTTTTAAAATGCCACACCAATGTGTCTCTGGTACACTTTAGGAATACCAAAAGCAATAAGCTTATAAAAGTTTGGTATTCCATGTGTATACTGGCACTGGCATTTGTCTGTGGCCTGAAATGTATGACTTCATAAAAGCAACTATCTATTCAGTGTGAAATCTTGTTTGTGCTCACAGCTTCTCGCAATGACAAATATGCATATTATAGGCTTTGGAATTTCTACTAAGAATTCATTTAAAAAAAATACATCTACAACTGCCTACTTTGAGCAGTATTCCACATTTACAGTGACCCAAAAGGAGACAGCTGTACTAAGAGAACTATCATAAATGCACCATGATGATGCTGATCTCTCCCATCCCAACACCTTTCCTCATGGCAGAAATGTTCTGTTGGGAGCAGTGGGATAACGATCAGAGAACGTATTAGTGCGAACCCTCACCTACCACTAAGGAACAACATTTATGTGGCAACTGCTTATCTATAAAAAACAGGGGTATGTTCCACTTCCTTTGATAGCATATGGTATTATCATCTGATTTAGCAGTCCCAGACATGAATGTTGTGCAAAATCTCTGCCCCACAGATAAGCACATCACAAACTTCTATCTAGTCTTAAGACCATTTATTATCCCTTCCCAACCCCGTTTGTACTTCTTCACCACTGGTTCCCCATACGCCATTTAGTGGGTCTTTGCTTGATTTTATTTTATTTATTCTAGGTGCCCTTTTAGGTTGTTCTGTTTCTCCTACTGTAAACCATCCAGAGTCTCTTGTTGGGAAGGGCAGCATATAAAACATGCAAGTAAACAACAAACAGCATATTTTCTTCCTGTACAAACTTGTCTGTGTCTCATAGAATCAGAGAAGTAGGGTCGGAAGGGACCTTGTAGATCTTCAAGTCCGACCCTCTGCCTGGGGGGGAGAAAAGACTGGACTCAAATGAGTCTCCTTCTCTCCCATGCACCCAGGTCCCTTCCACCAACTCCTCACCCCACTTAACATTTCCCCTTCAGTCCCAGTGGTGCCTGAGAGCAGCTACTTTTAAATCTCCTCCTGCGTAGTTCTTAGCATCCATATGGGAAGACCTGGAAGAGTACTCCAAACTCTACAGAACATACAATAGTATGGCTCTGCTTGAAAGACCCAACACTTCTGATGCCACATCAAACAACTAAACAGTTCAGGTAATTTCTATTATGCATCTAAGAGTTTCAAATTCTAAACACACTGTAGGGATTCAGACAGTTCTGGAGGACAAAGGATACAAAGTAACGTGCTAAATGTCCTAATTTATCTTTCCCCCTTAACCTTTGCTCTATTAAAAAAATAAGTGTGCAGATTCTTGAGAGTTTAAATTTTAAAACTTGAAAACCTGAGTTCACAGGTATTCTCTGATCACAAAGGCATACATTAAGAGATGTGCAAATTGTCACACAGCCAGGGTAACAGCATAGTGCACAAAAGGACCAGCTTATTTCCTCATATTTGAGGTGCAAATACGACACATATTCAAAATCCCCTTATTAATCCAATCCTCCAAGAGGCTCCTTCTCCAAATCAATAGACAGAAGATTTACAAGACTTGCATACATAGCCAACTAAAATACTCTACTAGTACAACTACAAAATGAAGGTATTTTGTTTACTTTTTAAAGGTGAACTTAAAATATTTTAAATATGAAATGTCTTTAAGATGTCAGATCATAAGCAGACTTTACAGAAAACACTGAATTCAAACATATTTCTTAGCTGGTGAGGCCCAAGTTCAGATTTCTGTATTTTCCCTTTTGTAACTGGCAATGTCTAACTTTTATAAGTAGAGCACCAACTCTCTAGTCTGTGTTCAATGTTAGCATAGCTGGCACTGTCAAGGAACCACAAAGGACCTAAACTCTCAGGTGTCAGCAGTTAAATAATGCCAAAAAATACAATGCATCTATTTAAGGCACATCCCTTTTCCCTTTCATAGTCCTTACAACACAGGGAGCAACCTATTATTTGGAGGCAAGCAAAGATAATTATGATCGAACATGGAAAAGTCTGACACAGGAAATCCCCAAAATTGAACTGATTGAAGTATTCATTGTTTTGTAGTCTAGGTACAGAACCGAGCTAACAAAGATGTGCTGCTTCTGGGACTTGCACCAATTTATTCAGTACTAGCTTGGGAATCTCCACATAGCGAAGACATACCTTTTGGGGAAAAAAAAAATACTTCGTTCAGGGAACCCTAAAGACCATACTTTCAATATGGGGAATAAAAAGTTAAGTCTCCACATAAACTGATTTCTCCAAACAGCAAGAATCTCCCATTCTTTTTTAATTACCTAAACTGAATAAAGAGAAGTAGTTTTTCAGTCAGGCGTCAGGCCATTCAGGACATAAAAACCTGACCATAGCAGCCAAATAACAGAAAGACTATTTGAAGAATCCATTAAAAACACTGTGACTGGTAGCATATTCAGAACAGGAAGGGACCTTTTGGGTCATCAAGACCAGTTCCCTGCTACAAGAGGTAAACAAAATCTTGTTCAGGATTTACAACAAGTGATTTTACTAACTTTGTCCATAGCCATCAAACTATATCCAGAAACAAACAAGAAAATAAACAAGAAACCAGTGCAAAAGTATGTATATGCATTGGTAGATCTTAAAGGCCCTGCCAAAGGCGGCCACCATTTCAGTACCACACAGAGCAAAAGACAAATAGATAGCATCTGGCAACCGCAGACAAATCACCATGAACATGAGTGTTCAGAAAACACTATGCAGACTTCAAGGAATTTTTCCAACCCTTCAAAGTCAAGTTGAACGGGAAACAGCAGGATTTTTTGGTCATAGAAATCAAATGCAAACTATTCACAATTCCAAATCTTTAAAACATGTGTAGACTTAAGACAAACAGCATTTCAAGAAATATATAAATGCCTGAAATGACCTGCAAAGTTATGTGCTCTGTGAGTGGGAAGGGGGCACTTAAATTAGAGCAACTTCAAGAGCCACACTAATTAAAGTGCCCGTAGTGTCTTGTGTATCAGCATCCCCATGCTTTGAAATGGCTGCAGGGGCGCTTTATCTAAAGCTCATGGAGCGAGCTTTAGATAAAGCGCCCTTGCCATTTTGAAGTGCGGGGATGCTGATGCACAAAATGCTGGAGCACAGTAATTACCATGCTCCAGCAGATTCTATTAATTGAGTCTGCTCCAATGTGCTGCAATTGCAGCGCCCTTCCTTCTTTAGTTTTAAGTTAAGATGCAAGTTCAAGTTCTGATGCCATCACTAGCATCTAATTATTTCATGATTTGATTACAACAAAAACAAAGCCTAGAATGCAGGAACAATTTCTTAGCTTGCCTTTGAGGTATCCCTGCAGTCCAAATCTATACATATTAAATAACTTGGGATTTTAAACAATATTTCAGTTCATATCTCTGTGATAGCCTAATGTATTGAAAACGTCTTTGAAGGTGGGAGGCAGGAGATATGTTATTAACTATGTGGAGCTATGTGTGCAGTTACCTGAAAGGAATGTTATCTTGAGATTGGGTTTTAGTTCCCTCCTAAGAAAAATGTCTCAAAATTGAATCAGGTTTTAAAAAGTAATTAAAAATAGGGCAGGGATGAGTGCACTACTTAAAGTCCCGTGCCAGTTTTGGAAAATGGGATTCTAAAATCCCCAAAACTTCTATTTTTTTGTTCTCTTTTATATGATAATGCTCAAGAGAGAGAAACAATGAACCCAGTTATATCCAAGTACATAAAGTTCACAAGTTAGAGAAAAATCACTCCCCAGTCTTTCATTTAGTCCTATTAGTGTCAATCCTAATAAAAGTTCAGTTAAGCAGTGTGGTTTTTAAGTCTACTACAACCTTTCAACTCAAAAGGGTCATGTTGTCAAACTGACATGTAAAACAGGAATGGTTTCAACTGTTAACCTGAGAAATACTACACAGACTATCTAGTTTTAACGTTTAAAATCCAAACAGCCCATTTTGGGTATTATAATCTGCAACTTCACCTCTAACTAAGGAAAAGCCTGGGACAGGGGTTGCACAGGCACCACGGTGCTGTTGGTGCAAGTTTGAAGCCACAATAGAAACACTCATGGTGTGGCCCCTTCAGATTCCAATAAAACTGCAAATTCTATTAAATACCTTGTCACAAGGACATGAAAAGGAAGGATTGAAAAGCCTGTACCTAAAAACAAATTCGTGGTTATCTGCCCATATCTTTCTAGTCATAAAAAAGAATGACTTCTTTGCACACACTCATGTGCATGTGTACACATGCACACATTCGTTTGACTAGAAAGGGAAACATGATTAAAAGAAGGCTTGCCTTTTCCACTGAAGCAAGCAGATAACACCTATGCTCTAATTTCAGTGCATTACAGCTTCCATAGCCACATAACAACATTAACAGCATCTGAAGTAAGCTTGGACTCAGGAAAGCTTATGCATCTGATTTAGTATACAAGGTACAACTCTATCCTGCCTTCCACATTAACCAAGCATGTTACCACTTGGTTTCTAGTTGCAGCTAGCTGTAAGACGCATATAAAAAGCTAATAGTATTTCATAGAAACTCAGCCTTACCATCCCCTTCTTTGCAGAAGGGCAAAAAAGGAAAAGTCTAACTAGTAACATATAAATCAAACAAGAACCTGAAATAGTAATCTTATATTACAGACAAGTTTCCTTCCCTCACACCATGGTGCACACAGCAAAGTCAGTAAAGTATATAAAACAAGCGAAGTACAAGAGATGACACAGTACTTAAACGAAAAAGCTTGTAACTTAAAGAAATTGTACTTATATGGAAGTGTTTTCCTTCATAGTTAGGGACCTACTCAAATAGTGATTTCACTGATTGTGTGGAAGTCATGAAACTGGGTAATCTCTGCAAAAAAATTAAGTGCTGGCTTTCTACCAATCAGCAGCAGGGGGCAGGACCACTAGGCCCCCTTGGCCAGAGGCATGGTGGGCCCCCATCATAATACGCCCATGAAAATGGCTGCAGGGTCCACAATATTGGCTGGCCCCTGCCTCAAGTTGGGTAGACACCTATTCATAGTATAAGTGCTCCAGGTTCCGACAGCTAATACACACTCAGCACCTCCTCTTCCCCCATATCATTTTCTACTGCCCCATTACCATTTCTCCAAGGTTCTCTATCCTGTTTCTACTCCGATCCTATGGTCTTAGAAAGAACAATCGAAGTAAAGAATAAGAGTTTAAAAAAACCCTCAAGTACGATTTGACAATCAAACACTATTGAGAAGCCAAGGAAGAGGGAAAATAAAAACAAGAACGATTTAGATCCTAGAACTATTAACTCAGTTAGCTTTATAACTCATTGTCCTATGAGAACTACACAATACCTGAAATCTTTTGCCATTCCACCTGCCAGCGTAACAAACACTTGTTCTAAGATTTGTGTTAAGAAAACAAAACTAGTGTGCTCCAATACTTCAAATTTAAATGGAACGTCACAAATTAAGATTCTCAGGAATGCTATTAAGTAAGTATCTACAAGTCAAATTTAATATTCATTAAGTCTTATAAATCACAACAGCTTCTCCATATAGCGTTGAAGTAGGCTAGTACAAATCATTCAAGCTTACATGTGACATTTTTAAATGTAGGAAATAAGTCCACCAATTAAGTTACATCGTGCTATCTTCAGGCAAGTGATTTTAGTGGCACAGCACTGATGATAACGCACACCTGAGAAGTAAGAAAAAAAGAATCAAACAAACTGATTGTGGAGTTTCCCCTTAATGCTCTTACCAATTGATGAGAGTAGTGTTCATAACTATGCTGCTAGGCAACTTTGCACTTCTCTGCCACAGCTGCCACGCTACAGCAGTCTCCAGCCTCCCCAACTGTATTCTATTCAAATCTCAGGCCTCAAGCAATCATCTCTCTCACAAGGTAAAAATCATACTATTCTCCCACTCTCAAAGCAGACCCCATATGCAGTTCCCTATAATCACAACTAGCTCAGAGGTCTGGCTTCTCTTTGGTTCCCACAATTTTATTCCCACAGGTTGATAAGGTGTGCAAGTTAAAACAGCATTCTTCAAAACACACACACACACACCAACCCTTGGCTCAATATAATTAAAGATCCCAAACCAACTACATGCCTATCTACCCATTTTCTGCATGGAACAATCCATTTTTATAACCCTTTGAGTCTAATGCAGTCCGAGTCACAGTCTGGTCCAGAAGCAGGAGATGGGAAGAGGGGGCAAGGGCACGCACGCACTAAAGAGGAAGCATCACTTCAGCAAAATGGCCTTCCAGACTGAGTTTAAGGGAGAACCTGCCCCTATACTTCCTGTAAGGAAAAAACAAATGTAGCATTCCAACATTTTTTCTAGGTTTCTGTATCCATTCCATGTCCTCAAGTATATAAGCAGGAAAGGGAAGTACAGTATATGCATGTGTGCACATATTTTAAAAATATTTGCAAAACGATTCAGTTGTTTTAGAATAGGAAAGCTGAGAAATACAGTGTACAGCTGACCAATATTTAAAAAAAAATGCAGCTCCCTCTACCTTTTTTTTAAAATTTTTTTAAGAGCTCTATCCCCTTTATATTTTGAAGTAGAAATTTAATACAGAGAAACCTTCTGAATAAGGAATATATATTTTACAATGATCTAGTGAAAACCTGTTTTGGTTTAGCAAGTAAAATATAGATATGAACATGAGGCAAACAGTGGATTTTTCCAACAATCAGTGATTTTTCTTTTTCATCAAAACTAACTAGAACCAAACCACTGAGAGATTTACTACTGGATGCACAAAACCATTGAGTAAAAATAACATGCTGTTATGCAAGTAATTTATTCTGTATGCGCCCCCTGAAAGAAGCAAGTCTTTGGAAGTTATCTAAGTGGGATGATCATTAATGTAGAGTGCTCAAGGGATATAACATTCTCCTGACATCTGCATGCTGAATGAAGGCAGAAGCCTTGTAAGAATAAACTTGTACACAACTAAAGGCTAATATATTGCATACCTAACAGGTGTAAAGTAAAGGCTGAGTAGGAGATCTCAACAGTGCTAGTTCCCACACTGAGTGAATCTATGTGGATTCCTAACAAACACAGGTGTTCTTTTTTTCCCCTTTCTTGGAGGTTTCTTGTGCATACTCTGCCCCATATCTAATTTCAATTTCAATCCAGTTAATTTCCATTCAAGTTAACAACTTCCAGCCTTCCCAGGGGATGTGCAAATTTCCAGCAATGCGTTATTTTTCAAGTTCACGTGCAGATTCATAGCCAGCTTAATTTTTATACCAAGACAGTCTAAACAGATAACCATGAAAACAACAACAACAAAAAGACTGCATGCAGCCTTGAAAGGGAGGACACATTATTGCTCTTCAGCAGGTATTCCAAGGTAAGAGGGAAACATTTAAGATTCTACGACACTTTGCATATCACTATTATCATCTCTTCAGACCAAAATACATATCCATAAGAAACAGAGAAGAAAGTTGTTGTCCCTTACAGGTCCAGGCTAGGAGAATAAACAAACCCCATATCACATACCACACTACTGTCTCTTGGCAAAGAGAAACTTTCATTGGATATCACCAGTTTCTACTGAAACCTAAGCTTTCACTGAAACCAATTCCATTTCTAACATTTATTATATGAAGAAAATTTTTCAAATTAAAACTGCTCCAATTTGTATCTTCCCATGTCTGTGAAGAGGCGGCTTTTCAGCACCCCGAGTACACAGCTTGGCTGGTTTTCAGGCTACTGCAGCCCAACAAGGCTTCACTGCTACTTTTTAAAGTTCTGTTGACAGTGACGTTGCTGCCCGTAATCAGGTAATTTCACTCTGGGACAAGTTTTATGCAGTGACAGAAGCAGGCACTAAATCTTTGTGCAGACCACCACAAAAGAAGACAAGGCTGGAGAACAGAATATACTGCTTGTACATCACCTTGGTAGAAATCTCAGTACTTTCTGCATTCCAGTCTCACGTCGGTACTGCTCTCAGAGAAACCCCAATATCTTTCCTAGTCATACTTGATGAGCAGACCTAGCTCTCTAGGTAGACACCTAGCAAAGTATCTAAACCAAACTGAAGTCCAAGTACAATTTAAGGGTGGACATGTAAAAGGAAAAAGTAAATGGCTCAAGTTGGAAGAGTATGTATTTTCTTTCTTCTCCCTCTAAATGCTGGAGGGGTAAGAATGCAGAAGAAACTGTGTAGGGAAGCGGACAGCATACAGTATAAGGAAGAAAATGAAGAAAGGAAACACTGAACATTCGAGACAGTATAGATCATGATCTATTTCTGGAAAAAAAAAAGTGGAATATAAAGCCAAGTTGGAAAAAAAAGTAGTCAAGAGAGATGTAAACAGGGATTGTCAAATGTTATTTGACAAACCTCACTAGTGTTGCATAAATAATGTATTCAAAAACTTTTTGCACCATTCAATTAGTTCTACAGCCGGTCAAATATTTGACAAATACTAAGGACATGTTTTGAATAATACAGCAGAAAAAATATTTGTCTAGGGCAAATGATGCTTTCTAGAGTTTATTAGAACTATAAACAACACCGTAAACAGCATGTCAACATTTTAGCATTTTAAATTGTAGAACACATGGTGCTGCAGGATTGGGAGTACAGCAGTTTTTCATCCAGACTACTGAATTAAATCAAGGAACCCTTACACCACAGACAACTGCTTTCGATCCCTGTTCTTTTTAGTTTTCCTCAAGTCAAATGACACTTGAAATAAACACCAAATAACAACGCTATACAGTGTGAAATTTTAGGCAGACTTCTCACCCTTGACTGAAGTCATTGCACTGGAATGCAAAGTAGGCTATCACTGCAAGTGAGACATATTCTGTAGTTTACTACACAGTGTGAGTTAATTTAACAGGGCCAGAGACTAAAACAAAGCAGACAAGTACCTTGGAATTATGAAGTAATAATTCCATTAAGCAGTTCACCCAACAAGTCAGGAGATCACATTCAAAGTTTACATAGTAACTGGGGACCCAGAAAGGATGTAACAGCATATTTATAAAGTCTCACATAAAATATTGTTTCAGCACAGAGTGCTGACATATCAGTACTCCTTTTAAATCAGCTAACTTTGGTGAAAACTGCTGGCAATAAGAAGAATACCCCTTAAAAATAGAGCAAGAAAGCAAGGCCAAACCTGATACTATAGACAGCAAGCGAGCAATTTTTGGCATTTTCTTATTGCTAGTACCATACACAAAAGTTGTGTTAAGATCAAAGACCTCAAACCCATGTCTGCTGTCAACACTGCTGTATACAGTTCCTAAGGGATCAAACAATATGCTCCCTCTGGTAGATGACCTTAATTTACAGGTGCAATATCACATCCACATACTAAGAGATACCAGAACTCAGTTTAGCCATTTCTCCTTTAACAAAAAATCCCAAATGGCATCTTTTTATAAAGAGACACTTGCATTAGAAAAATCCTTATTTGTTTTGTTAGTCCTGGTTTAGGGAAATGTATGCTATTAAAACTAGTATCATTTTACAAATCTAGTCAGTCACACTGTGTACTCTGTACTTAGTTCAAATGATATACTAGTGGGGTTTTCTCATATTTACATTCTCTTACAGTAATTAGGTCATAAGATCAAAGGACTGCAAGCAAGTCTTTCTTCAATTTCTTTTCTTAAGAGCAAATTAACATTCTGATGGAAATATTTTTATACATTTTTGTTTGTTAAACAAAAAGTTAGGAGGCAAATTAGACCTAACTGCATTTCTCTGGAAGGCTGACAAATCCAACCGGTCATTTTTAGGGAACATGGATATACAAACGCACATCCTTCCAGAATGTTGGAAGGAATACTTTTGTATTAGTTACTTATACAGTCCCCATTACAACACCCCTAATACAAAAGATACAAACATGCCTCCCCACATTTTGCAAATGAGGAATCAAGGCAAAGAGATAAAATGACTTCTCACATCATACAGCAAACCTGTACTTGAGCAAGGAAATGAATCATCTAAGTCTTTAAGTACTAGCACCAAAACTACTAGGCCATCATCCCTTCTCTGTGCATTAAGTTGCCAATTTCCTTTTATGGTGATCCATAAATACTAAAGTAACAACAACCTGCAAGAAAGCGTACCAGCCCAATATCCAAAGCTCCAGAAGAAGAGCATTTGATCACAACCAATTTTTCAAAACTGAATGCAGCTTACGTAGCTTCTAGTACTTTACTAAGTCCAAAGCAACCAGCACCAGTCTATTTCTTTTTAAAAAGGAAAAGTACATGTCTGCTAATTGTGATCAACTAGACTAAGAGTCAGAGAATCCAGCACAAGTACTGAGCATACTAATTTCCATGCAATGAGGTGAAGTGTTTATATTTGCTGCCATCAAATCTAACATAAACCCATATTCCAGTGTATACTGTTTTCTGAAAACCCTGCTGTCTTAAATCACAGAAGTCTTTATTATGTTAGGTATTAAAAGTAAAAGAAACAACTGTTCAACATTTTAATACCCAGCAGTGCCACAAATGTTCTTGATTTTGGTCCAGATACATAACTATGTCTTCACCTGACCCCCCCAAATTATATTATTGTTTCCATGATTTAGTTTTCATATCCTCTTTTCATGGACTTCTCCAAAGCCCTCAAAGAAGCAAGCAGTAACTTCTGAGGTACCTTCTCTCTGTCTGTTTCAGATGAATAGCCATAAAACATCCATCACCAATATATGCTGCCTTGTGCTAAAACAACACTTGTAAAAGCCCATACTTTCTCTCTTGCACAATCATTAAAAAAAGACTAAGAGTATGCTTTCAAGAACCAGGAGCACACTTCACTGCTTTTATACATGCATTTCCTATTACTATTTACATCAAAGGTTCAGCTTGCTTACATGTTTTGACACATACTTCTTGGAGCTTAAAAAATATCTAGTTACACAGGTTTTCTACAAATACCACTGTCTTTCATTAAGACAAACTCAGGCCTTGATACATCCATCTGTCTCAAAAGAACTGCACTAAAAGAAAATAACTTGCCACCATAAAACAAAGGAAGTAGAAGTTTTCAATGGTTTCCTGTTGAGAAGATCTGCTTGAAGTGAAGGGTAGGAAAGTCATTAGATGAACAACACACAGGGCTGAAAGATCCCATTCAAAAGTTGAAACTACTTTTAAGTTCTTAAAAAAAAAAAAAAAAAAAAAAAAAAAAAAGGATAGCAAACAAGTCACTCAGGAGAAGCTTGTATGCAAGGTTACTGAAACAAAGCAGTTTCAGATTCAGTAACAAAGACTAAAGAGTAAAAACAAAATAACCCCCAAAATTACCCCACACACTTGCTCTCTCAAATACAGAGAACTGGTCACACCCCAGGTACTTATAAGCCACACCCTGTACATTAAAATATTGTAGTGTTCATGGTAACAACGTTGTAGTAAACACGAGTCCCAATAAGTCGTGTCATCATGCCATTAAAGACCTGGCTGTCAAGTGAAAATCCAACATTATACAGCAAGAGCTTTGTTATCTAGCACCCATGGGGAATGGGGAGTGCCGGATAACAAAATATGACGGTTAATTGAGAGGCCCAGCATTTGCCTGTTTAGGCTGCTGCTTCTCCTGCCATGTCCAGGGTGTCGCCACCCCTCCTGCAGGACAGAGAGGCAGCCCCCGCGCAGCCTGCTATGCCCCAGGCTGTGGGGGCTCAGCAGCGCAGGCTGCTTTACCCTGGGCCATGGGGGCTCGGTGAAATGAAAAGTGCAATGGTGGGCACTTCCAGTTTCGCTTTTACCTTACAAGCCGGCATGCTGGATTGCAAGATGCCAGTTAAGGCAGCTTTTACTGTATTAAGCTAAACAAGAATCAAGAAGCAGCAAGGTTGGAAGGGACCTCCAAAGGTCATCTACTCCAACCCCCTTCCTGAGGCAAGGTCATTCCTACCTAAACTATCCTGCGCAATCCATAATCTAAATGCTTCGTAAAACCACTGTCAACCCTGACAACACAGACCTGACACCCTAACCTGCCACAGGTAAAGCAGGGGACCACGGCATCTCACATCCTGCTTCTGTGAAATGCTGTCAATACATGCTCAAGAAATCCTGGGTCGAGGGCCATGCCCCCACTAGAGAGGAAGGCAAAACCCCCTGCAATCAGTATGAGTCTGACCACAGGGTAGAATGAGAAGCTGGAGACTTTTGTTGTTTGATCCCTGCTGCTCTTCTAGGGCACAAATTACAAACAAAACTGAACAAGCTGCCTGAAGACAGACTCCAAGCCAACAGCGTGGACACGCTGTGGCAGCTCCCAGACCCTTACATCAGGGGCCAAGAACAAGCCATGTGCAAGTCTGTTTCGGCTCTTCTACAGTGTGAGAAAGCAGAGCGCGCTGCTCTGCAGATGACGCGCCAGCCCCAAGTGCTCCATCCCAGGCCAGGGAAATCACTCCAGCTCCACTCCTGCCGCTCACCCTTGCCTGCCCCAAAACATCTCGCTGACCTCCCCCACAGGCATCACCCACTAAGCGCAGCACGTGGGGCCAGGCCAAGCCACCCCAGTGAGGGGGGATGCAAGGCACAACCTGCCACCACGGGGCTCCAGTCGCTCTGCCACCAAGTGGAGTGGGTCCTGGCGGCCATCTGCCCACCTGCCTATTCACCTGTGCCTATCTGTTTGCCCACCCACCCTTGCGTGCCTCTGTGCCTATCCATCTGTTCCTGTTCTCATAGAGTGGCTCAATGGTAAAATGAAAAGAGCACAAGTCTGTCTGCCTGCCTAACCGACCCTGCTCATCCTTGTGCGTCTACCCCTCCGCCCGTCCCCGTGCGTGTATGTGCCCGCCCCGCCCCGGCGCTTCCAGCCGCAGCCGCTCACCCCGGGGCGACGACCTGTCCGGGCCGCGCGCACAGCTCCCGCACGACGCCGGGCCGCTCCGCCT
>NW_017728992.1:67975827-68011463 GCF_001723915.1 Gavialis gangeticus
CAGCACCGCCGCCCCCAGCGGCACCTTCCACTCCAGCAGCCGCAGCGGCCGCGGGCCCGGCACGCGGATCTCCGTCACCGCCGGCTCCGCCATGGCCCGCCTGTCCGCCCGCCGCCTGGGGGGGTCGCTATGGCAACACTCGCGCCGCCGGCTCCAGACCGGGGTTCGCGCGCTCAACTGCCACCGCCGGGGGGGGTGGGGGGTGGGAACAGGGCTCAACAGTCACGAGCAGCCGCCGCCACCGCCTGAGCGTGAGGTCACGGCGCTATTGCGCAGGCGCAGCGCCCGGCCACGCTTAAAAGGGACAGTAACGCGGAACGTAAGTCAAGGGGCATCCACGCGCGCTGCAGAGCCGCCGTTTCCCGGCATGCAACGCTCCCGAGTGCTTTTTTTTTTTTTTTTTCCGCCCTAACTCCCCGTTTGTACATCACAAACTACCAGTCCCAGCGTGCACTGCGGCGGTGCGCACAGACTCGCGCGCAAGGGGCAGGCGCAGTGCATGCGGGGGCCTGTAGTCTCCAGGTGGGCGCCAACATTGAGTTGCCGGGCGCGGTGCATGCTGGTCACTGTAGTCTCCAGGCGGGGCGGGGTGGGGGAGCCCGGAGATGCGCGCGCACAGCGGGTGGAGGCGCAATTCCAAATGCGAGGACGAGGCCGCGTGTAGCATGGAAATAAAAGCTTTTCTCGGGCATCACACGTGTTAGCGGCCCCTTCTTCCACCCACACACCTCAACCCAAGCACGCAGGCAACTGGAGAGCGGGGCATCGTGGCCCTAGGCGCCCGTGCTCGCCTGCTGAGTGGCAAGACTGCGTTTGGTACCGTTTGTTGCTATGCAGCGGTTAGCGGAGGGAAACTGATCACAGCCCTTGTTCTCTCAGTGTTATGGGTGCAAAGGAAGCGGAGCAGGAGTTGGATATGAAGAAAACTTTGCCACTCAGAGGGTGGTGAAGTATTGGAACGGGTTATCTAGAGGAGTGGTGGTGGTGTCTCCATCCTTGGAGGTTTTTAAGTCCTGCTAGACAAAGTCCTGGCTGGGAGGATGCAGTTGGGGATGGTCCTACTTTGAGCAGGGGGTTGGACTGGATGACCCGCTAAGGGCCCTTCCAACTTTAATGTTCTGAGGAAGCCTCTCTCCCCACCCCCCCATGCCAGAAGGTAGAGGCTGTTCACTCCTCTTCACATGCCCAAGCCTGCCTTGCCAGGGATGCTTGCCCCAAAACAGCCTGCTTCTGGCCTTCTCCCAAGACCACGCAACATGTAGACACAGAATGGGGGGAAGTGGGGGATTTCAGAAGGGGACAGGACATCTGCTTTCCTGCTGCTTCTGAGGCTATGGTCTTAGGCAGGTGGTTCTCAGCCTTTGTTGACTCGCATCAGACCCTCAGTGCTGGGGAATTGTGAAGACCCTTTGCCCCTCTTTTGGCTCTATCATTATAGTCTTTCTCCAGGACACTGATCCTGGGAGTGGTTCAGTCTGTATCCCAATACTTAGCCTGAGAGAAACAGATTGTGAGGGACAGTTTCTAGGGAGTCAATGCCCAGGCCAGTGGTTATCACACCCAAGGCTCATAAAGGTGACCCTAGGAAAGAATATAGGTCCCAGGCCTTGACTCAGTTTCCCTGCTCCCTCCTTATCTGGCCTAGAGATCCTCATCTCAGAGGAATGGGTGGGAATGCAGAAATCTGAACCTGAGCTGCATGTAGCCCAGGTGTACTCAGGTATGTACTCCCTTCTCCACTTGAAGGGGATTGTTAGCAGGTGTGCTGTGGGTGGAAACTGCAGGCTGAGCACAGTTTCCCTCCATTCCCTATAGAGCCAGGCCAGGACACTGCAGCTTAACAATTTACATATTTATTAAGATCATGAACCATAAAGAGAAATATATATGTAGCCTGGGTACACCCGGGACAGTGTGCCCTGTCCTCTGATGACAGTGGTGGTGGTCAGGCAGGGTGCTGAGGAAGGGGTCAGCTACTACAGCAGCTTCCTCCCCTCTCTACAGAGTTAGGCTGAAACCAAATACTTAACTATGTACAATTTATTAGAAGAATAAATACAGACAATATAAAGCATAGAATATTTACAAGGCTTAACATAAAATACTATATATAATATTCCACAATTCACATATAACAACAAATATGAACCAAATAACTTACAACCTATACAACACAATTAACACATGGGGATAGTAACCATAATATTTCTTTAAACCTTCACAAATAACAATACCAATATACACATTGAGACATTAAAACACATAAACCCGCTTAAAGAATACACCTAGCTATATAGCCCTTAATATGACACCCTCAAAATATGGAGTGCACTCAGCACCTCCCTAAGGGGTTTCCCTGAAGCCCCCTCCCCCTTTAGGGCCCTTGGGATGTGGACACGCCCTTCCCGCAATGGAGGGCGGAGGTAGCAGACCCTTCTCACCCATGTCAGCCTCCCCTGCGGGGCCTACTTCCCCAGTAACTCACGCTTCCTCCCTGGAGAAGTCAAGGCTCGTGCCCTGGTGGCCAATCCCGCATAACCTTCTCCCCAGCAGCATCTTCGGCTCTCCTCGATGGCCTGGCGCCCTGCACTGGGCACCTAGGGCTCTCTCTCTTGCGGGAGTTAAGCCCTTGCAGGCTCCAATTCGCTGGTCTCACACCAGGGGTTCTCCCCTTTCCCGGGCCCTGCTCTGGGCACTGGGGCTCTTTTAGTTAAAAGTGGAGCCGCGCTGCAGGGCTCCAGTCACTCGGCCTAGGGCCGGGGCTAACATGAGCAGCCACAAGCTGCTTCCAAGGTGGTTCTCCATGCGCCGACCTGCGCACCAGGTAAGCCGTGAGCTGCTCCCAGGGCCAGCTCTCTGTGTGCTGATCTGCACGCAATGCGGGGCCTGAGCAGACCTGAGCTGCTTCCAGGGCCAGCTCTCCACGTGCCGATCTGCACACCAACTGCCCAGCCGCTTGCTGGGTTCACAGGCTCAAGCTGCTGCAAGCAGCTCCTAGAACCTGATCCACATGCACCAATTTGTGCACCACTGAAGCTCAAGCAGGGTCCTGAAGATGGCCGTCTCTAGGTCTCCTCTCTCCTCACCATCCCTCATCGTCTCTCCCCAGCCTGCTGAGCACACTCTCCTTTTGTACTCTTCAGGGGCTCCACCCCTGAAGTTCTCCGAACCTGGCTGGTGCAGTTCCGATTCAGGTCCAGCTGCTCCTTGGCCCCTCCCTTTGGAAAAGTGTGGGGCATTGCTTCCCTTGTACTGCCTCTGGATTGGTGGGTGGGCTCCACCAATCAAACAGCAGACCCTTGATCCTGGGACTCAACCCAAGCTCTGAAAAGGTAAGCCTGCTACATATACATATATAATATATACACGACAACATAAACTGTGGATAATATCTACACAATCCTATACCTTCATTCAGGATACAGGTAAATAACATGATAACATCCCAACCAGGGTTTCAAAAAAGGAAATACAACTTTAAACTCTATTATAGTTTCACTTACAAATATAACTTACAAGTTTACAAAATATAAGGCGCTATCTCATAAAATATGAGGTACCAGGAATATCAAATTCAAACCATTCTTTAAGGGACACCAAGGCCCAGTCTGTCCTGGAGCTGTGACTGCACTCCAGTGACAGGGAGCAGAAAATCCCCAATGCTTTCAGGCCTGCCACATCCCTGTTAAAACATCCCCCCTCCGAGAAACTCCAAAAACCCCATGGGGGCCCCTCCCTTCAGGGGTCTTCTCTTCAAAGGTTAGTATTGTGGGGGGAGGGAGGGGGCAAATCCCTCCTCCCCTGTGGGAATCCCCTGTCTCCCGGTAACTCATAGCAAAGTGTCTCCTTCTCTGACACGCTCACCACCCTTGTGGTCTCCCTGGGCCACCAGCCCACTCATAGCCCTCTGTACCATCAGGTGCACTGACAGTTGTACCTATTGCCCAGTTTCCTTGGGCTTTCCCTGGGACACTGCCCCTCAGGGCTCTGTGCACCATCACGTACACCAAGGGCTTGGCTTCTTGCTTAGCATTGGAGACCTGGGCTGCCTTGTGCAGCGCCAGGTTCTCTGATTGCTCCCAGATCCTCTGTGCAGCACTGCCTGCACCGAGTTCCTGGCCTCATGCCAGGGGTGGAAGACCCAAGCTGCCTCATGCAGCTCCTAGGGTCTGGGTCCACTCTTGGACCCTCTGTGCAGGACTATCTGCACCAGGTTTTCTGGCCTCATGCCAGGGGTCGGAGACCCAAGTCACCCAATCAGCTCCCAGGGTATCTCTCCATGCACCCCTTGTGCACCAAAAAGCCTGGCCGCTTGCCAGGGATTATGGACCTGAGCTGCCTCCAAGGTTCCCTCTAAAGTGTGAGCGTGCGTGGCCACGCACAACTAAGCGTGGCCGCGCACAGCTTTTTCAAGGCCGTGTACCAGGAGCGGAGCTGAAGGTCAGCTCCTAGGCGAGGTGGGGGTGGGAGCCTGGAGCCTGGCACAGGCTCTGCCGGCTCCGAGGAAGTGCTCCGCTCCCCCACATCAGGGCTGGGGAGCAGAGCACTCCTCCGGAGCCAGCAGAGCCCACGCCAGCCACCTGCCCCAGCCTCCATCCCTGCCTTGCCTCACCTCAGGGAGGAGCCACTGCCTGCCCCGAGTGAGGCTCTTCCAGCTCCAGGGAACTGCTCCGCTCCCCCACATGGCCTCGGGAGATGTGGTGTCAGGGACAGGGAGCAGAGCAGTGTCCTGGATCCGCCAGAGCCTCACTTGAGGCAGGCAGCAGCTCGTCCCTGAACTGAGGCAAGGCAGGGTTGGAGGCTGGGGCAGGCTCCACCAGCTCCGGGGAAGTGCTCCAGTCCCTGGCCCTGATGCGGGGGAGTGGAGCACTTCCCCGGAGCTGCCAGAGCCCCCCTAGCTCCAGCCCCTGGCCTCCAGCTCCAGCCTCTCGGCTCCGGCCCCAGCCTCTCAGCTCCAGCCTCAGCCTCTCAGCTCTGGCCCCAGCCCCGGGCCCCAGCCTCTTGGCTCCAGCCTCTGGCCCAGGGCCCCCAGGCTCTCAGCTCTAGCCTCTGGCCCCAGCTCCAGCCTCTGGCCCCCAGCCTCTCAGCTCCAGCCCCTGGCCTCCACACCCTAGCCACTGGTTCCCTTCGGTAAGTGTGCCACACTGGACCAAGGCAGTATGCTCACAGACAGAGGCGGCATGCTCATGGACTGCTACTCCTTAGAGGGAGCATTGGCTGCCTCGTGCAGCTTCCAGGGTCTTTTGCTCTGTGCACTGAGCTGTGCACCATTTGCTGTGCTGCTCAGCAGCAGGACTGGGGATGCAGCTGCTTGCTACTCCTATCCGGCAAGGGGGGGGTCTTCGGGGCTCTTGGGGAAACAGCTCCGCCCTGCTGGCCAGCTCTTGCCAACTCTTGTTGCCCATCCTCTTCTCTGTCCCTCGACAGCAGTCCCATGTGCTGGGCATGCTGCTCTTTTATTCCCTCTGGAGGTTCTGCCTCTTGATTTTGAATGGACCAATCAGGAAGAAGGGGTGTGCAGTCTTCAACCAGGTCCGGCTCTTCGCTTCGCCCCAGGGTAGGGGCAGGGCAAGCTCCTCCCTTGCCATCACCTGATTGGTGGGAATGCCCCACCAATCGCTTTAAGCCCTTTTTGAGCTGGCAGCCAGGCTGCTGTTGGCAAGCTCACCACATATATAAAACTCTCCCACACAGAGTCCTTGCCACCTAGTGGTTTGTATGTTCACATATTCTCTGTTATGTGTAGGTGCTCTTGGTCATGTTGCCCAATTGCTAATACCTCAATAAACCAGTGTATAGTTTGGAGGAACGTACTTTGGCTTCCTTTGTACTTCTCCAAATAAAATAAAAGCCCCAGAATCATGTAAAAACATCAGAAAATGTTGGCTCTTAGTTTTCATCATTTTTTTTTGACTACGGAAAAATAATAGAGCTGGTCTTCTGAGTTACAAAGAACTCTGAAAGGCCAGAGCAGGGCAGAACAGTTTTCACACAGTGGATTCCTATTTTAAATCTCTGGTTTATCTTGTGACTCTTGTTTGTATACCTAAGGGGGCTAGTACCCTGTGGCACCCCTAAAAGGAACTCGCAGCACCCTGGTTGAGTAGAGAAGTCTGATCTAGACTTACCTGGTTCTGCCTACATACGTTCTGGCAATAGAGAGCTGCTGCCACTACAAACAAAGCATGTGACCTTTTGTGTGTTTCTGGCAGCTCCAGGTGACCTGACTCAGCAGCTGTGCTTTGTTGGGATATAGCAGTGCACCTAGGAAGGCACCAACTGCTTTTGGGACAGGTTTACACTGGAGGACCCAGAAGGATATCACAGGGATACCAAATTGTATAGAAGAATCTGGCTTGGAGACAGCTCACAGACAGGATCTGACCAAAGAATGCATTTTATCCAGCCCACAGCATTGCAGGGAAGGGAGGCAGCTTCTGCAGTGTTTCCATGGTGCAAGTTTTTGTCTGGGGATCAGGGAGAAGTGGTAACACTGCAGAGGGGGCAACAACTGGGGCTCTGACAGCAACAGTGGCAACAATGGTAGCTGGAAGGCGTTCCATCCATGTGAAACCTAGATGTGGTTTCAGTGCAATGCCTACATCACAAAACCATCAAGTTACATTAGAAAAGCCATTAATAGCACCATTTTGTGGTGTCAAGAGAAAAGTCAGGTACTGAGAAGGAAGGAACAAAGTTCCAAGTGGGGCAGCAAGTGTGCTATGTTTCTGGGGTAAAACATGAGAGGTTGTTATAGGTGTAGATAGACTTCTAAGTCACCAGGCAATGATCTTTTGATGATGGTTCAGTCTCACATTGACTGCAAGACTTTGTGCAATTGCCGTGTTTAGGCAAATCTAAGATGACGCTAAATGTGAGATGAAGCCCCCCAAGAATTAGATTCTAGTCATGGAAAATCTATACATTTATTACAATTTTTCATGTATAGAATCTTATTATTGGACAATCATCTTGAATTCATCCCCAACACTACTGCAGGCAGCGTGGGGACAGCTCCAAACCAGAGCTGGAGTCACAGCAGCTGCCTGCCACCCCGCTGCCTCATATTTGATTCTAAGATAAGGGGGACCCCACCATGTTAAATATGGGAAGAAACATAATCTTTTAATCAAATAAATAGAGTACTTCACAGCTTATGATCTGACATAGCTTGAATATGTTTCTTGTTCCCTGAGTAAACAGAGAAGGCATAAAATTCTGGAAATGGATCCCTGGTTAGGTAAGTGGTATAAGGTTGATGTGAAATATTGGACCACTTGCTTTGGGGAGAGGGTCCACATGATTTGGATAGCCTCCACCTCAGTAGAAAAGGAACCAATCTTGCAGGGAACAGACTGGCTAGATTAGTTAGGAGATACTATAACAATAAAAGGGAGGCTGAAAAGGGCAGGGAGAAGGAAGTACACAGCCAAGACAAACTCAAGATGTGAAAATAAAGTTAACTAAGGCCGCGTGTAGATGAAACGAGAGCCGTGTGTGCACCACACTTTAAAAAGGGCTAAATGCCCTAAATGGTACCGCTTTAACTGTGTCCGTGTTTGCACGCCTCGGCGGCGTATTGTGTATTAATTCCAGCTGCTGTAGGAAATTTGGTGGTGTGATGCACCTTAAATGACTTGGGACGCAGCAAACTAAAACTCCTTCAAGGGGGTTTAGTTTGCTGTCCCTACAGCCATGGAGTGAGGCATTGAGCTCAGGGGCTCTGTAGGAAGCCCTGCAGACAGCTTGGCAGCAGCCCAGGAAAGCAGCTCCATCCAAGAAAAGCAGTGAGCCTGATTTCACACCTCCCACCCCCCAGGAGCCTGCTGGCCTGCCTGAGCTGTGCTGGGGCTCGATGCTTTCCTTCATGGCTGTGCTACCCCCTGGAACTGCCCGAGATGGGTGCTTGTGGGCAGGTGCTGCCTGGGGGGGCCACCGCTGCCGTGGAGGGAAGCACCAGCCCCTCCCCACCACACCCAGCCCAGGGATCACTCTGCCCACTGGCAGCTTGTCCCCACCCCTCTCCACCAGAGAGGCAGGTAAGTCAGCGGGGTGTGTGCATGACATGGGGGTTTAATCAGCCCTAAATTGAAGTGGTGTTTGTTAAAACCCGCCACTTCAATTTAGGGCCCCTATTTCCTCTACACATTCCCTAAGAGAACAAATCCTTTAATTGCCTACATGGATTGCATTAACTGGAATTAGAATTAATGTTTTCTACCTAGCTGAAACCTGTGTGGGAAGATCCGCATGATAGGAATATTAAAATCTATCATTATAATCTTTTTTGGAGAGACTGAGTGGGCAAAGTGGAGATGGGGGTGTAGCACTCTGTCAGAAATGGTATTCCTTGTTTCTGAGTCACTGACAACTCAGGAACAAATGATCTTGGATAGTTATGGGTTAATTTTTGAAAATATAAGATGAGGTGATAGTTGGCATCTGCTCCAGACCACCCAGTCACACTTGGGGACATGCTGTCTGGCTCCTTAAACATCCATCTGTAAAGGGTAGGAAAAAGATGCCTTATCATGGGTGACTTTAGCCTGAGTGACATATGCTGGAGGTCTCATGATACCAGTACTAATATGAACCTGGGTATTTCTATGAATTGCAGATGACCATTTCCTAAATCAAAAAGTGTCACTCCCAACAGAGTAGAATTCTATATTAGACCTTGTAGTGGGTTGACAGTTCATATAACACAATCTTTCTTTCTCTGGACAAACTTGCTCCACAGAACACAGTATAAACTATTAATTGACAGCCCTAAAATAAGGGTATTTGTTCATGCAATTGTTCCATACCAAGTACAGGACTTTGCACTTGTCCTTGTTAAATTTCATTTTGTTGATTTTGGACCATTTCTCAAATTTATTACCTCAGCATATAGCAGTGTTGCATCCACTACTAGAATGCTGTGAGGAATACACTTCCAAAGGATGTTGAAGACTTAGAATTGGTTCAGGGGAATACCATGAAAATAATCACAGATTGGAAAACATTCCTTTTAGTGAAAGGCTTAATCTATTTAGTTTATCAGAAGACACTTATGGTGTCATATCACTGATCCCAGTCTTGATCTGTAACCTATTTGGGAACAGAAATTTGATAACAGAGGGTTGTTCAGTTTGATACAACAAAAACTGAACAAGAACAAGAGGGCAGGTTGAAAACATATTCAGACTAGAAATAATGCACACATTTTTACAGTGAGGGAGCTAGGAATACAAGGCTGGAAGAACTCCCCTAGGCAGTACTGTAACTAGTAGTGGGCCTGCCACAAGCACCAAATTCGGAGGGATGCTGGAATTGCACTCTACCACCATAGAGTATGTGCCGTGGCAGCACTGCCATGCTAGGACTCCAAAACAGAGAAGAGCAAGAACCAGGGAGGACAGAGAACACCTGGCAGCAGCAGCTCTGCTGAGACTTTTGGAGTCCCAGCATGGTAATTCTGCCAGGGGGTGTATTCTGTGAAGGCGGGGTTGTGAGTTGGGGGGCAATTTTGGCACTGCTCTAGAGTTGTGTATTCCAACATCTGAGATTGCTGTTCACCAGTCTAGGTAAAGCTACTGCCCCCCACCTCCACTGTCAGAACCTGTGTGCCTCCTCCATGGGCATATCTAGGATTGTGAAAAGGGGAGGTGAAGATGGTATGATGCAGTAGTGCTCATCCTTTTAGCCCTGCAGGCTACAAGAGTGGCGTGGGTCTAGTCATGGGGCCTGGCACTGCCTCCTTCTGCTCCACATGTGCCAGGATTGGGTCTCAGTGACCCAACACCACTCCCTCCCATGCTGAGATTGTTCCAGGAGCTCAACACTGCTCCCTCCTGCCCCCTCCCCCACACCAGGATTGAGCCCGGGACCTGGTATTGCCCCCCGACCCCACAGCCCTACGGGCTGAGGTTGGGTGCCCTGTGAGTCTGGAATTTGGCAGCAGGGGAGTGCTACCACCCCATCCCCCACTGTCAATTTTCCAGATCCATGGGGAGCCCCACAGGCTTGATGATATAGCACTGCAAGCTGGCTCACAGCTGGGGGTTAACACCCCTCGTATGGTGCATCATCATTCATCACATGTAACACAATGCCTATTTTTATCAAGTGGAAAAGAAACAAAAGCTTTACTAATAAGCAAAGGCACTAGGGCTGTATTATTCAGTGTAAGTTGGAGCAAAGACAATACAAACTTATTAGACTGTGCATTCATTTGCTGTATTACATATTATGTATATAAAAGAACTACAACACATTGGGCAAAAAATAATCAAAAGTTGTTTGATTAGTCCTGCCATCATTAGGATTAAAGGGACATCTCTTTTTCAGATTCATAAAACAAAACCTAGCCTTCTTGAGCATCTTGACAGTGCATCCAATGTTTCACCCAAAGTTATTTCCACATCTGATTTAATGCGTTTAGCTGGCATTAAAAAGAGCTTGCAGAATTGCAGAAGAAAGGATAGCTTTATTAACTGAACATCAAGATCTTTAAAAATGAGAGACAAGTCATTAACACCTATGGAATGAAGAGTTTAGAAAAAATCCGGTAGATTATAATAAGCTATAAAGTCAGTTGACTCCCTCACTGCTGCCGGAATAGAAATGCTTCTGCTGTCATTGCAGGCAGTTGGTTTTAAACGTTGAAGGGAGTCAAAGTAGCTTGTGACTACACCACTGCACCCCCTTGGATCCATCATGGCTTCCTGCTCTCAGAACTGCATGCCCCCCTGGCTTCCCCACTCTCCCACAAGGTTTTCCCCAGGTACCAACTCAGCTTGTTATGCCACTGCCCCTGGAGACTGCACCCTTCAATGCAGGGTTTGAATGATGTACAATAAATGCTGCACTAGGGCCACATTTTGAACAACAAAGCTAAAACAAAATAATTGCTGCCCTCTGAGCACCCATCCATTCTGTGCGCTGAATTACATGCAAGAAGGTAAATGTTGTACAGGCAATCTTCAGGTTTGCATTTTCAAATTTCTGGTGCTTGATTTTGCATTCTTAATAATAATTTTTTAGCCTAGTTCTGTGTGTGTATTATAGCCAGCGGACTGAAAGGAGATAGGATCATTCATTTTTCTGTGCACTGCACCCTTACAATGTATAGGATGTCCAATTTATAACACATAAGTAGAGGCTTAAATTGCAATTTCGTGGAAATCATGAAATCCAGCATTGCCTGCAAAATCAGGCACTGCCAATGAAATCTGTGAAAAGAAAAAACTTACTGAAAATAAAATGCTGGCTCCCCAGGGGGAGCCAGCAGTCTTCACGTCCTCTATGGCCCAGAAGCTGCACAGCCCCCCAGCGGGGAAGGGAGGAAGGGGGCTACCAGCATGAAGGGGAACCCAAGATGACTGCCACCCTTGCCCTCACTGCTGATTGGCTGAGACAGCTCCTTGTCATGTGGCACGACCCCTCCCCACCAATTGGACAGCCCTTTTGACCAATCAGTGGCAAGGAGCAGGGCCATATGATGGACAGTCCTTGCAACCAATCAGCAGCAAGGGGCAGAGCCACGTGGGCCCCTTGGCCAATCAGAAGTGTGGGAGGGGCCCACTGGGATAAGCCCACAAAAAGGGCTGCCGGCCTTGCAATCTGCTGGTGACATTGGCTGGCTGCCTCCATGAGTTGTGTAGATCCCTACACAGAACTGATTTTTCAGAGCACTACTCAGTGCATATGTAATCATTGTATTTAAACAGAGCTCCTACTGACTTCAGCTGAAGTTATGAGCTTCAGCTTGCACCAGAGGGAGCAGAAAAAGGAACCCTAGCAATGGATAGGCCAAAGAGCTCAAAGGAAGGAGAGAGAGAACCCCAGAATGAGGGGAAACCGCTCAGGAAATTCCTGGGAAATTTCCAGTAAGGCATGCTAGGGAATAGAGAACTACTGTAAAGCCCCCTGCCCCATGGAGAGAAGTAGGCAGAGGGGAGCAGGGAAAGAGGGGAGGAAAACCACCCCTAAGACCCAACTGGAGAAGCAGCTGCTAGATAGAAGTGGAGACCAGAGACCAGCTCCACATTCAGGCAATAACGTTTTGTGTTTCAGCCACAAGCAATAACCTTTATTAGGCAATCATCGTCTTCAAGAAACCATTCAGATTATCTCCAAATTCACTGAGTGTAATTCTGCTCCATCTGCATGAGATGAATTTAACAAAATGGCAGAACTATGCAATGATGCAATATTTCACAAGTGGTTGTCTGTTGCATCTTCCCTCACAACTAATTTCTCTATAATGTTCCAAACAGCTCCCATTTGCTTTCAAGTTGATTCATCGCAACACTCTTACTTCTGCCCATGCTTCCCACATCCAAACCATTACACATGCCCAAGATGAGCAAGATACAGTCTTTAATAAGTGACAGGTTTTGTGGATGTAAAAACATAATGACTTTAAAGTCTGATACCTTGTGGACTTGCAGGGCTAGAAACAGAAATATTATTCTACTGGGAAAGAGAGATTCCCAATAAAATAAAAAGAACCTCCCTCACTTTAGCTAAGTATTATGATGTTGCTAATTCTTAACAATAATGCTAAGCTCAGCAGCCTTTTGTTTCCACCCCCATACAGACATACAACTGAACAAAAAATAAATTTGTGACTTTTTCTGCACCTGTAACTGTGCAGAGCTGAGGCAGCATCTCAGCTGGGAGATTAACAGTTGAATCCTAAATAATAATAATTATTATTGTTTCTGGTAATTTTGAATTCACTGACAAAGACCTTTACAAAATAATTGCACTGATCAATCCCAGATAGGCGCAAGGGAAAATCCCTGAGCTGGTGTGAGATGAGATTGTTACGATGGGAATCTGTTATTCTGTTCTGTTAAGCAAGTGTAATTCTAAGCAGTAGACTGTGTTAAAATGCCTTACTTTATGTCTGGTAATAGCAGATGGTTTGCATCAAGAAGCAGATGTTTTCCCCAGTCTTTCCTTAGAAAAGGACATCAGAATTTAACCACACCCACATATTTAACTGCATTGCTTGAACAAAAGCATATGCTCTAGATATCAGCTTTGTATAATTGTGGCATGAAAAAACTGGGCTGATAGGTATAGCCATATGAAGAAACACATTTTGAAAGTGACAGTTGAGTTTTGAGGAGGAATAAAGGAATTACACGTGGTTGATTTATTAGAAGGAAACTATTTATAGTTTTTAACTTGTTTAATCAACCCCTCGATCCATAAAATGAATACACCTTATAATACTTCCAGGATTCTATCTTTAATTAAGCTCAGGTTTTTTCTTAAATTCTGCTTCTTTAGGGTGGCTGTCTCCTCCTGTCTAGATGGGGCGAGCACCACTGTATAAGTCTGTCATGTCTTCACTGTACTAATTCCAGGGAGGTAGCTGTTGTTGTTTATATATTATTTCACAGTGGTTTAGCACCCGACCATTTATTGAGCTATTTTAAATATCTGAACAAAACCAACAGGACATTCAACAATTACAGTCCTCCTAGTAGTATTACTCCATTCATATGCACAATTCTGTGCTGGCCCAAGTCACTGGGACAGTTTGCTCTTGGCTGGCATGAGTCACCCTGAGAGAAGGCATGTGGCAATGGTTCTCAACCTTTTTAAACTCCAGGCATCCCTCAGAAAATGCCAACTTTTAGCCTTTACTTGTTTTTTTTTGACTATGGAAAAACTACAGAGCAATTCTTCTGTTGCAAAGAACTCAGACCACAACAGAACAGAAATGACACTATGGATTCCTGTTTGAAATCTCTGGGTTTACCTTGTAAATCATGTGTAGATACCTGAACATCTAACAGTGTTAATATTGCTCAACATCCTTAAAAGACTCTCACAACACCCCAGTGTCCCATGGCACTCTGGCAGAGAAGCACCAGTACATGGCAACATTACCTCATTCCTTTCCTTGGGATTTAAATTCAAGGAAGGCAGCTTTAATCACAGTCAAGGGCAGTTCAAAAGTCACACTTCAGCCTTTATCCATCTGCAGTCATCTGAAATTCAGGCAGTGGTAGCTGGCTGTGAGCACCCTGTGAATATCAAGTTGAGGGTGCCTTCCACTCCTTCAATGTCTCCTGTGCTACTGGTGGGCTTTCTTCAGCTAAGGTTTGTGCTAGCTCTTACAGGTGCAGACTCTGGAATTGATCTGGCACATTGTACGTAACAAAATGTACATCTGAGACCCAATCCCACTCACACTGAAGTCATCGGGAGCTTTGTTACTGCCTTCAAAGGGAAAATAAATGAACTCTTAATAACATCATAACTAATAATCAGACATTACATATGTACTATGTCAGTGACTTTTACATTGCCTCATGTTTTGTGTTTAAAATGCAGTCTTCATGCTGTGTTCTCATAGTTTCCTGTATTTAATTTCCTTGGGCCAGATTCATCCCTGGCAAAACTCTGTGTTTTTCAGCAGAATTCTAACAGACTAGTTTGGCTTCTTGATCATTGTTTTTCTTCTATGAAAACCTGAAAACAAAAGAAGATGTTAGCATTTAAAATGTCCCAAATGGGCCTTCTCTACCCCTGGTTTATTTTTGCACTGGTCCAGCTACATAAGTGTGTCACATCAGACCAGGTGTAGTGCATCCACACTGGACACTGACTTTGGTACATCCACCTAAGACTAGCTACAGCTAATTTCCGGTGTAGTCCTTGAAGTCATGATCTTGCAAACCCTCATGGAAGTAGTTTTTACTCAGAAAAGCAAACTCATTAGCCTCCTTGGGCTGTGCATATCAACCTGCTAAGATCTAGCTAGACCTTACAAATTCATATTTCTTTGAAGTGCATAAATCAAATGCATGACTCACTGTCTTTCCTGTCCCTTTAGTGGGTGGGCTGGTGGGAGGGGTGTATGACTTAGCACCTTTTTCTGTATAGCAAGAAGAAAATTTGACTCAGCATCTTCTCCTCCCCTCACTTCGGAGAAAGGAACACATGCAGCTCAAGATACAGTCTCCAGTAACAACATTATGTAGGTTGACCGCAGTTTGAGAGAAAGCTGTTGACAGGCCAGATGAAAAACAACGAGGCCTGTCCATAGGCCGTATCAGGCTCTGGGGCCCAGCACCATCCTCTCCCTGCCCCATGCACCAGGGTTGGGTCCTGGGGGCTTGGTGCCTCTCCCCTCCCCCCACATGCTGGGATTGGGTCCCAAGGGCCCAGCACCACCCCTTCTGCCCCCACACACTGGGATTGCATCCCAGGGACCCAGTGCTGCACCTCCTCCCAACTCCCCACAGCAGGATTAGGCCCTGTGGGCCCAGAGCTGCCTCACACCCCCCTAGCTCTGTGTCCTGGGTTCAGATTCTGAATCCAGCATGCAGGGCCTGTGGCTCCACGTGGGTCAGAAGATTTGGTAGTAAGGGAGCAATGCCACTGTTTCCCCATTGCCAAATTTCCAGACCCATGGAGAGACCCATGGCCCAGATGACATGGTGCTGTGGGGCTGGATCTGGCCTGATGGCCAGAGGTTGAGCACCCCTGTGATAAAACATCTTTAATGCCACCATTGTTAGCAGCACTAGGGGGACGCGGGAACTTTCTGCATTCTGTCTCTTGTGTACTTCTAACTGAAATGCTTTAGGCACACAGATGTTGCCCTTGTCACACCAGAAAAATGTTTATGGCAGCATAAACATGACCGAACAGATGCCCCTGCTCCTTGTTGTGTCCCAAATGCCCTAAGATGGGAGCACAACAATTCATATCAATAGCCTGTGCTGCCTTATTGCAATGGCTGTCTGTTCAGTTAGGCATGATCTCTGCAGCCCACACTCTTTCAGCCTCTCTGAAAAGAGGATTTTGGTGTGTGCCTTTCACATTGAAGAGCAGGGGAACCCCATGAGGTTCCCCACTCTGCCGTTGCCGACATATGGGATCGGGTCCCTGAAGCCCCAGGAGTGGCAGGGGCCTGATTCTGTGAGACAACAGCCCTGGGCAATGCCTGTACCTACCAATCAATTGGATCAGCTGTTCCAGGACATATTCCAGCAGAGCTGATCCCTCAGCAAAACCTATGTCAGTTGGTAGCTTTACAGAAAAGAATAGGCCTTTTATTAAGTTTGTATGAAGGATTCAGTTACTTAAACAATGGGATTTGTCCATAAACCACTGAATTCTCCAGACTCTGAAATAAAGACATTTTTGTTTCTAAAGACATGTTCAAGACAGGCAGATGGCAGCAATGTAACAAGACCCAGCAACTTGTGCTGTTTTCTATTCCCACAAGGTGGCACAACTGGATTTCTTGAAAAGTCTGAATCAGATAAAATACAGTTGGCTATAGTCTCTTCCACCCAGAATGCCACAGAGTGCTCTACAGATGGAAACAAACTTGCAAAAATATCAAACAAAACTACTCCTTTTTAAACACAAAGAGGAAACAGCCTGAAACAGTAATTAAAGCAAAAGGAAGCATTAAAATGGAAAGATGCAAGTGGGTTTTGACCCTACTCATTTATTTCTTTGAACAGGAAGGTTTTAAGGTCAAATTTGAAGTGGTCCATAAAGATAAAAATATGGTGCTGTTTCATCTGCACAGATATGATGGGTCAAGCTGAAGACAAGCAATGAAACATCTTGGAATGAAAAGACGTTGTAGCAGGAGCTAAGGCCAAGCCCCTGCTATACCTCCAGAGCCAGCTGTGCCAACAGGAAACCTATCCAGTGGGTCTGGGAGAGCAGCGCATCCCTGGTGTGCTGGAGAAAAGGTCTGGAGAAAACTTGGGAAACAGGCAGGCCCCTCAGGGCATAAGAACACATGCCCCAGGGAGCCTGCCCTGATTAGCCTGGAAGGAAGACTGGGCAGTTTAAAGAAGGACGCTAAAGAAAAGAGTGGCATTTGGCATCTCCTGGAACAGGGTCCGCTCAGTGGGACTGGGAGCTGGGAAGACCAGTGGAGGCAAAAGCCCAGGCATATGAACCCTTGTAAGTTGTCTGGACCCAGGCAAGCCACAAGCAAGGATCATCTCCGCCCTCCCAGAAGGATAAGTAACTGTAGAAAGTAGGGTAGTATGGGTCGTCCCAGCAAGCCTGTAGAGCCAGGACTGAGCAGGGGATACCCCATTGAATGGTTGGCAAAGACTGACTGGGAAGAGGGTCTGTATGGACCCGCTGAGAGAAGCAGAACCTAGAGGGAAACTGAGGCAGACAGAGCAAAGAAGAGAGCATGCTGGAGAGAAGAAAAGCAGGGCTTAAACCAGATGGTGACAGCCTAACTTAGCCATCAAACTGTGTAAGGAACAAGAGTGATCAAACCATCTTTTGTTTGTTAAGGAGTTAGAAGCATGCACACAGAATCACAGTCCGGTGTCTAAAATGGGATTAAAACCCTTCCCTTTTCTTACTTTAGCCATACATTTTTGTTTCACGCGTGAACGTTGCTAGCTTGCATTCCATTTTTTTGGAGAACTGTTTTTGAAGATGTGAGTTTTGCATCATACCCTGAACATGGGAAAAATCTGGACCCATCCTATTCTTTAACTTGGGGCCGTAATATGAAGTAGCTTTGCTACTGCTCCTTAGTAGCTTTATTCTGGATTCTCTCCGTTGCTATCTGCCAGCTATCTATAGCTCCTGCAGTAGAGCACAGCTGGGGATGTCTAGCTTTCTACATGTTTTATAGAACCAGTGCTTTAAAGGAGACATGGTAGGGACTGGGAAGTCAGTCCTGGCATACAGTGTCAAAGGTACATAGATAAATGCACATGTTATTCATATGTTGGTTGGAAAAATGCCTATAAGTCGCAGTTTGCAAGAGAAGAAAGTAAATCTTCAGACGGTCTGTTCACTATGATAAATCCACACTTTTTTCTAAACCATTAAATTATGGTCTAAAAACTTTAGTTAAAAATCAGGCCTGAAGTATCAGGGCACACATTAGAGCTGTCCCTAGGCAAAATTCAATTACAAACCAGACATTCTGGTAAACATTTTACTTTTTTATTGCATATTTTGCGCACTGTTTACACGACAGCTCTTTTTCTCTCTTTCCCCTTTTGGCTGACTTCATGCCCTTTTGGTTGGCTTGTTCCTTTTTTTTTAAGCCCAGCAATGATTCATTGGAAAACAATCCATTTATCCAGTGAACAGGAATTTATGACATATTTACAAAGTAGACTCCACTGTATTTTTTCTTTAGTGGAAAAAAAAATCTCCTTTCCTAAAAATTGCCATTATGACCTGATCTTACAGAATAATAATAAAGTCAGCTCCTACTGCCTTCTACTGAGTCTCTCTCAGTCCCATCACCATTCGAGGTCTGAATTAACTGAGCTCTTCTCAGGATTAAAATAATGCCCTAGCAATTCTCTCTCTGTTTCTTTAAAAAATGTGCTCTCTGGGAGGCAGGTGTTTTGGAAGGTCCCTAGCAAATTTTATGTGCAACTGTAGAGGCAAGATTAAGTGAATCCATAACATGAGTAGGCTACAGTCTGTTCTCAGTTATATGGGTATAAAATGTGAGGTAATTGCAAAAGTCAGTTGAGTTACTCTGGATTTATATTGGCGGGATATGTCCTTAGGATCTCCCACCCTATACACAGATCACAAATGACTTGTGGTGTTTTGCATGATGGTTGTTGACATCCAGGTTCTAGCACAGTTTTTCTGAAGTGTGGAATGAAGATTTTTATCAAACTGTAAATGTTTTTTGTTATTTTTTTTCGTGGAAAAACTTCCCTGCCTGTAGGATAAAACTCTGTAAGAACCATGGTTCAGCTAGCAAAGCTTAGATTCCAGCAAAGACATAGAAAGGCTCTGGCTGGGATTTCTTCTTAGTAATACAAAGTCAATCTTCCTCATTTCATAACATTCCTTATTCTAATCTTACAGAGAATAGGAAATTGATTTTCATTATCATTGTTTCAATGCAGAGCTCTTGATAATTCTGCCCCCAGGCCTCTAAACTCGTCCAATGCTAACATTTCTGAAAGATGATTCCCATGAGTTGGACAACCTAATATTTTCTTACCTTTCACCACAGGATGGCAGTGTAACATTTCAGTTTTCAGCCTCTGTATATGTACTGTGTGTGTACACGTGTCTTGTGCGTGTGGCAATGCAGTTGGACAGCAAATTAAAAACAGTGATGCCTTTTTCCATTTTGAAAACAAGGATACAGTAATCTCCTCTCAAAGACAAGCTGTCTATAATAATCCCAAACTCAACAAGGAACCCTGATGCTGTTGCAGACACTGAGGTGCTGTCACACTAAACTATTTCTCAGAAATGCATTTCAGCTCTGATTTTAGAGTCTATCCAGATTATACATTTGCTCAATTTACAATCTCCTTACAAACTATTTCTGGAGAGATCCAAAGACCCCAAGTTACACTGCAAAGGCTGTATAGATTACTAGATATCAAGTGCCTTTTGAGTTTAGGGAAGTGGCTTCCAAAATTAGGTATTCAGTTTCTTCATTAGCACATATACCTAGAACACTTTCAACCCCAGGTTCTATTTATGTTAATTTCATTGATTTGTCATTGCACATGCTACTTTGCAATCCTGCTTTTCACTGCTGCTAGCAGCCTTTCAATTGCTGGTGACAGAGGCTGCCTGCTGACACATTTAAAAAGTAATTTTCATTCAGGTTAGTTTGCAATACAGAACAGATTAGGTAAGGCTATATTAATAGCAAGGGTAGTTAACAGTTATATCCTGGCACACTGCTTTGAAATTTTACTGAAACAAGTATGCCCATATAAACACCTTTTTACTGGTAAAAAATGGGTCCACAATAGAAGGGAGTACTTATTTAGTTAAATCAGTATAAAAAATTGTGTAGACAAGCCCCTGAAGACAGAATTCAGAGTTCCCAACTATGCTACTTTATTAAGTTATGTGATATTTTGTTTTTTTCTTCAAATTATAGCTCCTGTGTTAACAGGTCTTACCTTTTGTTTAAACACAAGCAAGTGTCTAAGCCTCTGTAGTTGTAGAAAAAAGCTTGAGAACATGAGCTCTAAAGGCTCATGAACATGAAATAACCCTAAATTCAGTATATTTTAAAATGACACCATTTTAAGATTAATCTCTTGAATGTTGGTGGGAAGTGTGCCTGACTGGGCACGTCCACATGTTCATTAATGCATTGTAGTTACTGCACATTAAGTTCAGTACCTGGTTAACCAACCACTAAATCGAGGCTCAGTAACTTGTGCTACTATACAGTAGCACCGGTGCAGTAGCCTAATACTACTGCACAGTAGTGGATTAGCTTGGTTTTTGCCCAGCACACTACTATGCAGTATTATTAAGCTACTGCCCAGTTAGCATCTCATGTAGATACACTCACTCATGATTTTTGAACACCTGAGATTGGATTTCTTGTGGCTTCTCTCTTTACGAACTATCTCACTAGCTCAGGCTTGCTGGAATGTATTTGTTAATAGACCTCAGATTTGAATATAAAAGACTGGAAGTTGGGCATTCCAAGGCTTTAACTTTGGAACTTTATATCGAACCATTGACTATAAAAACTCTAAGTGCTGGGCTGGCATTGCTTATGGCAGGTACTCAGAGTTTTAACTGTCATGTTAGAGGTGTTCTTCTAGTAATGGATATTTGTCTATTTTTGTTACTACAACTTTTGTTTTTAAATTGATGGGCTCAAGTCCAGCAGTCTCAATGGACACAGTAAGTCAGCTGAAAATAAAAAATATACAGCACTCACAGCACTGCTGACAGTATAACAAAAAGCCACCATATCCAAAACATAAGGGCTACACTTACCTTTCCCCTCCTGTAAAGGCTAGCTCCACATCTGAGAGGGTCTCTGACGACTGTGATCAGATCCTAGTGCCTTTCAGCTTCAGCCTACATGGAGTGAGGAGTGTACACTTCAACACATAAAAGAAGAGAACTACATTTTACTTACCAACATGCCAGTCTTACACTTCCTACCGGGGGCATTTGGTAAATATTAGTAGCAGAACTAGAATCTGGTATTTATCTGTGCCAGACAACTACAAAAAATTTCATTCGTGTTTATAAAGAGAATTTTCCTTCCGGACACCTCTCCTTGTCTGCCAGATATGGAATAATTGGGATTACTTTCTTTCTTACACAGGGAGCAACCACATGCCTTCAGCCAGAATTGTTTTTATTACAGATTATGGAAAAAAACCTAAAAAAGACTCTAAACAAAAACACAGTGAACACATTTGTCAGAAACAGGCCACAGTCATTATAATGACAAAATGGCTTTTCTCTCTGATACATCATCTATTAGATGTTTAAAGATGCAGTGTCTCTACAAAAGAAAGAGAATGCAATTTGACGATACGAAGACCACACACAGCATTCCACAATCTGCAAGGAATTAAGCTTTACAAAATTCCATCAAGTAGGGAAATATTTTAGCAGCAATTTTATAGATGATTCTTACATATATTTCACTGGAACCCAAAGGCCTCATCACTATTGGGCACTTAGTACTATATGGAAACATAGGACTTGAGAACCTACCTCAAAATGTGTGTAATCTAAAACACAAAAACAGACACAGAATGTGGAAGAGGGTACGATATAAAAGCAAACTAATCAGAATGCTAGCAGACACACACCTAGGCACCACCTGTTTACTATGTACTAGCTTTTTATGTTATTTTTATTCTAAAATGATTTAGGTTTGGGGGTTTTTTTTATTTAGTGAGGATCTGTGGGGCTGAAGTTGTAAGAGGAAGGGATTATTGACGTAAGAAGAGGAAGGAGCAAAGGAGGAAGAAAGAAGAGCAGCAGACAGGGGCAGCAAACAGGGAAGTTTGAAAACAGTTCACAGGTCAGTTTGCTACCTCCTCTTTGAAGGGGAGCCTTTAAGGTAAGCTCTTTCTTTAATTAAGAGTAGTTAACCTACATATATTTAATGTAAGTAGCTAAAATTCAGCAGTTAGACCAATACTTAAACCCCTTACTTAACTAGAATCCTGTGCGAGAGGTAGTTCGCAGGGGAGTATGTCTGGAAACTCTCTTTCACCTCCTTCACTGTAAGCTTGGTGAGGGGAAGCAGGGAAAAGGGAACCTTTTGGGACCAAGGAGCAAGGAACAAGCCATCTTACTTGGGAGTTTGCTAGGGAAGGTCTGCTTGGAAGAGGGAGGTGGCAGGAAGAGGGAGGAACAGGAAGAGGGAGGTGGCATATTAAGAGACCCAGAGAAATGGCTGGAGAATGTCACAAGGCCAGTCACTGCCACTGCCAGCTCTTCCTCTACTTGCACCTGTCAGGTGTCTGTCCTGGCAGGACCACTCACCATCATGGCTTCCACCCAGGTCCTAGTTCAGCACTGTGGGGGCTGCAGCTTGCAGGTTCCTTCCAGTGACAGCCAGGTGGGGGAATGCCTCTGATGTGAGTGGTGCTTCCTGGTGGTGTCCCTCAGGGTGCAGGCAAAAGAATAACCAGAGGAGGTGGCAAAGCTCCTAAGCATCCTCCACCATGAAGACTTCTATGCTGAAGGAGACTTCTAGGATTGTGGAGGAAGGACCACCAGAGGTGGCACTAGAGAAGAAAGAGGACACAGAGCCCTAGGAAGATGGAAGCTGGAAGCTTGTGACCTCTGGCAGCAAACAGAAGTCTTCATCTCTACTTGCAGCAGTTTGCCTGATGAACAAATATGGAACCCTAGCAAGAGAGGAGGATGAGCACATTCTGTTGGTGGAAGAAGCCAGGCCAGGTATCGTCAAGGTTGGGAGGACTGAGACCACTGCCACCAAGAGGAAGCAATGGGTGGTGGTGGTTGGAAACTCCCTTCTGCAGGGGGATGAAGGCATTGATCTGCTGGCTTAACCTGTTGTCTGAGGAGGTCTGCTGTTTGCCCGGAGCCCAGATCTGAGATGTCACCGAAGGATTACTGAGACTCATCCAGCTCTCTGACTACTACCCCAGGCTGCTCATCCATGTGGGCATGAATGATACTGCCAGGGGTGGCCCTGAGCAGGTCAAAAGTGACTACAGGGCTCTGGGTACAAGGGTGAAGGCGACAGGGGAGCTGGTGGTGTTCTCCTCGATCATTCCAGTCAGGAGGAAAAGCCCAGGCAGGAGTGGATGCATCCTGCAGATCAATGTATGGCTGTGCAGATGGTGTCACCCTCAGGGCTTTGGCTTTTCTGACCACAGGATGTTGTTCAAAGAAGGCAGACTGCTAGGAAGTGATGGGATTCACCTAACAAAGAGAGGGAAGACCATCTTGACAGACAGGCTCGCTAACCTAGTGAGGAGGGCTTTAGACTAAGTTTGCCAGGGTATGGAGACCAACACCCTTTGGTAAGTAGGGAAGTGGATGACCTGGAGGAAGCACAACCAGGAGGGGGCAACAGGAGAGGCCTTCTTATTTTCCCTGAGAAAGTAGGGCAATTGGCTAGTTACCTCAGGTGTCTGTACACCAATGCATGGATGCTGGGAAACAAGTAGGAAGAATTGGAAATGGAACTATGTCATGATTGAAATAACAGAGACCTGGTAGGATAGCTCACATGGCTGAAGCACTGTCATGGATGGGTACAAACTGTTCAGGGAAGACAGGCAGGGGAGAAGAGAAGGAGGAGGAGGGGGAGGAGGAGTTGCACTTCATGTAAAAGAGATGTATGATTGCTCAGAGCTCCACTGTGAAACTGGAGATAGGCCTCTTGAAGGTCTCTGGGTTATGGTCAGAAGAGAGAACACCAAGGGTGATGTTGTGGTTAGTGTCTGCCATAGACCAGCAGACCAGGAAGATGAAGTGGATGAGGCTTTCTTCCAACAGCTAGTGAAAATTTCCAGATCACAGGCCCTGGTTCTCATGGGGGACTTCAATCACCCTGACATCTGCTGGGAAGGCAATACAGCAGTGCACAGGCAATCCAGGAAGTTTTTGGAGAGTGCTGGGGACAACTTCCTGGTTCAAGTGTTGGAGAGGCAAACCTGCTGCTCACAAACAGGGAAAAATTGGTGGGGACCATAAAAGTAGATGGCAACTTGGGCAGCAGAAATAATGAGATGACTGAGCTGAGGATCCTGAGGGAAGGAAGGAGAAGAGTAGAGTAAGGACCCTGGACTTCAGAAAAGCAGACTTTGACTCACTCAGGGAACTGGTGTACATGATTCCCTGGGAGGCCAGTCTGGGGGGAGGGGAGTCCAAGAGAGCTGGTTGTATTTTAAAGAAACCTTTCTGAGGGCTCAGGAACAAACTATCCCAATGCACAGGAAGATTAGCAAGTATGGCAGAAGACCAGCTTGACTGAGCAGGGAACTCATCAGTGAGCTAAAACACAAAAAGGAAGCTTATAAGAAGTGGCAACTTGGACAAATGACTAGGGAGGAGTATAAGAATACTGCTTGAGCATGCCAGAATGAAATCAGGAAGGCCAAAGCACAATTTGAGTTGCGGCAACAAGGGATTTGGAAGGTAACAAGAAGGGTTTCTACAAGTATGTCAGCAATAAGAGGAAGATCAGGGAAAGTATAGGTCCCTTACTGAATGGGGGATGCAACTTAGTGACAGATGATGTGGAAAAGGCTGAAGTACTCAATGCTTTCCTTACCTCAGTCTTCACAGGCAGGGTCAGCTCCCAGATTACTGCTCTGGCACCACAGCTTGGGGAGAAGGTGAGCAGCTCTCATTGGTGAAAGAACAAGTTAGGGACTATTAAGAAAAGCTGGATGTGTACAGGTTCATGGGGCTGGACTCAAGGCACCTGAGGGTGTGGAGGGAGTTGGCCAATGCGACTGCAGAGCTGCTGGTCATTATCTTTGAAAACTCATGAAGACTAGGAGAGGCCCCAGATGATTGGAAAATGCCAGATATAGTTCCCATCTTTAAGAAAGAGAAGAAGGAGGATCTGGGGAGTTACAGATTGGTCAGCCTCACCTCAGTCCCTGGAAAAATCACAAAGCAGGTCCTCAAGGAATCCATTTCTAAACACTTGGAGGAAAAGAAGGTGATTAGGAACAGTCAGCATGGATTCACCAGGGGGACGTCATGCCTGACCAACCTGATTGCCTTCTATGATGAGATGACTCACTCTATGGATGTGGGGAAAGCAGTAGATGTGATACATCTTGACTTTAACAAGACTTTTGATATGGTTTCCCACAATATACTTGCAAGCAAGCTAAGGAAGTATGGGTTGGATGAAGGGACTGTAGGGTGGATAGAAAACTGGCTGGATCATTGGGCTCAAAGGGTAGTAATCAATAGCTTGATGTCTAGTTGGAAACCAGTATTAAGTGAAGTGCCCCAGGCCTTGGTCCTGGGGCTACTTTTTGTTCAATGTCTTCATCAGCAACCTGGAAGATGGGATGGAGTGCACCCTCAGCAAGTTCACGGATGATATCAAGCTGGTGGTAGTAGTAAATATGCTGAAGGTTAGGGGTAGGATTCAGAAACCTCAACAGATTGGAGGACTGGACCAAGAGAAATCTCAAGAGGTTTAATAAAGACAAGTGCAAAGTCCTGCATTTAGGATGAACAATCCCATGCACCAGGCTGGGGACCAACTGGCTGGGCAGCAGCTCTGCAGAAAAGGACCTGGGGGTAACAGTGGACAATAAAATGAATCTGAGTCAACAGTGTGCCCTTGTTGTGAAGAAAGCTAATTGGATACTGGGCTGTATTAGTAGGAGCATTGCCAGGAGATCAAGGGAAGTGATCCTTCCCCTCTATTCAGCATCGGTGAGGCCACACCTGGATTACTGTGTCCAGTTTTGGGTCTCCCACTACAGAAAGGATGTGGACAAATTAGAGAGAGTCCAGCAGAGGGCAATGAAAATGGTGAGGGGGTTGGGGAGCATGACTTATGAGAAGACGCTGAGGGAACTGGGCTTATTTAGTCTGATGAAGAGAAGACTGAGAGGGGATTTAATAGTAGCCTTCAACTATCTGAAGGGTGATTACAAAGAGGATTTAGCTAGACTGTTCTTAGTGGTGGAAGATGACAGAACAAGGAGCAATGGTTTCAAGTTGCAGCAAGGGAAGTTTAAGATGGATATCAGAAAAAACTCTCTCAGTAGGAGGGTAGTAAAGCATTGGAACAGGCTAGAAGTACTAGGCTTTCCAGTGCTTTTCTAGGAGGGTAGTAAAGCACTGGAACCCAGACAGGTTGTGGAGTCTCCATCCTTGGAGGTTTTTAAGACCCAGCTAGACAAAGCCTTGGCTGGGAAGATATAGCTAAGGATGGTTCTGCATTGAGCAGGGGATTAGACTAGATGACCTCCTGAGGTCTCTTCCAACCCTAATTTTCTATGATTCTATAAGTACCTAAAGAGCAGAGAGAGTCTGAATCACTAAAGGCAATGATTATAAAGCTGGTTAGGTGAAAGGTTGCAGTGGTGGGAGAGGGATACAATGAGGGAAGCAACCACCCATGGCAGTAAGACAAGGGTTAACACTACACACTTCCAAAGAGCATATTTCAGAATTGACTGAACGATGACATGTCAAGGCGGGGAAAGCTTCTCTGGTTGCTATCATTTCTCAGCAGAGGGGAAGCAGGGTGGCAGGATTAGTGGCCAACTTTTTCACTCAGTAGTTGACATTGCTGGCAGTTCTAGGAATCCTGAGAATATGGAATTTTCCAGACTCCGCCCTCTGAGTGTCTTCCAATAGTTGTAGCATGTTACATGTAGGGACTTGAGAGAGGTAGCCAATGGTACCCACTAAGGCAGGAATCTGAGTTGCTCTAGTGGGCACCAGGTGAAGGAATCTGAGGTGCAAGAAGTCCAGTGACCTACCCATCAATATCTATAGCAGAGTTCAGAATAAAACCCAGATTTTCTGAGTCACATGTTTGTGCTTTATCCACACGGCCATCCTTTCACCACACAGTGCCTTCCAGTACTGGATGTAATGCAAAGCCACAATGAAACTAAATTAAGGGTACAGTGGGCATATGTCTGACATGCAATGTTTCCCTTCCTCTGCAAATTTCTCATTTAAAGTTATTTTAACATAGGCTTGTGTGACTAAATTCTCATAAAGTGGTCTCCTGCACCTCAGGCAGTTATTAGAGAAAGAGTCCCTAACCTAGTCTGTGCATGGAAACTAAAGACAAACAGACATAGCACAGGCATATGAGAAGGAGACTGCAGCACTGGAAGGGATATATGAACCACTTTGGCACAATTCAGTTGTTAGGCAAATGATTAAGGCTAAGAGGGAGAAAAAATGAACCACTCTCCAAGTTGTGTACATAAGCCAGGAGAGGAACCAGCAAAGCAGTTATCACAATAGGGGTAATAAAAAGATAAGATCTTTGCATTTCAATTAAAAGCAAAACATAGAAAAGGATCAGATGTTTGCACTAGATCATCCCATGAAGCAAATGATTTCTCTCCAGGCAAGAGACAAACAACACTTTCCCTTTCCATTTTGTCAAGTATTAACTCACCAGCCTCTGAAAGTAAAAGGCACTGAAGCAGCGTAGGCATTTCTTTTGCAGATTAGAAACATTTCTAGTTTATTGCACAAATCCATAGAAAGACTGGATCAAACCATCACCCTGGTAAGAGAGTGGGGGAGAACAAACTATTAGGAGATTAGCATCAGGGAAAACATCAGCACCAGATGACTTTTCTGATGGAAATGTGTGAGAAATTAAAGAAGTAAATGCCAGTTTTGTTTCCCCTTCTGTCACGTTAGGCAAAGCCTTTCAAAATATGTTACACGGCGTACACGGATTCAATAGCAAGACCGGCTTTTGTGATGGAGACCGTTCTGTTAGAGTTTCTCAAAACTACAAACAGTGAAAAAGAATTTGCAGTTTAAATGACCTGACATGTTTACATTAGTAAAAGTCTGAGTGTTATATGTACAAATGCTGGAGTTATTTGAGCCAAAAAATGTTTGGAAATTTTTGCCTCTTTCCTTCTACTACTAAATTTTCTAAATGGCTCCAAAGCAATTATAAGTATGACTCTGTCTAATGATATACTGCACTTACACGTTCACTGGATAAGAGCACAATTCACTTAATGGCATAACACAATGCTTGTCCCAATTCTTTGTCTACCGTTTACATTGTAACAAACTATTTGCATATGTATTAAATACAGAAATGGCTTATGTGCATAACAACTCTTTGGCCCCACTACTTAATTTGTAAGGTCGCTGTGCTCTGTTTAATGGTATAATTTGTGAAATTAACTAGAAATAAATTTCAAGGCTGCTATTAGAGATATAAGGCACTCCAGGACACAAGGTAAGGAGCCTTAATGAGGTCTAAAAAGCTTAGTGCAGGCTGTTCCTGTACTTAATGAGCATAGTTTACTTTGAATTTGGTACCTGCAGGTTCCCAATAAGTGCTCAGCCTTTTTTTCAGTCCCCTAGTTACGCACTTAAAAGGAGCACACTGTATTTGCACAATAATACATTTACCAAAGAACATAGTGGCCAGGTTCTGGTTCCATTATTGCTTTTTAGGGTTTTTTTAGTTTGGCAATGCCAGGTGGCCACAAAGATAGTTGGCAGCACCTTCTTTTAGTTTACTTAAGCATAAGGTACCTCAGTGGAAATCGCCTCTTTCCTACAAAAGAGAGAGAGATGTCAAGTGATTCATTGCTTTGGAGGCCTTTTAAGAAAAGTGCATGTGAACTTTTCAGAAATCTTTTGAAAAGGAAAAAGTACTTCATGATTTCTTAGCAGATGTAAATATTTACAATGCGTATTAAGGCTGTTTGAAAATGTTCTGTTAAAGCTATTTTGGCTGGAAAACTGGGGGGGGGGGCATTATTTTGTTGTTTTTTTTAAAGAAACATCTGTTTTCCCAAGAACATTTTAGTTTTTGTTGAAACCCAGAATACCTGAAAATCAAAAAGAAAGTGAAACATTTAATCTGAGAATAAAACATTTTGATTTAGAACAAAACCTTTCATTCCCGCTGCGGTGTCTTGCTGGAGCTGTAATGCTGCCCAAGGGGCTGTATTCTGCAGAGCCAGAGGACTTTTCCTATGTCTGTGCCCACACTGAGGCTGGCAGCAAGAAACTGCACCAGAGCTAGGCAACTTCCAGCTGTGCTCTTGTCACTGCTGTTTCTTCCCCCTGCCCCCTAGCCTCTCTCCCAGCTGCAGAATGGAGGCAGATTCCAGCTAGGCAGGAGCTGAGCCAGGGTCAGTAGCTGGAAACTGCTGCTTGTCCCTCCTCCTTTCCCTGCCGCCCTGCCTCCCAGCTGTGGCACAGAGTGGAAGCAAATTGGACACAGTTTCCAGCTGCCGAGCCCTGGCACAGTTCTACCTTGGTTGGAAGCTGATCCACACCCAGCTGAGGAACTGGGGCATGGGAGAAGTGGTAGCAGTACAGGTGCCGCTTCTAGATGCCTGGTCTGGGTGGGCTCAGGGAAAGCCCCATGCTGCTGATGTGCCATGGAAGCCACCCAGCCTGCATCAGACTGGAGCCTGGTTGTTCCAGCCCGTGGCTTGAAAAGTTGCTGGCCCCTGTAGTAGCCTACCATTCCTATATCTTTATATGGGTTGGTCTTCCCAGCTTGTCTTCATCACTCATGATGTATCACTTTCCCTCACTAGAAGGAGATTACCTTTGTGTATCATGGGAAATAAAGTCAAATAAGGGGTTTTGCCCATACAGAGGAAGGAAAGCACAAGGTACACAAACTACAGTTCCCACAAAGCATTCAAGTGACCGTTGGTATCAACAACTTTCAGTTTTCATCCAAAACATTTCAATTCCAAATTTTGGCTGAAGGTTTGAAGTTTTTCAGTGAGAGGAGAGGGAACAATTTTCTGACCAGCTCTTATGTTTATCATTCTTTTAATTCTAGTACCTATTCTCCAGTATTTCCTTTCCTTTGACAATTCACTAATAGCTTCATTCCCTTCCATATCATTGGCTCATCTTTCTTCTTATGCACTGGAATAGGTCAGCAGAAATACATCTCGTCTGCTGCCTCTCGTCTCCTTCCAGTATTAATCTGATCCTTTGCATTGCTGTTACATTTCAACCATATTGAAGTAAAGGGTAAAAGGTTTCTGTAGCTGTCATTTGTTTCAGGCCAAGAATCTAAACAGAAATTTATCACATCCTCTTATTTTGTGTTATAAATGAATGTTTAACTGTGCTTGGCACTACACATATTGGCTAGTGAATAGACTTTCCAAAATAAATTTTTACAAGTTTAAATCCCATACACAACAAGGTGGATTAATACCTAAATCTACTGTTCATGACCAGTATACTACTTCTGAAAAAGCAGGATCTAAATTCTATTGTATGAGTCCAACCTGTAATCAGTCTGTTGAACATTTTCTAAATCCAACTGCTGTCCCAGATACAGATTCAGATGTAGATCCTGCATATGGGTACTTCAGTGGTTTTCTATTCTATTCTTTCATTGTGGTCAATGAATGAAGTGAAGTTATCTTAGTAGTAAGATGACACTTATCCAGAATGGGCATTAATAGATACCAGCTCTAGTGGAGCTGTCTGCCCTAGCTGAGCCTTTGTTCTTTTGCAGCAGTAGTCATTGAATATTTGTATGTTTATTTCAAGATGTTTTAAAACATGTAAAAAATATTCAACAGCTACTTCTGCAAGAGCCATAAATATATGATAAGAAACATAACTTCAAACAGTAAAGCCATAATTCCCTTGAATATTGTTACTACATATGTAAACGTTCCCTGCTTTTTGTTAAATAAATTTCCCCTGTATTTTTACTGAAATGTTGGAAAGTTACTGGGGGGGATTTCCTGTTCCTAGTTTATTATAAATGCTAGGACAGAAAAATCTCTTCTCAGACTTTACTCATCCACTAGCTGTAAATACCCTGCACTAAATTAAGTACAAAGCAGTCAGACACCTTGTACTCTGGAAATATAGTTCTAACCAACAGAAGTGTGATAATGCAGGAAACTGTGTACTAATCATCAGCAAGAATTCAGTCCTAATGAGTAACGGGAGAAATTTGTCATTGTCTTCTACCACTAAAGTATTTACAGATGAGCTCTTGTTTCAGAGACAATCAAGCACTGTGTACCCTTGCACACAGGCAAGTTTTCCTTTAAAATATGGGAAGGATATAACTTCTGAATTAAAAAAAGGGAAATTTAGATCAATCATACTTATTTTCAACTTGCTTTAAACACGTTGTTTCCCTTTTTCTTAAAATAGTTTTCTATGTGGTTGGTGAAATGCCTTTGCAAGACGGGCTGTAAGTACTCAGACCAGGAAATTCCCTGCTGGTTTTGAAATATCATTTTATTGAGATTTTTTAAATAAAAAAAATAAGGAAGTAAACACATTAGCCAAAGATATGTTTTATTAACCTGAGTATTGGTGAAATTTTATAAAGAGTAACAGGAAAAGACACAACAGGCAAACAAGAATTATTCTACTGAATACCACCTTGTGGCCTAAATTGCCAAAGTTAGAGAGATGTAATTTTAAAACAGGAGGCTCAGTGCCTGTGAACAACTGCGTAGCTACATTTTCACTTGTCAAATCAGCTGATTATACATGCAAGTGATTAACTAGATGCCTATTTAGTTGTACATTAATTTGTACATTCAACCACTATTGCTATTTGTGCAATCAGAAGAGATGCACATGCACACGCATGTAAATCTGAATTTGCACGTGGTGTTTGCAAGCACTTTACACCACTTTTAAAATGCATTTCCCTACAAATAATCTGTGTCTCTAAGGAATGGTGTACTAGTGAAAGTAACAGATAGGCAGATTGGAAGACTGGCTTCTGTTGTCTACAGTACAGGTACAGCATAAAACAGTGGTTCCCAAACTGTGGTACACACCTGGGGTACACAAGACATCTCTGAGAGGTATGCAGGAGAAATTGTGTAATGGTGGATTTAATTTTCATTATAATAATAATAATTGGCATTTAAGGGGCTAAAATATAGCTCCTGGGCTCGGGTGCCTTTGCAGCACTAAGCTAGGTGCCTGTGAGAGATGGTGCCATGCTGAGGTATAGGGTAGGGGCTTGTGTTGTCCCATGTGTCCCTGCGTGCACATGCTGGTAGGGGTACGTGGGCAGCTGGTAAATCTGGAAGGGGTATGCAAAGAAAAAAAGTTTGGGAACCTCTGGCATAGAGAGTGGCATGTATACGCTTTCAGCGCTGCCTCACTATAGTGTTCACATCCTGTTCTGGACAGAGCAGTATACTCTCCTGACAAATTCTTAAGAAAATTTTGGAAGAGGCAAGTAAGGGACTACTCCCAGGGAATCCATTAATAGTTACATACTTACATATTGTACCCACTTTATGTTGAAAAAGGTTGTTAGCCAATGGCAGATGGATGCACAGAAAGTGTAGACATGATCAGCAAAGCTCATAATTGAGAGTTTCAATAATACAAAGACAGACCCTTGGGGAATTCAGATGTAGACTCATGGGTGGATGAATTCCATTAACCGTGTTCCTTCTGATAGGAGAGAATATCAGACCATCTGAGACATGCCAATTGTCAGTTTCCACTTCAGAAACCATCATTTGACTCCGAGGACCCAAATTACTGCCAAAGGCTTACATTTCCCTTTTCAGAAATGTGATAGGTGAACAAATCCAGGAATATCTGAACAGAATCAGGTTCATTGACATCTACTCTTTTTTCAAGGCAGGGTAGAGCACAGAGAGGCTAATGATTGGGATGACTTTGTCTGAAAGCCAGCTTTCCATAAAAGTAATGCCAAATCTGTCAGGCAGCTTTTGATACCATTGACCATGAGGTATTGATGACCTGACTGCATCAATTAGCTGGGTTGGACAGGATCAATTTAGAATTCTTCTCATTTCTTCATAGGTTTCACTCAGTGATGTTGAGTAATAAATCATTTGCCTTAAGAGCCCTTCTGTATTTAGTAGTGAAGGGGTTGGTTTCATGGTCTTTTGTTTATTATGCATACAAATCCACACAGATACACTGAGGTATCCAGAATTGTATTATCATCTGTTCTGACTATAGCGTTCCATTTCTATGCCATTATGCTGCTAGGCTGAGACAACTAGAGGGGATGTAAAGCAGATTAACTGAGGTCAGATAAACAGGCACAACTTGTGGGGAATCATGAGAGAAATGTTTGAAGACTGGCATCTTTTTGGTACCTGCCCTCTCTGTTGAAGTTCTCTTAAAGGACATTTATATGGTTCACTTAAAATGTATGAGGATTTTTTTAGTAACTTTTTTGTTACCTCTAAAAATGTTGGAAGATGCACCTTTGTTTCAGACATGCATCATACCGCAATGCTCCACACCTGTTATTACTGTAAACTAGATTATTGTAATGCATTCTATGTCTAACTGTCCTTGAAAACCCTCTGTAGAGAAGAACTAGTGCAGAACGTGGCAGTATGACTGTGCAAGAACTGTATGCATGAATCAGCAATGCTGACATTGCTCAGCAAGCTGCACTGACTTGCTGAGTGCTGGTAGGGGCACTTTGAGATCAATTTTAGTATAAACAGTTTAAAACAATGAACAAATCTGTGGTATAATCTACTGACATTCCTCTTGCACTTAAGATCATCAGAGTTAAAACTGCTGACCACTAACTATATGATGTCATTTTGGGAGAACAGGATTAGAGCTTTCTCCAGTAGTATCCAGTGATTGTGCTCCCTAATGTACATGCAAGTGCCACTACACACTCTTTTTTGTTACCTTCCCATTTCTCTGTCTGGGGCTAGAAACAACTGGTTATTTATGGCTGCTGCAGTCTTACTGGGGGGATTTATTTTCACAGGTTTGAGTATGAAGCTAATTAAGGTCAGGTAAGCACCTAGACAAGTAACATGGATTTAGGACAGTTCTATGGTCTGTTTCTTGAACCTTGCTTTACAAAAAAATATGGATTTCAGTTATATTTGTGGTGGGCATTCTAAGCTTCCAAGCAGAAGTCCTTTCTTTACGAGCAATAATTATGGCAACTATAATTGCTCTTTTGTATTTCATATGAGCCGGAAGCACACCAACACTACAGATTATATTGCCCCTGAAACCTGGAGCAGCAATGTGGCCTCACAGGACCATTCCCTGAAATATAAATAGCTATACCACAAACATGAATGTATTTTTATTTTAATACTAATCCACTTACCTAGGCACTCATTCCATGCTCCCAGAGGTATCATGAGCAGATACAGAACACCTGCATCTGGCTGTGAACAGGGCAACGCAACACATTTCAAGTCTTTCCTGCCACTCGGATTCCATGTTCTGTGGTCTCCAGCTAAGCCAGGAATAGATTCACTGAGCAAAACTGCAGCTCCACAATGACTAGTTTGGCTTCTCTTAAAAGACCGTGAAATGGAGTTGTGCCATTTTGTTTGTCTCCTGATGCACAACTCAGTTGCCTCCTTTAGGGTGTAAACAAAGCCTGTCTCCTGTGGCTCAGCCTCTTTTTTAGTGTGCCTGAAGTCAGCTGCTGGCTGAACACCCAGTTTATTTCAAAACCTTTAACACAGACAAACAACAACAACAGTTATAATCCAGTGCTGTTAATTTGTATAAGTACAGAAAGCCCGAGGCAGAATCAGTCTCAGTTATGCAGTTTTCTGTAAGCAGCATAGCTTGCATCGGCAGTGAACAGAACACACATTTGTCCTTTGAGGGAGGGGGCAAATGTTAGACTCGGTTCTGCCATTTTTAACACAGTCTGTGGGCATGTCTACATGCCTGCATTTAATGCTCATTAGCCTGATTTAAGGTGCATTAAGGGCCCTTAATGTGCTTTAAAGATGGTGAATTAAGGCTATTCAAGCCTAAATTTGATACCTGCATAGAGCAGGTATCAAATTTATGTGCATATAGCTAAATCACATTAGCGAACGTATAGATACACTGATGCACGTTAACATGGCACATGTCCATTGACTTGGGAAAGCCATGCTACACACTCGTGTTAATGAGTATTAGCACATGTACATGTAGACAGAAGCCTAAATTGCTTTGATGCGAATTAGGCTAATGTGCATTAAATTTAAGCACGCTTAAAAGCGCTCATAGACATGCCGTGTGTGGGCAAAACTTCTGTTCTGTTATGGGTCTAGGTTGGTTTCTGACCATATATATTGGTAAGACTGTAATGTCTGTACCTGGCCAAAGTGCCTGCCTGAAACTATGAACTCAATAGAACATGGGAGTCCAGGAATTTTTTCTGAAATGAGCATTCAAATAAAAATTCGGACACTGGCTGCTCTAGACTGTGTTCTGGTAAATGAGAGCATTCCGTTAGAGTGCAAGCAATTCAGTAGGACTGGGCTGAGTAATCAAGCTAAGGCAGCAAGGGGAGATGAATATTGCTTCATGTATACTAGATAGCAAGGAGTAAAAGGAATAAAACAAAGACTTGATGGTTAAAACAGTCCTCTGGGGGTGTTTCTGAAACAGTCCGAGAGGGCAAAATTCTTCAGTTCCTAGATTAAAAAAAGCAAACAAGGAACAACTATGATCATTTAGCCTGACTGCCTGCATAGTACAGGCTATAGAATTTTACCTTGTGATTTTTCTGCATTGAATGCAATCACTTGTCATTAAACTTATGATATCTCATTAAATCTACAGAACTCTGTCTCTCCATCCAGTGTCTATAGATCTTCAAGAATCATCCCAGCAGGTTCCCCTGCCCTTCAGGGCTCCTCCTTTGTCATCCCCTCCCACCCCCAGAGCTCCCTGCCCCCTAGACC
>NW_017728992.1:68016463-68037781 GCF_001723915.1 Gavialis gangeticus
TCTCTCCATCCAGTGTCTATAGATCTTCAAGAATCATCCCAGCAGCAGATCACACTTTAAATCCCTTTGTCTGCCATTCAGATATGTCTATTAGAAGGAGTTTCTAGATCATAACTTCCCTCACACAAGGTGAATGCTCAATCACCAGACTAGACCATGTGCTGGGTTGTATTCATGCATGTACCAATCATTCGAGGCTTTGATTCATCTGGCAAATCCAGACCTCATTTCTTTGTTTTTCCTCACAGGCTATTACCTTAAATGAAGCTAATGTTACTTGAAAAGCATGTTTTTGCACTGAGAGACTAGGATCGTACCTACTCATCAAAAAGATTGTTCCACACTGGATTATACCAGCCAATGTGTTCCAAAAATAAAATAGATTCATATGCCTGCGATCCTGTAATTCATCTGCAGAACCACCAGACTAAGTGATGTTCACTATCAATTGGGGGGTTAAGTTAGAATACCCATAGGTATTACCGCTCTTTAGTGTTATGTTACATTAATTAATAACATGAGATCTGAAGGCTTGACTCAGTGTGGATGCCTGGCTGAAGCTTCCCTGAGTTAACCAAACATTTGTAGCACATAGCAGGCCTCAAGTCTGTCCCACTCCACACAAGTCTCTCAGCTCCATACACTCCTCTTCTATCTGCCATGACCTCTTGGGCAAATGCTCCATTTCTTCTTCCTCTCAAACCCCTAGTCAGAGTTGATGCACAGAGGAAGCCATAAAAAGGAAGTGATTTACAGTGCATGCAACAAATCTAAATGGTTTTATAAAAGCAAGCACTATGCTACATTTTCTTCATTGAGACCAGCTGGTAGCTCATCTGTTTGCACACAGATACCAAGCACTTGTAAGGACACTCACTCCCGTTTTCTCCAGAGAAGCACAGGAATCTACTGTCCTCCTGCAGCACTGGGTCATGCACCAATTAGATGGCTCTAGTCTTTACTCTGGCCTTGGGATGATCAAGCTGCTTGTTTTACTGTATCTGGTTTTTCTTTAGGAGCTCCTGCTTCAGTGCAATGAGGTTCTGTGCAATGTTTTTCTGATCTCCTTGTTTTCAAATTCGAAAGGCAGCCGAGGTGGGGAGTGGGGCAGACTGTACTTTGGTATTGTGAAATCCCAGAGTATATGAAGGTAGTAGCTCTTTGTTTCTGAGAGTCTTTCCTCTGAAAATTGAGTCTCATTTGAGAGTGTCAGCGTAAGAAACATGAGTGCAATTTCCTGAAGTTTTGCATGAGACGTGGAGCAAGGCTGAACCTTTTGTAAGATGCCAACTTGATTTCATAAGGTCTTGGAGAAAGCAGTCTCCAGGGAAAGTTGATAGCCAGTTTGCTATTCTATATTGCTAGATTTGTTAGGTGACCTGTGCATCAGCAGCTATAGGGTATAGGAATATGTATGGATCCAAGCATTTGTCTGCAGTCCATAGCTTATGGGGCTGCTCTGTAACAGTTACTCCATTTATCCATGCCCTTCATTTCCATACATTTTGTAGGGCCCATGCTCACAGGCTGGGGAACTGAGAATCCTCATATGTGGCTAGATCACCTGTCACCTTGGGGACATTATGACCACCCCACATTCCTCCACCACGCCCCAAATGTACTGAAAATGTTTGCTATTTGGGCATTTATAACATACTGGAGCTGGAAATATTCATGGTCATTTAATTTTCACTGTTTCAATAACCCATTAAAATAAGATGGTAGTGAAAACTACCAGAGCTTGGCTGGAAGATGCTCCTATAGGCCTACTTATTAGCTACACCCAAACTAGATGACAAAGTAGAAGTTATGATTTAGTGCTTTCCATTGTCATAGTGCTGTACAAAAATACTAACCTATTTGTTTCATAATCCTCACACCACCATTCATGCATACTTGATTAAATGAGCATTATTATCCACATTTTATAGACTGAGTAAAGTAAGGCAGGTAACTGATTTACACAACGTAACACAATAAATATGTGGCAGAACCCAGTTTCTAATCCCATGCTTAAATGATGCTGTCTCATGTGGAAAACCATCTCCTTCATTGCTTCCCAATCCCTCAAACATGGCTAGGGTGTGCTACCCACTAGGCAGTGGGAACAGGACTATGCTGAATTCTAGATGGACTACCTCTCCCGAGGGTGTGAGATCCTAACAGGAGAGTAAATAAAAACATTAGCAAGACAAAAACTTGGTATTTGAAAGACATGACATCTACAAGTGCTTTAACTGAAGCTCTTCTTTCAGAGCCAGCTTCTGTTATGCTGAATAGTACCTAAATCTACAATAAATTTAAGAAATGAATGGGATCATGTTTAGGTACAATACTGCTCACCATAAGAAAGGATAGCAGATGCTGGCAGAAAGCAGGGTAATTTGCACCTTATAGACCAGTGGCTGGCAACCTTTAATATGCCACAGGCAGTTACAACTTAGCTCTGGTCCACACGGGCTGGGTGGCTCTGGTGGTGCATCAGTGATAGGGTTGGGGGGGGTGAGGGTGGATCCCTGCACCCATGCTAAGGCAGACAGCTGGGAGCTGCGCCTGTACTGCTGTCTTTTCCACAGTTCCCCTACCCCACTCTCTGGCTGTGTGCAGGCTCAGCTTCCAGCCAGTGAGGGGCTGTGCCAGGGCTGAGGAGCTGCAAACTGCATCCATGTTGCTGGTTTCTTTCTGCTGTTCCTCTCTCTCACGACTGCCCAGCTGCAGATGAGCACAGCTGCTGCATGGCCACGACACAACTCCTTGCTGCTTGGCCCTGACTCAATGCAGACCTCAGGCAGAGGGCCTGTGCAGCATGCAACCATACTCAGACTACTGCTGCTGCTTTTCCCTGCTCTCCCCAGCCCCACTTCCCTGTGGCCCAGGCACAGATTCCAGCAGGGCTGGAAAGTTTCCAGCTGTTTCCATACTGTGGATGTGAGGTTGGGGGGAGGGGAGGAGTGAAAAGAAAGTGACAGCAGGAATACAGTTCGCAGCAGTGCCACCCTAGCACAGCCCTCCGCTGGTTGGAAGCTGAGCCTGCACTCCATCAGGGAGCAGGGTGGGGCTGGCAGAAGCTGTGGTGGCACAGCTGCAGGCAAAGCCCTCTAGGTCTAGGGGCTCAATCCAGTGGCTCAGTGCTCTGCATCTGGTCCATGGGCCATATGTTGCCAACCCCAGTTATAGACGAACTAAATCAGAGAAGTATGGTATGAGTGTTCGTGATCCTGCGCTCGCTTTATTGGAAGCTGTGAAAGGCAGATTCTGGCCATAAAACTTCATTTCATACCATATATCATCACTAGGAGCCAGTTCTAATCGATGACTGATATCATATCCCTTCCACTGTTTCTGTAAAAAGGATCAGCTTTGAGTGAGTGGGAATGGATGAGGATATAGACAAAATATGCAGGACTGCCTAGAGAACTCTATTATCAGAAAATTTAGCATCATTAGCCACACAAATACATCATTTGTATAGGATGGGCCAAATTAATCTCTGGCCCATTTTCCCCCAATGTATTCCATTTCCCTGTTTTGCTAATTAGTCCCAAAGCTAGATGTTTTTCCATTTCTCTGTCTGCTACTGTTGAAGCAGGAAGAATTTCATTAATTTTCATGTAACACAGCAAATTGCTTCCAACAATTTAAATTCCCATTTATCTTATAAAAAAAAAGGCAGGGAGTTTTAAAGAATATGGAAGTTATGCCAACTTGGTCGAACACTACAATCCAGACAAAGCTTTCCCTCAGCCAAGACATATATTTCTAAACACAACCCTGAAACCTTCTATTGCATTTAACAGCACATGAAGTCCATCTAAGTGTGTTTCAATCATGTTTTCTGAGTATATGTTCTGCTGACTGGAATAACAGTGGCAATTTGCTGTGCTGGCATGAACAAAATCTCTTTGAAGTCATCTAGATAAAGTCACCCGTTGACAGAAGAAGTGAACCAGTACATTTACTGACTGTCCTAAGCAGAAACCATTTCTTTGTCATTGGATTGAAGGGAAGGGCAAGAGATGGTAGGTATTCACAGCTATCCAGAACTGACTTGCATTAGTCTTAGAAAAATGAAAAGTTATTCATTTAATCTCTTAGGGCATTTTTACATATGCTCTGGGAGGCATGGGGGAGGCCATAAACAACATGAGCCCCTGGTGGCTGGGGGGGCAAGGCTGCGCTGGCTGCAGCAGGAGCAAAGCGGCAGTAGGAGCGCACCAGCGGTAAGCACAGAGCTCCTGCAGACTCCACTGGCACTGTTGGCGGCAGAGGGGATGGGGGTGGCGAGTGCCAACCAGCGGTCGGTGACCACCCACAGATGCCAGCAGCGGTGGCAGCAGCCAGCAGCAATTGCAGAGTGCCTGCAGATGATGCCAGCGGTGTTGGCAGTGTGGTGGCAAGCAGCAACCGCCCTATCTTTTTGTAGGGGATGCACTGCCACACTCAGGGGGTGCATGTGCACCCATGTGCACCCCCTACACATCTCCCCTGGCAGGGAGCACTTTAATTAGTGAGCACTTTTAATTAAAAGAGCCCAAGTGTCATGTGGCAGTGCGGTGCTTTGAACTAAAGCTCATTGAATGAGTTTTAATTCAAAGCACCCTGCTGTCATTTTTTGGTGCGGGGATGCTGATACATGTAGTGCCAGAGTCTATTGGAGTGCATTTATTTCTGTGCCTCAGCAGACTCAATTAACCTTATACTGTGGATGTGAGGTTGGCCCATCCTATACAAATGATGAACTGCGGTTCAATTAATTGAGTCTGCTCCATTGTGCTAGATTTTCAGTGCATCAGAGCCGGCTCTCTGTATGTGTATAGGAGCACTTAAATGTCAATTAACCAAGGAGCAAACCCAGATAGCAGCCACATAAGCTGAAATTTGAAAGGTCATATCTGCAATTTTTCTTTTTTTCAATGTATGACCCAATTGTACCTAAAATACTACATAAACCAGGGGCGGGCAATTATTTCAGGTGGAGGGCTGCTTACCCAGTTTTGGCAGGCTGTTGAGGGCCGCATGGGTAGCCCCACCCCTTGACAGGTGTTCCACCCCCCGGTCACCATCTTGAGACCAATGTCCCAATGTCTTGGGACCAATGTCCCAGGGCCAGCACTGGTGGGGCCCAAAGCAGGGTGCAGGCTGGCAGTGGTCCGTGGAGCTGAGCTGGGCTGCACCAGCAGGTAGAGGGGGGAGCTGGCCTGGCTCTATAGAGCCCCTGCCAGCTGGGACCCTGTGCTCCTGCCACCCTTCTCTGGGCCCCGCCAGCACTGACTCCTGGGCACTGGTGCAGGCCTTGTACTCCCACTGGCTTCCTGTCCACTCACAACCAGTGCCCCCCAGCCCCATGGTACAGGCGGGAGGCAGTGCACAGCCCTGACCTGCTGCTTGCTGGCAGGGAAGAAGCCGGTGCTAAGCATAGGGAAAAGTGGCCCCTCACCCATCCCATGGCTGGTGCTTCCTGCTGCAGGTGCTCGCAGCCCACGCAGGGCTGTCTGGAGCAGGCACAGGCAGTCCTACGTGGGCTGCGAGCAGCTGCAGCATGGGGCACTGGCCACATAGCGAGTGAGGAGCTGCTCTTCCCCACGCTCAGCACCAGCTGGTAACCCAACCCCGCTGCCAACCTGGCAGTGGGGCCGGGTTACAAGGTGGTGCTGACTGTGGGGGGTGGGGAAAGCAGCCCCTTGCCTGCCTCATGCCTGGTGCCCCATGCTGCAGCCACTCACAGCCCGTGTGCCGCTGCTTATGCCTGCTCTGGACAGCCCCACATGGGCTGTGAGCAGCTGCAGCAGGGAGCACCAGCCATGGGGCAGGCAAGGGGCCACTTTTCTCTTCACAGGGAAAGAGCCCAGGGAAAAGCTGAGCGTGGGGGGAAAAGCCACCCCTCACCTGCCCCATGGCCAGTGCTCCCTGCTGCAGCCGCTCACAGCCTGCACAGGGCTGTCTGGAGCAGGCACAGGCAGCCCCACGCAGGCTGCGAGTAGCGGCAGCAGAGTGTGCCGGCAATGGGGCAGGGAAGGGGCTGCTTCCCCCCCGCGCTCCTTCTCTGCCCAGGGTTCCCCCCCGCCTTACTCCCCTCCCTCCCCCCCACTTACCTGCGGTTCAGGCGCGGGACAGCCATATGCTTCCAGGCCAGAAGCCCCACCTGGGGCTTCTGGCTGGGGGGGCGGGGCTGGGCAGCCCTGCTGTTGTTGAAGCCTGCTGGCCTTCCCCTGGGTCCTACTGCCCTTGGTTCCTGTCATTTTTACAGGAACCAAGGGCAGAGAAATATTAATTTTCTACATTTTTTAGGGGCCCCGCGGGCTGGATAGAATGGCCTTGTGGGCCGGATATGGCCCACGGGCCATATTTTGCCCACCCCTGACATAAACAGACTTATTGAATCAGACAATGCTGTTCTTCCCCACACACCTCCATCTAGAGATACATACACAAACATAACTTAAAAGCAACTATTACAAAAATTACTCCCCATTTATTCTGACAGTGACCAGCCTGAGACAATTGAAACAAGAGTGGAAAGCCTCTATAATGCAGCTCCTTAACTGTGTAAAATCACAGGGGGCCATTTCTATCTCATTTAGCTGGTGAACATCTTATATTCACATGTTTAAGAAATGATCAACTTTGCAATTTAAAAAAAAAAGTCTCCTCAATCACTTGCCAATGCCTAATATTTTAATTTATTTTTGAATTGGCAAGTAAATGGTAAATTTATATAATCTTTAAGCAGCTTAGTACAGCATGGACAAGCAGATTGTGTTACATTTTCATAGCAAATGTTTGAAGTGGTACTACTAGGTAGTACAATTATAAATAATTTTATTCCTGTAAATGCCTAGTCTTTTTTTTTTTTAAAGGGAAATTATAATAAGATTCTATATAGGACCAGGCCACAAAGTCTGGTTCTGGATCCTAAATTCCAGAATAGTTGGGAAGAGGGAAGCTCATATATAAGTTCATATAATATATTTTAGCCACAGTTTTCTTACGTTTGAATTCAGGTTTTTGTCTACTAAGCTCAGTTCTCAGAGCTGTATTTTTAATTACACATAGCAAGAAAATATTTCACTATATGTTGTGTAACAGGGGACAGCAGGGCAGGCCCTATGAGGAAAGGCTACGAGACCTGAACCTGTTCAGCCTCCAAAAGAGAAGGCTGAGGGGGGATCTTGTGGCCTGTTATAAACTAGTCAGGGGGGATCAGCAGGCATTGGGGGAGTCACTGTTCCCCCGAGCACCGCCAGGAGTGACCAGGAATAATGGTCACAAGCTGGCAGAGGGTAGGTTTAGGCTGGACATCAGGAGGCGATATTTCACGGTCAGGGTGGCTAGGGTCTGGAACCAACTTCCAAGAGAGGTGGTGCAGGCTCCTACCCTGGGGGTCTTTAAGAGGAGGTTAGATGAACAGCTTGCTGGGGTCGTTTGACCCCAGTACTCTTTCCTGCCATGGGAGGGGGTTGGACTAGATGATCTGCTCAAGTCCCTTCCGACCCTAGAAACTATGAAACTAAGAAAAATATTTAAACCATGCTGCTTTAACATCTATTGTCTTTTATTTTCTCAGGATGTCCTCTTGTTCTCGTGCAACTGCTATTCCTAAATGACCTGGAGAACAGCCTGATATAATTAAATTTTAAATTAGATGATCATAATAACTGTGCAGTCATTATCAGTGGATCTAAGCAATTTAGGGAGATTTTTGAGATTGTTGCAAATTTTGAGTCTTTCAAGCAAATACTCAGAGGTTGGAATAGGTTCCCCTAATGTATGTGTTTTAGCAAATCTAAATAAATAATCTTGAATTGTTTCAAACACATCAAACTAAGCTCACCATTCACATCTCAGATGCAGCTCACTACTATACTTGAGGATTTGACATGTCCATCTAAGTGGAACCTCTGGTTTACCTTATACAGCACTAAACAGCAAATCTAATTACTGTGCTTCGATGAGAAATGTCCATGTCAAATCAACTGGACACTAGAGACAAGCACTGAATGTTTGTTCCAAGTCCAACCAGTGAAAAAACAGAATCTAGCACTAGTGAATTTAGAAGTCCAGTAATAATTTCTTGCTTTCTACTGTGTAGCAGAAATGGTCAAAAATTTTAAGGGCTCACATAATTTGAGCGACAAATGAATTGTGTAAGTGACCCCAGTTTACCATATACACTGCTAAAGGAAAATGCACTGATGCATATTAGTATAGGAAAGTGTTGCATGTTAAATAGTAATAGGACTCAAAGCAATTCTCAGACTTGTAATAAAGCAAGAAACTAATAGCAAAAATAATGGCTATCTCACTGCAGAGGTGCCTGCTTTTCAGTAACAAGCTAAGCAGAGCAATAGCTATGTATCTTGGCACTCGTCAGAATGGTGTGATGGTGATAGATTTCATAGACATTAGGGTTGGAAGGAACCTTGGAAGGATCATCAGGTCCAGCCCCCTGCCCAAAGGGCAGGAAGTCTGCTGGGGTCAAATGAGCCCAGCAAGTGCATCTTAAAGGTGCCCAGAGTAGGTGCTTGCACCACTTCCAGGGGGAGTCTATTCCAGACTCTGGGGACTCGGCTGAAGAGCCATATAGGGACTGGATGAGGTTCTGGGAGAGGCAGGCCTATCCATTGTGCCACTGTAACATGCTGCAACTGTAATGAAATTCCACATGTAATGAAGCCAAGTCTGAAAATCTTTCAGGTAAAATTCACCCCTTGTTAGGTGAACTTTTGGTGGCACAAAGCTTGGACTAAGTGCTCCTAGCATCTTATCTACATTTTTATGTTTCTTACGCAGTATATAGACCCAGAGCTGGCCCTCTACACATCAGTAGATTTTACCTTCTGTGAATAAAATACATTCTCGGAAAAAGGGATCCATTATAATTCTATACAGTGCTTGGAGAAGGTGCTATAAATCAATAAATAATCATAATACTTCTTACACATTCCACCTCCAGAAAAGGTTATGTCGGTATGTTAAAGACACTCTTTGAGAACCCTAGAATGCATTCATTGTTTTTTTATTCATTTAGCTGTTGTGGTAGATACTTACGTGGTGTTGCCACCACTCATAAAATACAGCAAAAGCTACATTTCCAGAGGCAGAGGGTAAGAGGGCCATATTTTTTTAAAATACCTCATTTGCAGCTTTGCCATCAAAACAACATGTACTATTAGTAGCTATGTCATCAAAAAAATATCTTGACAGCAGTTATGTTACCCCCCACTGGACCTTCTTTCCACTTCATTGTATTGATTGACTTAACATTTTCCACATTATACATAATCAGCCTTAAAAGACTGACTGTCTTAAGAAGCTTCTCCATTACAAAAAAATGTAATGAGCAGATATTACTGAACACCTCTCTAGTACTCATTGTTTGTCAGAACATCTTTCATACTTAGACCTGCCACATCTCCAAAATAAAGGCCTATTACTTCAGCTTTTACTCTGACATGTGATAGCTCAATGGGATTATGCAAGCACTTGAGGCAGCAGAATCAGGTCCCAAACCTTGCTTCTTCCATTATAAGACAACAGGATTGTACAATGGAAGAGAACACATAGCAATTAGATTCTGAGAGCCCTCAACTCCCACCTAAATCCACTGAGGTTGAGAACACCAGCATTTTGCAGGATTAGGTAGTTGATACAATTTGTATGGTCACTGGCATACATTTTCCTGTGAAAATAATATAAACCTAACCCTCATTAATCCAATCTGTGGGAAAATACCTCTTACAAAAAGTACAGCCTTTTGTTGCAAGCACAGCAAGGTTTCTATAGTTGCTGCCTGAACTCCTGTTTAACCATGGTAAAAACTGTGAATTTTCTCTACTTTGGACCACAGCATAAGTTATTTTACAGAAATATTTCCCTAGTTTTGGAGTTACAGAAACTGCCTTTTGTTTCTTTAGAAACAGGCCAAGAATTAGAGGCAAGGCCACAAAATATTTTGTTTTATTACAAAACCACCAAAACGTGATTTCTCACCAGTTTAGCTGGCAGCAAAAATATTTCACACAGCACTACCATGTACAGATGCTCTCCTGGGGAAGCTTAGCTACATTAACTTTGGCTGAGATTTAGGATTATTTTTGGAAGCTTCAAAAGCATCCAGGGAAAGTGCATTTCACTTTTATTCATATAAACAGTATCTCTATTTATTAAAAAAGTGAAAAATGGCTTCTCTTCAACATCAAATGGCTTTGACAATAAAACTGCTACCATACTGGGGTCTTGGGGGACCCATGAAATCTTTTGATAAATGGGGACTTAGATGATGAAGAGATGATTTGAAGCCTTTGTAAAGGATGCTTTGGGTTTCTGCCCCTAGAGCACAGTGAAGCAAAAGCTGGTACATTCTAAAGCTAAACTTTGCAGCACACACCCATTTGTGCCCTTATGTCCTAGCAGAGGAATGGATGTGCTGACCTGCACGATCCTTTCTGTCTCAAATTACTAAAATGCAAATTACTAAAAGTCTGAATAAGGCCCAGTTCTTGCAGTAAAAAGAAGTGATAAACAGGTCTGGCTTCCTATCCTTCAAACTGATTGAGCATATGTTGGGATCTCACTGAAGTCAACAAGTCAACATGGTTAAGTGCTTTGCCAGGTAGGGATGCTTTGCTGAATTGAGGTTAAGAGCATTTCAGTAGTCCAGGACTACACAGTGGAACAACTCACATGCTTAATATTAAGCTTGAGCTTACATGCTTTGTTGTATAGAGATGGATTTTATTCAAGTTCAAAATCTACATTACTGTTTTGCTGAATCAATGTCTTAAAATAAAGTGTAATGAACAAAAAGACCTAACTAGGGATGGAAATACAGTAATGGGGTAAGAAAGCAACCATTTTCCTGATAACTTCACTATTATTGAAAACTTTAAAGTTTAATGGACTTGAATGTACCATCAGCTCTCACTCAAAACAACACAATAAGGATTCCAGTAAAAAAGAGAAAATAGATATCTAGGGCTGACCAAAAAGGCCTACAAAAACCAAGAGAGCCTTTAACAGTCACAGGGAAGATCCTCTGCTGGTGTAAACTGTTAGAGCTCCATTTTCATGGCGCATTAACAATTTACACTGGCTGAAGATCTCCTCCAGATGTTTGCTCTGGGAGCAGACAGCAACTCATGGTATGAATGTCAAGCAAAGATCCTTTAATGTTTCCTGCCAAATACATTTAAAGCATAAATGTTTGAACTTTGTAATCTCTATTTCTCTATCCTTATTCACTCCAGCCTCTTTTCTCCCATCATGACCGCAATAAACTACAGAAGCACCATGGATCAATTCCACAAGGTGCTGAAAATTCACTGAAGTGAACAGTCCTGCTGACCTCAGTGTGCCTAAAATTAACAAAGTGCTCTAGATCCAAACATTACACTTTGGGATTATGTCTCATCAGAAGTAGTTAGACAGAGTGGGGCCAGACAGAGTTCAAAGCCCACCCATTCCAGCTTCAGCTGTGTGACGTGCAACATTCCTTGATCATACTTTTGCCTTCAATCTCTCTTGTTTTCATCTTTGGAAGCTTCAGACTGTGGTCATGATATTACAGATCAGTTACATGGAAAAAAAATCCTACCTAGACAGGATTCCTGAATCTTATTCCCTTTTGTATAGGTTAATTACAATATCAGCTATTAGATCATGTCATATAACAAATAATACAAGTTAGGGAGCACTAAAAAGGGAAAATATGGAGAGAGTCTTTGATTTGGTATCAAATATTTCCACGTATAAAGGGTGCATCTACACAAAATGTTTATTGTGGATTTGCCTAATCAACTCCACAGTAAACGTCTCGGCATCTATATGTGTGGCCCTATTAGGCCTCAGGAAACTAAAACTCTACAGCAGGGTAGTACTTGTTAATACAAACACTATCCTGCTGCAAAGTTTTTTACTCTGCAGCACTGCACGTGTAGATGCTGATGTGGCTGGCTGGGGCATGAGCATGCTTCAGTGTGGGAACTGCCCCTCCACAGCACGAGCTGGGTCAAAGCAGATCCAGGGTGACAAGCTGACCCCCTGGACTCCCTGCCAGCCTGAGCTGCTCCAACCTGGCTTAACATGCTGTGGTCCTGGGCACACATGTAAACACAGCACCTGGGAGCAATAAACTTTGGGAGCAATAAACTCTGGCATGATGTGTGTCAGAGTTTATTGATCTGCATTAATTGCACATGTAGATGCACCCAAACACTGGTATCTAATATGCTGTTCGTGTTTCTCAGTGTAAACTTCAACTAAAGCTTTTGTATTCACATGACCACTAGGGGCCCTGCAAGTACTTCAGCATGAGGGCTTTTGGCACCTATGCATAACAAATTATTGAGATAGATTTTTCTTTCTTTTTTTCTTTTTTTTTCAAGAGTAACTAATAGGGGAAGCACTGCTTTACTATGCTTAAATATAAACAAAAGTCTTAATTCAGTCCCTCTTTTCACAATCTATATACACAGATAAACATTGGCAATAAACACTTTTAGGTGCTAACTACATGGGATTTATGAATGAGAGAGGGAGTGTAAAGTAGTGGAGGAGAGAGCTCACACAAGTGTGTGTTGGATATCAAGAGGAATTCAGAGCACCCAATATTAGTTAAGACTGAAGTAGCCACAAGCAGGGGTGGATCCAGAGGAGGTGCAGTAGCACAGCTGCAACACCCTTTTGGATAGGAGCACACAGCGAGAGCCTCTGAGGACTTTTTAAAGTCCCTAAAACAGATGAAAATCCTTCTTCCCTTCTTCCCCTTGGTGCTCAGAGGCATGCCCCCTCCCCTCTCCCATTTTGCTGCTGCTTTCCTCACTGTTTTGGGGATGGGGAAAGCTCCAGGGCTACTTTTGCTTGCTCAGCTGGGCTGTATGGGGCCTGAGTTCACCTAGGGGTGGAACAGCAGCAACAGCACAGTGGGAGAGGTTTCCCTCTCCCTGCCTAGTCCCAAGGAGGAGACTTGGAGAGGGGGAACCTTTTTACTGCTGCCTGGTCCCCATCACCATGTGAACCCAGCCTCTACACAGCCTTGCTGGGATGGGCACAAGCAGCTCTGGAGCTTCAGCAGCAGTGGGGGAGAGGACATGTCTCTGAGCCCCACAGGGAAGGGAGGGGAAGTTTTCACCTGCTTTAGGGACTTTACAGTCCATTGAGGCTGGTACCGGCACCAGTGAGGGGAGAAGGCTTGGAGCATAGGGGGGCAGCTACCCCTGCAGTATGGGGTGCTGCTGCCACACCGCTCTTTGGGAAATCTTAGATCCACCCCTGGCCACAAGTGATTTGTAAAAGAAATCTGCATTATTTCCTTGTAGCATACCATCACTTGTTCTTTCCAGGACAAGCCTTTAGCAGAAGAGCTACGTGCAGGACTGATTTGTTCTGTTCATCCACCTGTATACTCAGGTAACTTGGTAGCTAATGGGGCAATCTGTTCAATGTTCATAAAGAAGAAAAAAATGTTAGAAGCTTTTCAAAGAATTATTAAAGTCACTTCTGTGCAAAACAATATGATTTTAAGTTTTCCTAGCTTAAGATCTTTCCAGGGCAGAATCAACGGTTGTGTGACCACGGGAAAGGAGACATTTCCAGAGGTACGAAGACATGAAGGTAGGAGGGTGTCCCTGCTTCCTAAATCTTGTGGCCACAAACCAAAATCTTGACACATATGGGAGCTCAGGAATACAAATCTTTTGAGATGTGCAGGCCCCAGAGTCAGTCAGTGATCTGTGCACAGCTCAGATAATACTTTGGCATTAAATTACTTTCTTCTAGAGATCTTCCATGTGTCAGGTATCCAGGTTGCAGCTGTATTGGTCTACAGGAAAAGGCAATCAGGACTCATAGTAGAGATGGTATCTTTTATTAGACCAAGATTTTTGTAAATAAATTTCTTTAACTGCAAGCTTTTGGGCACAAATACCCTGCGTCAGGCACTGAAGAAAAGATCTTTTCTCCAATGCCTGATGAAGGATGTTTGTGCCTGAAAGCTTGCAATTAATTTTTTTGGGGGGGGTTGCAAAAATCTTGTTGTTTTAATAAAAATATCATCTCTACTACAAGTCCTGATTGACTTTTCTTCCAGAGATGCATTTAAACTGTCCATGAGGTGCACATGGCTCACAAGGTGATGTTTGGCTACCCCTGCCAGAAAGTGTATTCAACTCTGCAGCACAAATAGCAGGATAATGAGCCTCAAATCTATCACTGATTTTTGACTATCCTAAACCTCAAGCCAATGCAATTTTGAGGGGTAAAATTCCATGATAGGGAAAAAAGAAACATGTTAGTGGCTGTGCTGATTTAACAATAGCATTTGTTTGGTGCTGTTTAGAAGCTGAGAATGTAAGTACTAGTCCTGGGGAGATGGATTAATGGGCAGAGTACAAGTGAGGCAGTCAGTGATGCATGATGCATGCAATTTATTACATGATTATCAGTGCTACATATGGCTGATAACATAGATGCTCAGTTCTCAGCCATTAAAACCTGACTATAAGCAAAGAAGAGGGTCTCTTTTATTCACTTACACTTCTGATCTTCTCATACTAAAAAATACCATCATACTCCTCTCCCACAACACACACATGCATCCTTAGGCAACTTCTTAAAGGCAGAAATTGGAAGTTGTTCACATACAGTCACTTGAATCCAAAGAAATGCACAACATTCAATTCTCAGAAGTAAGTTATCCAAGTACTGAACATTATTTTGACTGCATAACTGTTACTCAAAATCAATAGGGGACATGTTTCTTATTTATAAAGCACCACTTCATTTCACAGTAATATTCCCAAATATTGCAGTATCACTGTTGTTAGCTATCATGTTTTGGGCATACCTTCTATAAATACACTCATTTTAGAAAGGGAAGACTAGAATCCTGCAAATCTTGGAAAAGAATTGAACCGCTTACTGTATGATAAAAGATTTATTATCCTTGGATTTTGATTTTAGGTACAGAAGAGATAGATAAAAGGAATCTTATCTGATGCAAGGCATCAAATGTCATTTAAGCGGATGAAATAGCACATCTTCCTCAAGTTAAATCAGGACAAGGAGTCTTTCATCTGTTCAGATTTTTATTTTGATAGAGTAGCAGAAACAAATCAACAAACGAATAAAAACTGCCACTTCCTTTGAAAGAGTGTAAGTAAGAAATTATGACCAATCCTTCCACTGCCCCTACTCCCTCCCCCAAATAAAAAATGCTGGGTGAGATTCCAAGCCTGTTAAAAGTAAAAAAAAAAATGTTTCTCATTGACACATATCAGCATCTTCCAATGATAAAGAAAAAACAAACCAAGTATTTCAGTGCAGGCTTATTCTCAGTTTGGAGGATAAATTTTAAAACATTCACAAGATCACACCTATTACTTACACCACTCCTTCAATCAACAGATTTTCACATGCTAAAAGGTTAACATTGTTATGCCTGTTTTTTAAACAACAGATGGGGGAAACAGCCTGGGCTAAGTGAAATGATTTTTTCAAGATCACACAGCAAAACTGGGAGGGGTCTGCCAATTCCCAAGACCATGCTTTCTCTAGTGGTTGGTGCTGCCTTCCCTATCTAACCACTCACAGGGCCATATCCTTTTGCAGCGTCTAATACATTTTGTCTATTTTTTTCCCAAATGTAAAATTTTGTCCTTATATTAAGCACTGTAGCACAAACCCCAAAGCATATTAGATATATTTCAAGTGACTATTTTATTTATAAATGTTTTCTTAAGTATGCATTTTCTCCTTAGGTGCACAAGACTATTTATCTAATCCATTTTCTTGGCTTTAGCAATAGCCAAAAGCCAAGGCAAAAAGCAGTATAACAATATACAGGATGTTGCAAGCTGCAGAACTGACAGTGAGGTCTGGGCTCTATTCTAAGGTGAAACTAAACAAGTCACTGAACCTCTCTGAGGATATGTCTACAAAAGTGACAGCCATATAGTGTAGAGATACCTGTCCCTGCTTTAAATGAGCTAGGTCAGATACCGGTAGTAGCCTGTACAGATCAAACTATCCTGCTGAGAAGCCTAATTATTTTACTGGATCTCACCTTCAACGTTTGCAAAATAACTGCAAATCCTTGGACAGAAGGTGCTACAGAAATACAAAACTAACCTTATGATACTGTATGTGCAGATCCTTGTGCTCTAGTTTCTGGTTGAGGAAAAACTAGCTATTGAATTGCCACATTAATATTTCAGAAAGCTAGCAATACACTGAAAACGTCCCACCTTACTCTTCCTTTTAGATGGTCTGGTTCATAATTAGTAAGATGCTTTAGAACATATCATGGCTGAGTAATACATTTCACAAAGGTGCTGGAAATGCTTGGCTCTGCTTCATGTTTTGCTGCGCACCCAAGTTGGATATCAGTTATAGCATTACCACACAAAGCACAGTTTGTGGGGTCTCGTTGACTAATGCTAGAAAAGATCCTCTAACACAGAACTCCATTCAGGTTTTTCACCATCAAAATAATACTCAGCTAGACACTCACTAGATTTCATTTTAAGGCCAAGGGTGTCACATTAGATCTATCTTTCTTTACAAGAAGGCATCAATAATTGGATTAGTGCAGCACCAGAACTGCAAGAAACCTGTGAGAAGTTTGCCTGCCCTTTGAAGAGAAAATACCAATCATTTTTCTCCTTTGACAAATACCTGATGACCTGCAATGTGTAATCTATGATATGCTATGGTAGCTGATGAAACTTGAACTTGTTGCTGTCATCAAGGACACATCTGTAAACAAGATTGTGGCACAACACATTTTATAAAGTAGACAGCTTCACAGTTAACAAATAAAATTAAAAAAGGAGAGAGGCAGATGGCTTTCAGGAACAGTAAGAAAAGAGGATTTAGTTCTTGTCTTATTTACTTTTGACTACTGCAGGACTGGCCTGAACTTCCCCTTTCTCTTTATCTGTCAGAATGATCTGTTAAAAACTTTTAGCTGGAAAAGCTGCTAAGATATGTAACTCAACAGCGTTACTTTGTTCCCATCAGGGAAATCTCTTACCTGCATTGCAGGCCACAACAGTTCTTTGTATTTTCACTGTATTTTCAAGTTGTGAGAAAATGCATCAAATGATTGTGTAGCGGGTTATTCAAGATGATTTAAAATCTAAGTGATGATGAAATGACCGCATAACTTTGTGCTGTTGGGTTATGATGGGCCAGTTTAGTAAATAGAATAGTTCCAATATTACATGGGAAAATAATCAATATTTTATTCTAATGGGTAACAAAGTGTGTTATTAATGATCAAAATACATAGAATTCTGTGAAGGGCACTGTACTCCCGGCCATAATGCTTTTCAGAAGTTGCAGGCATGGAGAATCCCTCCCTTAATGCCTCTAGCCTTGTAGGTGGTCTTTTCTATGGTTCTAATGATGGGTTTGTCAGAGTGATTTATGGCATGTGTCCATGCCTCTGTTTGCTCCTTCAGCTTAGGGTCAGCACTAGCTTCTAGCACACTGCGGTTGTTCTTAATGCTTACTCAGTAACCTTACAAACCAAGATTTTTATATATTTTATTTGGTTCTGTCTGTCTTAGGGTTTTCAAAAACGGTTGTCACCACAATATTTATACTTCTATATTTTCTTTGTCGGTAAAGCATGAGCTTCTACCACGAAACATCTCTCTTGCCTATATATACATACACATTACATTTTTTATACACACACATGCCCAAACCCTAAATGGCTTTTTACAGTATACATTCTGCTTATTTTCCCCAAGTTCTCTGTGATTGAGTACCTGATCCATCTCCAATTAATGTCAAGGTAAAGACTTTTGTCTGTTTAACAGGAATCTTATCCAACTTTTTGTCCAGCATGTGGATAAATTGTGAATTCCCCTGCATGGGTGTGCACAGGCAGGTGAGAAGGCACAGGACAAACCTCTTCCACATCCCCTCTTTGCTGGGCTAACAGGGTACTAAAGGCCTACTGCTAAAAGATTATCCTGAACTGTGCTGAAGCATCTCCACTTAATCCACAGGACATTATACCTACCTCAGTGTGATGCAGGTAAAATGCCTCTGGAATTTGAGGTTCCCCCCACACCTCCTGAAGGTGACAAGCAAACAGGGAAAACCAGGGCTGGGTTCTCAGAGGGAGGCACTTTGGGATGGGACTGTCTCTTTTATTTTCCTTGCTAATACCGTAATAAATCAGGTTTGTTACTACTTGTGTCACTGGGGTATGAAATATGTTCTTATATTTTATTTACCATTTATTTTGGCCCAGTCTGGCTTTACCTCATTAATAGAAGCTTTTCTTCTAAGAACAGTGAACTACCTTGGAATATGTGATAGGACTGGTTTATTGTGCTTTTGTTCAAAGATTTTCTGACCCTACGCAGTAGTAAGAGAACTGCTGCAAGGCAGTTGGAGGAAGAATAGAGAAGTATCATTAACTTCCTTTGTTTGAATTAAATTCAGGGTTTATTTATTTATTTATTTTTGTTCTTTTTTAAAAAGACACATGGAGCCAAATCCTATAGTTTTTTTGTAAGCACAACTCTCACTCAAGAAGCTGGCTTGTACACGTTCATACATTACTGGTTTGATCATCGATTTCATATTCATGTAATGTTCCCACTGAAAATCAATAAAATGTTAAAATACAAGATACATGAAAATGCAAGCATTTTGGAGGTACTTCCCCTAACAGTCATGCTTAACCACTACCTGAGTGTGTCACGGTCTAAACCAAATGACACCCAAGCAAGCAAGCACAGAACAGAGTGCAGCAAAGAATAAAATTATGAGTTGTTAAAATTTCCAGGAAGTGCCTATGTCTTGATTCATATTTTAATCAGCACCAAAAGCAGCCAGAAGGAAGCTTGGTCTATTTGTGGTAAAAGACAAATATTTTAGCCAATGAGAAACCTAAAAGGCAATGTATGCTTAAAACAAGAAAGAAAAAGAAACCCTGTGTTCATATTTGTCTTGTTCTACAGCTTCAGAGAACCTATAGGCAGGCAAGAGGACATGCAGGGGCATGCAGTCCTGTGTATCCAAACCCCAAGATGGCCAGGTGTTAGTCAGCTGGCTAAGGCAGGTATATGTGAGGTGTTGCTATAACCCACTTGACAAAATGAATCACCTGACATTTATGAGAGTCCAAGACAGAATCAAGTTCTCACAAAACCGGTCTCCCAAGCCATGATTTCTGTCTCTCTCCTTTCCTGGTTTTGGGTATATCTGCACTGCACTCAATTGACCATTAGCCAGCTGGGGTGCCCAATGGCTTTCCCCTACTGGTTCTTAGGCTGCTTTAATTTTAGTGGGATGAAGGAAGCAGTTCCAGGTGGTCTGCTCCAGGATCAAAGGAGGGAAAGCTGGCTCAAAATCTCCCTTTCTCCCCACTCTATCACACCATATCGTCCTTAAAACTTCCTCACACCTCTAAACTAAATCCAGGAAGTAGAAAGGGTGATACTCAGTATGAGACTGTTTCTGCTTCTTTTCTAGACCTGGGGGAAGGTATTTTGTGCCAGAACGTATAACTAACATCTCCTGTCAACTATACAATTGGCCTGATGAAAGACGATGCCAAACCAAATAGTGCCTCTTGCAAGACTATTATAGCCACAATCACAATGCAACACTACTTAACAAAGTAATGCAGAGCACCAAATAAAATTTTGATACACCTGCACAGTCACTAGTGAACTGGGACGGAAGTATGACAAAAGTTTCATGGCCTAAAGTATTTGCTCTTTCCATGGTTTTAGGAATGTGTCTGACCATAACCACCAGCCAACAGGGAGCAAGAAGGGTATCAAGGACAGGAAAAAAGAAGAGGAACCACAGAGAGAAAGCTTTGTTGCCTCAAGTTGCCAATTACCTCTTCCATAATGTGACAGCCAGTGATCTAGATAGTGAAAATGGCACTCAGCTTGATTCCAGAGGGGATGTCTTCCTTCCTTCCTACTTTTTCTCAACCGGTGACCTCTGGAACAACTAACCAGAAATGCAAAACACATCAGCAAGCAGCCACTGTAGATCCACAATGAGTCTGGTATGTAGGAAATGGGAAGGCAAAATAGCAGAAAAGCAAAGAGAGATGGAGTCAGCCAGCAGCAAAGGGTTAGAGCAGGTGTGCTTAACCTCTGGCCCAGAGCCAAGATCTAGCTCCTGGCACTGTGGGGAGCCCCACAGGCTATGGCCCTGCACACTAGATTGGGCATATAGGGTAGCATGGAACCTGATATTAGCATGCAGGACTGGTGGGGGCGGTGCAAGGCTCTGGAGGCTGATCCTGGTGTGTGGGTTCAGGTGGTGTGGGGCCCTGGAGCCTGATCCCAGCACAGAGGGCTGGGTGGGGGTGACATGGGGCCCCAGAACCTGATCCTGACATACAGGGCCCAATCTTTCCATGCAGAGCCAGGCAGGGGTGGCACAGGGCCTGATCTGACCCAAGCAAGCCCTGCACCATTTACCTGGCTTGCAGAGCCAAAACTTTGAACAGCACTGGGCTAGAGAAACAAGTTGACAAGGTATGGGAAGGAAAGTGTAGAAAGTGACAAGGAAATGCAGGCGTGCAGTAAATGACATGGCAACTTCGGTTATATTTGGGTAGATAACTAAAATTGTGCACAGAAGTGGTCCAGTCGCATATTGCTCTGCCTGGTTAAGCTACTAAAAGCATTGGCCTTGGTGCGGACTTCTCCAGCTTGTGGGCCAGAGAAAGACTCAATGCTGTCACTTCCTTTTCATTCACTTTCTGTTTCAGAAGTTATACCGCACTTGTGAGAGACACAACAGGCATCCTGCATGACATTAGTGGGCCCAGGACTCCAAGTATTGTCCCAGGACAATACCACACTCCCCATCATTTAAATTATTACCATTTTATGCTATTGCTGCTGTGCCTTGCACAAAAGAATTGTATGCATCTGTCATTGCTTCCAACAAACTCAATTCAGGGAGCAGATTTCCAGAATTAAAAATAAATTATCGTATTTACCTGACTCCAAAATGAGTCTGAATTTAAGATAACCCCCCAGTAATTAGATTTTATACATGGACAATTTAAATGTTATAATTTGCCAAGTATAGAATCTAATGATTGGAGGGTCACTTTAAAATCTTTGTCCCTACTATTTCAGAGGGTAAAGCAGTGACGGGGGGGGGGCAGGTGGTAGGGGAGGCAAAAGTAGGGAAGGCAGTTGGAAAGCAGGTGGTGGAGGGCAGCAAGGGGGGGGAGGGGTCAAGCAGCCTGACCCTTGCCCCCACACACCTTTATCCCTGCTGCCTATCCCCACCACTTTCCTCCACCCCCACTGCCTGTCCCCC
>NW_017728992.1:68037990-68054219 GCF_001723915.1 Gavialis gangeticus
GCTCACACCCCCTGGCACCTGCCCTCCCCCTGGTGCCTGCCCCCACCTGCTGTCTAGCCCTCCCCCGAATTGTCTCATTCTTGAATCCAAGATAAGGGGCTTCCCCCCCATGCTAAATGGGCAAAAAGCCGTATCTTGGATTCGAGTAAATATGGTATTTCTCCTCTTCTGTCTGCCTGTTATTACATCACCATAGTCACTGTGGCTTTTATTTCCTTTACCATTGTGCCTTATGTTGGACCCTATAATAGCATAAAATAAAACAACATTCCACAATGTCTGGAAAAAGGAAGATGAATGTGAATCCAAGTATTAGCCAATTCACCTTAGAACCCAGATGTGTGTAAAGAAAGAGGCTCAAACTCCTTTCACATACGTTTTTCAGACAAATTGATGGGGTTGGCATATATGCTGTTCATAGAGAGTTCATGACCCTATTTTGCAAATATAGGGCCTACACTGATGTCAACCACAGAACACCTACTAACTACGGTGGTTGCTGCATCGGGTCCCTAACAAAAGGGCAAACTCTGTTTAATCAGTAGGTGTTAATGACATGATCTGATGATCTTGAGAGTGGTACCATAAAGAACGTGAGAAAACTGCCTCTGTTTCCATTACACTCTCCCACTCACACACAAGTATTTCATATTTGAGGACTTCCTATACCTGCAAGTGAAAGGCACTGCCATGGGCATATATATATATCACCCCAGTATTTCAACATATTTATGGCAGACCTTGACGTCCATTTTCTCCACAGCTGCCCTCTCATCCCCCTGGTATACCTCAAATATATTGATGTCATTTTCGTAATACGGACTGATGGGAAACAATCTCTAGATAAATTTCACTAGGACTTTAACAACTCCATCAAACTAACTCTGGAATACTCCACCTAGCAGATTCATTTTTCAGACACAACAATGAAGGTTTGCAATGGCCACATTACCTGCACATTGTATTGAAAACAAACTGATCACCACAACTACCTTTGCACCATCAGCTTTTACTATAAGCATGCCACTAGGTCCACCATCTCCAGCTGGGCTGTACATTACAACCGTGTCTGTTCTGATCCCACTGATCAGGATGCATACCTTAAGTATCTGAAGCAGGGATTCCCACAATTATAATTCAACTTCAAAACTGCTGTTGCTCAAATCAACAAAGCCAGACTCAGATCTCACTCTGACCTGCTACAATACCAACCCCTGGACAATGGCAACAGAATCCCTCTGGTTGTCACCTAGAGCCCCCAACTTGAACACTTTAGACATATCATTAGTGATCTCTGACCCCTCTTGCAAAAAAATGATCATTTCAAGGTAGCCATGGGGCACAAATCTGTCCTGGCTTATAGATGGCCCCTCAACATCAAACATCATCTCAAGCGTAGAAGATACGTAGAGGGGGTACCAGGGGGCACATGCACACCCTGAGATTGGCCTCTGCAGGTGGTTGCCACTTACCACCTGCCCCCCCACCCCCCGCCTTGCTATCAATGCAGCTGACGATGTCTGCGGGCCGTCCCTGCTCACCACCCCTCTTCCCACCACTGACACTACTGGAGGCGGCTGTGGGTGGTCCCTGCCACTCACTGCCACGGTGCCCCCCCAGTCTCAGGAGGCACCAGTCATTCATGATCTCAAGTAACAAATTCATTGTGACAGGACCCAGCCCCAAGGGCAGCTGTGACACCTCCTGGTTCCTTGGGATACCCTCCCTTTCCCCTTCCTTGCTTGTGACACCTTGATGTAATTATTTCAGTGTTAAGGGGAGGATGTCCCAGGGTCCCAGCGCAAGCTGTAGCTCATTTTGGCCAGCAGGTCCCTCCCACACTCAGCTGACCCCAGTCCTGCCTCTTGGGCACTAAGTGCCCTTCTGGTCCTGTCAGTGCCTCAGGGTACCAGTTGCTTTATGGGCTATTTGTGGCCTCCGTCCTCCCCTGTAGCCCTGCCCATGCCTCACAGATGTTACTTTGAGTTGCCTGCTAGGCCCTCTGGCCCATCCTTCAAACATTCCAGTCAACCTGTTGGGCCCCTGGTCCTGGCAAGGCTTCATCTTCTCCCTGGGCCCATGGCCCTAGTCCTTCCCCAGGCTTTGGCCCTCTTAGCTTAAGCCTTCTCCGGCTGTAGCCTTCATCCCTGTAGGCCCCTGGCCCCAGTCCAGCTGCTGTAACTCTATCCCAGCCCTCAGACTTCTGGATCCCTGGCTCCAGGTGGGGCTGCTTCCACTGCAGCAGTCTTCTACCCTCTGGGTCCCTGACCCCAGGCTAGACTACCTGACCTTGGCCTTACCTCTCCCAGCCTTGACCTAACACATCACACTAGCCTCAGGCATCTGGGTCCCTGGTCCTAGGTTAGGCTTGGCTGCCTGCTACCGAGTGCCCCTCCAGGCACCCCTCTGTGGCCTCTGCACCTCCCCTGTAGCTACAACCCAGTATCAAACTTAATCAGAACATAAACACAAGCCAAGCTGCTTCAGCTAAAATTTCTCCCCACACTGGGCCATTACCTCACCACAAGTTATGAATCTCCCCTAGCTCCCTCCTTCTAACTATGGATCCATTGGGTGCCTCCCAGTCCATCTACTGCAGCCTTCTCCCTCAGGAGCAACTCCCCTTGCAGCCTTCAGGGCCATGCTGTCAGCTTGCCCTCAGGTACTGGGTTAATATGCCCCAAAGCCCCACCCCTTCCTGTTAGGTGGCTGTCCAGCCACATGTGCCTGTTGTGTCCCCACATCAGCACAGACCACAACACAGACCATATCACTGGACTGAGTAATAAGGAGTATATAACATCCATGGTTCATTCACCTGCAGCTCTGCCAACGTCATGTATGCCATCACCTGCTTACAGAGCCACCCTGCTGTCTATGTTGGCTAGATGGGGTGATCTTTACATGTAAGAATGATAAACACCTATTTGACATCGGTGGCAGAAAGAAATAAAGGCCCTTGGCCAAACATGTAAACATCCCTGGACATTTCATCGCTGACCACAGGATTGCTGTTCTCAGGCAGCAGAACTTCAAAAGCCAGTTTGCACAGGAAACTGCAGAACAAGAAACCATCCACAGACTGGATTGTATTAAGTATGGTTTAAACAGGAACTATGGATTTTTATCCTGTTACCTGGATTAGCTTTTGTGACCCCTTTGTTTCTAAATGCCCTTTGCTTCTCTCAGCACTGCCTCCCACATTTGCCCTCCCCCTGGCTCCTTTCCCTCCTCCCTTCCCATTTTTTGCATTGAGATCTTGAGAGTCTCATTCTGGACAGGTGGAAAGCACTTTATTGGCACAGTCCAATAGCACCTCATAATCTTCTCAAGACCTGTACACTGTGATTGCTCCAGGGGTCAGTTGGAAAGCATTTAACATAGAAAAATCCCTTTCACTTCTGTCTTCTCTTTATGTACACTACATTAAATTTATCACCTGACTTTAATGAGATTTACAGTCCAGATGAGATTGACTCCTGGGACTGCTGGTCCCTGTTCAATGGCTGTATAGCTGTGTGAACTACCATGGAGACTAAATTACCTGCTAGCGACAGAGAAGCAGGTGACTGCAGGATTCTCCTTCTCCTGTGTGAGAAGGGAGAAAAAGGTCACTGAGAGGGCAGCTCATAATAATGGAGTTACCTGCAGACTTGATCTGACCTGTGTGTATTACTATAGGGTTTTGCTTACTATCAGGTGCTGATTTCAAGGCAGACCTTGTATTTTTATCTACCAGGAGCAAATAAAATAATAATTAATAAGATTTGGGCACAGCAGAGGGATCTGATTAATCTGATATTTCAAGAGGCAGTTCTCATGGACACACATAGCAAAGCAAGTCATGAGTAAATGAGGGGCATGAGGCCTCAGAAGCACAGTATATCACCAGTGGAGAGGAAAGCTGCCAGGTGTTTATCTCCTATCACAAGACACTTTAATCTAAGGGAAGACTAAAAAATACACACCATTTGCAATACAAGTGTGGGAGGAAACTGCATTTTCTATTGGAAAGGAGAATTTTAGACTGATCAGGAAAATGATGTATGTCTATTAGAACAGGCATAACTTGTACTGAATACCAGTCTTCCTTTTAAATAGTATCTTCTGAAAAATCCTTGAAGATCTATAGAGCTATACACAGTACAGGACATCAGCTGGGGCAGCAGGGGACTGTTTCAGGGGATTTAAAATGCTCAGGAACATCAGGTATTTGATTTGGATTCGAACCTTGCAGTGTCTGAGTTCTCTGCTTGGTGTCAATAAAGGCTGGACATTGGCCATTCCATAATGGGCAAATCGAGGCTATCACCCAAGGAGAATCTGGGCAGTAATAGGAAGAAATGCTAATTGTGTTCCTCCTCAGTATGGGGACAAGGAAAGCTGCATGGTATGTCTGGGTCCACCGAGACACTACATTTGAACTTGGGAGTCCTAGAGACAGTTTGTATATATAATGGGGATGGGGGTCTTACGGGTCAGATGCTGAATCAGGCAGCTGGGTCTTAAGTCCTGAATTTGTACAGGACCAGAGAGATTGCAAGGTTAATTGCATTTCATAATTAACTAAAAAAAGAGAACCACTGTTTTTTTACATGTTTTAAATGCCTGCAAATCCACCATCATGAAAGGGTGCAAGTCCAAATAAGGTTCTCTGAATATCTGTGCAGATTAGAGAGGGATAGTTATGTAAGGATGTGGGGAAAATGTGGTTCCAATTACAGGCGGGAAAAAAGAATCAGGCAGTTTTTGTTGCTTGTCACAGTGTGATGAGCTGTCACTGTGAATCAAGCTTGTATAACCTAATAGCAAAAGCAGTAGAAGAACAAGGCACTGACAGACAGTGGCTAGAGTGAGGAAGAGAGGGAGTGAGATTAAGAGGACAATATTGTAATATATATAAAAGGCGTGAATGGGAGAGAGCATTTGAAGAATAGGGAAGAAAATAATGACACAGAAAAAAATTGTGAAGGATAAGCCATAAAGATGTAAAACTACATTCATAAAAGAAATTACTCTGGGAAATTTCTGGCCATGAAAACTTTTACACTAACAAAAAATTAAAGATGGATTTTCAAAAAGTGTTTACTGTTGGTTTAATTATACTCTGCTTGTTGTCAGAAATGAGTTCTGAGAGTAGAGTCAGATCAGCACTGAGCTTGCTGGAGAATCCTACCCCAAACATTCACTGCATTCTTATAAATTACCGTGGGCCAATAGTCTCCAGGAAAGTGGCAATAGATGTAGCTAATCAAAATATAACATTTGTCCATTATTTGGAGAATTCCAGAAGTGTGGTGCAGCCCTAGATTTCTGCAATCAGAATACTCAGTGGCAGGTACCAAAGAATACAAACCCAAGAACAATTACAACTTGCAAAGTCCTACCATCTTGAGAAAACTTGTTTGTTGTCTACTACTGTATGCAACATATTATCACTAAGCCTAAAGCCCAGACTTTTAGCAAAATAATAAAAAAATGAACCATACCCTAGAGCAGTGGTTTTCAACCTTTTTTCATCTGCAGACCCCTATAAAATTTCAAAGGGAGGTGCAGACCCCTTCAGAAATTTTGAATGGTGGTGCAGAGCCCTTTGAATTGTGAGTGTGGGTAGTCACATATTTTGATTGATCATGGTCATCTTTTGCAGACCCCTTAGACATGGCCTATGGACCCCCAGGGGTCTGTGGACCACAGGTGAAAACCAATGCCCTAGAACAAACAAGTATCTCAGGCTCCAGTGCACTTTTTCTTCTGGTATCCTGAAAGGGGCGTAGCATTTAGGCAAGGAGCCAGGTCCACAGCTCTACGATGAACTCCTCTCTGTTTATCTGCAGAATGAATCCAGAAGAGGGAGTGGCACTGAAAGCTTCCCCACCCAATCCCACCAATGTGCCTCAACTCTGACCTAGCGGGATCATTTCTAGGTGTGAGAAGGTAATTCAGACTTCACGCCTATTATGCCTCTAGTTTCTCTACTGAGACTGAACAAAAGACCAGTTCTGCTGGTAATAGCGATGATTTGTAAAGTTATCCTCTTGGAACTAAGACTACCAATTTCATTTTGCACCAAGGTGACTGAACACTGACTTCAGTGATCCAACCTTGCCCTGGGTCCAAACCAGTGACCTCTAGGTAGAGGCTCAGCATTTCATTTCCAATCCATGAGCCCAAGTCTTTGGAAGGTGCACTCCCCCTTATAGGATCACATAGGGGAAGAAAATAAGAGAGGAGCTATTCTCAGTGCAAAACTCTTTCCTCCTTGGTATATTTTTGATTCACAACATCATTCCACTGTATTTCAGCACTGATCAAGTCCTATGTATAACAAAGGAAATATGTCCCACTGGACAGATTGTGAAGGCTCAGATCTCTGTTTATTAGCTCAGAGTGCACTAACTATTAGCTAGAGAAAAATACTGGAGCAATCAAAAAGAAAACTAAATAAAACCCACCTACACAGATTTCTCACAGTTGGCTCTGGACATGACTCACTGGATATGTATTAAGCATAGTGGGTGGGTACTTTAGTTTGTATGTGTTCCATTGTTTAGATGTGTTTTGTACATGTTAATTCTGCCTTTATATTTTGGCAAAATCTAAAAAAACCCCAAATGCTTGGGTTACAATCATGAAATGCAGCTGCATTACCTCACCTGACTATCTTGGAATCAGGGTGGAATTCACTGAGGAGAAGGTTTATAGCCTATTTGGTCTACTAATGAAAATGCAAATGGAGGGGCACAAGTATTATTCAATAATCAAAAACAGAGATTACCTGACCATGGATGACCTCCTTTAAAGTTTTACCCACTCAAGAGGGAATCATTTTGCATGCTTTTGAGGCCAGATTTTCAAGCGTGCGTGACTACATTTTGTGCTCAATAACATTCACGAGACATAATTGGGCTTGTAGTTTGCAACACTCTATTAAGCCTAGTATAACAAGCCAGCAGGCAAAAATATATTAAATGCTGAACTTATAGGACCTTTAAAACTAAAACAAAAAGCATGTGTTTCTAACAGACTGCAATACCACCGTATGCCTAAACATAAAAGAAAATGGTTAGTAATAAGCGTGTCCACTTGGATAAGGGCCTGTGGTAATTATCTTCATTTCTGTACTTTGAATTACATTGCAATAAAGTATGTTTTTATTAACACTAAGATTACGTGTGCATTACTTTTTAGCACGTAGCTCATGGAAGAAGGAGGATGAGGGCAGCATGAGAGAGATGAAGGATATGATGAATGGAGAAAAGGCATGTTGCATTTTACGGCATGTCTAAGAGACTGACTATTTAACTGTCTTGTTTGTCTAGGGAGAACACAAGTGAGACTTTTTCCTGACTTCAGTCAAGAACGTTTCAGGGCAGCATCTGTGATAATACAGGCTGAAGCAAGGAGAATCCTCATAAAAGCCATCCGCAGCCACACAGGAGTTTAGCAGGTTATATAGATAATTGGAGAGGTACACTTGGCTTGGGCTTTAATGAATAATATTGTTATACACAGATATCCCTTTTATTGTCACAGTGCTAAATAATAATTTATTGCATGAACTGGGGAAAGAATTTTAACATTAAAAGGTAACATTATCGGTTACAGAGGTTCTTAACCTCTTTGATAAGATGCTGTACTTAGCCACCTGTAACAGGTCCTACACACCACAGCCCCCCTTGTGGCATTTCCTATTGTGTTTCAGGGGATGGATGTATTAGAGAGATTGTTTCAATGCTCTACTGCCCTATGAAGAAGGCTGAGTTGTAAATGACTGAATAAGCTTCTTCTGTAGAAGACTAGAGACTGGAATGGGAACAGGCTCACAACTCTGTTGGCCATGGCTGCTGAGGTCCCATAAATTAAAAGCTGCTGGCAGAATGGACACTACTGCAACAGCTGACACCTCATCACTGAAAACAGATTAGGGCAATGCCAGAGGTCCCTGTCTGTACCATTCTCGTGGTTTCTCACACTATGCTGTTGAGGGCCTGAAATGTTCACAACCCATACACCCTCTGACAGCCTACTCTTTAAATGATTTTTCTGCATATATCCCATGCTCTGACTAGAAACTTCACAAAGACCTGTCATGGAGAAAACTGTGACCAGCAGGGCATCCCCACCAGCATGGATACAGAGTGTAATTCAGAGCAGCAACACTTATATTTCTATAATTGAAATAAGGAAGGTGCTCCTTAATATACCAATATTTCTTGCTTTTCTTATTTACTTCACACTTAAAATATGCAACTTGCATGACCTTAAGAACACTCCTTAGGAGTGTTCAGGCTGAAAGGGAGTCCAGATCAGCCAAAAATAAGCATGCTTGGCCTTAATAACCACTTTCTTTCAATCACAAGGGAAACACCAATGCTACCATTGTGTAAATCATTTTCCCTTAATGACTGCAATTTCAGTAGAAACTACAGTGGTTAACCCATTCATTGCTGCTGTCTACTGAAAAGCATCATTAACACAAGGATTTGTGTAGGATCTTAGTAGCCTCTCATTTAAAAAAAAATTTTTTTTACATTAGGACACTTGTGGGATACACAAGTCATTCAAATTTTCCACTACATCACACACCACACTTGTGTCTGTCCCCATTATTTGTTTAAATATGAAACAACACTTAACCTCTGCAGTTGCAGTTTCCTGTTCAACGAATATTTAAATAAATGGCTCGGTTGGCTTAACAGAGCGCTACTGGTAACAGTGGAGGAACACATTTCAAAGACCAAAGAGAGAGAGGTAGTTAGCTGTGGCAGACTGAACTCAGGGCAGGGTTGAATTGCAGAGACTAACTTATTCAAAAAGGCATAAGCTTTCAGAGGTGACAGCCTACTTTGTCAGATGCCACAGCTGTTGCTGCTGGGATAGCATCTGACAAAGCAGACCGTCGTCTATGTAAGCTTATGCCTTTCTGATAAATTCGTTTCTAGGTGACAGTCTGTCCTGCCTTCTGAAAGGGCAAACAGCAAGTAGTACTTACTATGCTGATAAGGGAAAGAGCAGGAGACCAGGCAGGGTGACTCTTCAGCTCCACTCACGTGGCTGAGATGACCTCTGTGACAGGTCTCTTCAAGATAACAGAAGTACACAAAGTGGATGTGTCAGGAGCATAACAAATTGATCTACATGGCCAAAATTAGACTAGGAGAGAAGCAGCAGGATGCCTGCCCATTGTCCTCCTATACTCCCAGCCAAAGCAAACATTGAGAGGGCTGCACAGGTGCCCCAAATTAACATCCAAACTAAAGCATTCACTCTTTTTCTTCCAGCTCCATATGAGGACATTCCGAACCAAACCCCACAGGAAATGGAATAAACAGGGAGATTTGGTAAGTTGTGGGCTGAGAAAGACCATTCACTCTGATCCATTTAAGCTAGGATTGTACTCTGAGTTAGATTGTTTTATATCCAAAGTAACTTCAATGAAATCAGTGGAATGGCTCTACTTTAACCAGGAGTAACTGCTCGCAGAATTTTCCCTTTAACACTTACTTTGTACAACAATTCATACCAACACTGGCATGGCAGTAAATGTCTAGTCTATTCCATTCAGAGGATTTTTAACATGTATTTATTTTGTACACACAGATTACTGCAATCCTGCAAAACAACTTACTGTAAATTGACTTCTATATACTATCGACTTGCTGGCAGAACAGTTAAAAATTAGTATTATATCCCTCTTATATTTTCACTAATATTTGTTCCACTGTAGTTTCTTGAAATTTGTAACTGACTGTGGCAGCCAACTTAGGAATAATACTAGGAGAGAAAAATATTATTCAAACTATATTGAACTTGCAGGAACTGATTACAGTCTGAGTGTGTTAGCAGATTCTGTAGAGATACGGAGTTCAAATAAATACAACATCCATAGCATAAGATTAATTGTCCATCTGGTAGGGGGAGAGAAAGGAATAAATTGGACAAAAAAAAGGCATAAGGATTAAAAGTAGAGTAGTAAAATTTGACTAGTTCTTTCAAATGATTGCTGGAATCTTTACAACTGAAATCATTTAAACATGTGAGGTACAATGGAATACTATACATATGGTCAAAGCAATTCTCAATTAACAGGCCTTTTCTATTGTACTTATCACTACAATATTTGAGCAGTTCACAAAAATTACTGATTTTGCCAGCTAATACCTTGAAAGGTAAAGGGATATTATTCCATATTAGAGATGAGAAGCTTGAGTTCAGACGTAAAGGTCAATGGTGAAAAATGCTCATTGATCTGGACCTCTGATTTCTTTTGTGTGGGGTTGATATGAAGTAATCCTGGAACCAGGAATTCCAGTTCAAGCTGCTGGGAACTGAGGGCTTTAAGTGCTGCTGGAAAAAAAATCAAACTCAGGGTGATTTCCATGTGATATCCCCCAAAATAGTTGACACTTCAAACGTTGACTACACAGCTCCATTTTACAAGATGCTGGGCACTCTTATGCACTCCTGTGTGCTGCTGGCCCTGTGGGCTGCTGGCTGCCCTCAATTTACCCCAAGGTCAAAGAGCACCTTACAAAAATCAAATCCAAATAAGTGACTTGCCCTGGGCTATGCAGAAAAATTGTGACAAAGCTAGGAATAAAACTCAGATCTCCTTTATCCCAGTCTCCGCCACATTTATTACAGGGTTCTTCTTTATAGCCTAGGATCATAGGAAAGTAAGGCTGAAAGGGACCTCATAAAGTCATCTAATCCAGTCCCCTGCTCAAGGCAGGATCATCCAAGACTAAACCATCCTTGCCATCTTTTGTAACTAGCTTGGCTAAATAACCTTCTGCATTTTTTTTTTAGTTAAGCCAACTGTGCAGCACTCCAGTGACAAAAATACATTAAACTATTGCACGGGGAAAAGAATCACTCTTTTGCCCTGTTTGAAGTTTCCAGGGGCTGAGGCACTGTTGCCATGAAGTGTCCTGTCTGGTGCCCTCAGTCATGGGATACTACTATAAGTCATAATCCTGATGGCTCTGTAGATGGAAAGTTTCTATAACTGGTCTTTGGAGGATCTTACAAATGAGACTGATTGACATACTATATTTCATTTCATTGTGCCCCTAAATCAAGTGGGACTCACTCCTAAATGGCAAAGTACAAATAAAGTGCATGATTGTCAACAAAATTATTTTGTTGATTTACGCATGACAGAGAACATGGATTAGAGCGATCATTATCATCAACAGAGGGATGAATTGTGGTAATACCTTAAACTTGCTGAATGTCTGATAAACTTCAAGGTTAAGAAGTTCAGTATTAGCTCATGCACTATAAGGAGAGAGAAAGTGCACTTAGGGAGACCTACTGGCCTCATTACTTTGAAGCTCAGTGAATCTGTTTTTCCCTGGGGAACAGTTCAAAACTTGCATTGTTTTTGGCTTATGCAGAGATTTCAACCCTGCTTGACTTCTACTGTGGCAAAAGCTTGCTGCTGCTGCTGGAGTAACAGAAGACCCAGTCCCATTTAAATCAGAAATTACTTCAGTGAAGCGAGTGAAATTAGCCTGATGTACAACAGATCTAATCAAGACCAGAATTTTTTTAGGACAGATGTATTGAAATGCAAAAAAAAAAAAAAAGGCAGCAAAAAAAATTATGTGGGGTTTTTTTCCCCCCAGAGCTCTGGCAGGTAAAATCCTAATCATACGCTCCTTTTAGAAATTAGCTTTTGGCTAATAAATGATGAAAAATAACTGTAAGATAAAGGGGAAACAATTGCTGACCGTTTTGATGATAGCTCTCCTTTTTCTCCTGTTCTCTGGTCTGCCGTCCCTTGGACTCTTACTTACCTCTCATCTCTCTCATTTAAACATACCAGTTCTAAAGAAAGACATTTCCTTCTCACACTGGGAAACAGGTAACCTCAGCTAATCTCAGATGCCAGTTAGACCCAGGGGTCTGACAATTTGGTGGTGGAGAACAGTGGCAGCATTAATTATAATTACGGTTTCCTGGCTGCCAAATTACTAGATCCATAGGGAGCTCCACATGCTGGATAGCATAGCCCTGCACGCTATGTCAGGCATGTGGGGCTGGGGTGGTGCAGGACCCAGACTGGGTATGTGGGGCAGGGTGTTGCAAGGTGGGGCCTGGGCATGAGAAATTCCTCCCTATCTTGCTTCTGTCGTCATATGGCTGAGGGCAAGCAAAACCCCAGGGCATCTGAACCCCAAGCCTCTGGGTTTAGGTCTGCACATAGGATGCCTGCCAAATGATTTGGAAACATCTGAAGCCTCAGGCGGGAGTGGAGGATGTTTGCCAGTAGTAGGGACATATATGGTTCTTGAATGATTCATGGATTTGGAATTGAATTGGCTGATTTGGCTTGGAACATGAAAAAAATTCCATAATTATATATATATATATATATATATATATGTGAGGCCAGATCTGGGAGGCAACCCCACGGATCTGGTCACAGACTGCCCCCACACTACTCATATGGCTCACTGTTGTCCCCAGAAATTTGAGCACCACTGGGCTATCGGATATCATTTCCATCTTGGGGTTGAGTCATGGGTTGGCAATCTGGTTGGCAATCTCTTGTGATCGACTCTGATTATCACAGCAGGCCACGTTTATCTTCAGCATCTGCCATTCTGCCTCCTTCAGGGCAATGACAGGAACATGAAAATAATACACTCATCTCCATGGATGTCCCTCTCTGAGGTTTATCTTTCCTTAGATCTGAGGAAGGCTGAACTTTTCCTAGCACCCTCTGAAGCTTGGACCAGCCTGTCCGCTTCAACCAGGGGCAGATCCAGGTGAGGAATGGTAAAAGCTTCTTTGGCTGTGCCCTGCATGCTCTCAGAGCTCACTGACCCTTCAGTGCAGCTCCTGCTGGGAGCCCTGCATAGGTTGTGAGCTCTATGAGCTCGCTGCTGGTCAGGGCGGGCTCTTCCTGGGGCTTTTAACATTGAAGCCTGCGGCTCTTCACCCCTTTTTCTCCCCCTCTCCTGTTGAATTCAGCAACAGGGGAATGGAGGGGTGAAGCACCCAGTCACACACCTCCTCTGCTTTCACGTAGCTCCAGAGACTCTGCACTACTACTGCTCATCACATCTCATCCTTCAGCAGCAGGAGGGAAGGGAGAAGGTGGAAGGAGTGGGAGGAAGGGAATAGTGAAGAGCAGCAGGCTCCAGAGCTGCTTGAAAGCAGGGACCTTGGGCAGACCCTATGCTGGCATGCTAAGAGCTCACAGCATATGTAGAACTGCAGCAGGAGCTGCTGAGAGCTCACTGGCCTCCACTGATTCCAGCAAGGGGCTGCAGGCCATCCCCTTCAGTGGTAGGACACATGCACTATAAGCCCTCTTCCCTGCATGTGTGCCCCACCCCTACAGGGATTATGGCTGCACCCCCCTCCTCCCAATCCTGGATCCACCTATGCTTTCAACAGTACTTGACACTAGACTCCCATTCCTCTCCTGAAAGCAGCTTTTTAACTCTTCAGTGCCCTTCTGAAATATAGTCTCTAGATCTGGCTAAATAAGGCTTGCGTCTTTCCTGGAAACACAAATGTAGGATTCTTGAAGCTAATAGCTCTTTCCCCAGTGTCTTTTAAGTGTGTAACAAGAGGTTCCTACTTTCAGAACCATTAGGGTTGTCTTCCTGCTTGCTCTTCCACCAGCGCCAATTGAATTCAAGCGATATAGTCATATAGCAAACATTTTATTAACATCTAAATAGTTTTGCCTTTCTCTCAATAACTAAGTTACATACAGTGCTCATAAAATTATTACAGATCAGTATTCTCAGGTTATTACATAACCGCTTCATGTTGGCCACATTTTCCCACTGGGCTTTTATTTATATCCTTCCCCAAAAGGATAAAGGTGAGATTGCTGACGAACGTGTCTAAAGCTGAGGAGTGCTATAATTAGTAAATGCAATTCACACAAGCAAACATGAATGGACTTAGGCTTGGAAAACAGTAGAGACAATACAGTTTGTAAAATCAAATAAGGAAGCCATTTTAATTTTACTGCTTGTTTACAGGATGGAAATAATATTTATTAGCAGAATTTACTGGAATGTTATTTGTAATAAGCAAGTTAATTGTAAATAGCAAATTAATAACTCATTTGATAATCATGTCAGTCTGTTTTTCCTACATAAATATGAGGCCCTTTGTACACTCCTCAGAATTACGGTATTTGCTTTTATCTGGCAGATAAAAACTATCATCTGTTTTGTATGAACGCTGAAGAATAATAAAGAGATAAACCCAATTTGAAACCATTTTTTTTTTTGGCTAGAATTGTTGGGTCTTTTCTCTTTTCACCACATTAAAAATATGTATGGAAACTTCTTTGGCATAGTCAGATTCCAAATAACCAAACCAGATATGTAAGACCTAGCTTTTTATGTATACTCTTGCTACAACAAAAGCGGTGGCTTCTTCAAGAGAAGCTAGTCAGACCCAATACAGAGTTTCCAAACTGTTTAAAAGGATCTTACCTAATTCCTATACACCAGAGAAGAGAGAGAGAATTACAAGTGATTGTGGACAAAATACTTGTGCCAAAGTCTCCTAAGCCCATCATTTCTTTGCAATTTTGAAATCACATTGTCCTGCTATTTTTTTTAAATATTCCTCTTCTCATTGCCACATCAAGCACACAGATAACAGGGAAAAGTTAATTATATAAGGAAAACGGTGAAACTGACTCTGTAGAAAGTGTTATCCCCTGAGCCAAGTAAAAGAAGAGAAATATATGCTCTCTAAATTCTTCCATTTATATATTTGCCTTGGGCAACCTGAGCACTACAAATAAGACTCCTTTAGAAAGAAATACAAGTTTTAGGTTGATATATTTCCTATGAATTTTTTTTTGTAACCTACACTATTAGCCTTTTTCTTTTCTTTTTACAAAGGTTTTGATGCTTTGCTCACTTTCTGCATATAGTACATTTAGGTTTGTCTTGCAAATGGTAATTCTGTGCATTTCCTTTGTGCAAAACAACTGTTGGGAGGTGGCTAACCAGTGAACAAGCAATACAGCTAGCTTGTCTGTGCCGCAAGCAACAAAAAGGCTTCTTATTGTGAGCTAGGTTCTGAAAGATCAGCCTTTCGCCAAGCCATTCAATATTGTGACACGCTGCCATTGAAGTTTAATTGTATCTTTAATCACACAAAAGAGACTAATTCATGCTATAAATCATATCCTGACATGCAAACTTCTGGCGTCTTATTTTGTTTACTTAAAATAATTTCATGCAACTGACTTTGAGGTGAGAAATTCTTTTATGTTGCTGAGGTTTAGAGCAAGATTAATAGATTTTTTGTTGCCATTTTAATGAAACTATTTCACAAACACGGTGATCAGCTCCATCCTATTTATTTCACTGCCGCTAATTGCTTCAGCGTACAGGTTCTATTACACACAGAAGCACCAAGCTTATATTTATTAAAATATAATGACTTTAATGTAATTGTTTTGAATTATTACATCTCCACTAAATAGAACCTAATTAAAACAAATAAAAATGTTCCCTGATCAGAGTTGATTTGCAAACCAATTATCAAAATGACCACAAAAAGCCTCACTTTAAATTAGGTTTTCTTCCCCAAGTGGATTAATCTCAGTCTTTTTACCCACTTTAGGGCTGTGTTCAAAACAAAACCATTCCTTCACCTTTAATTCCACTTTCTGCTTGGCTCTCTGTAAAATAGTTGCTCTCCTAGGGACTTTGTACATGCCACAAAAATGGCCTTAAATGCCCTTTTGCACCTCTTTAATGGTGCAGCTGTTTACACTGTTGGCGGCATAATGCACTTTAATAGTGCAGCTGTTTACACTGTCGGTGACATATTGCACGTTAAATGACTTTGGGACGCAGCAAAATAAAACATGTCCAAGGTGTTTTAGTTTGCTACCTTACAGCCATGGAGGGAAGCACTGGGTCCTGTACAGCTCAGGGGCTGTGCAGGCAGCTCAGTGGCAGCCTGTGCAGGCAGGCTGCACTGAAGAAAAAGAAAAAAGCAGCAAGCCTGACCTTTTTGTTTTTCTTCTCTCTGGAGCCTGCCTGCCTGTCTGAGCTGTGCGGCGGCCTGGTGTTATCCTCTGCAGCTGTGGTGCCCCCCAGGACCACCCTGGCTGGGTGCCTGCGGGTGGGTACTGCCGGGGGGGTGCCACTGCCATGGAGGGAAGCACTGCCCACACCCTGCAGCTCAGGGACTACCAAAATTATCTGGAAGGGTACTGCCATCTC
>NW_017728992.1:68054230-68055033 GCF_001723915.1 Gavialis gangeticus
TTTAAGAGAAGGCTGGATAGGCATCTGGCTGGGGTCATTCGACCCCAGCACCTAGGCAGGGGGTCGGACTCAATACATGTTGAGGTCCCTTCTGACTCTAACATCTATGAATCTATGAACCACATCCTCCTGGTCTGGTGGTCTATAGAAAACACCCACCATCACATCACCCTTAAGCATTTGTAGATGACACTTTAAAGTAGGTTAAATGCTGTTCACACCACTTTAATGGCATTGCTGTTTGCAGATTCAGCGTCATATTGCGCATTAATTTCAGCCACTGTAGCACATTTGACAGCGTGTAATGCACTTTAAATGACTTCGGGAAACAGAAAATGACTTTGGGGCTCTGCAAACTAAAACACCTCTGAGGAGTTTTAGTTTCCTACCCTACAGCTGCGGGGGGAAGCACTGGGTTCCATGTAGCTCACGGGCTGTGCAGGCAGCCTGGCAGTGGCCCAGGAAGGCAGGCTCCACAGAAGTGGGGGGGGGAGTGGCAAGCCTGATCTTTTTTTATTTCTTTTGCTTGGAGCCTGCCTGCCTGAGCTGCACGGGGGCCCAGTGGTTCCCTCCGAGGCTGCGGTGCCCCCTGAGACTGCCTGAGCCGGGTGCCTGCGGGCAGGTGCTGACTGGGGTCGGGCACTGCTGCCACAAAGGGAAGCACCAGCCCCCTGCCTGCCCCCCTGAAGCTCAGGGACTGCTTGGCTCACCAGCAGCTCGCTTTCCCCTCCCCACCACTGGAGAGGCAGGTAAAGATTTGGTGGACATGGGTGTACACGGCATGGGGGTTTACTTTGTCCTAA
>NW_017728992.1:68060033-68073387 GCF_001723915.1 Gavialis gangeticus
GTACATGCCACGGGGGTTTACTTTGTCCTAAATTGAAGCGGTGTTTTTAAAAACTCACCACTTCAATTTAGGGAGAATTAAACCAAAGTAAACCCCCGTGGTGTATACAAGCAGCCCTAATGGCCTGAGCAGCTGTTTTGTCCATTGTGCTACACACATTTATAGCAGAGAAATTAAGTCAGATTAATGTACATTGGGGGTTACTATTATAAATTCATAAAGCTGAGAAAAGTGGGGCTGAGTATTTGGTAAGGATGGCCTTAACATTTTTAGAACATCAAGGCACCTGAAATCCAACCCTGGAACAGGGTGCTAATTTTGCCTCTTTAATAATGACTTTACAAAGGCAAATTTTATATTAGGCTGCAGAGAGAGGGACCCTGGATCTGATACTGAGAAAATGTGCACTTTTTAGAAAATTGGATGGGAAAGGTCCAGCTCAAACTCACTGTCAGTTTCAAGCAAACTTCACCCTGAAACATGCAGCTGTTTTTCACTGCAAGCCCCAATGAGGCTGCACTTGTTTGGTTTGGTAGCCGTTTGTTTTAATGAACCCAAAAATTTTAAGTGAAATTCGTAAACAAACTTGTCTCTGTGACCCAAGGGGGTCCAAGTCACTGAGATTCACAATTCACACTAGTAGTAACTGGATAATGCATATGTATTAAGAAAAATGGGGCTGTCAGTTTTTAGAACATATGTACTACCATTAATTTCTCTACTGTGAAACCTGCTACCAACCATCCCCAAATGGTAAAAATAAGTTCCTTTTACCCCTTATCACAAGTCTGCTTGGTTTCTGATGAACTGAGTGGGCACAAGTTAGGAACTGCAGCTCCTATTGGGCTTCAATATATGTGCGTGATTCACAGTAGTGACTGCTGCACTCCAGAAGGTCTTACAAGACTAGAACTAATTTGTGTCTCTGTTTCACTGGCGACAGGTGATCTGGCAGGCAGGCAGTGCTATAGGAAAGATCTTTATTGAACAACCTTTGAAGTCAGTGCCAACATGCTCAGTGGTCTACACTGGTCTGATACCAGTCTGGTTCATTTTGCATGCCTGTGTGCCTGATGTCACACCAAATTGAATCCCTTCTAATACCTAACCCATTTTCATATCCAATTCTAATTTCACTCACCCCAGTTTTATGCCAGCATAAATCTCCTGGCCTTGTTTCAGTGTTGATAGCTCTCATGATTTTACTGTCAATCTTGCAACAATAATTAAAACGTCAGCTCGTGAACTCAGGTGGTTTTATGTGAGTCTTAGCCTTCAAGTTAAAATAAAGTCCCTTTCTATGATTATGGAGAAAAGTTCTGAGTTGTAACCCAAGTCAAACATAAGGATGAGAGAAGTTCATTATTACTTTAAATATATTTTTAAAGAATCTCATCGTTTCAAACCAGTCTCATGGTTATTGAGGCCTTATTATCACATTTTGACTATTTGGTTTTAGTGATGCTCAAACTGTGAAACTGCCTCTCTGGATAAAAGTTGCTCAAGAGGCACAGCCTATGAAGGCTGTGGGGACCAAGCTGTATGTACTATGAAATTCTAGTATTCTAGGGTATGATTCAACACTTTCCCCTATATAGCTTATGATTAGGCTTGACAGGTAACAACCTATCAAGCCTGATCATTGATAGGTAGCAACCTCCAGGGGAATTGAGAAGGAAGATGAGGACTAGAGAGGTGCAGTGTAGCGCTTAGTGAAAATCAGGTTGTAAGGAGTGCTGCTTTGGCTAGTGCTAGGTTTTTGGCTGTAGCTGTGTTGGTCTAAGGACATAGGCAGGCAAGTTCTTTGAGTAGATCTGATATCTTTTATTAGACAAAATGAGTAGCTGAGGAAAAAGTTCTTAGCAAGCTTTTGGGCGCAATCACCCTTTTTCAGGCATAGGAAGTCTCTGCTGTTCTGAGACTCCAAGGAAGGTAGTTGCTTTGTGGTAGACACTCCAAAAAGGGAGTGTTGTGACAGACTTGCCTTTCTCCATTGCAGCTACAGGGCTAAACCGAGTGTAGGGAAAAGAGGGTTCACTGTTCTAGGTCACTGCTCCCAGAAGCAATGCAGTTGCCTTCCTAGTCTGCTCTCTCAGTCCCCCAGGGGCATTCTGGACTGAAGGCCTCCAAGAACTGCAGTGGGTGCAGCGTCCCTTCTCTTTACCTGCTTCAGTCGTGGCTTTTGAATGACACAGCCTAACATCATTTGCACCTCTATACAACTCATTCTATTTCTATCAGCAGACTAGGGAAGAGGAAATACTCTCTAACTGGTGAACGGAGACTTCTACTTTTCCGCTGTACTCTATTCATTTGATTACCTCATCTTCTCTGCTCTAGTCCCCCAAGCTACGTGTCTGTTTTGTCCTCCTGTTTTATCATGTCTGTTGCTTAAACTGCACATTCTGAGGAAGGAACTGTCATCTTTATTTCTTGATGGTATAGTACTTGGAACAGGATGATCCTTGAGTGAGCTCTCAGACGTTAGTCTAATACTAACAGATAATAATAATAAATGTGGCTGGACAGTGTCAAGCACAGAAAAGCCTGGTATACTGCCATATAATATACAATGTGAACTCTCCCTTCGTTCTGGAATGCCTTCAGCCAATTAACCATCCTACATCATAGGAGCAGAATGCATTTGCCTCTCTTCTCTGAAGGGGCTATGAACTTTGGCTCAAGCCTATAGCTGCAAGAATAAACTCTTGCTAAAACACTTGCTGCCTGCGCCTCAACAAAAAAAGCAGCTCCTGCTTGGACACTAAATCGGAATTTATATTTACAGGAAACTCTACAAGTCATTTGAGCAGTGTTTAAAAGCAGAGGTGCATACTGTTATAAAGAAGACTGCTTCAGTTTCTGTTACCCACTTTCCTGCCCTCTCTTGACCAATGAGGTTGTTAGCAATAGGAAATGGGTGTATTTAAGGGAAAGAACCTCAGCTGGTATAAAATAAAGTAAACCGAGCTATGTGAATTTGCATTGGCTGAAGCTCTCCTGAGGCAGCTATATCAGAGTGAATGCCTGAGATTTCTCATTTTGAAAGATAAGCAGCCCTAGGACTGCCTGATATTCATGTAGGAGACCACCCTGGAACACAAGGCACTATTAATACAAGCCACGAAATCATGGTCAAACAGCTGGCAAATGCTAAAACTTATTAACCAAATAAGTGGTCCTATTGTCATTGCTGAGATGACAGATGGGAATAAAAAGGAAGGAAGATCTTCCTACTGTTTCTGGTGAAAAGAAAATCCACTATGGAGTTAACCAGCTTTGAAAGGATCCCTGTCCAGTTCTTCTTGTCTTGAAAGAAAAAAGGTTGTGATGTGGCAATAGCTAGGGTGGGGAAAATGATGCAAACATGGAACTATCACTGGGACTCAGAAAGAGCAGTCATCTGCCAGGCCAGACAACTAACAAACAGCAGATTACAGGCACATCACAAGGTTATTTTGATGGTGTAGCAAACCAACATTAACAGAAAATGATGGGGGCAGAATAACTCTTTTTTTTTAAAGTGGTCCAAAATTTGTTTCACTCTGCACTCAGTACAAAAAACACATTGCAGCCTCACCAGTTACCCAGTCTACTTAGTCCCACTTAGCAATGTCAATTATTAAATGGTAGTAAAACTCTGCGTGCAAATGGAGTTTTCTTCTTGGTTGCCAATAATGTCTCAGTTGCATCAACAACATGCAGCATGAAAACAATACAAGACAATGCTTAGATACAGAATTCAAGATATTAAAATATAATAAGTAGAGGTCATTGGATGCTTGTCAAGCAAACAACTATCACTCACTGGAGCTTTGGTTCACTGGAGTTTCCACATCCAGATACATTAACATGTATAGAAAACAGGACAGTTAAACATCGAAGCATGTACATGACTCTAGTCACCACAGTACCCAACTGATCTACTGCCAGTAGACACGCTACACAGGGAAGGGCTACTCAGGTGAACTTTCTATGATAAATAAACCCCCAAACAAAATAGGGCACAAGACTTACTCAAAAGGAGAAGGAAAGAACAAAACAAAAAGCCCCAACTTGTGACACTAGACAACATTAATACTTGCATGGTTGAAGGCTCTGAACCAGTATCACAACAAAGTCAAATCACAGCTGTCCTCACCACAGAAGTTGTCACACAAAATGTAATGATTATGCCGGAGGAGACATTTGGAACCATGCATTCTCTCCTTGCAGTGGATGGGCTGACTGGATCTCTTATCCTGGAGACATAGAATAGAGATCGTGATCACTGACTGAAGAAATGCAGCAATTAAAGACAGATTCTGACAGCAGACTCTCAAGCACGATCAAGACCTTAGACTTAGCATTATATGCAGAGAGACAAGCACACTCAGCAACATCACTAAAAAAGGTCCCTTGACACAAAGGCCAAATGGTTATGATTTTCCATCACATTTCAGTATCCCTTTAATGAAAACAACCTTTAACCCTATAAGGAAACACCTCAAACAGGGATTACCTGTGCCATAACTTATCTTGTCGCAAGGTTCCTCAGCAGGAGAAGAAAGCAGGTCTTTTACACTATTTGAGGAAATCTACTCAGTGAAAAAGGCCTGGCTACCAAGAGATGGGAAAACAAAATCCAGAATGGTCAGCTCAACCATGCGAGATGATTTGCTAAAGGGACCAGATTTTAGGAGAGCATAACTAAGGTGAGAGTTAAAGGAGGGGTTTAACTTGCTGTCTCTAGCATTACAAATGTTCCAGTTAAACATGCCGGGTTTCCCTCCCCAGAGAAAGGGTCCCAAGTGTCACGGTGGAACCCGAACGAACAGGCTGGGTTTAGCAGCGGTGGAGTTTTGAGTGACACGGAAGCTGGATGTCCCTTAATTGAATAGGTTTATTAACTTACGCTTGGTAGAGCGCAGGTACGGAGTCTTCAGTTACAGTTAACAACACACAACAGGGGGGACCTGTTGTCCCACAGGGTTCGCCGACAGGCCCTTGCTTTCTACTCCTGGTGCCGGAGCCTGGGAATAGGTGCGGCTGCCTGTCAGGTAAGTCCCAGGGATGGTCAACAGTTTATGAAGGAAGACAATTAACGAAACAAAACTGTAAGGCGTCGGTGTCGCCAGTCCACAGAACAGTTGGGTAGCCGAGGTGATTGCTGAAGTCAGGAGCCAGGTAAGTCACACCGAGGTTGCAGTCAAAGTCCGTAGGGGTGATCCGGAATCGTGGTCGAAGATGGTTGGAAGCCGAGGATCAATACAGTTAGCAATACAGAACGCCAGGCGGGGAGAGAGGCCAATAGGCCCAAGGGCCTAACTGGAGGACAGTCCCTGAAGGAGTCAGCCTCTGTCTCCAGTTACGCAGGTCTCTCTCTCTCTCTCTCTCTCCCCCTCTCTCTTTCTTTCTTTCTTTCTTTCTCTCTCTCTCTCTCTTTTTTTTGTGGGAGGGGGCTCACTAGGCTTTTATTAGAATTTGGTAGCCAATCAGAATGTATACTCCACAGAACTTTCTAGTCTGATTATATAACATAATTGGGCATGCGCACTGTTATCCTCTCTCACACTGGGCATGTGTCTGACAGGGAAACTAGGTCACCCTTGAGTGACAGGCCCATAGGTCATGCAAAAGCCACGTGCAGGGCCTGTTACTGTGACGCTTACAAGATAGCCTCTGCACTGGCAGCACTCACAGAGCAAATTTCCAAGACAAAACATAATGGGTAAGTTTGTTTATATTGATTTAATTCAGAGATGTCCAACTTCCAGGTGGCTTTGGGCTGCATGCTACTCTGGCACGAGCCATGGGATGCCCTCTGCACCAGTCATACAGGTACCTTCTGCTGCACTGGCACCCCAGCCCCCACCCTCAGCTCCCTGGATGTGAGCTCCTCCACTGCACTGCACTACATGGGTGCCTTCAGCCCTACACCACACCACCCTGCCCTGACTTGACCTCTGGGGTAGGAGCAAGAAGCAAATGCAAGAGGAGAGAGGGGAGGCCTGGAGACCCCAGCTACTGCTACAGCCGGAGTCATGGTGGGAGGACAAGGAGACCACAAATTAACCCATGCTGGCTGCATGTTTGCTCAGATTTGCTGGGCTGTTTTAAGACTATTGATAACTGACAAAGCAAATCACTTCATTTCTTTTGCCCTTTACATCACTACCCAAAAGCATTCCATTGATGATGCTCTAGAATATAGATAAATATGTCTAGTGTGACAGTACAGATCACCCTCACAATTTTAAGCTGTTAGTGTATGCATTGCAACTCAGACTGAAAAGTGGAGGAAGGATGCTAGGGTTACCATATTTCCAGTTCCAAAAAAGAGGACACCTATGGGGGCGGGGAGGGATATTTGATTATTGGGGTAGGTGATGGCAGTGATATCCTGGTGCTCTGCCCTGCCCATTCCATTGCCCCTCACTCCCAAGACACAGCCCCCCCCAGCCCTGCTGCTGCCCATCACTCCTGACCAGCAGCTCCCTGGCCCTGCCAGTTTCCTCACTCCAAGCTCCCCATCCCTAAGCAGCTCCTTGATAGGGCAAGCCAGGAAGTGCTGGGAAAAATATTGATGCTGGGCAGAGCAAAATCCAGGACATATGATCATATTTAAAAAAAAACTGCCCAGATGGAGATTGGAAGACCCAAAAAGAGGACATGTCCAGGAAAACCCAGGTGTATGGTAATCCTAATGCTGGGTACAGTGTGAGGTGTTCATCCACCTGATAACATCCTTAACCATGGCGAGGCCAATGCTTCTCCATAATAAATTCAAATCTTATCCAAGTAAAAATATACCCAGATTGGATTCTCTAACCATTATACTTAATTAAGGGATACAGACAAAAATCAAATTAAAGTGAGTTAACGGAGGGTAGGGCTTACCATAGTATAATTGGTGTCTGGTAACTAACTACCCATGTGCCTGCAATTATCTCTTGGCAAGTGAATGCTAATCTATGGCATCTTTCCCCTAAATGAAACAGGGCTAAGTTTAGGTTTCACTTTCACTGCGGCATAATTGAAGGCAGATTGGCAGTTAGTTACCACATGCCAGCTGTTCCACAGAAAGTCCTCACTTCCTGTTACCTCAGTTTAATTTGATTGCTAGTCTATACCCAAAGAAGCTTCTTATCCCCTGCACCTCCTGTACAACTATTCCAAATTCCATCGTTTTCTTCTATCAGCCTTGAAGTAAAGCTACACTTATTATTTTTTCAAAAAAGAGTGGTCAAATTATATACAACTTACAGACCAATTTCACTCATGAATGTGGAGAATCAAATTTTTGTCAAGGTATATATAAAAGTGGCCTAGTACCTTTTCTGCCATCCATTACCCATACAGACCAGTCAGGGTATATCCATCAGAGAGATGCCAACAACAATGCAATAAGGTTATTAAATATTATTTATGACCTTTACTATAACAAAATAGAAGCCTTACTTTTAGTCTGGATTCCAAGAAAGCATTCGATAGGGTCTCATGAGAATTTTTACTCTTTACTTTAGAAGCTTTTAATTTTGGCTCCGACTTTAGATCGTGAATAAAAATTTTATTTCAACAATCTATGGCCTTGGCGATCACATCTTGAAATCCTTCCCATCCGACCTTCTGATTTACGAAGAGGAAAGAGGCACTCCTCCCTCATGTGTGCTATTGTATATGAACTTCAAATCATGTGCAAATCGTAAGTGAACCTACTGAGACTTAAGATAGGAAACTGTGAATATCAGATAGCAGTCTTTGGGATGATGTTTTGAATTATCCAAGTTCTCCCCAGAATGTTTCCCACTAGATAAAATAATGATCAGACCTCAAATCATGGATTTCTCATAAATACATGGTTCTTATTATGGGTCCATTTTATTAAAATATAAATATATATTTTAATAAAACATCATACCCACATATACATATAGTATGTGTGTGTATATAAACTGATGAAGTCCTAGTTAAAATGGGTAGGAAATATTTCAATGGTTCTAGCAGATTTATGTTCTATTTTCTGAGAAAATATACCAGGTCTATTAAAGAAAATTATAACTGAATGTCCCTCCCTAAAATGTAGTCTTACATCCTTTTTTAACAGAAGCAGACATTTAACCCCCATTCCTTCACTAGGTATTAAAAAAAGCCTGTAGAAAATTGGCCAACTCCCCCTGCCCCCACAACCCACCCCCCAAAACACACATCGAAAAAACAAAACACAAGTATCAAACTCTAATCTTGAAGAGGAACACCCGCTTTCCAATTCTAGTCACTTTTTAAAGAAAAGAAACAAGTCAAGGCTATCTCAGGTACTACTACTGCCTCCTCTACCAGCTCTCATCAATTTCTGTGGTTTTATTAAAACATTTTCCTCTTCTAAAATAATCCCCTCCTTTGGTGTGTCCAATCTAAACATGCAAAATTAATGAAGGGCCTGATCTTACATGTATAAATTCAGTGCAACTGCTCACACAGAAAATAACTTACTGATGAGCAGGAGTGTTTGGACCCTGGGTCCTAGTAGACATATCCCTAGAAGCCATGAAACTGACCATACACAAAGTGAAATTAGTGTTAGGCAGCAGTGCTCAGAATATGGCTCATGGGTCAGATTTGGCCCATGGAGCTGGGTTATTGAGTTCATGGGGCTCCTCACAGGTCTGGAAATTTGTCAGCTGAGGATTAGTGGCAGTGTTAGTTGCCATGACTCTGGGACCCCGCAATTAATGCTGCCACTGCTCCCCCATGGCTAAACTTCCAGACCTATAGAGAGCTTTGGGGGCTGGATAACATGGTCTCAGAGGCCAGACTGAGCTGGCACTGTGGGGTGGTCCACTGCCAAGAAAGGCATGTGGCCCCAAAGGTGGTACACGGCCCAGGACCCGGCACGTGGGTGGGTTCACCAACCAGATCCAGCCCAAAAACTGGATGCACCCCACTCATATGACACACTTGCTGTAAATGTTGAGCATTTCTGGTCTTAGGAATTCCTTTCAACAATCACGGATAAAATAATATTTTAGATAAAAGCTGGATTTTAATGGTGATGAACAAAGGAAAACAGAGACTCATCTCTTCTCAGCTGTAGTGTTTAAAAAAAAGAAAACAAAACCAGTATGAGAATAAACACATGTTGCCTTTCACAAACATAAAGGGTCAATTTGGTTTACAACAGCAGAATACATACTCTGCAAAATGGTATTTAAGCATACTCCTCTTGTACTGCAGCGATTACTTACTATTGCTAGACTCCCCTTCCCTCTGCAAAATGGCACTGATTGAGGAAATTATTAAAGATAGAACAGACAGCTTTCCATCAGTGGGGTTAGTTCAATTTCATTCAACTGCCAGTATTACTGGAATTAGATATCTTAGGTAATGGGCATTCAAAGAAACTTGGATGATCTAACATTATATCTTACTTAGGTAATCAATTTAGTTATTTATGAATATTCCATTGGAACAACTAAGAGACCTAGAAAAGCAATTCTATATGTATCTTCAGATCAGAGAGTTGATTAAAGTAATTCTTCATCATCTTTTATCCTTATAACTGGTGACCACAGAAAAAATGTTCATACTAACTCCAAATTCTTCCTTGATTTTTTTGAGGCTCATTACATGACAAAAATCAAATTACTGACTCACTCTGGTCAGAAAAAAATATTTAGATATAGTGATTTAGGAGAGGACTAGATAAGAGCCCTATCTCCTCTTGATGATAAACCTTCACTTGGCAATAGATCTACTCCTGCCTAGTTTAGACTTCTAAAATTGTCGAATAAGATATGCTAAGAGTTATTGTCTTGCTGCTCTACATATCTTATTCCTGAGGGTATGTCTACATTTCACTCAAAACTGTGACTGCAGCATAATAAAGTTCATTTTATCTGCCTAGTTTGGAGACCGAGGGATGAACAACATGCCCGAATAAGTACTAAGGCAGGTTGATACAGGGCCATGTTTGAAGTTCCTGCTCAAATGGCTGTATTGTTATTGGTACCTGAGCTGGCTAGATTAAAACTAGCTCATCTGTAACTATGTACTATTGCACTGACTGCATTTTAATCATACTCTAAAGCTGCACCTTGTGTGCTCATTATTTGTGTGTTGTCCATTGATCCAGATGTTCTAGATCAGTGGTTCTCAACCTTTTTCCTACTGGGACCTATTGGCCAAGATCAATGGCTTGTTCTGACCTCCCCACCGCGGCCCTGCCGGTGTGTGACCCACAGTCCCTTGCCCTCCCCCTGCCCTGTCGCAACTTTGGCACCTGGTCACCTTGCCCCTTCTTTCATCTTGCTGCTGGGGCTGCTCCCATGACCCTGCCTGGCTGTGGCCCCCAACAGCTGCTTGCAAGGGGAAACCTGCACTTTCAAGCATCTTTCTGGCAGAGGCTTGTGACCCTTAGAAATATTCTTGCAACCTACTTTTTGTGACCCACAGGTTGAGAAACGCAGTTCTATATCCTAAACATCACTATGTGGAGGTGACTGGCAAGGTATGTTAGCAGGAAAATGCATTTGAAATGTTCATTAATTGTCAAGAATCAAAAAAGTTGAGTTTACTGGATTTCAGATTTAAAAAGAAAAAGAAAAAAACCATTATACTGAAAACAATATATATATTAAAAAGGAGACAACTCAATATTCTGAGACTTGTATGCTCATTTGCAAGACCAGAAGCATGCTATATAATTCCATTGACAGAACTCCACATGAAAACTGAAGTATGCTTTTACTGTGTTGAGACCGTTTACAGGAAAAGCCTGCTCATCACAGTAGGAAAGGGAAAAAGAAAAAAGGAATTTTTATTATTAGGATTTACATTTGTTTAAATTAAAACACTGGGGAGGGAACAGTCTGATATAGCACAGTGATCTGGTTGGCTTTATCATCTCAGTGTATGTGTAAATTGGGAGATAATTATATGGAAAACCTCTCTAGTCAATCATGCTGCAGTTTACATTATATTGAGTAATGTCATAGTGATGAGGAATCCTAGGCAGACATTCCTAATAAATCACTTCGTTTCTTTTGCCCTTACATCACAACCTAAAACATAAAGTCATCACCTAGAGATGTGCCTCATGCCCTAACTACTACCTTAGTATAGCTATCATCATACCATTCCTTACCAAGGGGCACAACTTGTGTTGATATCCAGCCCTTACACATACAATCTCTTAAGTCTTTTATGATAATGTAGTGCTGGCAGTTTGTCAAGAAAAGAGTTGCACAAACCACCATGTTTTGATGAGGACATGAAGATTAAAATTTGGTTTCTGTGGCTCGACACTGAGCTGACATACAGAAAAGGGAAGAAAAAAAAAATACACAAAAGAGGCCAAGCGCATAATTGATGTAAGCTTACCAATACATTGTTTACTTACCCTTTAAGTAATAACCCACCAACCTCTTGCCCACATCTTTCTTACAGAAACAGTTCAAAATCAAACCTCAAAGCACATGTATAACTGGCCACAAACATTTCAAGCAAGCTAGTGTTTCCCAGCTCCCAGTAAGCCATTAGGGACTCTTCCCTCCCACGCCTCAATATAAAGGTTGAACCCTTTGCTAGAAACAGCCAAAGGTCTTGAGTATCTTAGAAGGTGTATACATTAGGCATTTTGGCTGCACATTTTCTACTGGCAGAAGCAAAGACAGGAGCACTGATGTAGCTAGAACCCCATACAATTTAAATGCATGTTGCTTGGATCCATTGCAAAGCTGCTTGGTATGCTGGCACCATCCTCCTTATTGCTTTCACTGGAGCAACTGCACAGGTGTAAGTGATGACAGCAAAATTTAAAGATATAAAGTGAGTGAAAGTGAGACCTCAATGATGTGGTGCTGGTGAATCTTTAGTTTATCTTGGATCTGAGAGAGAGTCTATCCCTTTTTGAGATATCTGTGTTCCCCTTAACAGAGAGTCCAAATAATGAGACATTAATGTCAAATACTTACACAATCACTCTTTTCTGAGGCAGGAGCCATAATATAACACACTGTGACAACCAGATAATTCATAGATTTCATAGACGTTTGGGCTGGAAGAGACCCTGGAGGATCATCGAGTCCAGCCACCTGCCCCAGGGGCAGGAAGTCAGCAGGGATCATAATAATAATCATTATTTAAAGGCACCCAGTTGCAGGGATTCTTTTGTGCAAGACTGTGTTTGGAGCATGTGGCTGGAAGCAAATGAGTAAAGGTGGAGCATAACCTTGGAGTTCTCTCTCCTACCTTCTCCTTAATGCAAGTTAGCAACTTGTGGCTCCAGTTGGGGAGTCTCTGGCCATGCAGCTACCGCAAGAGCTCTGTCTGCATATGTAAATCTGAGCAAACAAGATTCCCGCATCAGCTGAGCTACCCCAGGCTCTATTGTCTGAAGAGACATCACTATCTTGTGAGAGGCCAGGATCCTATTGGTCCTGTTGTTCATCCAGTTTAGGTGCAGGAGTGGCTTGACTGAAGGGTTCAAGCAACAGTTTAACTAGGCATCTTTTTCCCTTCTCAGGCCCAGATCCAATAGAAGAAATATTTACACATGACTGGGTGGTAAATATCAAGGGCTATAGGCTGTACATGAGGGGTAGGACAGGGAGGAAAGGTGGGAGTGTGGTGCTCTATGTCAAGGAGAAATACACATCCTCAACAGGTAGCACCGAGTCAGAGAAGGGGCACACTGAAGCACTCTGGGTTAGAATACAAGGAAGTTGAGGGGAAAGGGACTTAATGGTGGGGGTCTACTACAGACCACCCAACCAAGGGGAAGAGCTAGACCAGGAATTCTTAAGTCAGCTCACAGAGGTAGTTAGGTCAAAGGACATGGTCATCATGGGTGACCTGAACTTTCCAGACATCTGTGAAGAGCAGTCAGCCAGGTGTGACCGCTCACGTAGGTTCGTAGCTGAGATACAGGACCTCCATCTAACCCAGGAGGTGCACAGCCCCACCAGGGGAGATGCCTTGTTGGATCTCGTCCTGGCCACGGGTGATGACCTGGTGAGGGGTCTGCGGGTGTTCGACCACTGGGCGACAGTGATCATTGCCTGCTGGAATTCAACATCCAGCGCAAGATGGCAAAGGCCTGCAGCAAGATAGCGGCCCTGGACTTCAGGAGGGTGGATTTCAATGAGGTAAGGAGAACAGCCAGGGAGGCACTGAGGTCCCGGAAGGGAGGGAAGTAGGGTGTGCAAGAAGAGTGGTCGTTCCTTAAGGAGACGATCCTCTGAGCCCAAAGGGAGGTAATCCCAACACGGATCAAAGGGGGCAAGAGGGTGCATGGATCACCAAAAGTATCCGGGAATGTCTCCTAGCTAAAAGGGTGGTGTACACCCAATGGAAGGGAGGGGCCATCACCAGGGAG
>NW_017728992.1:68073973-68076186 GCF_001723915.1 Gavialis gangeticus
TGTCTCTCATCCCATTCTCATTAAAAAACTAGGAGACTGTGGTGTCGACACCTACACAGTCAAATGAGTCACTAACTGGCTGGAGGGCTGCATCCAGAGAGTGGTGGTGGATGGGTCTTATTCAACCTGGAGGGATGTGGGAAGTGGGGTCCCACAGGGCTCAGTTCTCGGGCTTCCACTGTTCAACATCTTCATCAGCAGCTTGGACGAGAGGGTGAAAAGCACCTGGTTCAAATTCACAGATGACACTAAGTTGTGGGGAGAAGTGGGCACACTCCATGGGAGGAATAGGCTGCAATTGGACCTAGACAGGTTACAGGGGTGGTCGGATGAGAATAGGATGGGTTTCAACACTGACAAGTGCAAGGTGATGCACCTGGGGAGGAAGAACCAGCAGGACACCTACAGGCTGGGAAACTCCCTTCTTGTCAGTGCAGAGGCAGAAAAGGATCTTGGAGTCATTATTAATGCCAAAATGAACATAGGCCGACAGTGTGGGGACGGGGTCAGGAAGGCCAACTGTACCTTGTCATGCATCCACAGATGTATCTCAAGCAGGTCCAAGGAGGTGATCCTCCCCTCTATGTGACACTGCATCCAGTTCTGGGTGCCGCACTTCAGGAGGGATGTAGACAGCATTGAAAGGGTCCAGAGGAGGGCCACTTGCATGATCAGGGGCAGCAAGGCAGGCCCTACGAGGACAGGCTACGGGACCTGAACCTGTTCAGCCTCCACAAGAGAAGGCTGAGGGGGGATCTAGTGGCTGTTTACAAACTGGTCAGGGGGGACCAGCAGGCAATGGGGGAGTCTCTGTTCCCCTGAGCGCTACCAGGGGTGACTAGAAATAACAGTCACAAGCTGGCAGAGGGTAGATACAGGCTAGATATCAGGAGGCACTACTTCACTGTCAGGGCGGCTAGGATCTGGAACCAACTTCCAAGAGAAGTGGTGCTGGTTCCTACCCTGGGGGTCTTTAATAGGAGGCTAGATGAACACCTTGCTGGGATTGTTTGACCCCAGTACTCTTTCCTGCCATGGCAGGGGGTCAGACTTGATGATCTGCTCAGGTCCCTTCCGACCCTACCAACTATGAAACTATGAAATAAGGGAAGGTCAGGTGAGACCCATTTATGCTGAAAAGGTCCAAATAGCATCTGCACTGTACAGCATCTAGACAGCTGCATCACTCCCCATTTTCCCCACTCCCTCCCTGATTCCCACAGAGCATCTGGACAGCAGTTGTGGAAGTTGCACCTTCCTCCAGTTACTCAAGCTGAGTGCAAGGTGGCTGAAGAGCTGCAGAGCAGCTGGACCATACAGATGCTACTTGACCTGACCATCTGGTGCTCATGCACTCCTACTAATGTTCCCTGAAGACCATGGCATGAGCTCTCTGCCTGATTGCAGAGACTGGGACAAACTGGGTAGGGGAAAAGGAGAAGCATGGCCTGGGAAGGGGTGAGGTAGAAGGGGGATAGGTGGAGGGAGAGAGAGAGAGAGAGTGTCACTAATAGAAGAGTAAAAGTGGGAATGAACGGGGGAGGAAGAAAGGGGATTGAATGGAGTCCAATATTCAGTAAGGGGGAAAATTTATGTGGAGGGAAAATAAACATTAGAAATGACCCAAAAAAGAAGAAAGGCCAACAGAGGAGAAAAGGGGAAAAGAAGTTAGTCAAGGAAGATAAACAGCAATGAACAAAAGCAAGGGAGACAGAATGGATATATATATATATTTTAATCACACAGAAAACTCCTGCCAGAATAAGATAATATACACATTAATAATGATAACCACAGAGAAGCATGTGGACAATGTGAAGATGAACAAGTGTGTGCCAAAGAATCTGATGCTGTGTGCTAATGACCAAGGAAACATATAGGATACACACACAGCAGCTTTCCAGAAGAGAAAAGGGAAATTTGAGGCAAACTACTTGGTAGTATTGTTTGGGGCAAACCTGATGTGTCTTACATACCCGGTGATCAGACTGGGAGAGCTGAATGCATCACTGAAAGGCTTGGTGTGTCTTTTCCAGGGGGAAAAGAACAGGTCAAATTAGGACTGCACCCATAAAGATTTTTTTTGGCCGACACTGATAGCCAATTAATTATTAAGAAGCCATAGCAGCCAATATCAATCTGATTTCTGATTTGCAGCCCAGCACCTGGGGGAGCAGCATCTAGCTGGTAAGTCTGTCAAGCAGAAGGGGCAT
>NW_017728992.1:68076363-68084840 GCF_001723915.1 Gavialis gangeticus
ACTGCACGCACCTCTGGGGGAGGCATAGGGGGCATGTGCTCCCTGGATTTGTGCACAGGGTGAGGGTGGGCTGCCCACTCCAGGCTGGAGTCTGGGGCTATGCTGGTCTCTTCCTGGAGGGGGGATGGGCCAGCGCTATGCTTTGGGGGAAGGGGTGGCAGAGGTGCTGAGGAGGGCTATGAGGTGGACTTCAGCCACCCCAAAATTTGTTGTATCTCCCCCATAGCCCCCCCTCCCAACACCACTGCCTCCTGCCCTGCCCTTGCCTACCCCAAGTGCAGCCTTGGCCCAGCTCTCCTGCTTGCCAGGAAGAAGCTGGCACGGCCCCCAGGCCCAGCCTGCAGTGGGCAGCCTGCCTTCACCTTGCGCACAAATGTAGGGAGCACATACCTCCCCCAGGGTGTATGCAGCAGTGAGAGCCGCCCCCTCTCTTCCCCCCCCAGATAAGCTGCCTGCAGCTGCGTCCTGTACCCTGCCCCAGCTGGGCAGCATCTGCCCCTACCCCAGCCCTAGCCCTACTCCCACCCTTACTGTAGAGACCTTGATCTGTCCCCCCGTGTCCCTTCCCTCCCCCACAGCCGTTGCCCCCCACAGACTTACTGGATGGATGCTACTCTCTAAGCTGCTGGGCTGTATTCCTGACCGTGTATACTGCAGCTGTGTGCATGCACATGGCATTTATCGGTGACATTATCAGCCACATCGGCCAAAAAAGCCAATTGCTGATAATGTCAATTTTCTTTTTATCAGTGTCGATATGATATGGACCAATATATCGGTGCACCTCTAGGTCAAATGGCAAGTTTGGACATAGATGTTAAAGCAGGACATGGACACCAGTTCTCAAGACAAACTAGGTTTTTCTAATCCACGGTGTGTCTTGGGCAAGTTACATCCCTGCTCCATGCCTCAGTTTTCCTGTCTGTAAAATGGGGATAAAGATGTTGACAAACTTTGTAAAACATTTTAAGATATACACATGAAAAGCCTTGGATAAAAACTGTAAGGGTAGTAACATTTTCTTTGTCTATACTGTAGTCATTGTTTGTCATATTTTTAACCATGTTCAATCATTATTCATAGACTACCACTTGTACTAGTCTCTGTAAATAAGTTTAAATCTTCGTACTTATTTTCACATTCTTAGAGATGGCAGTATTCAACACAGCAGTAATATCAAAGGGAGAGAATGCAAGCTACGCACCACCTTTAAACCTGCCCTGAAATAGAAATGCAGTAACAGAGTCTTCCTCCCTAGACAAATTGAAACCTTTAAATTAAGTATAATTTGATAACAATGAAAACCTAATTCCTTCCAGTTCACTAGGAACACATCCAAGCAAATTGCTCAGTCTGGTTACCTGATTATTTAGGGACCAGATGTTAGCTGACTTACACAGTGCATATTCAATATCTGTATGCACACTTGTTCATGAATGGGGGAAAACACCCTGAGATGTACACATCTTGCTTGCTACTGTACTTCAAATTTTAACATTTACCATCTCTTTTCACATACCTTTTCCTATGATTTAAAGATTTCAGTATGCCATGCCCTGACATGACTGTTTTGTCAACTGATTTCAAATATCATTACCATCTGCCATGGCCTAGCTAGCCTTCTTTTTTAGCTTGTTGGGGATTGATTTCTACACCATGTTCCAGGCCCAAAATACCCTATCTGCAGCTGCGTGTACTCAGAGGTCTTTGGTGACACTGTAGTTGTGTGGTTCTCTTCTTTCTGTTCCCTTAGCAGTAGATATCTATTTGGACTCCTTTTTGGAGCTAAGAACATAACTTATCCTAGGGGTTGGAAAATGCTGCATTAAGTAGGATTTTACCAAATAGCTGGAAGCACTACCAGATTCACTTTAAATTGCAGATGGGGTAATGTGTAGCTTGTGTCAATGAAATTAAGGCTAATCCTGAAAAAAGGGAAAAAGAATAAGCAAGATGAGCACATGAGACCAAATAATGTGTTTTTAATTAAAAAGGTATGAATGACTTCCAGACACCTAACTGGAAAAAGCAATTATTTATATTCCTTATTATTTCTATATTGTATTTGGCTTGATTTTCAAAGCTATCAAGCTCTTGCAGATCCCACTGAAGTCAATGTAAACTGTGGGTACTCAACACCTTTGAAAATCAGGCCAAAATTGCGTTTATACTGTAAGTTCCTTAGGGCAGGGACCTGTTATTTGTTTGGCAAATTTCTATTGTACCGAACCTTTGCCCAGACATTGCTATATGAGCAATAATAATAGATAACAGATTTATGCTAGTATTTTCAAACATTTGATGTGGTACTACAACCTTTTTATTATACATTATTTTAACAAAATTAAAGTCTCATTTTATAGGCCATATACCAAGGAAGCATGAACAAAGTAACCTGTCTGAAAACAATTTGGAAACACCAAGGTATTAGTTTCATTGCAAGTAACTTGGACCCCTTTCAATCATTTCCCATTTTGGGTTCTTGAAATAATTTGAATCAAAGGCTGCCCATTGGAAATTGTGGTGAAGAAACAAACTAAAAATTGTACGTTTGTTCACAATTATACAGTATTTGGGTAACTGAATCACAATGCCAAACAACAATGGATTATTTTAATGCATGCTTTTACAACTTCAGTTCTAGTAGAAATTGCCATAGTCCCCGACATGTGTAATTTCTGGGCCGTCTATGTATTTTCTATCTCTGACTGAGAGATATCGGAGGTTTTCAGTTTTAAATTCACAGGGGGATCATAACTGCATCTGTTATTGCTTGGCCTCACCTAAAAGATTTTTGGCTCAGCTCAGTAACACAGTGCCTTCAGTCAACCTAGACTAGTAATTCTCAAATAGGGTGCCAGGGTGCCCTGAGATCCTTTGGAGGGTGCCCTGAGGCATAAGGAGATAAGTAAGGTGTGAGGAGGTAAGCAGATAAGTGCAGGTTCAGGCTTCCTGGCCAATCCCTCACCCCATTCCCATTGCAAGGAAGTAAGCACTATAAGTAAGCACTGTAAGTAGGCATTGTAAGTAAGGAGGTAAGCATTGTAATCCATAAATTAGTCTTTGAAATTGTGTGGTGAATCAGTTCACAAAAGTTATGGAGGGGTGCCTTGAGTCCAGGAAGGGTGAGAACCATTGGCTTGGTCCATCACCCACCACACCATATTGTAGATAAATTAACAACAACAATCTAACAATACACCCTGTCAACAAAACTATAAGTGCTCAAATGATACTCAAGTGATATTTTAAGAAAGCCAAAGAAGCCGCAAGTAGTCATCACCTCTGAAATACAGTCCATTTACTTACTTCTCTGTGCCTTGCTTTCCTCATCTGTTCCCCATCTGTACAATGGGCATAATGACCCCCACTTTTGCAAAGTGCTTGGAGATCTGCTGATGACGGGTTCTATACAAGTGCTGAATATTATACTAATATAACACTTATACAGCACCAGTGAATTGACACCACATGACTCCAGGTACTAACCATGTCATCAGATAGCAATGTGAAATCCCTTAGTGTTATTTATTCAGGAGATTGTAATTCTGAAATAAGGCAAAAGGAGCCCAAATAAATATCAAACCCCTCAAAAATGATTTTTTAAACCTATTTGCTGGATGACAGGATGTTAGGACACACACTTGCTTTAATCATCCCAATACAATGAATGGTCTACAGTGTCTATTTATTCATTACCATATTTACTTGAATATAAGACAATCCTGAATATAAGACAATCCCCCAATAATGAGATTCTATATAAGTGTGTTATAATTTTTCAGGTATAGAATCTAAGTATTGGAGAGTTGTCTTGGATCCCCCATCCCACTTCTACAGCAGATAAAGCAGTGGCTGGGGAGTCCAGGGACCCCTTTGCCCTCTGCCCACCCACTTCTTCCCCCTGCAAACTTTCTGCCCCCCGGCCACCTGCACCCTCCTCCCCACAACTCCCCACAGCCTCTGCCCTCCTCTCCACTCTCCCAGGAACTCATCTCAAATTTAAGTAAATACAGTCATTTTTAGTTGAGGGGACAAAGCAAATCTACCCTTTGCTTTCATAAAAAGCCTTCTTGCTCCGTTCTATTTGTTTTAAACTGGCACGTATGTGACAGTCTGGAAAGCCTGGACAAATCTAATGAACATCACTGAAAATCTTGGCGTTCACATGCATGTATTTCTCAGGTATAAAAAACCTAGGAAAAAATATGCATGGGCCTAAATTCCAGGGGTGTACTTGGTAGCCGTGTTGGTCTGAGACAAAAACACATACAAAAAACTAGAATTCTTGGTTCCAACATTATACATTTTATTCGATCAGCTGGAAAATCGCAAGACAATTGTCCTTTAAAATCGCAAGAAAAGGACAATTTTCTTGTGATTTTCCAGTTGGTCTAATAAAAGGTATCGTTTTGGAACCAAGAGATCTAGTTTTTTGTATGGGCCTAAATTTGGAATTTTCCCATTGTTTCATTTGGAGGATGGGTTAGGAGGGAAAGGAATAATACCTACTAGTACAAACTCAACTTAAAGATGTCATGGAAGGAAAAAAAAAATCAGCCCATGAAGCCCATTTTACTTGGAAGGTTGCTTTTTCTCTTTTGCTACAATTCTTTATTCCCCAGATGTCTTAAGACTTTCAAAAAGCCCAGCTGAAATGCTTGTAGACTCAGTAACTTGTAAAATGTAAAGTGTGCCTCTCCCTTTAAATCCCAAAATGTAGTTTTCTATTTACAAGCAGAGAACTTGATGGCACATTTGTTTACATACCCCCTCCCCCTTGGAAAGGTCAATATTAAGTCCATGTTAGTCACTAGTAGACAAACTGTAAATTAACTTCAATGAGAAGCCAAGAGAAAACACAGAGTTTCTATCTCTTGGCTCTTTCATCTACGGTAATTCCACGTTTCTCCAAGTCCCAGACTCCACCACAAGGGAATCACCTCTCCTTTCATTATGAATTGGGCATTACTGGAACTCCAAGAGTCCGGAAAGAGACGGGCTGAAGTAACTCCCCTTCACTTTCTAAACTGGTGTAGCCTGATGGCCACAGGCTGAATGCAGTAAAGAAATGAGCTAATTTTGCTCACAAAAGCTTTTGTAGTGTATTATAGAAAAAAAAAACACCTTTAAAAATATTGCTAAAATATGAATGTTTTGCAGAGGTTGCTACAGAAACATGGAGAGCATTTAATCCAAAATAAGATGTCTAGACAAACTCCTACTGTCTGACCTTTTATGTATTTCCTAATCCAGCCAATCTTGCCAAGCAAATTGGTGACTAAGCAGCAATTCACTTTACACTGTGTCATAAAGGCCTGACAAGGCCCAGGTCAGAGTTATAAATTTCAGTCTGGCTACTTCAGCAACTCTCAGCTTCCTTTACCAACACAACTCCCGTGTGGTTTCTGGGCTGTGATGTGTGCTCTGGATCATCATGAAGTAATTTTGGGGCTGTAAAATCCAAAAGCCACAGCTCTGCTAAAAAACAGAGAGTACTTTCATCCTGTAGGACCCCAGAGTTTACATAAAACCGTAAAAGGAAGACTGGAGAAAGTCTCTGGTGAAAACAAAATAAAAGGTAGTGACGTTAAGGCCTTGAGCAGCCGTCTCTTTCTGGGGGCCTAAGAGCTGGCATCTCTCCGTCGCTAAACATACTCAGCACTAATTGTAGTAGAGTTAATAGCTCTAACGCAGGCTAATCACAGCCTGATTCATAAAGCTCCTTTTACTCTGGGTTCCCCTCTCTGCCTCCCAGAAAAAAGTCCATTTTTAGGTGTGTGCACTCTCTCTCTCTCTGTAGCCTAAAATACATATAGAAATAGCTCTGTATGAAACAAGCCAATTCCAATTATTCTTTCACCACTGAAAATTCATCAAGTGCTGTTAAATGATGTGCCATTCATCAGACCGCTGAAATTCTTAAGAAATGAATCAGAAAAATGGCTTAAAAAGTGGGTACGATGGACAGGGAATTTAAAAAATATTCAAAGTCCATGAAAGGGGAGGTATATTAAAATAATAAGAAAAAATCCAAAGCCAACAAATACTAGTTTTTCTACTTTGTTCCATAAAAGGCGAGGGGGAGGGGGAGCATACTGACCCTAATTCAGCCAGGCTAAATTTAGAAACAAGTAGATCTGTATAGGATCACAGAGCTCAGTAGAAAAAAAAAATCATTCTTGCTTCTGAGGAGAGACGGTCCCAGGTACAGTGAGTTTATTCATGAAGGGAAGTGTCACTTGGATATTGCAGACATGGGGCCACTTAGCATAAGTTCTCAGGTAGTAAGACAGAATATAAAAAAAAAAGTGATATTGTAAGAAGGAAATGAGAGGGAGGAGTCCGAATATGGAGGGAGAGAACGGGAAATGAGTTCATAGCTGTATGGGACTTTGAGAGAAAGTAAAATATTGTATCAGTGGTAAGAACTAACGACTGTTAATATCCGGCCACTCCACCCAACTTATATCTACTACACAGGGATACTGGATTTTATATATACTGGTACTTTCTGTGCAATTTAATTTTCTATAGTCCATACAGTAAGGAAACAGAGAGATTCTCTTGGCTGAAATGTCTATTAGCAAACAAACAGAAACACTTGCAGCCGGTATCAAGTAGAGTGGCCCAAGGGTCGGTCCTGGGGCTGGTTTTGTTCAATAGCTTCATTAATGATCTGAAAGACTGGATGGAGTGCACTCTCAGCTAACTTGTGGATGACACCAAGCTGGAGGGAGTAGTAGATACACTGGAGGGTAGGGCTAGGATTCAGAGTGACCTCGACAATTTGGAGGACTGGACCAAAAGAAATAAGGTTCAACAAGGAAAATGCAAAAGCTCTGCACTTAGGAAGAATCCCATGCACCACTACAGGTTGGGGACCTGGGGGTTACAGTTATAAGCTGGATATGAGCCAACAGTGTGCCCTTGTTGCCAAGGCAGCTAACAGCATATGGGCTGCATTAGTAGGAGCGTTGCCAACAAATCAAGGGCAGTAATTATTCCCTTCTATTCTGCACTGGTGAAGCCACATCTGGTGTACTGTATCCAGTTTTGGACCCCCATTACAGAAAGGATATGGACAAATTGGAGAGAGTCCAGTGGAAGGCAATGAGGGTTAGGCAACATGACTTCTGAGGAGAGCTGAAGGAACTGGACTTATTTAGCCTGGAGAAGAGAAGACTGAGTAGGTAGTAATAATGGCCTTCAACTATCTGAAAGGTGGTTACAAAGAGAATGGACCTAGACTGTTCTCAGTGGTGGCAGACAGAACAAGGAGCAATGGTTTCAAGTTGCAGCAAGGGAAGTTTAGGTTGGAAATTAGGAAAAACTTTCTCACTTGGAGGGTTGTGAAGCACTGGAACAGGTTACCCAGAGAGGTGGTAGAATCACCATCCTTGGAGGTTTTTAAGGCCTGGCTTGACAAAGCCCTGGCTGGGATGTTCTAGTTGGGGATGGTCCTGCTTTGAGCAGGGGGTTGGACTAGATAATGTCCTGAGGTCCCTTCCAACCCTCATTTTCTATGATTCTGTGATTTTATGACTTCCATGGAGGAGGTATGTTCAGATGCAAAGGAAGTGAGGACTCTGCAGAGGGCTCCAAGAGCTAGCAGTTTACCTTCTGAATGACTTATTTTCCTTTGTGCACAAAATTTGTTGTTTCTACTTTCAAAGATTCATTCATCCCTTAGGTAGGTTAAAAAAAGTAGTGAGTTCTTTGCAATAGACAGGTAAAATCCATGTATGTTAGGATGAATGCAATAAATAAAACCCGTATATTGGCATAGTGGCACATTGAATATCCATTTGTGTCTTTTAAAGACATTTGTACTTTTCATTTTGGGACTTTAGAGGCTTCTTTCTTGCTGTCTTTTTTTCTCTCTCCCTGGCTGCTTAAGCAGAACCAGGAGAGTGCTAGATCAGGAATAAGATGTGAATTCTGTTTTCAGCTCTTTCACCAACACTATGGGTGCATATACATGTGAAATTAATGAGATAATAAACTTGGGAGCAGTTTGAGCCACAGTCAGCTGCTCCCAGGTGCATCGTCTACATATGTGTTTAGAACAGCATCAGTTTGAGCCAGGGTGGAGCAGCCCTGGGCTGGCAGCAGGCTTGTGGGGGTCAGTTCGGGCTCTGGGTGTCAGTGTTGGGTGGCAGAGGGGCTAGCTGGGGCATGAAGGTGCTACAGTGTGGAACTCTGCAGCACGCAGCCCTCATACTTTAACACCCTCTTGCCCCAACCAGCACATCACCATCTACAAGTGTGTTTTGTTGCACTTAATTACTTCTGCTGTAAGACAATACTGTTCCCAACAGCACTATCTTATGGCGGAGTTAATTAATTTACTGTGCCCTAATACGAGCACACGTGTAGACAGTGGCACTTTACTGCAGTTGGCTAATTAGCTCTGCAGTAAAGTGCTTTTATAGATGCATCTTATGGCCATCTTTACACATGCTCGGGGGGGGGGG
>NW_017728992.1:68085352-68085598 GCF_001723915.1 Gavialis gangeticus
GCACTTTAATTAGGGCAGCTCGATCTACTCTAATTAAAGCACCTGCAGCATCTTGTGTATTCAGCATTCTGTGGTTCAGAATGGTGTTGGGAGCGCTTTAAATAAAGCTCGTTTGACAAGCTTTAGTTAAAGTGCTCCAGCTGCCATTTGGAAGCATGGGAACACTGAATGCATGAGACACAGAGGCTGCTGGAGCGCACTAATTAGCATGCTCCAGCAGACTTGATTAATTGAGTAATTACAGTG
>NW_017728992.1:68085728-68094224 GCF_001723915.1 Gavialis gangeticus
GCAACAAAAATGGTGAGGGGGCTAGGGGACATGACTTATGAGGAAAGACTGAGGTGGCAGTGGGTGGTGCGTGTGTGCGCACATGTGTATACACATGTGGCCTACGATAATGAAGCCCCAATATTATGGCATCTAGATGCTGGCACAGGAGACATTAATAATCAGCTCCAATGTTAATATTTGATGAAATTATAAGCTACCAAAAGTATGGCCTTGTGCCAGGAGGTGTTAGGAAACACTCTTTATAGGAAGAACTGACAGAAACACTTTTAATAAAAGTAAGCTGAGGTAAAACTGTATTAAAAGTCACCAATAATCTGAACTGTGTGGTCCATAAGCAATACATAGGATATGGGGATGGCAGGGGTCTAGGGTGGAGGGGGGAATTTTACTTTTACTGTCACCTTCTTGTAGTTCCAATCAATCAGTGATGCAGATACTCAAAGTAGGAGGAAAGCAGTCCAGTGAATTTATATATTTTCTGTAATTTACTACAGTAAAAATGTATAGTACACAATTTAATCAAACATGAACACATTAGGAAAGGTGCTTCTACAAGTATTTCCATAGGAATTGCTGACAGTATTTTGCTTTGGTAACTTGCTGACCAGCATGTGTACCTTTATCTGCCTAAGCCAAAAATGATGTACATCTGTGACAGCTCTCAGCACTGGAAGCTCTTTAACTTGGTCTGTTATTAGTCTCAGGCCTGGCTGATTCAGCCTTCATTGTTGGTCTAGCTTGTGGCTATAGTCAGGGAAGAAATTGTAACCACAACCTGGTTGAGACAATGAGCACTGCTGGGGTGTGTGCTTCACTGTAGTGAAGATGCTTCTCAGATCCCCTGGGCAGCAATGCAATGCTGAAATACCCACTATATTCAAAGCAGAGGCACAACCTCACACCAGCTATTAAGCTACATGCAAAGGTCCTCTCTGTTCAAACCACAGATCCACAGGGAAAGAAAAACTGAACACCACTGTAAGTAGTATTCTTCATTAATCCTTCTCTCCTCAGTTGGAGCTGACAATGTTTAGGAGAAGAGATTGCTGTTATACTCCAATTTTAAACAAAACTATACCCAGGAACATAGTTAGACTTCACTGAGAAGATGATGGTAGCATGTATACACATCATTCAGACATGTACTCTCTCTCTCTCTCTCTCTTGGAGAGCCAGTAAGTATACCCTACTGATTCCACCACTCTTCCCTAGAGTAGTTCTGTTCGACTGGGAACATACTCACTCTAAGGGATCTCTCTTACCCCACTTTTCTGTTTTGTTGTTGTAGCAGATAAATACAACTGTGCAAACTTTCCCCAGTATGTTTTTTACAACATAAAATGTACCTAAATTAATACAACCAAAGGATTTAGAATAGTTTTTTACATAATGGCTAAACAGGTGGCAAGTAGGAATGACTGACATCATTAATCCATCTCAGCAATTTATATCTTAAGAAAACAAACCAAACATGCAGCAATCCTATACATTTTGTAAACTGCCAACTTATTGTATCCTCAATTTCCTGCATGTTAACCTTGTCCTTCCTCTTCCATTCTTTCCTCTTGTTCAGCATGCCAACTTGTATCTAATGTTAATTTTGATTATGTGGGAAGGTGACCATCTTTATGTACGTGTCCACATGATGGCACCTCTATCTGACGAGAGCCAGGGGGTCCTATTAGAATACAAACAACATGAGAACAACAAATATCAGCATATGTACCCAGTAAACAAACCAGTGTGTGTTCAGGTTGGTGTTTTTTTTAATGCCGTAAAGCAAGAGTCACCTGCTGTTTGAATAAAACATGTTCCAGGTCTGTAGAAAGATAACTCAGTATCTCAGTCTTTGTGGAGTTAAGACAAGCCACGTATTACTAATAATCCAAGAGCGTTAATACTACTTTGGACTAATATTTCATTATACAATGATTGGTTCAGCCTTAAAAGTGACCTGGCTCAATCAGACAACTCTAACTCAGAAAAAAAAGTGACCTCCAAATTACTGGTGCTTAGAATTCTTATGAAGATGCTAGTGGTGGATAGTGCTCCTCCTGGACATCCTACTATCACTGTATATGCTTCCCCCTGCCTAAGTGACAGCTTAGTGAAAAAACTCTTCTACAGAAGTCAACAAATGCGAAGCAAACTTTGAGGTGAACATATACACATATCCCATAGTAAACCAATTCATCTTGCAATTAATGTAATGGCTGTCACTCTTCTGCACATTGGCAGCACTGAGGAATAAAGCCTAGGCCCTCTTTCTCCACAAGCACGTTTTCATCCTTTGAGTTAAAGGAACATTTTATTTTAGGTTTTACCAACATGCGTCCTATGACACAGCTGAACTCTTCTAATTCTCTCCAATAGAGGGCAATAGCAAAATACATAGTACCCACTTCTTCATATTAGCAGGCACAAGGCTAGTGCCTATGCTGACATTACTCAAGGATGATGACAATCATCAAAAAGGCTTCCCCTTTGAACAAAAAAATTCAAACAGCTGCTCTTTATTTTTCAAAATGTGAATATCGCCTTTTGCAACATACGTCACCATGATCTACACTCTATAACCTTTGTGCTACCTCACGGGCAACAGGATTGCCATGTTTTAGAGGACAATTCCCTGGTGAGGAAATCAATTTGATCTCTGGCCTTTTAGTGTATATACACTCCAGATGTTTATTAACACTTCATAAGGTATCATAATGACACTATTTCTTTAAAAAGTGTCTCATCCATAATCTCGCTTAGCCTTTCGTCTCCCCTTGTGTTGATGTAGTTAAGCAACCATTAGTTTAAACACTGAAGTGAAAACAAGAAAACGGAAGTTTAGCAATGGACACAGTTTGCACTCATACTGTTCAATAATGGCTTTAATCTGAAAAGATAAAAAGAAGGCAGCTATTTTGACTAATCTGCTCAGAACAGAGGAGAAGGTAATCACGCTTGATCTTTGGACACAATCCATAAATCAATTACTTTAATTAAAAGGATGGTTGGAATCAGGTTTGGCAATGGAATAACTATTTTTCATTATTTTATTGTTTGCATTCTCACAGCACCTCACATGGTGCGGCTCTTTTATAGGGCCGCACCATGCCAGACACTGTACAGATATAAGCAAGAGCTGGACTTGCCTCCCTGACAGCTGAGAAAACTGCTATTCAGTCCCTGAAAACTGGTTTTCAGGGACAGTTTACCTTTAAAATCCACTTACCATTAAAGTCTATTCATTAATGTTTTATTTTGAAAAAGACTCTCTCATGTAAAGTGTGAATATCTTGTAAAATTTTTGCCATCTTGGTTATGTCTAGACACTTGTAGTCTCAGGAGCTCCTGGCAGGGGCATGCTTGAATGAGCACAGTCTCCCCACCCACTCAGACACCGAACCTGGGCACCGGGCACTGAAGCCTCTGTGGGGTTGCCCACAGTGGCCACTCTCCAGACTGAGGTCTTAAAAGCAGCTGCAAGGTGGGATGGGCACTGAGTGAGTGGTCACACTCAGGACAGCTTCACTGCTTCATTTCCTGACTTAGTATGTGTGAGCAGGAGTGGATAGGCGGGCCTGTCCTGGAGCATCCCTGCCAAGACACGCCGGGAATGTGGTATAGACATACCCGTAATTTCCCACGGATCAAGAGAAATAGATAAGCTAATTTAATTTCCTCTTTGAGGTGCAAATTAAGCAGCTATTTTAATGAGTTCAGTAATCCAGGTGTATGCAAAATGTAATTAAATATGGTTTAGAAAATAGCTTGCTGTGTTTGCCAAAGACAACTTCGTGTGTACGGCAAAATCAGAGGAAGCAATTATGACAACATATACATTAAAAAAAAAAAAGGAATGAGAACTCACTCCCACTCTCAGAGTCCCCATTCCTGCTGGGCAAGGTTTTCCCTGGCACAGAGCATTGAAAAAATATAGTCACTGGGCTGCCTCAGGAAGCTGTACCATAAACAACATGCCAGGCATGAGCCTAGGACAAAGGATAGTATATTTAGGGAGGGTCAAGAGCAAGTACTACTGTGGAGATCTAGGGATTTCTGTGACACACAAGGCACACCAGAGAGGCTCTACTTGGCCTGTGAAGAGGTCCTCAGGGCTATCTAATGGGACATCTACACAGCAAAATGGAAGTATAATTGTAGCATACTTATGCTAGCTTTCATCTTACCAGCACCAGTAACAGCGGCAGTGACAATGTGGTGACATTAGTTTCACCATGGAGTTAGCAAACATAGTCAAACTCTCTTAGACCCTGCATATCTACTTTTGATTAGCAGGCTGCATCCAGACTGGTAGTTACCCACTTTAGCTACAGTTCAAGGTCATGTGGGTATGCCTACTTGTGCTTCCACCACACCTATATTCTGCTGTGTAGATGTACCCTAAATTAGGCCTTGGGGTTCTCCACCTGCAAAGCAGGCCTGAACTGGAGGACACAAAGGGAAGAGAAGCCTCCTCTGCCTTACTCCGGCTTGTTATTCTTATTTAGTTAGTTAGTGAGGCAGAGTCTGTCTACCTTCACGCGTTTTACAGTGCTGAGTACACAGCCTTAACAAAAAAAGTGTTATTGGAAGGATATGGTCCTTAGTCTCATCTCATTAATACCAGTTTTATTCTGCTGTAGTTGGTTACTCCGTTTCCTTAGTGTAACCAGCAGTAGAGTCAAGCATGACTTTAGTTTTAGTACTTGTGACACACAAAGTAAAGTAGCCAATTTTCCCCTTACTGGTTCCTTATTTTATATTTTTGAATAAGGAAGCTGCCCTAAATCTCAGTCACCTCTTTTCTGCTTAGTCTCATAATGTAAATTCCCCTTTTATGGATGAGTAGTTTTCTCACACCTCTTGAGAAATTTTTGGCTTGTTTCCAACATGTTATATTACAGCTGGCCAAAACCTGGAACTTGCTTGACTCTAGAATTTATAAAGAAAATTCAAAATTCAGAGTGTGGTCATTTAAAGGTTTGGTGAGGCTCCGGGATTGCAAGGGAAGCTGGACTGAATAGAAGTTTATTCACATCTGGAACTGAGACCAACTTGAGGTAGTGGGAAAAGAGGGAAGAAAAAAAATGTTTTGGTGAACCGCAGAGCACTAAAACAACAAAGAATTTCATGCACGATTCTCTACTTAGGCTGACTCTAACACATTGTTTTATTATGTGTAATTCTTCCTACTGTCATGAGTTTACTGCACTGGAGAGGCTAACATCTTCATCATTTCATTTACTTAGTAGGTCAGCTTAGTAGGGCTGCTGTTCAGACCCCTCTTCATTCTCATCTCTGATCTAGTTGAAACAGGTTGTATTTTTCACTCCCCTATCTCACATTGGTTTAAATCAGTGGGCATGTCTACACGTGAATTTAATGCAGCTGAAAAAACTGTGGAGCACTTTGCACTGCAGTAAATTACTCCCAGGCGCAGTGTCTATACGTGTACCTGGGACAGCAGCAAATTGAGCTGGGGAGGAACAGTTTAGTCCAGGAATGGTCCGCAGTAGCCAGGGGGAGCTCAAGGCTTTGGCTGAAGCTGTCCAGGTGCCAGCCCTGGGCTGGCAGGAGGCACCAGGGTCAGGCCCAGGCCCCGGCTGGTGGCAGCAGTGTGGCCCAGAGTCTGGGGGCAGCCCTGGGATGGCAGGGGGGCAGGCCCGGGCAGTGGGTGGCTGCATTGGGCAGTGGAGGAGCTGGGTGGGCCATTAGGCTTCTGCAGCTGCTGAGACCTGTGGCTACAGAGCAGGCAGGAGTGTTGCCCCCTGCTGGCTGGGTGGACAGGGTGCAATTTACACCCAGGTCAATGTCTACATTTGTGTTGCTGCACAGTGAATAACTCTGCAGTAAATACTAGTACTTGTATTTACAAATAGTACCTTGCTGCAGAGTTGATTAGTTTCCTGCAGCCTAATAGGGCTGCATACGTAGGTGCGAGAAGTTTGTTGTGGAGCTATTTAGTCTACTCCACAGTAAACATCTTATGTTTGATTCTGCTCTTACATGAGTTTTACCCATAGTGTAATTCCACTCAATTACACTGCTGTAATAGAGGGAAGAGTTAGGCCCAAGACACCAAAATAAAGTTAGAGAGCTCAAAATGTTTCACAACATCATCCATATTTTACAGATGGGGAAACTACAGCATACTGTAATGACGTGACTTGCCTAATATCAACCAGGATTCAAGAATGCCTCAGCAGCTTCTGCTGAGGAGATGTGGAGTCAGTTGTGTTTGCCTGTTATTCAATAGCACTTCCCCTCATGTCTTGTTTCTCCTCTTGCATCACATGCTACAGAAATTTCCCTTCAATAACCACTGTATTATTTTATAGATTTAACTTTCTAACTCTTTTCCCTTTCCCTCTTTCTCTTTTTTTTCCTTTTTTCCCCTCTAAGACACACGTTCTCTCTTTCACCACTTAATACTTCCTGTCTATTCATTTATCAGCTTATTTTTGTTTCTTCCTTCCTCTTTGCTGGCTCCTCTCTCCCAGACACATCTGCCCAACCTGCTTATACTCTTTTCACTGGCTACCCATTTTCTTGGTTCCCATTCTGCTTTACTTGCAAAGAACAGCTACTTTTTCAGTATGATTCTTTATCCCTCATGGCTGCATTTCTTATACTGCACTACCCAGCTCTGCTTTCAGCCATTTCTTAGGGCCTGATCTTTCAGAGCAAATGGGACTAGACCCTCTTCACCTTGCCTCTTAATGTCTCATCTACAACCCTTGTTTCTATAAATTCCTAATAGCGAAAAAATTAATATCAGCTGTGGAAGGCTTGGTGCCTGGAACATCTAGTCCACCCCTCATCAGGAATTTCCAGTTTCCTCCATACTCTGCTGCTTTCTAAACACCCCATAAATTTCAGTAAGGGGCCAGAGAAACAATATTCACATAAGACCTTCTTGTCCTTAATGGCCCTAGTTCCAAATTCATACCAGCTGAACCTCTACTGACTTGGTGACCTTACTTGTGATCCACACCAATGAAAAGTTAGAGGAGAATCAGGTCCCATATCTGAATTTTTGCCGCAACTTTTTACTCTTCACAAATAACAAATCTCAGTGCTGGGAGAGATCATCATAACTAACATTGGGCTGCTACTTAGGAGGTGGTTTTGTTTAAGATGTACAGTATACAATGGTCTTGGATATGACCATAAACAGCATCCGACTGGAGGACCTGGTGACACTGTGGTGGGGCTACTCGTGGCGGGGCAGCTCCTATAAAATACCACAATGTTGCAACCTCCAAAGTAAGGGAAGTATAGGGCACCTCAAAACCCTAGCCCATGCTGCCTTGTGGGTACTTCTTGGCTAGAGAAAGGTTTTGGGACATCATCCTGACAGAAATGTGCCATGATTGAGGCATTAGGCAGTCAGCAGCAGTTTTTGTGTGTCGCTCTCTGGCAAAAGCTACAGCTATCAAGGCATGGAATAGTTGGACTCAGTTTAGCCTTCAGATTCTGTCTCAATGGTTTAAAAGCAGGGTAGTAGATCTTGGGTAGCCTAAACTGCTCCATACTCTTGCCTAGGCTTACAGGTTAAAGGTCTTGGTGTGATGGTTGCAGGACTCCATACAAGTAGATTCATCAGACATCTGACTAGGCCTCTTATGCATACACCACAATCCAGAAGATCAACAGGTGCCTACTACTACTACAGTACATGAGAGATACTAGCAACTGGAAAAGCTGCAAGAGAGGTAGTGGGAGCTTCTCCAGTTTTAACTGATGAGCAAAAAGCACCCACAGAGCCTCTGAAAGCTGCACTCACAGGTGTAAGCCCTGAAAATTCACGTTTAAGTTTCTTTCTCATTACTGCTGTATCTTTTTGAGAAAAACTTTTGTTATTGATTTGAAACCTTATTTGGAAATTCTTCAGATAGCCTGGTCCTTTTGCCCCCAGGAATCTGCAGCTCTCAGGGTGCATCTATACATATGCATTTTACTGAGGAATTAACTAATTAGCTCCACAGTAGAGCATCACTGTCTACTTGTGCAGCACTATTTGGCTGCCTTTAACTAATTAACTCCGCCATAGGACAGTACTTCCCAACACAAGTATTATCCTATAGCGAAGTATTTAGGTGCATTCCAATGCATGTGTAGATGATGACTGGAGGTAGCTCGCTCAGCCCAGAGCTGTTCTGCCCCAGCCAGCCCCTTTGCAGCATGCTGAGCCAGGGTGGAGCAGCTCTGGGCTGGCAGGCTGTGGAGTTTATTCAGGAGTATTATTATCATGTATAGATGTGCCCTCCTTGAAGCAAGTTGGAGTCAAGGAACTGCAATGGCAACAAACACCCAGCCGGTGAGGTGATGCAAGTGTTGTTAAGGCAGGTCTAGTCTGGTTGTATGTTGCAATAGCCGTCATGATCAAAATCAAACTAGTGCCTAACATGCCCCTGAACCTTCACATTTAAAATGAGGCCAATGGATTTTTTTGTAACTCTGTTTCAGACTTGTTGCCAGCTGCTAACTGGCTTTGGT
>NW_017728992.1:68099224-68151719 GCF_001723915.1 Gavialis gangeticus
GCCTCTTCTTGTAAGCCTCTGAACAGCCAACTTAATATCCTCCTTCAAAACTTTCCTTTTCCATCGTGCCTCCAGTGACCTAACACAAGCCATGCTGCCATTGTGACTACCATACTGAGTAAAACTGCAGAATTGTTTCTTCATACCTCCTCCCATATTTTTTTAAAAGCCCTGTTTTTCTGGAGAATACAGACTGTGCTTTGTGATCCCTGCTCTTGTGAAGTCCTCTGTTTGCTGTAGCATGTAGCTGAAAGGGCTAATCATTCATAGAATCTTAGATGCACAAAACCCACACTTATACTTGTTTGTCATTTTGAAAAGTATTGCTCTTTGCCCTGTTGCCTAAGCATTATCCCCCAAAAGACTGCCATCTCTAGGGTTTGAAAGAGAAACCCTCCACATGCACAAAATCTCCTGCCAAGAGAAAGAAAAAAAATCAGCCTTGTAAAATAACTTTATACGGTTTGTAATTTTTGGAGAGGTTTTTATTTCTTTTTCTCTTAGCCTGACTTCAGAGTTAACTCGTGGTTTTTCTTATAGGCCTTGCATTTTCAGTGATGAAGTGACATACATATTTCTGTGTTATGTGCTGTCTGCCATGCTGCTCACCATTGCTAGTGGCTGTATAATTTGGTATCTCAAATACTTTAGATTCATGAGGAATCAGAACACATGGTAGAGGTGATACCTTTTATTAGGCCAGCTAGGTATTTGCAAAAAAAATTCTTTATTTGCAAGCTTTTGGGCATACTCACCCTTCCTCAGCAATAGGAGAATGCAAAGCTTGTAAAATTGCTCCTAGGTGGAAATGAAAATTCATATTTCACAGGAAACCTGAACGTGTTGTAAGATCTCCTGGTTGGAATAGTTCATTTTGTGCAAATTAGGCTTAGATAAAAGTTAGAACAGTCTATTTTACAATCTTTGCATTCTCCTATGCCTGAGGAAGGGTAAGTGTGTCTGAAAGCTTGCAAACAAAGACTTATTTTGGCAAATGCCTAGTAAAAGATATCACCTTTACCACGTGTTCTGATTCCTTTTGCCTGTAGGCCAATATGGCTACAACCTGTATCCCTGAAACCTTAGATTCATGAGGACACTTCATGAGACATCATAAAATGCAAGCCTCTGTCTTGGGTTAAATCCTATAAATATTATGAAAATACATTCTGCATTTCATTGAATCCCAAAGAAGTCTGTCATATGGTATGTTTCTAGAGAATTGAACAAAGAAGATCTTCCATCTCCACTGATCACAAGTGAAGAGAAAGTTCCACCTGAAAGGAGATCTTGTCATCGTTGAGCAAACAGTCTACACTCTCACACTGATTCTGAGTTAGGAGTGCTCCATATCTGCATACATGTAAATAGTTATTAATAAGCAAGATCTTGGATTTTGCAAAACCAATAAAATATAGTGTTGTGCTTTACAAATGTTTTTGTCTGACTGTTCTTTCCATCAGCTCGCAACAGCTTCTGTTTCCTATAACAATCTTCTGCCATATCTCCTATCTATTGAACTCCCACTTTCTTTCATGTGATAGCTATCATATAGACCTGAGCTCTAGCCTGAGGAAACGCTAACTGACACCTCTCATCTCTCAGTAGACTGTGCTAACCACCAGTTAAGGCTGGGCCCCTTGGCAGTCAAGAATGCAATGTTCTTGAGGCCAGAGTGCACCTATAAGAGGGAGCATGACTATACAGCCCAGTAATGATGGCATTCCTCTGGGAAAGTAGAAATCAGGGTTCTAGTCCCTGCAGCATGACTATTTACATGTCTTACATCAGATAGTCAAAGCCTATAACAGAGCCCAGGAACTCCCTCAGACACCTACAACTTACTTCTGACCTCTCATGCTGGAGTCTTTATTCCCTATATTCTCTAAAGTTGTATCTAAACCTGTTGTCAACCCCTATTGTGTTATTTATATAGATGACATTATTGGGGGAAATGTTTAGTAGTCTCAGAAAAAAGCCTAAATATATTGGGAAAGTCAAATACAGGTTTCCCTTGATTTATGTGGGTTCCATATATGCAAATTTGCTCTTATGCAATGACCCTTTTTATACCCCAAATTCCTTATAGGCAAGGTAAATTCACTCTTACGCAATCAGCATAGGAGCCCCGTCCCCCCCCAGCAGGTAAGTCTGTGGGGAGAGGGGAAAGAGCCATGGGGCGGGGGCTGCACCATGCCCCGACCCCCCTGGGACTCTGCTTGTCCTTCCTCACCCCAGCTTCTGGGCTGTGCCATGCTGTGGTGCAGGCGGGTGGTGTCGGCTGCTCCTGGGTCTGCTGCAGCAGGGGCTGGGGTGAGTGGGAACAAGTGGAGCCCCTGGGGGTTCGGGGCACAGTGCAGCTGGCATCGGGTGTTCCTGGGGCCACTGCAGCAGGGGCTGGGGTGAGAAGCAGAGCCCCAGGGCTGCAGCAGAGAGCAAAGTGGAGGGAACTGTAAGTAGGTGGGGGTCACAGGACAGTGGGGGCACAGCTCTTGCTGCTATGTGTACCCTGGGAGGGCTGTGGGCTGCACCGGGCTCTTCCTTGGAGGGGTGCGTACCCCTGGAACTGCATGCGGAATGCAAGCAGGCTGCTACTGCAGGCTGGGGCCAATGGTGGCACTGGGCTCTTCCCAGCACTGGAAGGGCAGGTTGGGGGAGCTATGGAGAATTTTGGGGTGGCAGCAGCCCTCCTCCCGGCATTGCCATCCATCTTGAGCTCCAGGAAGAGCCTGGTGCTGCTGCTGGCCCCAGCCTGCTGTGGCAGCCTGCTCTCATCTCACGCACATATCTGGAGGCATGTGCCCCCTGGGAAGAGCCCGGTGTATTCTCCCAGCCCAGAGCCCTCCTAGGGTGCATGTAGCAGTAAGAGCTGTGCCCCCGCACCCACTTACAGTTCCTTGCACTTTGGTCCCTGATGTAGCCCTAGGAGCAGCCGACAGGCTACACGGCACCCTTCCCCCTGCCCTTTCCTTAGTCCCAGTTTTACTTCCTCCCTCCCTCACATATTTTTCTTGTACTCAGTTATCAAGTTCAACAAGCCTGAGCTAATTAATTGATTCAGATTTCTGAGCAAATGCAGGTTTGCTATTATGCATTCACAATCCAAATTCCTGCTAGCATTGAAAATGGTAACATCTATTTGACAGCCCCTAACATTATCTTTGCTGACAACAGACATTCATAGGGACAGAATAAATATTGCTGCAATACACTTACAGGTGAACTGGATCTCAAAAATTATATATGACTGTGCATATATACATAAGCAGTAAAATAGGGTTGTCTTGGACAACTAGATGGTATTCCTTGTCACATTTTGCTTGCAAATGCTGGGGATTGTTGGGGAGGGAAGTTACAGTTTACCTGTAATGTAACACTTTATTTGTGTGATCATATTGCAAATAGATATTTACTGAATGGAAGGAGAAGGGCTTGCTAAACCCATAAGACTTTGGCATTTCTGTATCCATAGCTTTTTAAAAATATTTTGACCTGGGTTGAAATCTATCTGTCATGGTACTCTATAAAACAGCAGAACTGGAAATTAGGCCCCCTCTACTCATGCAGGTAAAGGTGTGATTGGATCTAATGTGTGACTCACCCAATCACGCATTAGATAAAATCATGCTTTATTGCCAGCATAAGGGAAGCCTGATCCCATGTGTGATGCAGCTGAGACCAAGAGCCCCATCAAATGTGGGACTCTTGGTCCTGGATGTACCACACATGCAGCCAAGACTGAGAGCTCTGTCAGGTGCAGGGATTCTTGGCCCTGGCTGCCCTTCATGAGATGCTGGGACTCAGCGCCCCATCAGCTGCAGGACTGTCAGCCCTTGCAGCCAAGAGACACTGCTGCAGTCTCCCAGCCATGAGAGTGCATGGAGTACCCTGTGCCCTTGAGGCTGGGAGATTGCATTGGCTGTGACTTCCCAGCCCTGAGGGTGTGTTGTGCTTCCAAAATGCCTGGGAGATTGCAGCAGCTCTGGCCTCTTAGCCTTAGACTACCTACATGTGCAAATTAAAGCTGAATAGAAACCAGCTATAAAGTTATTACACATTTTCAAGCAATAACTTTAGAGCTCGTTGGACCTTTTTAAGGCGGGAGAGTTAATTTGCACCTGTAGCCAGTCTAAATGTATTGCTAAGGTGTAGAAGGGGACTTAAATGAATACCTGATGACCTGTTTATCCTTTGGACAACCAAATGTAGTGTTACCAACATCAGTGGGCCTCCATATATAAACACATGCTTGTAAGCTTTTCTAGTGAATTGTATTTCCATGTATGACCTGTACTTTGATCATATTTACTCTTATACTAATAGCAGGATGCCATGTTTCAGCTACACTTAGAAAGAAGGTTTTTCACTGTACATCTGTGTTACCAAGGGCTTTATTTCTACATTTACAAATGGCATTCCTCTGCTGTGGAATATTAGTAATGCTACAACAACAGTACTATGCTCTGGTTTCCATGCCAGAGAACTTTAAAAAAATTGTGCTGAACCAAATGCAGCCTATACAGGCTCAAAAACAATAAATAAATAAAAATCACATCTTCTTCCTTACAAAGGACACTCCACCACAAACTTATCCATGATGATGCCTGCAAGCAATCCTATCTTTCACTAATCTCCTCTGCCAATCAGTTCTCTGTCCAGTGGTCTCAGAAAGTTGGGAGAGGAAGATTCTAAACACTGGACAGTGAGAATCAGATCATTCAGCTATTAAGGTCAACCCATTTCAGCTGACCACTGGTTCTAAATGCAATGTCACATGACAAAATTGCTTTGGGAATACTTGGCATGCCATGTAGCTGAATGACACATCCACTTTGTTAACAAATGAATGGCACTGGTAGGGAACTTCTCAACCACAGAAGCCATTAAATAATGCCCGAAGAGCTGCAACTCCTTATCCTCAGAGGAAGGTCTCTGGGTCAGTTAATACCATGTGTGATAAGAACCCTTATCCCCTACAGCAGGGGTGGCCAACATGTGGCATGAGCAGCCTCTGTGTAGCACACAATGGATCAGGGAAAGGACAGGCAGCACGGCAGCAGGCAGCACGGAAGCAGACAGGGCCAGAAGCAGAAGGCAGAGTGGGAGATCAGAAGCAGAAAGCAGAGCAGAAGTTTGGGCAGGGAGCACAGACTGGGAAACAGAAAGCAGAGCACCTAATTGTGCAGAGGAAGGGGATCGGAGTGGTACTGAAGCCCAGACTGGGGCCAGAGTCACAGCAGCTTCCTGCTCCCTCCACCCACCATCTTGTACTCTAATTCAAGATGACACCCCCCTCCCCCGCCACTATGTTGAATGGGGGGAAACCTCATCTTGGATTTGAGTAACTACAGTGAGTGAGTGGAGGTCAGAGATTATGGAAACAAGGACAATTCAGGAAGACAGGCTATCAGTTGTTAGCTTTTTAAAGTTACATTAAAAGCCTCCTTTGTCTCTGAGTTAAGCTGTGCAGACACCACTTATGGCTAAAAGCATCTCTCCCATAAAACCTGGACCAGAAGGCTGACCAGAAAGAGACTAGCTTTACATAAAACAAAGTTTTTATCTTCTCTTCACAGTCTGGGGTGTTGCATTTGACACCTAGGTATTAGCAATAGTTGGCTGCATTTTCTGTGACCAGGTTAGGGAACAAAAACCTCCCAAATGCCAAAACATGAAACAAAAAATTCAAAACTCATCCATTGTGCAAGTCACTTCATCACAAATGACTTTAATGGGTTACATCAGAAATGAATTTTACATTGCAGGACCCAATTCTCACTTCTGCCACCTTTACCCTTGGCTTCAGCGGTTATCCCTGACTTATATCCAAATAAAAGGAGAGTCACATGCTATTTATGCACTAATATTACTTTAAACATTGTGCAGATCTTCCTAAAGCAGTGATTCGCAACCTGGGTGCTGGGGCAAGGTCCTTTGAAGGGTGTTGCTGAGGTGTGAAGGGATAAGCAGATAAGCTCAGGCTCCGGCTTGTCCCTGACTGGCTACTCCTCTGCCCCCAATGGCCAGCAACGTTGCAAGGAGGTAAACACTGTAATAAATACAGTTTTTGAAATGTGGTGCTACTCAATTCACAAAAGTTATGGAGGGTACCTTTTGTCTAACAAGAGATGCTTTGAGCCTAAAGAGGTTGAGAGCTACTGTCCTAAAGGAAGGCCATCTTTTTAAACTTCACAGTGTCAAAACAGAAATAAAAGTGGTGGTTAAGCACATTATTAAAAGCAATCTCTTCCCCAAGAAAGGGATGAGAGTGTGGGTGTGCTTGACCATGACTACCCCAAAAAGATGGTAACTGTTTCTAGAAGAACAGTGTCAGGTTTTATTTCAGTGCAGAAGAGGTTTTATTTCACCACACAATTCATTTAAGTAAAAAAACCCAAAACAACCATTACCCAAGAAAACCAGACAGACACACATGCACACCAGAGAAATGATACACTGTATAAAGCATTAATATGTATATAAGAGAAAGAGAGAGCGTTGCTTCCAAGGATTTGAACCATATGGACATGGCACATTTATACGCATGCACACATGTAAATCTTTTAGTCAGACTATCTGTCTGGTCTGTGAAAAAGAAACACATGATGAACTCCATTTAGCAGCTGGCTAATAATTGATAAAAAGCCAGTTTCGGGACTCAGAGATTTATGTGACAGGTACACAAGGATGGAGCAATCTTTGCATGTGTTTTGCCTTCTCTCCGCTGGCAGAGAGCGAGAGAAACCCCCACAGACTGGCACAGATTAGGCTTCCTTTGGGGCCGTCAAGCAGGCCCGTGAGGGCAGTTCAATTCTTTAGCCTGATTTTAGCTAAAAAAATAAAAATAAAAAAAAAGTCAGCCAGTGAGGTGACTCAACAGGCTACAGAGCCAGTTGTGAATTCTGCTCCACTTGGGAGGCTACGGCTCGTTTTCCAGCCCCTTTGGTTAAGTCCGGAAATATATATGTGATTGCAGCAAGTTACTGAGTCTCCTTGAGCAGCCACACCAGAAGCCTGGAAGGTGCGGGTGGCTGGAGGCTGGAAGGGGAGGGGTGGCAGAGTGGGGAAGGAAATTGCTTTGCAGAATAGCTTCTCCATAAAAGTAGCAGACTTGAAAGCTCTTGCCCCTTTGGATACAAGGCAGTGTCAGAGACCTGTTTGTCTAGGGTTATGGGGGGAGATGGGACATTTGAGGAATACAAATGAGAAGTAAATGCAGGATCCTCCTTTTCTGCAGTGCTTGAATTACAGCTTAGACCTTAGTGTTACAAGCGTGGCCTGGAGTTTATTTTTTTTAGTTAATTTTTAGGAAAATGTCCTACTTGTTTCTGAACAGTTACCAAACCAAGTTTAAAACCTCTCCAGTGATAACTTGCTTCCTCATATGCAAGAGCTGAAAAGACTCCTTTTGTCCCTTTTTGGGTGTCGACAGCATGTATTATGTGGATTTGCTTTGTTTGGCATATCCAATGCCAGGCCTGGTTAAGACAAGCAAGTTGTTTCATTGTGGGATTACCCATCCTGCTTGTGGGTGACAGACATAGCCTTAAAGGAGGCTGAGGACCCCAAACTTATCTGGCACTTATGTGCTGCTTCCTAACACCAGTACAAAGTGAACATAAAATGACCTAAGCCTTCAGACACCACAGAGGCTTCTGTACTGCTATGGTCATGTCTACCTAGAGTGACTGCTTTTTTGAGATCACAAGCACAAGCTCTGTTCATATATTCAGATAGATCCAGATTTTTTAACATATTTGGACATATTTGAACATTTTTTGGACATATTTGCAAAATGCTGCTGCCGAACAGCCTGTTTTACATAGCACAGAGGCACGTACTGTAACTTTTTGCAAGGACAAAACATCAGATCCACATACATGTTTATATTACTTTTCACAAGGCATTTGATTCACCAAGAGGGGAAAAAAAACAAGTCCTGTGCACAATTAGAGAAATTGTGTGGTCTGGTGCATGCAGGGCAAAGATTCAGACACGTGAATTCCAATCCTCATCCTGCCACTGATTTATGTGATGGCTTCTCTGTGCCTCCTTTTCCCCAAACTTAAAGATAGGAATAATAATATTTACTACTGCACAGAAGTAATGTGGAGAGTAATTAGTTAATGTCTATGAAACACTCCAAAGATGAAAATCATTATGCAAATACTAATACATTCTTATCCTTTCTTTAAAGATATAGTACCACTTGGCTTTGTGAATTTTAGCATTTGTCCTGACCAGAAACAGTAAATGACAGAGGACTCTTAAGATAGTGTGGCAATGAGTGCAGGGCAAGAACTTAGGGCAGGATGCAGGCTGGCCCTCAGAAGTGAAAGAAATATTTTCTCCCTCCGTCTATGAAGAAAACTCCTCTTTGCACAGCTCACATAAATACCAGGCACTCTTGCACCCTTTCAGCATGTCACACTCAGGAAAATATGAGGAGGAGGAAGTGGAGCTATGACTCTTCCCTTATGCACCAGAGCTAGGGAATTGATTCAATCTTTGCAGGTTAGTCTAACCTGGCTAGGCTAAATCAGTTTTGTAACCACACAGACATCTCAGAAATGCAGGCACATGCCTGCAGTGGCTCAGGCTGGAAGCCTGGGGGCACTAGAGCAGCCCTCCTTCTGCTTCCACAAGGCTGAGCTGAGGGTGGTGTGGCCAGGCCCCAGCAGGACACTGATTATTTCCCCTCTCCTAAGCAGCCCAGCAGAGAATGTTTATCACCCCAAACTCAGTGTTTATCAACCAATTAAGTAAGCAAAGCCTCTCTGGAACTAATGGAGCTCTTCTTAAACAGCTCTTCCAAGGAAGAACATTAAGCTACCTGTTGATTAGCTCCAAAAAGCCTTTCTGCCTGTCGTCTCCCACAGCACAGACCACATCCAGGATGTGGTCTGCTAGCTGATGCTGAGGTGTCTGCTTAAAGCGTAGGGGAGGAGGGAATAATCCCTGCTTAGCAGGAAGAAGCCAGGCAGATGCTCTGTGCCTGCAAGTCTCTGCTGGAGCTCTGGCCAGGGAGCAGAGGGGAGGAGCCAGCTCTGCTGTGGAGCAGAGAACCCTGCCCAGCCCAGAGAGCATACTGGGATGCTGGGGGAGTCTGGTTTACCTTAAACCAGCAAGGGGTCTGGGACAGCTATTGCATAAACCAGTTTGAGCCAAATCAGTTAAGTCTGATACTACATTCAACCAGGTTTATCTCAAACCAGTTACAGACATTTTCAAACTGGTTTATGTGCACTGAACATCTGTTCTGTTAAAGGTTTAAACCAGTTTCTGATCACTTAAACTAGTTTATGTGTAATGTCTGTCCTTTGCCTAACTGTTTGGGCTGATGCGCCCTAGTAGGCAGTGAGCTGTTCCCCACAAAGGGCTATGGGTATACTGCCTTTTCTGGGACCTCCCTCAGCTAAGGCAGATTCCCACCACACACATGTAGAGCCTGCACCTAAATAGCCCCACTGAGCCTTTGGTAGATTAACTGCACTGTATTAGGTCATAGCCTACTACAGCCTGTTTCTGGTGTCCCTTTTCATATAGCCTTGGGGCTCTATTCTTTCCAGCTATGGTAAGATTATGACAAACAAAGACAAAAAAATTAGAGCTAAATGTTACACAAGACCCATATTTCAGCTTCTGAAATTACTTCCACATTGTCTGGTGTTACCAATAGGTGACACTTTTTCACTTGGTCTCTTATTTTTTTCTTTGGTAATTTCATTCTGTAATTCTGAAGTCTGTACGTGCCGCAATTCATGGCTTGGAGTAGCTTGAGAGGGAGGCATGATGGGAACACATCCCCATTTTGGTGAAGCTCCCATGACACAGGGAGCTTATACTGTGACTGCAGCTTGCCAAGTAAGTCTGCCAACAGGAGGTGTTGCTGGCACCAGAAGAACATTTACCAGGCTTCCAGCTAACAAAAATACCTGGTGCTTGTCGTGATCCCTGTTCTTTTTTCTTTTGTAAGGAGTCCAAAGTGTGGGGGAGGTGGCTTTGTTTGTGCTGCATGTCTCGGGAAGCCCTGCATGAGCACAGCTGGAGAGAGGGAAACAGAATTGCAGTTTCTTATTTTTAGGGACTGACTTTGTGTGAATGAATAGCAGCTGGCCCCAAAAAATATGCACCATTTTCTGACTTCCTCTCAGGTGGACCATTAATACTGAATCTCAGATATAGGTAGATTTAGGAGCACAGGCAGGCTGTACGAACCATGTGGAATACGGGGAAACAAAATCTAATATCATATCAGAAAACAAGAGTCTTAGACTTCACCATTGGCACTAGAGGCACGAAACTACCATGGAAACAAAATTAAATGAAACATCACCTCTTACACGCCATAAATAAAGTAAGATCTAGTACAGTAGCTCAAAGACACACTGTCACAATCACCATATATTTTTAAAAAATGGCTCAGATTCTACTCTCAGTTATACTGACAGAAATATAAAGCCACTTAGTCTGAATTTATACTGGTGGTGCTGAGAGTGAAATCTGAGCTGCATTTGTTCTGTGGATGTGCCCAGTGCTAACTGTCCATCCAGGTGCTGCTGCAACCTGGCATGCCATGAAGCCCCCTTTGGGGTGCCGTAGCAATGGCAGCCAGGTAAAATTGTCCCCCTGCATGAGGGCTCTCTAATCAGCCCAAAGCAGGCAGCAAAGCTGTCCTGTGCTCTGCAGTGCTTCCTGATCTAGAGCCCCCTATGCTTTTCCCCAGAAACAAGCTCAGGTAGAACAGTTTTGTCTGCTTCTGTTTCCAGAAGGAGTGTAGGGAGCACCAGACCAGGCAAAATTACAAAGCATGGGGCAGCTCCTACTTGCTTTAGGCTGATTAGAAAGTCCTAATGTAGGAGAAGAGCATTAGGGTTGCAACCCTCCAGGATTGCTCTGGAGTCTCCACAAATTAAATAGAAATCTCCAGGAGACTGCTGAGAGTCACCCAAGAGATAAATGATAGAGAATTCATTAAAATAAATATTAAATGTTGAATCTGATTTATACAGTAGTCTAGTGGGTTTTTAAAATGTAATAGTAATGTGCATTTGCCTTCCTGATGTAAAGTTATGCACAGTAATCCATAACGGATATCTGCAAGCATGTGGGCATGTTCGTGTTGTGGGCACGTTGGCCCTCCCAGAATGGATTCAGAGTTGGCAACCCTAGGGAGCATGTGCACATGGCACAGCCCTTCCCAGGCTGACTATGCAGCAGGTATGTGGGGCAATTTCATCTGGAAGTAGCAGAACCCAGCTGAGAAGCCCTGGTAAGCGGAGGCAGCACCAACAGTGGTTCTCAGCCAGTGACGCTGCCACATTCAAAGAAGTAGAGGTGGGGTGCAAAGACCATGAGAAGGTTGAGAACCATTACCTTACACAAGCCCTTCTACTCCCTTTTGAGATGAAACCAAGTTTAAATCCAACCATGAATCTACTCAGGGTTTTTCATATTGTTTTAAATGAGAACTGTGCAAACCTGAATGTCCACAAGCTTTAGATAACGAGCCAGATGTGCCATTGGTATGAACAGATCTCTGAGAGGTAGAGAACGGTTATTTTAATAGTGTAAATTACAACTATTTGACATTAAGTAAACAATACCTTCATTTATAACCACTGTATAACACACATATTTAGAGATACATCATAGTGGTACCTAAGACAGAAATTATTTCCTGTACTTAAATTTTGACATTTTAATGGCAACCAGCATAATTTACACCAATGAGGTATTGTGTGGAGAGCAAAGACTTTTGTTTATATCAGGAATGCTGAGGATGATGTAGTGCAGGTTTGATTCCTGCCTTTAATTCCTATTTTTTTGCTAGTTGCTTAACTGCTGCTGCTTCTTTCACCACCTGTCTTCCCAAAGCACACCTCCCTATAGATTATACTCCCTTTCCATCCCAGTACAATTTACTGTCTTGCCACTAATTTCCAGTTGCAAGTCCATTTATATCATTTCTTACAAATACATAATAATCTGTGCCAAAATTTGTAATAGAAGTTCTTTCTTCTTCCACCCAGCCACATTTGGCTGAATTGGGCACTGTGTGTGGGGGGAAAGCCCTTTGGAGAGGCTCAGCAGTTATAATGCCTAGACACAGCTTCTGTTTTTCCAGATCTTCCCTCTGTTTTACAACTGCTTTAGGTAAAAGCAGTTTGACCTTTGACTTGCTTGGGGCTTCATTTGCCAGGTTTCATTTTTGCACTTATATCATGTTTTGGTGCATAATAATGGAGATAAATGTATCCCACACAAGGGAGGATTAAACTGTGTACAGCTGTGGTGGCAGTTAGTGAAGATCTCTTATGTCACATTGCTACACTCATGCAATAGCTTTAGGAGGGCAGAATTAACAGCTGAGTGCCACTAGGCAAGGAGGCAGACAAGGTTCTTTGGGTAAATCTGACATTTTTATTAGACCAACTCAAATAGTTGGAAAAATTCTTCTTTGCAAGCTTTTGGGTACAATTACCCTGAAAATGTACAATGTACCGGAAAGCTTGTGAAGAAGAAGAATTTTTCCAACTATCTGAGTTGGTTTAATAAAAAATATTGGATTTACCCAGAGAACCTTGTCTGCCTATGTCCTTAGACCAACTGGATACAACCTACACCCCTGAAACTAGGAAAGGAGAGCATTTTGTCAGGTGACAGGAGTGCATGTACAAGCGCTGGTCAGGAGGGAGAGGAGATGAGACGGAGAGGGGTGGGTCCCTAAATTCATCTCTTAAAGAGAGCAATAATCATGCAGCAACAGCTGAGGAGGCTGAGAGCCTGCTGGGAGATAGTCCTGCTGAGGCAGTCATCTGCTATCCAAAAGTGGAAGGGCTGACGTGGCTGTGGAGCTACCAAGTGTGGATCAGGGAAGAATACCAGGTCTCGCCTGCTGAAATAGCTGGGGCCAAATGTAAGAGCCCTTAATGAGCCCTCTGTCATGATAGTCTCAATATTGATGAATAGCACTTGTATTATCTGTACTACCCTCTTGCCTCAGAGGAATTCTCATTAGGAAAGGTGCATATGTCAGTTCAAAACATCAGAATAGTGAGATGTGGGGGCCTCTTCATTTAGCCACCTCTGGTCTTCATTATGATTGGAATAAAACTGAATTTATTACCTTGGGGCTTGGGAAGTCCTTCCAAATCTCCCTGCCTATGCAGATCACATATCAGAGAGCTCCCTGGAAGCACGGAGGGCTGGGAGCCATTTCCTCTAGATCCAAGTAACCAGAGGTGTGGAGCACAGGTCCATTGCTAAGTGACAGGAAGCACTGTTTCCTTAAGAACAACAGACAACTGGTCACAGAGGAAGGTCACTCCTGAATTCAGACCTTCTCCATGCCAAGTAATGCATTGGCACTGGAGCACCATGCCAGCACAATACAATTAACTCTTGTTAAATATGAACTTTGGCAGAGAACTTTACAAAAGAAAGAGAGAAGCAGCAGAAGAGAGGATGTTTGAGCTTTACTGGGAGAAGTGGCTGCAAACAGTAGGCAAGCACTTTGTAAGGACTGTCTGTTATTCCCAAGAAACCGATGTTCAGATGAAATAGAAAAAAACCTGAAGTTGTTCAAGCTGCAAAGTATAGTAAATGCACTGGCACAGCGCAGTGCATTTGCTCCCTTTGCCCTAGTTAACAGGGCCCCCAAAAGTGCAACAACAGTCAACTTTTTTGTTTTTCCAAGCCCTTTCTAATTATAATGGGAGAAAGTAACAAGCCTTGAAATTGGGCCTATGGTTTCTGAACAGCATTTCTGAAATGCAGATCAGATCTCTCAAGTATCAAACAACACTGCAGAATGACTAATTGTGGGATGACTAATCCCTGTCCTTCCTCCAAACCTCTTACTTCACAGTAGGCAAAACATACCAGAAAGATGCTGTTATCACATCACTCAGGCTTTACCCGCCTTGAGAAAGACTGAGCCTTTTAGGGTGCTTGTGCAATTGCCAGGTAGTATGCTTCCTTGATGCTTAAAAAAAAAAAGAGTGGGGGAGGATACCATTCAGTCTTTATAGTACATTTTGTCTGTTTGTAAAGCATATTTAGTTTAATGCCTACTGATGCTTCTAGGGAGCTAGCTTTCAAGCAAAAAAAAGTATATATTATTAAAGATTATATATATATATAGGGTGCTCAAAAGAGAAGGATATTCAGGTTGACAGAAAATGAAAACCTGCCCTAGTCTTGCTTTCATTAGTCTTCATTATGTGACCACGACAGCTTTAATTGCTGCCCCGCATACATAAGTAATAAAAATGTAAAATGTTTAAATGAACTGTGGCTCCCAAAAGCCATTATAAAAGATTAATGATGAGTAGTCTTTGCTAACTTAAACGTCTTTGAGAAACACATCTGAGCAGCCCTTGTGGTTAAGAAGATATTAGAACAATATTTGCAGGACCACTTGTCTCAAACCATTATGCACCAAGCTTTGATGGTTTTGATTATTCCATCATTAGATAGTCTGACTTCTAGACATATTTGATTCCAATTTACTCATTCCTGACAACTTATCTTGCTCTTGCAATCCAAAGGGTCTTTAGGTACTAATACTAATATTCTGTCCTCGAGAATTGCTGATGCTTGCTTAGAGGGTTTTTACTGCTAGGGTGGTTGTTTGCAGAGTCTGTTAGCAGCACTTCAAACTCCAGCTAATTAATACTACCAGTATCCAGCTAAAGAGGAAAACAGTGACAGACACCAAATCGTAACTTTGAACAGCCTCTCTGTGAAAATGCAATGTTAATTTCTTTTAAATGCAAGAGTTGGGAATTATCTTTAGCATGGATTATGTAGTCTGTAGAGTTTAGATTATGATTTGGATGGGATAGTTTGGATAGGGATGATGTTGCCTCAGGCAGAGACCCAGACTAGATGACTTCTGGAGGTCCCTTCCGGCCCTATGTCTCTATGACTCTATTGGGCCAAACAAAACCCGCAGAACCAAGCATGCCAAACTTTGGCTCTGTACCTAAAGCATGAGTTATTGACCCATTTTTATTTTAAATATGAGAGTAGAGGTGAAGGTATTGACCTTTATTTTCAGACAGGTTCTCAAACTACTGGCTACTCCATCTCCTGAGATAGATGGTACCCAACCAGTCAGAAAGAGTACATGATTCACCCATTCAGAATGTGTAATTCTGGTAGGGGTACAGGGTCCTGCAGGCAAGTAGCTGTGCCCTTTCTATTTGGGTACATTGCCACACGTGTTCCAGAACTATTCAGCATTAGAACTGTCAATGAAAACAAACGTGGGAAGGGACACAAAACATGTAACAATATCTATAATAGATGAGGCCTTCACAGGGAGCACATTATCCTATCTGCTCTGAAACATCTGGTACTGGCCTCTGTTGGAGACAGACTAGACTAGATGGACCCATGGGTTGGATTCCATATAGCATTTCCTACATTCTTCTTCAGAGCCCAGGTGAATACCCCCAAGCACAATGTTGAATTCCACCCTGAAAACTTTCTTTCTGGGATTATTAAATAAAATCCAGCCTTTCCCCCGATTCCGCTTACCCAGGCTCCCTATGACCTTTCTGATCCTTCGCAAAATTTTGCCAGCCCCCCCGCACCCCTTGCAAGTCTTGCCCCTCGGGATCTGTCTCAGCTCAGAGCCATGGCCCAGAGTAGGATTTGAGGCAGCTTTCTCAAGATAGCTGCCCCTCTTCCCACCTCTAGGGAAAAACCTACTCCCTCATCCTCAAGAACCTTTAGCATTGCAACAGACTGCTTCCACATGAGCAACAGGGCCAGCTGCATTCATTCAGGGAAAGTGATTATGACAGGAAGGAGAAAAGATAGTTTGCTTGAGCCATATCCTGGTTGATGTTGATGTTTACACACAGCTTAGCCCATCTCACTCTTGCAGCTTCCAGAAATGGGGACCTATTTCCCTACACAGTGCCCCCTAAACAAAGATAGGATGTTGGATCAGTTTATGAGTCAGGAGGTGGGTAGGAGGAGCCCACACCAGCACTCCTTTTTCTGCCCTCATCTTGGGGGGTGAAGAAGCTACTGCTCCATGTTTTAATTCAATGAAGAATTTTCGGGGGGGGACTCGCACCCTCCTCCTGCTGTTTCAGCAGCGCTGGGAGCCATCGGACATTCCTAGTGCAGTCAATGCTGCTAATTTAATGATAGCTTGTGTACAAGTTAAGCAGAATATTCACATTTGCTTTATATGTTGGCAGCCTACTGACATCTTTCTTGTGACACACATGCACACACACACACACGCACACTCGTGAGAAAGAGAGAGAGAGAGAAAAAAAGGGAGAGTGATTTTTGACAGTTTTTAGCCCAGCCAAATGTAACTGGAATGTCATGGTTGAAAGAAAAGGCACTTCTCTGGCCCAAGGGCTTTGTCTCAGCCAAATTACAAGGGCTTCTTTCAGGCAACAACTGTGTTAGAGCTTTCCTGCTGAAAAAATCTTTTATAACGGAAAGTATTAGTCAACCTAACTATATAGCCAGCTGGTAGGGGCCCCATAGTGGCCCCATAATAAAAGGTGTGTGGACTACAGCTGTTCAAACAATGGATTTTATTTTTTTGGCTGAAACGAATTGCCAAAATTGTCCTGAATTAGCAAATAATTTTGGTTTCTCCAAAGTGTTATTTTTTGGTGAATGTACTGGTCACTGAAAACAAAATTTGTGAGAGCTCTCTTAATACTCATTGAAACCTGCCTTCACATGACAAGGACATTCCAGCAGAGAAATAGACCATATCTTTGTGAAAGAGCCACTGAGCCACACAAATTTGGCAGTAACGTGCTCCGATACAAAAGGGTTCTCATCTTTTCCCCCAGTTAATGCACTCCCGGGGGTCACCTAACACTCCATACTGAAACCAACTAGAAAAATCATCAAATAACTACAGAAAAATCAATTAGAAAAATCATCAAATAACTACAGCTTATATTTGACAAAGTTCAGACCTTCAGAGAAATATTCCTAGCCCCTCCAATCCTAATTTTCAAACAACCCCCTAACTCATCATCAGAAGCAAAGTTCCCACTGCTCAACAGATACCAAATGGGGGACAGCCTTGCCTCAGAAAGAGATGTTTAACCTGTCGGCACATCCCCGCTGCTACTCTAATCAACACCCCCTCCAACAAAGAGACCATCAGAATCCATGGATCCTATACATGCCGTTTCCCAAAATGATCCAGCGCAACAAATACCCTCATGCAGTGAAACTAGATAGCAACTGCGCACCAGAATGAACTCCCACAGAAAAAATATTAAATGACAGAGATGTATATGCATCAGTAGAAGCACATTTTTCACAAAACAACCACTCCCTCTCTGACCTCGCTAGCCTCATGGTTAAGGAAAACCGAACACCTTTAAATGGTGAGTTTAGGAACATGGGTATAGGTTGTAGCTGTGTTGGTCTAAGGACATAGGCAGATAAGGGTCTTTGGTGAACCTGATGTCTTTTATTAGACCAACCCAAATAGTTAGAAAAAATTCTTCTTTGCAAGCTTTTGGGTACAAGTACCCTTTGGCAGGCTGAGGAAGTATCTCATTCATAAACTGGCTGGACACCAGGGACCAAGGACTGAACACTAATACTGAGTGTCTAAACAAACTATAATCTACCTGATTCCTGACATTTTCCTGACCCATGACAGGTAACAATAGCCTACCTCCCTTTTGACAGGTCTTAATTCCCCACTAATCAAGCTTCTGCTAATTTTTTGTCTGCTACTCCATTTGAAAGCTCGTCTAACTTTATCCCAAGCGTACAGTTGTTCTAATAAGATATCATCTAAAAAAATCCTTTCCTCTTGCCGGATTCCTGGACCATTACATCTACAACAGTGCTCCAACATTACCCATACTCACTGATGACACACACAGGGAGAGCTATGTCTGCAATCAGGTCATTTTCCCCTTGTTGTTGTCATATTTCAACACATGATATGTGGGTTGTCAAGAAGGGCTTGATTTAGTAGCAACCAAAGTTAAAGGAAATCTTTTAATTAATTTCAACAGACTTTGTCTTAGCTTATGGTGGAGTATGTAGAAAACCCAGTAAGATGTGGAGGTAGAGATTTAGAGAGTATTCTTCCTTCTGAATTTCCCCTGGCTCAGTTCACAGTTACTACATTATGTACGTTGCATTAACAGTATGCTAGATGCTACCCCATGATGCAAGTGGGAGAGGAAACCTGACGCAGGGAGGACAGCCTTGAGATGATACATGAAACTGAAGACTTGAACACTTGTAGTTATCAATCCCTCGGCATTTCTTGTAAGGAGCGCAGGTGTGGGCCTGAATGTTCTGGCCAAATTCCAACTCTGGCAGGTTACCTACTTGAAATCCTCTCTGCGTTTTTCAACATGTAAGTTATTCTTCACTTCCATTCTTTAAAATCACTATTGTGTAGTATATTATTGGTGCACAAATGCCTGCTGTGCTCCTACTCCAGAGGTGGCTGTGCTCCAATGGCAGGTGAAGTGATCCTTACACATGCAGTCTATTAAATGCTAGGAGATCTCTCAGGATGAAAGGCAGCCTTGTATGCATAAGGTTCACAGTGAGCTGAGCTGCACACCTCAGACAGAAACAATAGAGAACTGAGGTGAGCCTGATGCAGGTGTATCACTGGCAATGGCGCTTTGGAAACACAGTTAAACAAGCTGCCTGAGCCCTAAAACATGATTTCAAACTAATGAAATTCTGTTTTCTTTTTTTCGGCAAGGACAGACAGCATTTCCTTTAGAGAGTGCTTCAAGACAGAGGTGTCAAAAATACAGCCCATGGGCTGAATCTGACCCCCAGATCCCTATCATCTGGCCCCCTGGTTCTTTCCATGGGTCTTGGAGTTGATCCACAGGCAACATGCCGGGTGCACCAGATGGCCCCACGAGCTCCAGCTTGAGTCCCAGAATGCTGGAGCAGCTGCTGCGTGCAGCACAGCCCTGGAGCAGTTGGAATAGGACCATGATGCCAGCTCTGGCCCCTCCAGGATGTACTCTGGATCTGGCCTGTGGGGCTGATCCTGCCCATGGACTGGCCTCATGCTACTCATTTGGCCTGAGAGTCCAGGTGAGTTTGACACCTTTGCTTTAGGAGTATTAGTGTGCCGTAGCAGTTCGAAAGCCTCCCCCTCCCCCGGCTTTTTTTGTTATTAGAAATATTTGTCTCAACTTTGAGCCTGGTTTTCAAAAGAACATCCACACCTCACACTCAGGCATTTTAATTAGCACTGAGCTTCACAAAGAGAGCATTTATTAAGATGCCCCTATGTACTGACTAGAGCATGCAAATGGGAAGATGGGGCAGACTATTTCAGTGCCCATATTTGAAAATGGGCTACTAAAAAATATTGCCAAGGAAGTGCTATTTAAACAGATGAAGCTCTTGTGGTGATTTGAGGTGAAACAAAATCCCTAGTGTCAATGTTCTCTCTTACTTTTTGTTGCACCTCAGCTGGGCGCTGTTACTTCCCACAGAGCTATATTTAGCTAAACCTTTGTTTCCTGAATAGCATAATGTATTAGGCCAGATTCTGACTTCTGTTACACCCATTGCAACCACAATGATTTCACAGATGTAACAAAAGGAAGACCAGCATCCACTGTGCCTAATGATATTGGCAGATCAAGAGGTAATGGAGATCACTGGGCAAGTTGTAGGCTCTTTTCAATAAAGTCTATAAACCCAAGCCACACAGTAACAAGAAAGGGTTAAAACCAAAGCCTCAAATTCAGTGATTTGGTCGTATTCGCTGTATACAACCAAGTGGGAAATACTCAGTTTTTTCCATTTACCCAAACACTGCACTGAAAACTCTTATTTCTTGGTAAGCTGGAGCAATGGCAGCATCTTCTGTCCTAAGCTCCAGGATGTAAATCTGTTCTGGTGGTTCACTTGGCCATTCAAAAATATGATAGAAAGCATATTTTTATGATAGAAAGGAAGGGCTGTGATGTAAGAATGGACCCAAGACCAGAGTAGCATACACACTGGTACAACTGCTTGAAGGCATCAGTCATGACAGGCAATGGTGACAGCTATATTTATACTGTTAAAACGGAAAAGAAAGATCTACGAGAGTGAAGAAAAAAGCATTCTCCAAACATGAAACACACAAACTCAAGCCCTCAAAATTCAAGAACAAACCCCTATTTTGGTTATCTTTCTTTTTGGTTACATTTTTCCCCCCCATTTTTTATCATACTTTTTGGTTACATTTTTTCCCCCCATTTTTTATCATAATCCTGTATAGGAGTAAACCCATATGCCAAGATAACATTGGGAGTTTTTCAGGTTTTGTAGTTATATGTTGCAATGTGTATTGTTGCTAAATTGCACAGCATCCCACCTGTGTGTGACGTGGTGTAAAAATTCAAACTCAAAATAATTTTAGTAGATAATATGATCTGAGCATTCTTTTCAAAGTCAAAACACTTTGAAGACTATACAAGTCAGTAATAGCAGCTCCCTTCTCTCCCTCTTGCTCAATGAACCACCCATTTGCTGCTTTTGCATCAAAGTACTGGAGTGAAAATATGGCTGTGACAATTAGCACAACCGCACCTGTTAGCTACGACTGCAAGTTACAGGACTCTGGAACAAACACTAAGGTCCTTTAGGAATTAACAGAGTGTGGGGTGGGAGCATTTTCCCTGGCAAGAATTCACTGGTGTCATTTTTTTCCCCTCTCCCTGCAGCAAGTCACAAATAAGTAGTTACGGATGTTGCATCATCCAAGATGGGACGTGGGTTTCAGAGACTCAAGGGGGCCTTGCCACCATACAGGATTGAAATGGTGCCAGCAGAATGCACAAAGCCTGTCCACAGAGCTGGGCCTGTCAAAGAGGGCTAGGAACTGGTGGCAGCAAAAAAATATTAAGCAATAGCAACATGCTCCATGTGAAGGACTGTGGCTAGAAAGAGATGATATTTTCTGCTGAGCTCAGGACAGCATCTGTAGAGGTAGCTGCAGAACATAAGAATTGGAAGCTTTCAATAAAAGAATAGATGACATGGATAATCAAGAAACATGGTGGCAAACACAACTTCTCCACATATAGGAGCTAGGATTTTAGTCCTAGTGGTATCTGCTTTTAGTACTTGCACAGGCTAGTGAAGAAACTTGTGAAGTATGGAAGACAGGATTAATAAATAAATTAATAAATCCACTCAAATCATTAATAGCATAATTATCTGTCACATTGAGTTTTTCCTTTCCATGTTTGTTCCTTGGCAGGTTGGCACCTGGGCTGCATCCAAAACACCCCAAGCCCACATACAAAAGCCAAGATTTTACTCCCTATTTATGCTGACTTCAGCTGTAATAACTGAGGTGCAAAGCCTGTAGGACTATGCTGAGACACAGCTACACTTCACTAGGGAGTCTGGAAAGTCCTAGTGCAGACTCAACACTTTTGTTCCATGTGCTAGCCAGGGTGAATCTAGCCACCCTAGTGACTTTCATCCTCTCTTCCCACTATGCCTCATACTGTTTTTTACCAGTCTTAACTTTCAGACTAGGGACAGAAGTTACACATGAACTGGCTTAAGTCATCAGAAACTAGTTTAAAAATGGCTGAAACTGGTTTAAGATAAACCTGGTTGAATGTAGTATCAGACTTAACTAATTTGGGTCAAACTGGTTTATGAAACTTCTGTCCCAGACCCCTTCCTAGTTAAAGTTAAATCACAGCCCCCAGCATCCCAACATGCTTTCCAGCCTACTGCTGCCCTGCTCCTGCCACCCCAGACAAACCCCAGCTGGGGTTGGAGGCCAGAGAGAGGGGTTAAACTTCCCTACCCCTGAGTACAGAGCTGCCCTGCCCTGTCCTGCTAAAAACTTACTGCTGGCTGTGACTGTGAACTACAAATCGCAGAGGCACCTGGAAGCAGGAGGAGGAAGTGATGAGCAACCCTACAGAGTCCTCCTGCTGCAATTCTGGACTGCAAATCCCAGAGACTTTGGGGGCAGCAGGAACAGGAAGTGAACACACAGCCCATACTGGCTATGTGCCAGACAGCTGTGCTGTAGTGCTCCCCCTGCTTCTGGCCTGAGCCACTGCAGGCATGTGGCTGCATTTCCTGAATCGAAAGCAAATGTCTTGTCTAGGTGTTTCTCAGTTTAATCTCTGCAGCTTAGACTAACCTGCAAAGACTGAATCAATTTAGCCTTGGGCTTTTTTGACTGTACTTACCCTTATTGCAGGGTCTTTGAGGACAGGATGTTGGGTCAGATTTTGATCTCGGTTACTGGAACATAACCAGGAGTAACTTTGGAATTATGGGTGAAATTCCACCTGGACAAAATCAAATTCAGGCTCAGTACTTTTCATCTGTGAAAGATTAGTGGCACTAATGAAATAATAAAAGTTGGTTATGGGAACCAGGGATGTCTGAGTAGCTGGGGACTGAAGGAGCCCATGACCAAACACTGTGTAAACCACATACCTTTTGGGCCACGTGCTGTGTGGCTCCCCCAACCTTGCTGTCCGGTGGGCGACTCAGCACCAAAGAGTCCCCAGTGTCCTCCTGAGCCTTCCAGCCACAGTGTCCTTCAGCCTTGTGGGCCATGTTGCCCTGTCACTAGGGGTAGTGGCAAGAAGTGGAAGCTGGAAGATGGCAAGCAAGCCCAAAAACTGCTAGTGGCAGCAGGAGAACAACGTGAGAAGCAAGAGCACAAGCCCAGAGGCTGCAGGTTAACCCGTCGGGGGCTGCATATGGCTTGTGGGTCACCAGTTTGGACAGCCCTGATGTGAACAATCAATTGACAATAAATATGAGAACAATTTATTCTTCAAAGTTTCTGCTTATTTGATAAGCACTACAGCTAATTGTGAAATGTTTTATGGAAAAGCATCCTACTTTGCACTATTATTTGAAATTCTGATAATTTTCACTAGAAAAAAAAAATCTTGGAAAATTTCAACCAGGATAGGGAAAAAAAAGTTAGGATACTGAGGACTACATTTTTGTTTATTTGAGAACATTTTGCTTCACTTTTCTGACCCTCAAATAATGTTAAGGGATCATTCAAACAATAGCCAATATCTGAAATGTTTCTGTCAGCTTTTGTTCTAGAATAACCCCCCCGTAATATGGAGATTGGCTGGAAGGAAAACCTTCCACATGCAAAGCAGTTAATAAGAAAGATATCAGTGCTCAACCTGCCAGCCGTAGGCTTCTGACAAAGACATTCTTAGGTTGCTGTAAAACAGAAGTAAGTGAGAAAGCATGGAAATGAACATGTTATATGACTATCATAAATCCCAGTGCAGTTTAGAAAGCTAAGGCCAAGGTCAACAGCAGGTTTTGTGGGGTGCTGCACAACATAGGATGCACAGAATACCATCCAGCTCTCCCTGTATGCCATTACCCCTCTTCTAAACTCCACAAGCACACAACTCCCCAGATGGCTAAGCCTGAGCAAAGGCTGCTCGGACATAAGCAAACCAGCCTACATGCCAGCAGCACAAGTGAAGCAGGGAGGAAAGTTGGCGTGGTGCCTTGGCAGGCTACCAGTGCCAGACCACAGACATACAGGGAAGGAACAGAGAGAAGATGAGCTGGGGGAAGGGAACTGAGGCCTGCTGACAGACTGGGTGGTCAGTCATGAACTCTGCCAGTGGAAGCCTTTACTGTTTGTTTTTCAGTCCAAAGCACCTGGATGTGTAGAGCTCTAGGCAACTCTAGGTATCATGAGCCTGAGTATGCTAAGGTGTTACTCAGCACTGGTAAAGCCTCATCTGGGGTGCTGTGTATAGTTTTGGGCCCCCTGCTTCAAGAAGGATATGGACAGTTTGGAAGGAGTCTGGCACAGGGCAACAAAAATGATCAAGGGCCTGGGAGACAAGACTTAAGAGGAAAGGCTGAAAGAACTAAGGTTATGTAGCCTGGAGAAGAAAAGACTGAGGGGGGATTTGATAACAGTCTTCAAATACCTGAAGGTGATTATAGGATGATTACAGAAGTAAAGGAAGGTGATTATAGGAGAGGATGGAGGTGGACTTTTTCCATGGCTGTAGGGGACAGGACTAGGAGCAGCACACTTAAACTGCAGCCAGGGAAATTTAGGCTGGAGACTAGGAGGAACTTTCTGACTATGGGGGTGGGCAGGCATTGGAACAGGCTACCTAGAGAAACCTCCATCCTTGGAAACTTTCCAACACAGGTTAGACAGACACTTGGTTGGGACGGGTTAGGCAGGTCCTGCCTTGAGCAGGGGACTGGACTAGATGACCTGGTGAGGTCCCTTCCAGCTCCACTTCCCTATGATCCTAAAACATCCACTGTTGCTATTTTAGCACTACCAGTTTGAATGCAGTGGGAGAAAATGAGCACCATGCAACTCTTTCAGTACATTTAAAACTTCTTGTGGGGTCTGGCTAGCTCAACATAACTTGACAGGTCAGATACCAGGATTACAATAGTTCTGTAAAAAAAGTCAAAGGAAGTAAGAAAGTCCTCTTATACTCAGTAACAAATCATAACACAAGAACCATCAGAAAACTCTTTACATTCTCTTACACTGGAAAAGAATGTAAAAAGCACACCCCTCTGCTCTTTTAACAGTGCCCTAGAATTTCTGAGGCCCACCTGGAAAGCCAAAGAAGTCCAAAGTTTTTGTGCAAAACTTTAAAAATCTGAGGTTACATTGCCTTCATGTCTATGCTTTAAATCCAAACAGCTAAGACACATTCAACTGATAAGAATCTGCACAGAAAGAAGTGGTCCCTCTGCGTTTTCTTTCATTCTACAGCACTGGCAAGAGTTATATTCTACAGGATGGTATTGTAATCTGAATCAGCATTCAAGTGCATCAGCAGACAGCATATGGTATATTTATTATTCCTGTATCATATGATGCTGGGTGTGGAGAAGGGGAAGGGGAAATGTTTAGGGGGCTTCAGGTCAACTACCAGGCCAATAGATAATTGATGTGCCATCACTGCTTAGAAACCCTGCTTTGTAGCTGTAAAGTGATAAGCACAGTATTATATGTACCAGCAACATTGCATACATTACTCTTTTGAAGAATATATTTTATGAATGTATTAAATACATACACCATACCTGGTAAATATAATCCTCTGTATAAAACACTTAAAGGCATAAACCAAATGCATGCAATCTATACATACACAGACCCTTCTCCATATCAACATTTAAACCAGTGGTTCTCAAGCTTTTTATGTTCAAGGCACTCCTTATTAGACTCAAGGCACCCCAGAGAAAATGCCAGTTCATATTCTTCACTCATTTTTTACTACATAAAATAGAGCCATTTTTCTGTTACAAAGAACCAATAAAGACCACAACAGGTCACAATGTTTTTGACACTTGATTCCTATTTGAAATCTCTGGGTTTAATTTTGTGAATCACATTTGTACGCCTAACAGAGCTAACATTGTATGGCATCCTGCATCATCTCTGAAAGGATCTCAAGGTGCTGTGGCACCTTGTTTGAGAATCAATTTAAACAGTTACTTTATTGCTGGGAATTACTTTCATTATTTGTTATATGTACCAAACTCAGATTTGGGCTAGACAAAAATGGGTTTTGCTGTATCCATGCTGCTCAGGGTATCACCTAGATCACTGATTCTCAACCAGGGTGCCAGAAGGTCTGAGGTGCCACCAGGTGCTTCTTTAGCATGCCTAGAGGTGTGAGGGGGTAAATGAGATATGGGGAGATAAACAGATAAGCTAAGCATGTAAGTGCAAGCTCAGGCTTGTTCCTGCCTGGATGATAGCCCACCTACACTGCCCAACCCCTCTGCAAGGAGGTAAGCACTGTATTATAACAAACAGTTTTGAAATGGTGTGCTACTCAATTCACAAACGTTATGAAGGCATGCCTCGAGTCCAAAATGGTTGAGAACTGACCTATGGCTTGTTTTAAGAGTAAGGCTGATTTTTTTATTAACAGATGGAAGTTTTAAAATGACCCACACGTGGGTAGAACAGGTTTGTTGTTTGATTTGATGTAGCTGTTGCATTTGAAGACAGAATGAGATGACAGACCATATCCTTGTTTTGAGTATGCCTGTGTTTTAGTAAATCTAAAAAAACAGTATTAAAGATATTCGATGCTGACTTGGGCATGTGGGGCACCTATACGTGGAAAAATCATGGAGCAGGTCCTCAAGGAATCCATTCCTAAGCACTTGGAGGAGCAGAAGGTGATTAGGAAGAGTCAGCACGGATTCACCCAGGGCAAGCCATGCCTGACCAACCTGATTACCTTCTATGACAAGGTGACTGGCTCTGTGGATGTGAGGACACCAGTGGATGTGATATACCTTGATTTTAGCACGGCTTTTGATATGGTGTCTCACAACATTTTTGCAGACAAGCTAAGGAAGTACAGGTTGGATTTATGAACTGTAAGGTGGATAGAAAACTGACTGGAGCATCAGGCTAAGAGCATAGTAGTCAATGGCTTAATGTCTAGTTGGCAGTGGTATCAAGTGGAGTGTCTCAGGGGTTGGTCCTCGGGCTGGTTTTGTTCAGTGTCTTTGTTAATGACCTGGAAGATGGAAGTGTACTCTCAGCAAGTTTGCATTTGATGCCAAGATGGGTGGAGTACTAGATATGTTGGAGGGTAGGGTTAGGATTCAGAGTGACCTAGACAAATTAGAGAATTGGGCCAAAATAAATCTCATGAGCTTCAACAAGGAGAACTGCAAAGTCCTTCACTTAGGACAGAACAATCCCATGCACCAGTACAGGCTGGGGGCTAACTAGGTGGGCAGCAGCTGTGCAGAAAAGGACCGGGGGTTACAGTGGACAGTAAGATGAATGAGCCATCAGTGTGCCCTTGTTGCCAAGAAGGCTATTGGCACACTAGGCTGCATTGGTAGGATTGTTGCCAGCAGAGCAAGGGAAGTGATTATTCCCTTCTATTCAGCACTGGCGAGGCCATATCTGGAGCACTGGGTTCAGTTTCCGGCCCCCCATTACAAAAAAGATGTGGACAAATTGGAGAGAGTCCAGCAGAGGGCAAGAAAAATGGTGAGGGGGATGGGGCACGTGATTTATGAGGAAAGACTGAGGGAACTGGGCTTATATAGTCTAGAGAAGAGGAGATTTAATAGCAGCCTTCAACTACCTGAAGGGAGGTTCAAAAGGGGTTGGAGCGAGACTGTTCTCAGTGGTGGCAGATGACAAAACACGGAGCAGCGGTCTCAAGTTGCAGCAAGGGAAGTTAGGTTAGATATTAGGAAGAATTGTCTTACCAGAGGGTAGTAAAACACTGGAACAGGTTATCCAGAGAGGTGGTGGAAACTCAATCCCTAGAGATTTTTAAGACCCTGCTAGACAAAGCTTTGGCTGGGATGATCCTGTTGAGACTGGTCCTGCTTTGAGCAGGGGGTTGGCCTAGATGATCTCCCGAGGTCTCTTCCAACCCTCATTTCCTATGATTCTATACACCTATATTAACACACTCCAGCACCCTTGGTATCATGTGTTTTTAGCATCTCTATGCTTCAAAATGGTGGCAGCAGGGGCAATTTAACTAAAGCTCATTGGACGAGCTTTAGTTAAAGTGCCCCCACCATCATTTTGAAGTGCGGGACACTGAATACACAAGATGCTGCAGGCACTTTAATTAGAATGGCTTCTGAGAGCTGCTGTAATTATAGTGCCCCCACCCAAACATGTGCAAAGATGTCCTTGGTCTCTCTTCGCAGTGGCAGTGGCAGAGGAACATGTGAATTTGGGCCAGGCCTATTATGGTGAGATGTTACCACATAGGCTTTTAGGCTTCTCTGTTAACTAGTGGAAAATACCACTGACTAGAAACAGTGGCATCTAATAGTCAAAGTGTCTTGAAGAGCATGCATTTTCTTAGGGCTGCTAATTTTTCCAGTCCTTTGAGTATCTATGGGCAAGCCATTTATAAGCCAGTGAGCAATGACACTGTGTATTTCTTTACCATGTTACCATTTTACAGTACAAAGGATGAGTCTGCTTTTATAAAGCATGCCAAACAGTTTATAATGATGCTCTTTGTGGGCCCTAGCACGCTTCAGAAGGACTATCACAATATAGCTTTTGTTTGCTTAAAAACAGTCTCCTACATCCGCTGATATTAAAGATGCAACTGCACAACGAACATGCTCCATGGATAACTTGCATCCCAATGCTGTTGCCTATTTTGCATAATTTTGGCCTCAACAACTAGTAGAAAGACAAAAAATCAACAGTTTGTAGCAGCTGACAAGCAACCACCAGTACTAAGTGGACACATGGGTACAAAGGTTTTAAGCATAGCACTTTTCAATCAAATGGTTACTTGATGTTTCACAGCTTGTTGCTGCACTGCCCAATATGGCTGTGCTGTACTCGTAGACATATGCAAAGGTCAGATTTCCTTTCAAGGCATGTCTCTTCTATTCCCTTAGACTTGAGAAGACTTGAAAGGAAAAGCTTTATTGGCACTCAATAGTATACAGCCACACAGCTGAGCAGCTCTAATTCCATCCAGCAAAGAAACACTTGCTAATGCAGCAACTGTGTTTAAGATGAGAAGGAAATTAGTAATGAGTTCTCTCTAGCGTTCTAAGGAATTCATACTGCAGTTAAACACACACCTCAATAGCTTTTCTTTCAACTATTAGCACTGAAGGAATCTTAATTATATCCTCAGAATTCCCAGGCTGCCTTAGTTAACAGAGATAAATTCATTCAGTTAATTAATACATGAAACAACTAAATGAAACGCAAGGTAAAGAACTGGAATCTTCTGAACATGCATAAAACACGTGAAATTGACTTTCTAAAGCAATGATGATGATGCATTTTGCTGGGAGAACCAAACCAAAACCATCTACATTGGCCTGTATCTTGAAATAGCTACTCAGGTTGCCATTTGCATGACTGAGGTTAATTGGAGTCATATGATTAAATCTACAGGAAACATATTACAAAACATAAAATAGCTTATTTGGTATGCAATTTAGAGAGACAGATAAAACACTTTCATCTTTAAAGTGTAGCTCTGCTTTGAGAAAGTGTGCAAAATGGCAGCATTAGATTCCACCTCTATTCTATCTCAGTAATTTCTAGATCAAGTATGCTCAATTTGAAAGTACTTACGTGTATGTCAGACAACCCCCTCCCCCCACAAGCGAATGCCCTGGTACACTGAAGTCAAGTAGCATTTTTTCCTTTCCTGGTTCATCATTATTAATGATAAAGAATCTGCAAGCCAATTCCTACCTTTGTTAACACCTATTGAACCCTAACCATAATTCAGCAGTCAGTTCTTGCTACTAGAAAATAATACTATTCACTCCCTCTTAACACTGTTGTTTCCACAAGTCTAACAGGTGCAACAGCAGTAAAGATTTGTTGCAGAAGTAAACACACTGGTAGGAGATCAAAAGAGTTTAAAAGATACAGTTTCTGGTATCACTTTTACTAGAACACTTGTACTTTAAACCAAAGGTCATGATCAAAACACTGCTGATCCAGGAGCTTTGGAAAGGGCTTTCTTAGGAAACTATCACTGCCGTTTTTAATTAGCTCATTCTGCGAGGCTAGGGACAGAACTTACACATGAACTGGTTTAAGTAATCAGAAACTGGTTTAAATCTATAACAGAGCAGAAGTTCAGTGCACATAAACCAGTTTCAAAATGGCTGAGACTTGTTTCAGATACACCTGGTTGAATGTAGTATCAGACTTAACTGATTTAGGTCAAATCAGTTTATAAAACTTCTGTCCCAGACCCCTTCCTGGTTCAAGTTAAATCACAGTCCCTCAGCATCCCAGTATGGTGATGTGCTAACTGCTCCAGCAGAGAAGAGTTTGAGGTGGGGGTAGTTGGGATCTACTTGCTGGGGTTGGGGGAGGCGGGGGGAGGCTAAACCCCCATTCCCCTGAACAGAGCTATCCTACCCTGCTAAACTTACTGCCAGCTGTGACTGTGGACTACAAATCCCAGAGGCACCTGGAAGCAGAAAGAGGAAATGATGAGCAACCCTGCAGAGTCCTCCTGTTGTGATTCTGGATTGCAAATCCCAGAGACCTCAGGGGCAGCAGGAAAAGGAATCAAACACATAGCCCATGCTGGCTACATGCCAGAGAGCTGTGCTCTAGCACCCCCTGGCTTCTGGCTTGAGTAACTGCAGGCATGTGGCTGCAAAAAGTAAATGTCTGTTCACCTGTTAGTTTAATCTCTGCAGCTTAGACTAACCTGCAAAGACTGAATCAATTCAGCCTTGGGCTTTTTGACCATCTGTACTAGCTAGAAAGCTGTGCAGAACAACACAACCCTCTCCCTCCGTCATAACACGCAGGTTCTGCAACGCCCCTTGCCAGAATATATGGAGCAGGTCAGCTCGTGAAAACCAGATTTTCACAATGGCACAACTCAAGCCACTGAGTCCTAGGCACAGGGCAGAGATTATTGGGGCTCATACCCCCCAGAGATGACATGACCCAGTGGTGCACCCTACATTATAACCTCTGTTGCTAAAAAGGAAGGTTTAGAGCATTCTCAAATTTTCTTTCCAGATGGTTCCTTAACATTAGGTCTTTCTGGTCTACAGACTAGGCCTGAAAATGTCTTCCTTTATACTAGCAAGCCTCTCTCTATTATCATAGTCAGTCTCTCTCACAGTTCTGATTGCTGGTAGTACTTCATGCCATTCTAAGCCCTCCCTTGCTCACACTTACTTCATGCCTCACTGAGTCACCTACTTAGCAACTATGTACATCTTCACCTCCTGACCCTTTGCTTTTCTCTGTGCTCAGACTTGCTCTTCCTATCTGCAAGCCCAGCTGACAACATTTTTAAGGAGATTTCTTTTTTTTTAAAGGATAATCTCTTTTTAAGGTGATTGTGCAAGCCAGTGTTATGTACTATCATAAAGTTAACCAGTTTAAACTTAACACAGGACAATGATGAATCCAGCTAATACATACGAGATTTGTCCTTTATCAGTTATTTTTGTGGGCATTTACATCTCCTGAACAATAGGCTCATTTCTCTTTGTTGCTGCCAATGCTCCTGTTTCCTAGTTTGGGAGCCAAATGCTGGGAGTTTAGCCGGTGCTTTGAGTGGATGCATGGTTCGGTTTACTTACAGTGCAAATATATTTATGGAAACAGTTGTACATTTCAGAGCACTGAGAAGACGTTTAGGTGCGTATTTGTGTTTCCCTTTCCGAAAGGTCACTTTCCTCTTGGGAGAGTATCCGCTCTAATCTATCTCTCTCTGTTGACAATGGGCAGTTTTAAGTGGCTGTACTTGCAGTATTGCTACCATGGTGAAATTTCTGTGTGGTGGCATACTTGTCACATTCAAAGACTGGCACTGGCATAAAGGCATGTAGAAGAACAGTTGTTCTATGATGACAGCAGAGGTTTCAGCGTCTTACTTCTTGCTGATACCAGTTTTAGGTCTGGATGCCTGTCTTTTTCTGAAAGTGAGGGCCTGCACAACAGTTGACTGGTTTTGTCATTTAGGAGTTTCCTAAAGCTGCTCCAGAGTCAGCTTTGCTGTAGTAGCCCTGTTTCCTTTGGATTCTTCATAGTCAGCTGCATCTATGAACAAGCTGTTGTACGAGGTTCATACCATTGTCATAATTTTTGCCTGACATGAGTTTGGCTGCTGTCCTCTTTCTCTCTCTGACTCAGCTCAAGTCAAACAATACGGCCTAAGTATCAGATACATTTTACAGTAACAACCTTCTGGGCCTGGAGGAAATTCATGGTTTTTCAATGGCCAGAGGAAGGGTAGCATTCAGGTGCTCCTGCTCAAAAGCAAGAGGTTTTGAGGTAGACGCACATCATAGACAGAGTTAGCAATACAGCAACTGGGACAGGAAGTTGAGCCAATCTGATTTGCCCAGTGGAGGGCAGTAGTCCAGTCAATTCATTTCAGAACGTCTAAAGGGTCATTGGCTGCTCTTGCTGCAGGGATGTTGGGGGCCCTGTGCACAGTACAGTGGGACGTCTGTATGCATCTCATCACGTGATAGTTACCACAGTGACTAGGCTTCAGTGCACATGTGAGTGCATTCATTATTTTACTGAATCACATGTGCTCACGATTTGGCTCTCTCCTTTTTGTGCCCCATAACCCTTGTGAGGCCACATGCCTTGTTTTGGCATGGGTTGATAGGTCTTGGGGCCCTTTCAGAGCAGAGACCAACATGGAAGCCTAGCTCACAGAGGGCTATTAGATTTAGAAGAAACAAAATGTGATCTTCAGTCAATGTGACCCCCAAATGCAACATGGAAGTTAGATTTTCCAGACAAAGTTGAAACATTTCCATAAAATCATATATTTCAATTTTTCAAAAATTGGATTTTCCAAAGGAAAACCATGTTGATAATACAATATATTTTGTTAATGGAATGTAGGGATAAAAATCACATGAAAGGAGAGGGAGAATTTTGACAGGGATAAAATACCATGTATGAACCACCCCAGATGATTGGTGTATTTGGAATGAGATCTGAAAGGACATCTTACAGATGAGGACCATAAGAGCATGAGAACATAAGAACTGCCATTTACTAGGCCAGACCATGGGCCTGTCTTGCCAAGTATCCTATGTCTCGCAGTGGCAGAGGGTGGACGCTGAAAAGGAGAGTGAACAGGCTATGACCAGGGTTTTTCCCGTTTCTCTCCCACTTGCAGCCTCTGTTTGTACTTGGAATGTTGGGAACAAACTAGACCCATGTGGTCTGGTTTCCCTCTTTCCCACTCCTTTCAGAAACATTTCTGGTGTTGTGGACTGGGCAATTCAGAAGCATCAAGCCTGTTCTTTCACAGTCTATTATAGTATCATATCAATAACTTCTCAGGTCAGGAGATCAGGGGGTAAAAAAAACTGCCCCCCCAAAAAGTGGAGCAGCGCACATGGGGGCAGTGTGTGCTGCCCCAAACTTGAATCTGGATGGCCAGAGCCATGCTCTGGTTGCCAGCCAGCCTCTGAGCAGCAGGATCACTGCTGCTGCAGCCTCAGGAGGCCCCAGGACCCCAGGTAAATCTGCTGGGGTCAGCCCAGGGCAAGACCCAGGATCCCCTACCCCACCCAGGGTAACCTGCCATGCACCAGAGGGCATATAGCACAGGTGTTCCCCAGAGACAAGTAGCAGTGGCACAAGGTGTGCTGCTGCTTCTTGTCCTTGGGGAAACAAACATCCACACTTGTGTGTATGCCACCTCAACGACTGCTTCATATGTCTTTTGTATGGTAGTGTATGCCTACTCAACCAAGATGGGCAGCTAGTCTTGGACCAGACAGGCAGGCACACCCACCCACTGAAGCCAGGAGATGTTGAATGCCTTTACCCTTTCCCTGAATTGGGTAGCAGAGCACCAATCCTTGCTCCTGCATTGGTTTTGGTTGTATAAGTCTGCCTGAGCGGCTCTGATATCAGCTCTCCCCAGGTTTCTAGCATAAAAGTGACAAAGGGAAAGGGGATTTCTAGCTGCAGAAATTCTCTGGTGAGCAGAGATGGGCTGTGGGTCAGTAGCATAACTATGACCATGTATAAGCACTAGGCTTCTACCAGGAGAATCACTGCATAGAAACCACAAACATGCATGCTTCATCAAGTTTCTCCCACAGGAAAGAACACCTGTACACTTTCTCATCACTAGCGTCCTCCCACGGACTAGGAGCTGCTGAGTGGCAGGAAATGCTCCCTGCACCCTTCCTAGGACTGGGGTCACCCCAGTCCTGAGAGAAATTAGGGTGGAGAAGACTTCCATGACTTCCCCAGAGTAGGGTCACCCAGTTTGGAGGGGGCATGGGGGACATAGCCCTACTTCTCCTGTCCCTCCTTGGAGATGGGTGCTCCCTCCTCCACTCCCTAGATCAGGGTCCTGGGTCTGGAGAGCAATTCAGGGGGTTTGTCCACCCTGGTCTTCTCTCCTGTACTGGTCCAGTAGGGGAGGGGTGCAGCTGCTGCTGCTTGGGAAACAGGCTGGGGGCTTTAACTCACTGTTTCCTCCTCTCTGTTCCTGGAGATTGGGAGTGGACCAGAGGTGGCTACTCCCTGCCTTTTCCCCAGGTACTGGTTTGGAGAAGGTGTGGGGAGTCTTTTCCTGCCACTCCACTCTCCCTGGGGACCAGTAGGAGTGGAGTAGCCACTGCTCCCCAAGCTTTTCCCAGACTGGGATCACCTGGTTTGGTAAAAGCACAGTGGTTAGGAGAGAGGGGGCAGCTGTAGGCTGAATATCTGTATTGCTCCCTCTCCTGGAAAGATTTCTACTGGTGGAAATTTCTTGGAAGTTTCCACCAGTAGAAATGAATGCCTGCTCATGACCTACACCACTAGCCCAGCACCTAGTCACTCTAAGGACAAGGGGAGTGGAAGCAAGATAAAGGCAAATTTCAAACTCTGCCCCTCAAGCTAAATGACATGTACATATGTAGCCACAAACTGGAGTTTTGTAATTAATATCTACCATGGTTATTTGTAGACTCCCTTCACCCTAGAAGCAGTTGCTCAGTGACACAGGGCAACATATGGGATACAAAAGCTCCATATGTCATTGAAGGTGTTTCTAAGTTGTGGAAGGTGCAAGGAGAATACTTGGCTTCACCTGCCAAAATTTTACAAAGGGATCCTCTAACGTGCCCAAAGCTGAATTTGCAGCACATTTGAATGATAAAATAATTGATTGCCTATAATTCAAGGAGGCTAAATGAGAGCTCTGATAAGCAGCTCTGGTGTAATGACCAAAAGCTAAGATGCACGTGGCATATCATACATTACACTATTACCAGTTGGCTTAGATCTTAAATACTCAGCCCTTTTTAGCTGTAAAATATCTTCAAGTTTGCACAATCCAAAAACACATTTTCATTGGCTAATAGTAAAGTTGGTTTTGGAGTCAAGAATGGCTGATAATTAAATCCAACAGCATGAGAATCTGGTACTGACCTGCTCTGAACAAGTGATTTGGCTACCTGAAGAGGGGAGAATCAAAACCTTTTCTCCAAGCAGACTCAAAGAACTTAAATAAAGAAAAATCCTTGGACACTAACAAAGAAAAACATAATGCAGGCAAGTGAAAAAAATGACAGGGGATTGAGCTGGTTGTTGGACATATGTGTGTTAGAAAAACTAGAACTATCATTTTTTTTGACTAGCAAGCCTCTCAGTGATCTTCACATGAATTTGGAGAGTTGCTTTGTTTTAAAACATGACAGGAACAGAAAAAAGCTTGTGCTACTGTCCTCAAATTATCTTGCCTCCACAATGCTTTTCTGGAAGGGTAGCTGTTTTGCTTTAACAGAGACAAATTCAGTAGTATTACAAAGATGAATGCAATAGAATTACACACTTGGTAGAGGAAAGTTTAGCTTCGTGGCAGTTAAGAGTTATCCAAGAAATTTAACTACTTGAAATTTGCCATTTTCAGCTGTGTGGAGGAAAATCTGGAAGGAGCAATTCCAGCAAGTATATTTAGTCAAACAGTACCAGATGGATGTGTGGGATTCACCTTATGCTTTAGTTATGAATGAAAGTAGTCATCTAAGAATGTGTTAGACTGTATTTTTTGCCTCTAGAATTATGGTCAAGGTGTGGCCAATGCCGACATGGCTGGGTCTGGATTATGACTTAGGGATTTGTGGAAAAGAAAAGAAAAGAGAGTTTATGCAAAGCCAGAGAATGTTGTGATCAGAACATGTCACTCAGATGTAGTCACTCTGTGACTAGACATTTGCGCTGTGTATGAACTGGTGCCACAATCACAAACAGGCAGCAGGAATTTTTAATAGAGTATTTTGTGCTTTCCATCTTCGAAGAGTCTTACAAGCAGTCATCCCATGGAGGAAAGCATAATTTCAATTGTACAGATGGGGGAACAAACAGAGATTTGCCCAGTGTCATAGAAGCAGTTCATGTCAGCAGCTGGGATTTAATAGCAGCTAGTCCTATCCTGTCTACAGGGTTTTGACACTGGCTTCAAGAGGAAGAGGAGAAGGCCGACTATCCCATATAAGATAGGTATCGTTCTTTTCTGATATGAAGACAAACATAAACCAAGGACAGGTTCTGATTCAGGAAGTTCTTCAGCTTGTGCTTAAATCTATCCCTTTTCACCTGCTTCAGGCCTTTTCTGAATCAAGGTGCAAGGTATAGTGCATTGTGTATCTTTCATAATTAATCTCTGCTGTAAAATAAACTCAAAGGCTGCATCCAGACGAGTGTGGCTGTGTGGTATGTGGTGCAACAAACATGTCTGTGGTGCCACATACTGCACGCTCAGCTGTTCTCTGTGCTGCAAGGTAACAGCACTGCAAGGTAACACTACATTAAAAAAAAAAGCGGAGTGGTGCATGCGGAGGCAGCACGTGCTGCTCAGAACTGAAGCCTGGCCAACTGTAGCCATGCTCTGGCTGTTGGCCAGGCTCTGAGAGGCAGGATCATTGCTGCTGGAGCACCAGGAGGCCCCCAGGACCCCAGGTAAGGCTGTTGGACCAGCCCAGTGTGGCAAGGTATGCCACCACTTCTTGTCCCTAGCGAAACAAATGTCCACACTTGTGTGGATGCAGCCAAAGGGTGCAACTCCATGTGAACTTTACCATGGCGTAGACTATTAGCTTTGCAGTAAAGCGTCACAGTCTACATGTGCACCGGTATTAGGGCACAGTAGATTAATTAACTCTGCCATAAAATAGTATGGTTGGGGACAGTACTATTTTATGGTAGAGTGCTTACGTACAATCAAATGCACATGTAGACTGTGACAGGAATTGGCTGGGGCAGAAGGTGCTAAATTATGGGGGCCTGCCTGCTGGATAGCCCTGCACTGTAGCACCTTTGTGCCCCAGTCAGCCCTTCCACCACTCAGTGCCACCACCTGAAGCCCAGGGCTGACACCTGGGCCCCCTGCCAACCTGGAGCTGCTCTGCCCTGGCTCAACAAGCTGCAGTCCCAGGCACACATGTAAAGGGGAGCAGCTAACTCTGGTGCAAATTGTGCCAGAGTTTATTTCTGCAAACTAATAGCACATGTAGATGCGCCCAAAGGTACTTGTATCAGTATCTTCAGAGTTTCTATTTGGTTCATTATTACATATTATTACATACAAATGCAGCACCTACTGAGACAACCTAGAGAGCTTGGATGAAGCTTGTCTGAGTTGACAACTGCTTAGTTTTTTCCAGGAACCTGTCCCTTCATTAATTAGATATTAGATACCATAATACAGAGCCTATATATCCTTGCTCCTGGCAAGGTTAACTCATTCCACTAAATCCATGGGCAGTATCTCTTCACATGTTAGCAACAGTTTGCAACCCAGTGGGTCCCAATCCTCCTCTCAAAAGTCCCTGGCCTTAAAAAAATTTTCATGGGTGTAACAGAGAAGAATACTGTTCATTTAATGCAATAAAGATATAACTATTGTATCATTAAGCTAATACTGTACTAATTGTTTTGATCTTTAAAGAATGCAAATCAGCAGTGGGGAAAAAGAAAATTGGCTTGGTTGACTTTTTAAACATACATACAAAGTGTATATTGTACATAGTCACAGTTGTTTCCTAGGAAAATAATTGCTGAGTTCAGACCCATTTTTCCATAAGAATTAGTGAAACAAAAAGTTAAAAGTGAAATCAACAGCCGAGACACACAAACAAAAACAAGGTAACATTCTCATAAGGGGACAAATTATGCTTTTCTTTTTTATTTTATGAATACATATACAAGATATGCATAATCTTCCATTAGTCAGGCTTAAAAGTAACAGATTTTGTTTTTAAAATAGCTTGAAGAAAACTGACAGAGTTGGTGCAACATATCTAAAATATACAGTTGATTATTTTGCTCAAATTATTGCTGAAATGCAAACACTGTGCTGTGTGTGTATATGTGTGTGGTCAAAGCCTCACCCCGGATATTTCTCTAAATGAATAAAAAATGCTTTGGCATATCCAGAGGCTCCTCCACTCATGCTTTCTTGACATTTCTGAAGTAGACAGAACACAAGCAGAGATTATACCATATATCAGTTTCACTCCTTGGCAGCAATGTTTTTAAATGTGAAGGGAGTTCGGGGGAAAGGAAAAAAGGAGTGATTCTGTTGAGAAGATATGTTTACCTCCATATTAAGATGATTATATTAGCAGGATGAAACGGGATGCAAACAGCTTCAAATAGAAGCAATTGTGAGATACATACATATATACGTATGTATGTATGTATGCATATAATGAGAAAATGCTTATTTTATATGAGAGGAAGATTTGTCAAGATAACATATAATGAACCACTCTAAGACTAGCTTCCAGCAAAACATTTTGCTTTATTAGATCTAATTTCTAGCTACACATTAAGCTGACATCTGTCAAACTTTTTTTTTTATATGGCAGTCTATATGAATTTTTTCATGCAACTTCTACAATTCTAATACAGGGTGAATAACTTGGATTAAACAGGTGGGGAATAACAGATTACTATTAGGACCAATAACAGCATAATATGTACATAGCGCCATATTATATTCTGATGTCTTCACAGTAATGTGCAAATGTGACAAATATGGCTTTTATTTTGTGTAAGAAAAGAAAGTAAGACATAATTGTACAGAATATTTTAATATGTTTAGGAGTTTTTCACTTCCTGTGAAACATGTTCAATTCTCATTACGTTGAGGCTAAATAGTTGCCACCTCAGTATGGAGGTGTAGTTTAGGCATATTTCCAGAAGGGGGCATTGATTCCTAAGGCACAATATTAATGTTAAACAGTTTTAAATTAAACCATGCTTTTTTTTTGGGTTATATGAAATAATAGAATGTTGTTAGTTATATAATAAGCTGTTGATTTTACAAAATACAATGTTAAAGGCTACACTACATGCCTATCTGTGCTCTGTGAATGTTAGCTAATCAGAAAACATACTATACAGCGCTGCTTATGAAACTTTTGTTTTTTTGGTAATATTTTTTTTTGTACATGTAGCAGAGAGTTATAAGGCTTCTGTGGAATAAACTTATAACTGAACAAATATTTTACACTCTTTCGTACTAGTATTTACAATTACATTAGTTCATATTTTTCCATTTGGTAAATAATATGTATTTTGTATGCATCTTTTTTGACTATCTAAAGTGCTTGCTTAACTGCATGAGGAAAGACAATGTATACCTGTCATAGGTGCAACAGACCCTCAACTGAAGTAGCTGAAACATTTGTTTTGGATCTGAAATGTGTTCTCAGTAATGGAAATTATTGCTAAATTCAGTGCCCTCAGCAGGCAGTCATCTATATTATTTGTCATATATAAATATATGCATATATACTAGTATGTATGTACATGCATACACATACATCTATCATGTAATAGATAGATTTCATTTTTTGTCCATCAACCTTATTACTTTGTGCTACTCAACTTACTTGTGCTATGACTGAAGCCTGATTAAAATCAAAATCTTAACATGCTACTACTAACAATCCTATGATTCATTAGCACATAATATAGACAGTATGAAAAAAGAAAGAGCTGAGATGACAAATTGGGAGGCTCTTGAAATGCACTGAGAATAAGGCAACAGGCTGTATATTACAGCAGAGAAAAAGCTGAAGAAATTCTGGAATTCACAAAGGTATTTTACTCTCAGTAGGGGTGTCTTTCCCCTCCAATAGGCAGTCCTTTGATTTTTAAAACATCCGTTTCCAGAATTGCAAGCTTTATAGGTTCTGCACCCACCAATACCTTTTATGGTAGCAAACTCAAAGCCTATTAAAAAATGCCCTGATGCCACAATCTGGTAAAATAAGGCACTTCCAGGGATGTATTCCAGTGGTGCCAAAAGGATCGGTTCTGGGTTTCCTAGTTTTATCCCAGAAAAATGCGCCATCTTAACAGTTTATTCCCTCCCTTTTTTTTCCTCTTGAGATGATTTTCTTTAAAGAAGATATTTCATCAGTTGAGGTCGAAGAACTACTTCTTTGTAAGCAAGAGGTAAATCTTCAGTTCCTAACATTCAGTAAGGTGGAAGATCAGAGTGGTACCAGGTAATATCTTCAGTTTTTTTAGTAACTGTGCTGTAGCTGATATATCAGCTGAGCTAAAAGTGTGTGGGTTGCAAACTAGTCCAATATTGCAAGCTATGAATGGACATTGGTGCTGGAAAGGTCATTCCTTATAATTTCATTTACTGCAAAGAAAGAACACAAGAAAAAAATAATTATTAAAATTAAACTTGGGTATGATTACTGTTTCTTATGTCAAATAGATTAAAAGAAGACTGTATCAGTTCCTTTACAGTTCTGCTATAATTTTCAACATTAAGCATAACACCCATGATTAGATAGCTGAAACAGGCTGACCAAAGTGCAAGAGAGCAGGATTAACATAAGTTATTAACATGCTAAACACTGTATGAAACCAGACATCACAAGAACAGCAGCATCTTGGGTCTTTTATTGCATCAAACAAATTTAACACTTTGAATGAGTTACAAATAAAACATTCATCTGCTCCGGAACTGGCTCTGATGCTCAAAGTATTGATTGACCATAAGTTTTAGAATAAATTATCTATTCCACAAAAATAGCCAGAAGGATTATATGTTAGTATTCTTGACACAGCAATGCCATGGCACAAAGCTGCCAGTTACAGAGCTGAGCACTTGAAGCTGTGATGCCTCTGTAGAATAAGACTACACATGCTAATTTTCCACTGTGGGATGATTAAAAAAATGAAAGGAAATGGGTGTGTTTGTCCATTACTTGCTATGGGTAAATGAATAAATACACTTTCCTTTCATGTTGATCAACACTCATGAACGTGTGGCCTCTGCTCCTATCAATGAAGACAGAGGGGTGGGGAGGATCAAGTTAAGTTTTAGGCCAGAAGTTGCAGAAAAGCATAAACAAGGCCCATTATCTAAGCATCAGCCAGTCAGACTGCATCTCCACTGATAAAGTATTGTTTTCTTTACTCATGACTCTTCTTTTATTCTTTCCTCCCTTGTAGCTCATCAGGCCATATTGTTTCCCACACTCAAATTATGTCCATTTATCAGCGTGTGATTTTTGGCAGATGGACAGGAAATGACTGAACCTAGCAAAGGCCATCTACAGTGAACTGCACAACATCCCTTTTATTTCCACCCCACCTCCCTGCAGCCACTGCCACCACCTGATTTACATCCAGATAGACTGAATGCCATCAGTAAGGCTGTCACTGCTTCTGAGTTTTCCTAACTTTACTGGGAGGGGAAACACAAGCCCACGTCATGGAACTACCAGGAGTTTTCCTTTGCTCGTGGGCTGCTGTTCACTACCATCCAGATAACTCTATGTGTTTGTTGGAAAGAGCCCAGCATGTCTAAAATCAACTTCCTGAAGCAATTAGTTGTCGAACATGTTTTTTCTTCAGACCTATTGCACAGTTTGTAACAACAATGCAGGAATCAGTCAGGATTAGGGCCATGGAAGCTGATCAGTGGTTCGTTTGGTGCTGACTTACATATATGTCCTACAATAACAATGGAACATCAGTTGTATTTGTGATTACCTATTTGTTTCAGAAAACTAAGAGCAGAACGGAAATGACACGTAAAGACAAAATACTTCTTTCTCTTGATAGTACCATGGAATTGATATTTTATATTAGAAAACAATGGAAACACATTCAGATGGCAACTCCAGTACTGGTGAGAAGAAATTACTTTGCACATCCCCTAGTAAAATAATAACGCAACAATGTTTACAGGTTCTCGAGTCAAGACAGTTTTCTGAACCGAACCTCAACCTTGAATGCAAATACTGCACTCTTTTGTTGTGGGAAGACATCTTCCTGACATTTCTGTCAAGATAAACCTCATAAAGCAGCATTAGGTACACTACAAAATATGTGGCAGCATCCCCATGTAAATGTGGTAATGAAAACAATCCCCTGAGGGCTAGAGATCAAGTTTCACCTTTGTGTACTTTCCCTGTAGGTTTCTTCTGTGCTGAATAATGCTAAGCCACTATTCAAACTGCTCCTTAATTTTTATACATACAGGGCGCATCTGCATGGGATGCTTACTGTGCGGCAGCCTAATAACCCTGTGCAGTAGTGTGCCGGTCAAAAACTGTCCTAATAAGCTACTGCACTGTGTTATTAGGCTACTGTGCAGTGGCTATCACAAAAAACCCATCCGCCCACACTACTGTGCAGTAACTAGTTACTGTGCATTTAGTTAGTACTTCATTACGGAAGTACTAAACTAAATGTGTAGTACCTACTGCACAATAATGAATGTGTAGACGTGCCCACAATGGAGATTCAGGATGAATTCTCACAAAGTTTCTGTGAGGTAGGTTAAGCAACAAAAGTGGCATTTCTGACGTGGCAAAAGCCAGGACTAGGACCCTTAACTCTTAGGGCAAAGGCAAGTTAGAACATGGAGTTTTTCATATCAAGGCAAGTGTAGACACAGCTCCAAGTGAAAGCTCTAAATGCAGTAAAAACTGACTACGGGAAAAATTTGAAAATAACCTAAACTACCCAGGAATCTAAGTTCCATTTTCAAAAGTGATTTAGACACTGAGTTGTCCTTTGATTTTTGGGGGACACTGACTTTCAGTGGGAACAGCTTCCTCAGAGCCCAAGTACAGTAATTTTATAAAAACAGGAGTGAGCTCCTAAGTCACCTAAGTGCCTTTGAAAATGTTATTTACCTCTACAGCAAACTTTTCCTCAGCATGACCCCATGTTCTTAGCATAGCCCCTCATTCCCAACCCACTGTCTCCCACCCCCACGACCCACCCGCTGTTGTTGTGACCCCATATGGGGTTGTGACTTACAGTTTGGGAACTGCTCTCCTAGAGGGTAAGTGATTTTTTCAAAGTCACCCACCAAGCCCCTTCCATCTGGGAGCTCAACTCGCCTGAGTCACAGCCACAGACTGGAACAAACTCCCCCCCAGAGGTGGTGCAAGCACCTACTTTGGACTCTTTTAAAAAACAGGTGGATGTATTTCTTTCTGGGGTCACTTGACCCCAGCTGACTTCCTGCCTATTGGTGGGGGGGCTGGACTCGATGATCTCACGAGGTCCCTTCCAGCCCTAATGTCTATGAAATGTCTATCCTTTTCTAATATTTTACCTAAACTCAACAATGAGACCTAATATTATCAGGACCACATGTGAGATCTATCAAAGTCGCTGGCAGCTGTATTATTGACTTTAGGGAAGATTCTGTGCAACTCTCTCATTGTAGCTGAGCTTCCACTATCTTTATGAGTGACAGTCCAGCACAGCTTCCTCATATACAAAGACATCTACTTAATAACATCCCCTTCACCATATCAACATATACCCAAAAGATAGCTGAATCTTGCAATAGTGTATCCATTGCCACTGGAAAACAACCTGATCTCACAAACAAATGGGACTGAGGCAGGTGAAAGGGCCAAGACAGTAGCTGGTGGCAAGATTTTACATCACTCTCATCTAGTATTACCTCCTTTTAATGAGGCTCTTTATTTCACCACTTTTAAATAGCAAATAAATTAAAAGTGTGGGCTCTTTCTAGGTCATGTGAAATGATGCTGACAAAGAGTACAAGAGGAAGGCAAGATGTGAAGGAATCCCTGTCTTGCTTAGCAGTCAGTATTGTAATTTAGTAAGTCTAGTAATTTAGATACAGCTGAAAAACCCATCTGTTTGAACACATGAAAGGGGGAAAAAGAGCAGAAGTATGCTAAGAGTGGGCTTTCCCTTGCTGCCCACTAATGCACCTGAGCCTGTGAGGGAATGCCCTTCAGTGGGTGGGAGTGACAGAAATCATTCAGCATGCTTGTGCAGTCTAGGACCCAAGTGATACACTTTTGTGTGATGCTTGCTGTGATTGACTAGTAAATCTATTCACTTCCTCCATCAATGTGTTTCTAGCATCTAACTTAAATTCAGTGAACAGATATGGCCAAAAGAAATTGAGGGGGAAAAAAGCAAAAAAGCCCAAAGCTTTTTGTTAAATTTCATTTATATCTGTTTTTTGATTAAAAAAAAAAAAGGTTGAAAAAAACCCTCTGAAATTAAATGAAAATTTCCACAGAGGTCAAATGAAATGTTTAATTTAACCCTAAAATATTTCTTTTTGGTTCAAACATATTGAATTCAATTTCAAACATTTTTTTCAGTATTTCATTTTGGCAGGAATATTGGGGCTTGATCTTTATGCTGCTGAACCAAAAATTCAGTTACTGGCAGAGCCCTAATCCTAGTTACAAACAGAACTTCTCCCAAATGCACCTCAGCTATTTAAACACTGATGGAATGATTCCTCTAGTTGGACCAAAAATTCATCCTATATTCAATGATTCACCCTGTTGCTCTCATGAATAGGCAGGTTTTGGACTACATATCTGTCACTTCAATATGATGGCCCACTATATAAGGATCAACTTATATATCTATGTAGCACAAGCAAAATTTTGGTTTACTTTGACTTCAATTTTTTTAATATCCTTGGGTCTGTAGGTTAAAATGATGCAGAGCACCCGGCTGTTCCTAATTCTAAGAGTAGTAATATTTTGTGTGCACATAATACTTTCCAACTAAAAGTTTCAAGGCTTTACAAACATTAATTAAAATTACACAATCTTAGTATTCTTGTGAAAAGTGTATTAAACCCAATTTATAAATGTGGAAGCTAAGACTCTTAAAATTAGCTCATTTGCTTAAAGTCTCAAAGTAATACCATGGCAAATCTGGAATAGAGTTAGTGTGTTCATCTTAAGTGCCCAGATTAGAACAACACTTCCTGCACAAAACACATCCCTTTCTATCTGATATCAAAAAGCTGAGTGTGATAAATTTACAACACATTTGTCATCAGATTTTAGTTTGTTTTTCTGGTTTTTTGGGGGGAGCAGGCATTGTTACTTCTGTAGCTAACACCTACAGTTCCCCACAATGCCTTCCCTCAATTAATATTTTCCATCTTCATGTACAGCTTTTCCACTGACATCAAGTCAAAAAAATAATAGTGCTGAGAAATGCAGGTAACACGTGACCTTTGTACCTGTTAGAAGCCTGAAAGAGGAACTTTTCCTTTGCTAAACATCAGATGCCACAGCAGCAGGATGTGGTGAGCTGTTATACCACAATATAGTTTAATAAGGAGTTTTTTCTTTTTATATTTAACTTTGCTTGAAAATGCCCTTGCAATGGAAACTTTTGTTTTACTAAATAGCAAAATCAATATCTTACTGATGCAACAGTTTGAGTTCCTGCTTTAAACAGGGCAACCGGATATATTTAAAGAAAGAGGGACTCCTTATATGGATATGAACTTTATAGGAAATGGAATCACTTTCAAATGCTGAAGCTTTAATATGGATTCAGAGCAGGCCTACATAAAACAGTAGACTTATTTTCTGCAAACTTCTGCATTCCTTTTATTTGGCTACTGTTTTGAATACAGATAACTTTGTGGTGTTTCTGTTTTCATAAAATATCTGGTCTTCCAAAAATAAACTCTGCTTTTCCTAGTATATTCAACATGGGTTCTGATTCACCATTGCATGGTATAATTCCATTCAAATCAAAGGAGTCACACAAGTGTAAAACAGGAATAATGCAAATATGAAACAGGCCCATGAACTACTGTGGTAAGTTCTTCAGTACACAAAGAATGCTGGATCCCCTGTGGTTTTATGATGTTCATTTGTGACTATGCAATAAGGGCCAAATGTTCTGAAAGAGACTCAAAAGTGGTAGATGAATTTAGAGCCTCCGGTGCTGAAAAAAATATAGTTGCGGAGACTTTAGAAGGTAGGATGACAGTGCCTTTATATCGCTCCCACTATTATCTTTATTAAAAATAAAAGCCCCCTAACCTCCACCTTTTGTTCCATGAATGTGTCAAGGTTCCTATGGGGGAACATTTCTACTACCATGAAGTCAGTCTGCTTAGTTGTGACTAAATGTGCCTACCTTCTCCCTGCATCCTGTCCCAGAAAAACCAGAGTAGAGGCTGCAAGGGAGCCACATTTTACACTATTCATGGTGTAGGGGCCCTGGAGCGTCCCTTCTGATTTTGGTCCTGCCTGTGCCACAGAACCATACCATTACTGTTCTATTCAGGCTCTTCTATGGTTCTCAATAGAGCCATCTACATGTATGCTTTACTGTGGAGTTGACTAATTAGCTCTGCACAGTAAATTAATTAAATCCATTATAATATAGTACTGTTGGGAACAGTACTATCTTGCAGTGGAGTCATTTACTGTACAGAAACGCACATGCGGACAGTGACCAGGACTGCAGCAGTTAGAGCCAGGGCGGAGCAGCCCCAGGCTGGCAGTAGGCTCAGGGGGTCAGCCACGTGGCTCTACAGTTTCAGCACTCCTGTGTCCCAGCTAGCCCCAGTGCTGCCCAACACCAGCACATGGTACCTGGGGGAGTCCCGGGTGCACGTGAAGATGCTGAGCCCTGGAGCAGATGACTCTGGTGCGAACGCACCCAAGCTTATTGAGCCGCATTAATGGCTTTGGTAGATACACCCAGTTGGGTTCAGAAATGTTGCCCATGTTGAATAAGAAGTAGAAGTTAAAACTTTCAAAATAGCATATGAGCTGCAGCATTGCTTTTTCTCATATATATTAAAATTATCATGAGTACTTGTTTAGGATTTAAGGAAGAGATAATTTGACACTAACACATCTCTCCTAGACTTATCAGTTTGTTCTGCATCTTTTCCTGATTATGTTTCCATAATAATTAAGCTGGCAAGCTCTTCATACAGCACCATGGGCTTCATCCAAAGCCCAATGAAGTCAATGAGAGACTTTCTATTGAATTCAGTGTATTTTAGAGTTGGTCTGGAGAGTTTTGTATCATCAGAGTGAATAATCCAGGCTGACCTATAAAAATACAAACTCCAAGCAATGATGGTGTCATTTTGCTGTAGGCAAGCAGGCATTTTTCAGTGAATCCACCTGGACAAGTATGCTACGTAAATAAACAATTTTGACTCAAAGGCTTGCCAGGATATGGAACAGTGCAAGTCACCTGTTTCCCACAAAGCCATCTCTGCCCTCTCCAGCAACTACTTCCAGCCCACGTTTATAGTGCTGTACAAAAGTCAGAAAAAAGTTGCAAGTTAATTATAAGAGGAAGTCTGATGCAGGCTTGGAGAGGAAATGCTTGAGAGCTTATACTGATCAGGAGGGTTTTACTATGGTCTATTTAATTCTTTTAAAAAGAAGCATGATAAGTTCAAAGCACAGTGGCAAAGAAAATTCTTCAGAAAAGTGCACATATCATGAGTCACTAAAACTTGGTGCATTCACTTTAAAAAAAAATAGAGATGGCAAACAGCATCATCTTCTTCAAATCCTTATGGAGAGGAATGGTTAAGCAGCTTGTTTAAGGAAATCTATTGTATCAATCTTTTGTTAATAACAGTTAACTCACCTATATATGTGTAGTGCTACATGCTGTACCTTTTATGTAACTATGAACAATATGGAACATCTCTTTTAAGATGGGACAGAACAACAGTAGACCTTACAACTCCTAAACATTCTTTTCCTGGAACCAAAAGCAACCATCCACCTTCTCCTGAACATGCCTCGTGAAAAAAAAATCACTAATTGTATTTTCAAACAATGGATCTTGTATATATGTGGTATATGCTTATCTTGCTGGGTTCCTTTGACTTCCTTTCCTTTGGGCAGAGGGCTAAACCCAATGATCTTACAAGGTCCCTTCCAGCCCTAATGTCTATGAAATATAATCCATGAAACCTATATTATGTATGTACCAAATTATGTATAGATTTTCCTGTGCATTGACCTCAGTGCCGAATCAAGTTCTATCCCACTTTTAGGCACATAGATAGATGTATGTGCCTAAGCATGATAATATTCTGCCTTGCTCTAGTCCTGAAAAACAGCTAATGCAAAAGGTGAGTGGGTCCTCCTTCCCATAACTGCATTTTTTTGTGTCTCAGTCTTAGGCATAAAATGATGGTGTGTTACAAAAAGAGACGCATTCATGGATTTCCAGGACTGGAGCAGAGTGGAGTAAAATCTTGTGTATGTACTTAAATCCACGTGGACACTCAGCAGAATCTAACAGTCATTTGTCACTTTGGAGCAGGCATCATGTTTTATTCTGTTTTGTACAGCACTGAGCATTCTGCCAGCACTCATGGAAATGAGCAGTTACATGTAAAGAGAAACAGAACAATGGAGACAAGGAGTTTGGCTCCACTGATCTTTTGGTAATGCCTCATAGGTTATGGCATTTGCTTTGTTGTCTATAATTGCTACCATTGGATTTTTCCACTGGCGACATCAGATTGAGATCTGTCATACTTGGATACTGTTATGTCCTCTTATTTCAGATGAAATGCCATATTTCATGTCATTAATAAGGAGTCTACAGTCATAAATTGACTGGTAGGATGTGGAAGCACAAAAAGGAATAATGCCACCTCCTGATCACTGCATGCATATGTTATTTTTAGAAAAAAACGGTGAAATATAAACACATAGATAAACAGTAAATAGATAAAGCTCCTACTCTAAACCCCTAACAGTAAAGTCCTTTTAGGGGGTATAGCACTTCTCTCTCTGACTCCTTAATAAAATCTTCTCTTACATGTGAATGCCAGAAATTTCTATACAGTGGTATTACGTAAAAATGACTGAAAAACAATGCCATTCAAACTTCTGTTTTCAAAGCAGGAGCTATACCATGAAAAAAAATCAGAAAGTAGTGATACTTATTCCTGAGGTGCAAGTCTGCAACATGAAACTATAGAACATGCTAAACCTTGCTGAAGTAAAAACAAAACAAAGCAAAGCTTGTGAAGCAATGGAAAATATAACTTCAGACGTTCCATAAAGAAGTCAGATCTTGTATTACCTCAGGTGTCCTGGATGCATTTAGACCTTAAACTTATTTTTATCTGTTTAATCATAATAAGCCACCACCACAGGGTATGCTATTTTTGGAAAGAGTGAATAGGACAGTGGAGCAAATGAGTGACAACAAGTAGCAGGTTTTAATAAAACATGATCCTCCCCTATGAATGTAGGTTTGGCTATGATGAACTGTATTGTTATATATGAGACTCAGCCATTAAAATGGAATTATTTTCCTACCTGCAATACCTGTTTCCTTATTTAACTTGATAACTCCAAATAATGCAAAACCTGCCACAGTGGAAGCATTGTAGAGGGTTAACAGGAAAGGTTCCACACTGATGTGTGATGACAGCGCTGTGCGGCTCTAACTTAACTGGGACTCTTGACTGGATGCCCATTCTAAATGAGTCCCAGTCCCCAGACTCATCACATCATGCAAGAATTGCTAGTTTTATGCTTTTCATCCACCACAGATGAAACCCGGAGAGCTTTTTGAATTTCTTGTCTGTAAATACTTATTGCTAGATCTTTAGCTGCATTGAAGTCAATGGAGCTATGGTAATTTACACCAGTCTGGAATCTAGCCCCAAGTATTTTTGCTGCATGTTTGAAGACTGTGATTAAACTCTATTTTTTTAGCAGAAGTTTAAAGTCAACAGAATATACTTGATAGCCTTCCCTCAGTAGAACTCTCATTTAGTTCAGCAGGAATTCTGCCTGATTTAAATACTCAAGGGTTTGACTCAACGTGATGCAAGCTATTGTGGACACACAAAAACAAAAAGTGGTGGAGGTATAAATAAACCACATTTAAACCAAATGTATGTGTTTACGTTCCTAAGAGCACATGTCAGAGAAACAAAATAGGCATATTTTTAAGTTTTACACATAATTTCTATGCCATAAAAGAACTATGCAAATATTACATAATATCACCGAAGTCCAAGATAAGTGGCACTGAAGGTTGGGTGAGGTAGAAGTGTATTCATCACCTGGGCAGAACTGTAATGAAGGAAGAATACAGACTTTACTGCTAGGATGCAGTTCACCCCAAATATACGGAATAAAATGCTCAAACTGGTCCTAACAATTAATATTACTGTCCACTTGATTTCTTAGAGCACAGCCAACTATTAAGAAACTGTGAATCAGGCCCAAAATCATCATGAAATTTTATTAAAAACACAATATCTTTAAAATAATAAATTCTGAGTTCTTTATATTTGCCTCCTGTTATTTGGCCTCTATGGTTTCCATGCTTCACATTTCTAGTCCTTTCCCCACTGTGCCTAACTACCATAAATCCACATTCATTTCTCTCTAAACCAGATGAGGTTCCATCCTACTTCCTACCTAAGAAGGTTCCCTATCTTCTGCCTCACTTTCTTTAACGAGAGCTGAAATGTACATGTCATCTCCTGATTTCAGCAGGTGGGGCTTTCAGAAAAAACACATCAACAATCAGAAGATTCAAAATGAAGTTATTGCGTTGGCAACATTTGAAATAAGTTGCCTTCTCTCTACCCATGGCTCTCAAAACATTTTACAAATATAAATTAACATAATTTAAAACCAACTGATGCCTAGTGGTCCTGAGCAGCTCCTCCTTTCTGAAAATCCTGCCACTTTCAGTTCGGTGTCTCAATCTGGATTTGGATTTGATTAACTAGATTTAGGCGCTACCTTTTAAAATGTTGTTGATCACAGAATGTTACTGTTTTCTGATCATTTGAAGCTTTATAATGCTGTGACATATCTAAATCCATAAGCCCCAAGGTAAGTAACAGAAAAGGTTATAAAGCACCCGTATTTTATATGACTACACCGTAAGTCCGCTGGCCCAGCAATATCTCAACATTCTAACCACAGATAAACACACAAGACCCTGATGTTTTGGCTTTGCATCTCTTTTCTGTATGTATGTTCACACTTTTTTCCATAACTTAGTGAAGTCTCTGAGTTCTAATTCACAGCTAACACACACTCCATAGCAGTCCAGGGCAAAAAGATTAACAATCTCAGAGAAAACTGGTGAGAGATACCCCAAGTTGTCCTAATTCCACTTGCTTTGTAGCTTCAGATGGTTCCTCACACAAACCAAAGGAACAAGAAATGCTAGCAGTAATTGAACTGTGGCTGTTTTATCTGCAGGATCCTGAGGCACGGACTGTCGCTCCACAGAAGAAGACGTGGGAGTGTATGACACTTAACTACGCTCAATTCCCGCTTCCTCCACAACCAACTTGTTGAAGCCTCTGAGCTGTTGCAGGGGCAAACAAGTGAATATGAAATAGCTGTGCCAGGTGGCAGTGAAAGTCATGCAACCCTCTATGCCTGCCTGCTTCCAGCCAAGACGATTCTTAACCTCGCTGCTGGAATGGCTAATGAAACGGATAGGTGAGGGAGGGGAGAAAGGGCACAGCTCAGGTTCCAAAGTACAATACTTCTGTTGTAGTTTAGCATCAGAGAACTACTTTCTCTGTCTTGTTTATACAATGCTAAGGTTATTTTCCTCCCTACTCCCTCCACATGCACATATGTGCATGAGAAAAGCCTGCCCAGCAGTTAGCTAAATAGGAAAAAAAATCAGACTGCTGTTCTGGATATTACATAGTTATACTGTGCTTATATCACTGCCAGCTTATCTACAGCCTAACATGTTCCAGATTCATTTGATTTGGGAAGAGTAGACATAAAGGAGATGGGGGTGGGGGGAGAGAAAGGTGATAAAAAATCCATTCAAAGTCCACAACGGGGCTAGTCCATTTTCTCATTGTTGTTGTTATATTTTACTCCTCCTAAGAGTGAAATTCAGCTCCATGCATAAGGCCTGGGCCCCACTTGAGTCTTCAAACTAGACCTTAAGTAAGACTTAAGTGCTGACCCTCTGCAGTGTCATATTTTTAGTGTGTGACTTTTCTCCTCTCCTTTATCGGCCGGGTACATTTCAAATGAAGTTGAGCAGACACAGATACCACAGAGGGGAAAAAAACCCTGGATCTTCTCAAGAAAAAATATTGTGCAAACTAAAATACTCAATACATTAATACGTTGTTCTAGATGGCGCTCTTTCTACCAAATTTTAGATGTTTCAGGCAGGTTGAAATAACTAATTTTGGTGTTTTGAGTACACATAAAGATATGGAATTGCAATGCCCATCTTTAGCACTTATCCAGAAACATATCTTTTGCTTTAATACTATAAAAGGCTGGGCAACTGGAGAGTAGAATGTAAATTAAAGGCTAATTTTCATTTTTAGATTGCATTAGGATGGGGTGATGAGGAACTCCTATTATAATCAAAGTGGCCTATTAGCTTTACAAAGTATCAGCATCCATGATACTCTGGGGGTAAAGAAGAGAAGAAGGGAACAAAACAGGGTTCATAATCCTTATGACTTATTGATTTCAGAGTTAAAAAAAGCCAAACAAGATTGAATTTCAGTATTGATTATACAATTATTAATCTTTATAGAAGCTTTTCCAACATTGCATATAATGAGCAATTCATCAAAGTATATTAGGTGCCATGGAAGTTACATTCGATATAAAGGGGTCATTAAGTTTCTTGTAATTGCACATTACTGGAGCTTTAGTTAGTTCTAAATCA
>NW_017728992.1:68156719-68161674 GCF_001723915.1 Gavialis gangeticus
ACACCTGAAAATCATTTAGAAGGAAGATACAGCTCTGTGAAAGGGGTCATTAAGTTTCTTGTAATTGCACATTACTGGAGCTTTAGTTAGTTCTAAATCAAATCAACGGGACGTGCACGTATGCTCTCTAATTGACTTTATGTAATAATAGTGTGGCCCCCGGTGATCATCAGAAATACTTGAAAATGAGCAGCTTTGTGCTAATGTTTCTAGAAGACTAGGTCAGGTACAACTAGGCTTGGCAAATAAAGCAAAGAAACTGAGAGTACTGGAGAAAGACTCATCTTGGAGTCACATGGGGATGGTATTTATCAAGTGTTCTTTTTCTACTTCACGCTAAGGAATTAGGCCCAGTTCTACTTCCACTGAACCAATGGTAAAATTCCAAATGACTTCAGGGAGATCAAGGTTGGAGATCAAAACCAGAATTGTCATTGACACAAGCTAACAGAGATAATGGGGCACAGCTGAACTGTGTCTGAGCAGGCCAGTGACTTCACTGGAGTTGAACCTCTTCACGTTATCTCCCAATATAACACTCTGCAATACCTAGCTTTTAGGTGCTTTCAATTAGTAGATGTCAAAACATTTCACCAAGGAGTTCAATAACATTATCCCCATTTTTATAGGTGGGGAAACTGAAGTGGAGAAAAAAATTAAACCTACAGTGTTTGCTTCTTTCTTCATAGTTTATTTTGTTTTAACCCCTTATCTGAGGGCCCTGTCAAAAATTAGTTTCACGTTTGAGACCGGGTTAAAGGTAAGTCCCATATTTACTCTTCTTTGATGTGCCCTTTAATACATAGCAAAGTTCTACAAAAAGCTCTCAGATTGTCTTATGGAGGGCAAGGCTCGATGCTGATGGGCACTTCTGGTCAATTGTGCTGGCAGGCACAAAACAGCTGTAAACAAGCTGCCACATTACAAATTGTGTGTGAGATTGTCATTGAGACCAGGTGCCTGGTGTGAGGCTAGATTTGTCAACTGTGAGGGTGAAATGACAGCCATTGATGACTTACTTGATGACTATCCTATGGAAGAGTACCTATGGACTAACCTAGGGAAGTAAACATGCATAGGGGCCTATAAATTAGTTGTGGGGATGATGTATCTACCAATTAGAAGTAATCCACTTTTTAGCCTATTGGAGAAAGGTGGGCAAAACACCACACAATATTTGGTCAGAATCACTAGATTATAGATTACATCAGGGACATCTAACTGGTGGCCCCCAGTCACTGATAAGTTGGGCAGCCCTGGAATACCTGATTCTTGTTCAGGGGTTAATAAGAGATAAAACTGGATATCTGTAGGTATTTGCATTGGTGGGCATGAAACGCCTGCAAACAAATGAAGCAGAGAGTCATGTGACAAATTTGGTGTGAGGCTGTCCTTGAGACCACATATTTGAATTGAAATGTCTGCAGCAAGATGACATGGCAATTACCATAATATGAGCTACTCTGAATTCCATAGGATTTTCTTTTAACTACAATAATGTCAATAATCAAAAAACTGCAGTTCTCAGAGATGCACAGGTTTAGCTAGATCTCCTCACAGAAGAAATTTTCAGGAATCTTATTCTGTTCTCACACCAGTTTTACAACATAATAACTATGCTGAGTCACAATCTTGTCTGAAATCAAGGAATAGCCTCTGAGTACAAACTGGCTAGGTTATATAAAGATAGACAGTAAACATCAGATTTTGCTGCAAAAACTCAATAAACACCATTGGCTGATTGGAATGGAAGAAATACCCACCCTACTTTTTTAGCTTTCAGTGTGATAAAGAGAATTCATCTGAATATACTGCTGTTCACTGAAGATGAGCTTTATTCAGCCACATGAGTTGAGCATCGACAAACCCACTACACAACCTCCTAGTTGAAGAGCTAGGAAAAAGGTACTTGAACAAGACAGACATAAAATGTTCATTTTTCAAGCACACTTAAAGAGTAGGAACATAACTCAAAGCTTTTGCACTGCTCTTCCTAAACAATTACTTGCTATCGGCCACAATGATCTTTCCTGCTTTTTCTTGAGTACTTTGAACTCAAAAACCTCACCAGCTTGGTATCTGAAAAGTTACACCCTTGCTATCATGGCAAGGGTTATGATTCTGCAGTATGTAAAGACTCATGGGGGATTCTCTTTTCACTTGGAGAGACAATTAAAGCAAAAAACCAAAAAAGTGAAAACTTAAAAAAACTAGAAGAGTAGCTTAAACCCGCCCCTTTTAATGATTACCCGTAAGCAAAACTGGCTGTTTCTTTAGAGCTGGGATGTCAGCTGCAGAACCCTATCATCCAGCCCACAGTGCTGCCTGTGGGCCTCCAGGTTGGACCCACGTGGCGCACGTGGCACATACCAAACTGACCCCACACACTACCTGGTTGGGGGCTGGTTTGGTGCATGTTGCAGGCAGCATACAGGGCTGGTCCAGGGTGCATGCTGGAAGCTGATCTGGGCCACTTGCTGCCTATAGGGCCTGCGCTGAACTAGCCCCACATGCTAGATCCACATGCAGAGCTAGTCTGCAGGCCCAATCCAACCTGAGGACTAGCCCAGCATCAGCCCAGCACCACTCATCCAGCCCATGGGGTTTGATGAGTTTGACATCCCTGATTTAGGGCATTAGGTTTCTTTGGGTGGGAGAACAAAATGTTTAACAAGAGTACAAAACCCTATACTTTCTTATAAAATAGGCATGGAAAATCTGTATGATTACACATTCAGGGCCTGCTCGCGATGGGTTCAGAATTCTCCCAACTCTTCAATAGGAGCTACTACAACATCTATTTAAGGTGTTTAGAAACAGACATAGGGATTTTAGCTTTAGGCACACAAGTGTGTCAGGCTTCACCCTAACTTCAGAAGTAACCTTATGACAAGAAAAAAGGATCTGATTTTGCAAAGTACTAAGCAAACTGAACTCCCATTGAAGCCCCTGGGAACTAGGCACTTTTCAGGTCTGGGCCTTAGAATACTAATGGAGCATTTAGTAAGTGTAAGAAAACAAATGATCACTAGAAGGCATTGATGGAAACTTGTGCAGGCTGACTTGTTTGTTTGTTTGCTCCATGTTACAGCACTCCCAGTTTATCACACCTTTTGTAAAACAGCATTTAAATTAACACATTGTTATCTGCAGTTGCTTCCGTCTACACACATTTCTGAAATACTTTCATTCCAAATTGTTTTGAGAGGAAACATTATAAAGAATGGAAACCTGGCATTTTATCAGATGGAAACCTCTGTTTCCATTTTACAGAGTAGAAAAAAATTACAGAAAGAATATGCAACATTACTACTAAGCATGGGAATGAAAGATGAGTAAAGACGGGGGGAGTAAAGACGGGGAGAGTTAATACACTACATGCATTTACCTGCGCTTGGACAGAGTTCTAAAGGGTGGGTCAGATCTGTACTTGCAGTTTTCTTTCAAGATGATGTAAACACTTTATTAAGAACCAGGTTTTGACAGATGTACTTTTTTTTCAGCCTTTTGAATTGTCCCCTCTGCCCCCCCAAAATAAATACCTTGAGTTTTTGTTTCTTTTTTTGTTTCAAACTATGATGAGAGGCTCTTCTGGTCAAGACACTGAACAACTATTTACAGGTGATGGGGAGACACTACTTCCTCCCTCTAGGTTTAAACCTAGTGTCTGCCACATAATTTTATCCATTCAACGATTTTTTTTTCCAGCCATCTGCCAAAAGGAAATAACTTTGCTGTATTGGGAGTCTGGGAATCCTAGAGAACAATCTTAAATCCATAAAATAATTGAAGTGCACTTTTACTGAGCTGTTCAGTTCGATTCTGATTTTTATTACAATGTCAACAAGAGTTTAATTTGTTTTAAAGTTTAGGTTCTTACATCTGAGTGATATACGGTAGTTTACAGCTTGCTGGCAACAGCTACTGTGGAAAAAAAAATTGAAAGTGCATATAAAGGCGGTTCTAAGTTTGACATTGTGAAAGCAGGGAGGTGTGCCAAGAGCAGCAAACAGCATGGCTTTCCCAATCCTGGCTGACTTTAGGGACCGCTTGCTATTGACATCAGTCACTATGGGATACATTTCCCAGCTCTAACAAATCTCATCTGGAGGCTGTAATTAAAAAAGAAATGTCTTAAAATGTAATTTCTCTCCTTCAAACATTTACAGATGTTAACTAGATTGCTAATGGTGTAAGATGTCTGTGGGCGGACATCTTCCTCTCCTTATCTGCTGTCAAATATGAAGACTCCTTTATTAAAAACAATTTTAAAGGTGACACCTTTTGTACTGTGGGGATGGGAGAGGTTATTAGATTTCCCCTCGCCCCCTGAATTTATTGAAATGCAAAGCTTGGGTGGGTGGGGTTGTTTTTTTTTTAAATCTTTTTCTTTCTGAAGTCAGTCTTTAGAGCTCATCTTCTTTAAAAATGAATGTATTCAAAATGGCTAAAAAATTCTTCAGTGAACAGATTAAGTAGTATCCCATCCTAGCTTTAAAATAATAATAATACTAGTGATGTAAGTTTTCTGCTTTAGCGACTTTGCCATGTATTTTCCGTCAGTACCCTTGGCTAGTGTATTTTTCTAAGGGCTGTTAAAAGCATTTATAGAAACACACTGGCAGAACCTGTAAACTGATCTGCTTTATGTGTATGCTGGACACGAGAGGGGATAGCATAAAAATGGATGAGCTTTTAGAAACACTTGTCCCTGGGGATGCAAAAGGGGGTTTTCTCAGCTGGTTAAAGACTGTGCAAGCAGAAGTCTGCTTCCACTGACTGCACACGTGTCAGTTCCACCTCTGCAGTGTAACTGAAGTGGAACTTTTCTCTGAGCCAAGTACTTCATGATTTACACAGCCATATCAAATAACTCCGGAGTACCCTGCAGAAGGTGATGGCTAAAAACCTCAATTCTGACATACTCAGCCCAGACACAGTTGTCTGCCTTTTTT
>NW_017728992.1:68161776-68217143 GCF_001723915.1 Gavialis gangeticus
TTTTTTTTTTTTTTTTTTTTTGTAATTGGCTTTGATTGGAGCCAGAGCCTTGGGTAAATCAGAGGAATTTCTAGATTTTTCTGAGTGCTGTGAGCTCTTGCTGTTTTCCGGTACCTACTTCCTGCCATATCTAAAATAACAGCAGCTGCAGGGGCCTGATAGAGAAGAGTTCCAGGGGACAAATTCACACAAATGGGGTGGGAAAGAAAAAAAGAGACAGTTATTACAGAGTTGATAACATACATTCACTGCATCAGATTCATTGTTACACTTGATAGTACTGTATGCTGTGGGCCTCGTTTTCAGAACAAAACAAACCCTTGTAATATAGTCCTGGGAATGATAATTCTTAGAGCTCACTAGGATAAGAGAGGTAGTTTTAGTGCATTTGTCCTATTGTACTGAATATCAAGCCCTGATTAGCTGTCTCTGAGGGCCAGATAAGCAAGGCCAAATGTTTGGAGCTAGAGGCTTCAATGCTCTCTCTTTGTCATGGCCGTGCAATTTCTGAACTTGTATAACTATTGTACATGCATTAAAGAAAGCTTAAAGATCTGAAGTAATCCCATATTCAAAGGTAAAAAAAAAGTATCAATACAGCATTTTGACTGTTGTATCTGCAGCCATGAAAACTGAAAGAGAGGCAGGAATGCACCTGCCTTATATACCTGTTTTAAGCAGTACTGATTCAAACATGTGATCACTGGTCCTGGTCCCATGCAACTGGCAGTGAGCATAATTTTGATCTCACTTGCACAAGCACATAGTAGGTGACTGCTAACTCCACTTACTACAGTGGAGATACATTTCCATTGGGGTAAGGACCCCTTAATTTCCATTGGGTTAAGGACCAGATTCATACCCTGAATATCTTTCACTGAAAATAAACTTGCGTGCCATTCACTGAGTACCCTTATCAGCTCCTTAGGAACATTTCTTCGGCTTTTATGGATATTACGGCAGTACAAATATTTTTAAAAAGAAATTTTGAAGCACGGAAATGTAAGTGATGGTTCTTCCTTGACTGAAACTGTGTAAATCAGCTCTATTGTATATTCAATAGAGATAAGATTTCAGGTTATTGTACATGCGATTAACTCATATATAAATGGAATAAAGCCAGTTTCTGTTACCCTGGGAACCATAACACTGAATTTCCTAACTTTTGGGTCCTTAAGTGCTCATTTACACATGAAGTCATGCTCCACATTAAATATTCTTGCTCTGTTTTCTAACACAAGTTTTTCACAATGAAAGAAGTCCTACTAATTCCATTGAGATCTGGGTTAGGCCCCTAATAAATGGAGATGAACTGCAGTGTGAAACCAGCAGTGTAGGAGCAGAAGGAGCCTCCTTGGTTTAAGACCAATCTCATATTAGTGCAGGCAACCACATCAAGAATACACTATATCAATTACTATAGCAGATCACAACATTTGAAACATTTTAACTCATATGCACATTTATATATTAGAGTAGAAACAAATAGGATTGGGTCTCCTCTCCGTTTGCACAAGTTCTGAAGCACTGTCATTTCACTGACTTCAGAGACTTCTGTTTTCCATCACTGTAAGTGAGAAGAGAATTAGGCCTATTTTGTTCATTTCAATGTGTGGATCTCCAGGTATATGCAAATTTGTCCAGTTCCTATATCTTGCATCTAGGTACAAGTTTGTTCTTAGGAAAGGGTGGAAACCAATGGACTGCACATTGACAGTGGATGTTTTTTTCTAAATCCTGAACTAAGGCCCTAATCTTGCAAAATGTTACCCATATGCTTAAACATCAAGAATAGATCTGTAGTGCTAAAAATAAGATATTAGGTGAATAGCGCCTTCAAAAGAGCACAGCCCAAAGGGCTGCGTCATATGGACTAGATGAACAGTGGACTAAATTATGAAGTCTGCAACATTTCACTGAATGCTTTTTAACAAGTATTTAAAAAAAATCAAAATTGATTTTAGATTATAAAAGTAATATGAATTATGCTTTTTCTTTTATACATTTTTAAAGGCTCAACATGCTGAAACATGGACTTAAGTTCTGGAAGCACCTTCCTTCAGTAGCTCATGCACTGCTGCTACTGTGCTGAAATGCAGAGATGTGTGTCCACATGCTGGTATGTTTATATTAATCATGTCAATGAATTTTGGGGTAGGATTGATATTCTTTCCTTTCTCCATTAGAGATTAGGGCTAGGGACAGACATTCAAAAAGCCTGAGCCTGAATTGATTCAATCTTTGCAGGTTAGTCTAACTTGGCTAGGCTGAACCAGTTTGTAACTGCACACACATCCCCTCTGGACTGAAAAAATTCAGGCACATACCTGCAGTGGCTCAGGGTAGAAGATGGGGGGCCCTAGAGCAGCCCTCCCTTCCCTTCCACAAGGCTGAGCTGAAGGGTGAGGGGTGGCAAGTCCCCATCAGGATGCTCTGATATTCTCCCCCTCCCACCTCCTGAGCAGCCGAGCAGTGAATGTTTATCGCCCCTAACTCAGTGTTTATCAACCCATTAAGAAAACAAAGCCTCTCTACATCAGTTTGAGCTCTTTTTAAACAGCTTTTCCAAGGAAGGATGTTACCAGCTACCTGCTGATTAGCTCCAAAAAGCCTGCTTTCCTTTGTTGTTTCCCACAGCATAGGTTGTAGCCAGCATGTGGTCTGCTAGCTAATGCTGAGCGGTGTAAGGCAGAGGGGCTGGTGGAATAATCCCTTTTTAGCAGGGAGAAGCCAGGAAGATGCCTGCAGTCGCTGCTGGAGCTCCAGCGAGAGAGCAGAGGGGAGGGGGGAATTCCTGCTTAACAGGGAGTGGTGAGGAGGAGGAGGGAAGCAGCCTACAGTCTCTGCCAGAACTGCAGCCAGGGAGCAGAGGGGATGGGCCAGCCCTGCTGTGGAGCAGAGAGCACCACCCAACTCAGAGAGCATGCTGGGAGAGTCTGGTTTATCTTAAACCAGCAAGGGGTCTGGGACAGATATTGCATAAACTGGTTTGAGCCACATCAGTTAAGTCTGATACTACATTCAACCAGGTTTATCTCAAACCAGTTTCAGCCAATTTCAAATTGGTTTATGTGCACTGAACATTTGTTCTGTTAAAGGTTTAAACCAGTTTCTGATCACTTAAACTGGTTTATGTGTAATGTTATGTCTGTCTCTAGCTCAGGGGTTGAAATTCCTGTTCGATTTTGTGAAGAGGATGAGTTTATCATCATCATCGGTCTTTGTTCAGGAGAAGCCCTGCATAGTGCAGGTCAGGACTTGATAATGGAACAACAGTTTTTAGATATTTATTAACTGGGATGAGTCTATAAGGAGTACCATAAAGCTGTATATAACAGGACTTTAATTTGAGAAACATAGGAAAGGGATGGTTTATTTTATGCCATTGAGCATAGCCAATCATTCAGAATTTTTAGAAAGGTCATACTTCTTTTCAGTCTATGAACCAGGCCTTCATTACTGGTATACTATAAAGTTCCTAAAGTCTGTTCATATCAATTCTATTTCTTTTTTAGTGGAATGCCATGGCAAAGCAAAAGGATCCAAAGAAAAAGTGCTGCTTGTGTTTAAAAGTGAAATAATTTTTGAGGTGTGCTTCCCCCAGAATAACCATCCTTGGATCTAGTGACCCTATTCTTTTTGAAGCACACAGGACAAAATCTTGAAGGTATGTAAATCAATGCAGGCATTCTGAATTAAATAAAGCTATGCTGATTTACATTAGTGGAAAATCCTTCTAATTTTTTCCACTATAAAAGATTAATTTCAAATTGTTTCATTTGCTGTGTTGTTTTTATTTTGCAGGGGATTGAATTCCATGTATGAACACATTCATATATAACTGTGCATGTATTTGAATATGTATATACATGAATACATGGATTATTGAATGCTGTAGATTATATGCATATAAATCAAGTAATTTCTGAGGCTGCTGTGACTGTTGGGGAACCTTAGATGCTGTAACAATCCTCCTAGGTTAGTTGAGTTGCTTTGCATCATAGGTGATTCTTCCGGCAGTGTGACCTGGTGGTGCCCATCTTCTCTCCAGGTATGAATGGCTGTTGCCTGGCAGGCAGCATATCTGCCCTTTGTTTTTAGTCCTGCTAGGTGTCCACACACCCTCCTCATCCAGGCTAGCCCAGGTGGAGGTGCTGGTTTAGTTGTTTAGTCGCTTTAGTTATTTAATCACTGACAACCTGACCATGGAACAGGCTGTACTGGTTTACATGATACTGATAGCAAACCAAGAGAGGCCTGGCCTGACAGTGATATGCATATAAGGAATATAAATATTTAATTTATTTATAATCTGTAAATATTCCATTTATTATATGCATACATAGTTTTAATTTTAATTCATACACGTCTTAAGAAGCTTAAAAATTCTTGAAAGAATTTTAATTTGTGCATATTCTTCAGTGATGTGTGTGTACTTTAAATTGAGATTTGTCATTTTGCTTTTTCCCATTCTAATTTTGTATTCTGATTATTATCTGAATCTTAACATTTCAGAGAATGGAAGTATCATGGAAGTAGCAAGGATACACTAGAATATCATTCTACAGTCGACTGAAATTCAGCCCTGCTTAGAAGGCTCTCACAAATGTTATGTATCAACAAAGTTCTGTCTCAAAACAGGTCTCAAGTGTGAAGTCAGGACTTTCCTTGATCTTTACAGAAGGGTGAATTTCACCCACTGCAAAACATCAAATATTCCATATACTATGTACTGTTGGATGATGTCAAATAAACGGGGCAAAAGATTCTGAGAAGGTCACAAGTAACAAGAGAGGAAGTGGGTAGCCTTGCCTGACTGAAACAGTGATAAGTTTCTGCTTCTAATTCCAGATGTTGGTTATTTTTGTTAAACATTCATTTATTTTATGTAAAAGAATAAATACAGAATCCATTTTTAGTGTTATTAATAGGAAAACCCACTCCACCCTATCAAAGGCATTCTCAACATTTAAACTCTCTTTTGTTATTGAATGTTTGAGACCTTAGTCACTTTGTTATTTTAATAAACTCCTCCCTGGTCTGAAGTCAATATGCTCTGTATGTACAAGCTGACCTAAAGGGAATTCAGAGCTCTCTCTACCTCCAGCACTATATTTTTGACTTAATGAATGTTAAAGCTTTCCCGGCCCTTTCAAAGTCTAATTTTTTATCAGTTTCTTTAACATGCAGCTTGTAGGGGTCAGACCTTAGATAATACTATCTTCATTTTCAGAAAACTGTTACTGTCTTCAGTCAAGAAGGAAACTGCTTCATATCTCACTGGTTCTCTCTTTTGGGTTAAGGTAGACAGTGATACCAGGAGTAGTTAACCTCAACTATAGAGAATTTTCTTTTTCATTTATGTAGATGAAAGCTTTTGTAAGTATCAGGGAGATTTTGGTCTGGAAGCATGTCTATGTTTCTAGCAAAACACCAGTTAGCCTAGGTGCATCCCTTAAATTTATATTAATAGCTTGGGAAACTTCAGCAGATATTTTTTTTCTGGTTTCAATTTTATTTTAATATTAGAGGAAGTAAATCTACCTTATTTAAGTATTCTTCTTAAAAGGATTTTGGCTAGTGATGCAAAAATACTGTATGACAATATTGTAAATATTTTATTAATATATTTGTGTTTCTATTAGTTTTTATCATTCTGAGCCTACAGAAATTGCCAAAACATTTAACTAGAGTTTGAATTGGACCCTAACTGTGTTTTGATTTTCACCCTTTTAAAGTTGCTAAGGAAAGAGATTTCCTGTTTATTCCTTCAACACTATATTCTTGACTTACTGAATTTTAAAGCTTTCCCTGACCTTTCAAAGTCTAATTGTTTATTAGTCTCTCTATCAATTGGAAGTCACATAGAAAATATGATAATGTGCATTATTCTAAGCAAAACTGGAAAATAATATAGACAATCTCTTTCTCCTGTTTTTTTTCCTCTTTACTTTTATATAAACATCCTTAAAAAGCCTGGAATACTTGCCAAAAGTTAGAAGTGACTGTACTGCATTAGCATTTGTTTCCTCAGGGAGTAATTCTGTTCCCCTGTTATCAGATTTTTGAGCTCTTCTGGCTAGGTCATTCTCTCTAGCTGAGCAGCTTTGGGTGAGGATTTTATACACGGGATATCTCAGGGAGGATATCCAAAGAAGTGGTAACCTAACATTATCTTGCCAGGTGCAGGGGACAGGTGGTTGACCTTTCCTGCCCCACAGAAAACGCATCAATAACTTGGGGATAATCAAGTATTTGTAACGGGAAGAGATGCCTTCTGTACCCCCAGAGTGGCTCTGGCTATGACTTCCTGGCAGTGCTGCTTTAATGGAGCTGTGCTGTGATGGACTTCCATCTGAACTATTGCTTCCTCTGGCTTTAATTTTTCCTGTGCAGCTTACATAGGACTAGAGCAGGGATAATGTGTGTCCACCCTCGACTCAGCCCAGCCAGTAACAACTCTCCTTTCATAAATAATTTAGGACTGTTCTTTTTCACTGTCATTGGTTTATTCCTCTTATATTCAATGCATCGATTTTTATTTTGCCATCTCCTGTCATTTTTCCCTAAAATGAAATTAATTTTGGATAAACTGGAATACTCGTTAGGTGATATTTTCCACACCAATTAAATCTGGAGTAGCTTGTATATAATTTCAGTTGTGTATCCATTTCCCATACACACATGTGCACATATACATTTTCACTCTTCCCTTTCTCCTCTCTCTCTTCTGGGTTCATCTTATTTGATGAGGATTTTATATTTCCCCTTTCTTTTATTTGTATATTTTTCACTTCTCTTTCCCCTCTATTTATACCAACACACAGTTTCACAACCAAGCCAGCTATCTATTTTAATTCAGACTTTTAAGTGTATGTCTATATTACACAGCATTTTGGCAAAACTGCTCTTTTCAACCCCTGTGTACCAACAGAGCAAATATGTGTAAGTGCAGCTTCCTCCCTACCCCCTTTCCAAAATTACCAAAGGGCCTGACTCTGCAAGGACAGCTATGCAAGTCCACTGTTGTTGCTATGCACATGCTATGGAAGCCACTCAAGCTCCATGTGGGCATAAGGGTCCCTCCACACAGATACAATCCTGCAAACACTTACACTTGACTGAATCAATGGACTACTTACTCCTAAGTGTGTTTGGTTTGAGCTATTCAGGTCACCAACCTACTACTGACCTGGTAACCAACATAATAATGTAGTAGAATAATAATTCCCATCAGCATTTCCCCACTGGTTATCCTGGTACACCTAAGTTGATGGTCTCCTTTTCTAGAAACGTCTTCAGCAAAAACCTCTTTTTAGGCATCAGAGCTATGAGTCTTTATTTCAAGCCTTCAGTTTTTAAAATCAAATATTGCAAACATTTCTAAAATGCTTAAAAGATCTGTTGGCAAAGAAGAGTTGCTGTAAAACCTTCTACAAGGGAAATGTCCTTAGTCTTTGAAAAATTTGAGCATAGAAGGGCCTAGTTGGAATCAGTCAGAACAGTTCCACTGACACCAATCAAGCTTTGCCTATTCCTGCCAGCTGGGGATCTGCCACAAGGTTTCCAGTCTGAGTCTAATGCTTAAGTAGGCTGCAGTAACTCTTGCCTTGTCTGTAGAAGTCCAGCCTGGATTTCTAGATTCAGGGATGAGTTCCTGGGAAATCTTTGGGAGCAACCATTGATTTGTTCTGTCCTGTTCTTTCTCGTTTCTGATGTGTTTTTAGTTATCCTTCCTGGCTAGGGACAGAAATTGCACATAAACTGGCACAAATTATCAGAAAGAGGTTCAAAATTGTAACACAACAGAAGTTCATTGCACATAAACTGCTTTCAGAATGGCTGAAACTGGTTTAAGATAAACCTGGATGGATGTAGTATCAGACTTAATTGATTTAGGTTAAATCTGTTCTTCTTCTGTCCCAGATCCCACTCCAGATTCAAGCTGTTTGCTCCAGCTGAGTAGGGAGGCATGCTCTAGCACCTTTGGCTTCTGGCCTGGGCCACTGCAGGCATGTGGCTGCATTTCCAGAATCACAAGTGAATGCCTGCTCACTTGCTTATTGGTTCAATCTATGCAGTTTAGGCTAGCCTGCAAAGATTGACTAGATTTATCCTTGAGCTTTTTGACTGTTTATACTTAGTCCCTGATGCTTTATGTGCAATAAAGTAATAATTCTGACAGATTTTCATAGAAATGGAGAGGTTTGGGCAGGTTCTGCTATTCTGCATGTCTCGATAACTTGCAGCTTCTCAGAAGTCCCCTTTCAAGAAAAAACTTTGAATAGTGTTTGAGTGAAAGATGCTATTGCGAGTCATTAGGCCTTTTTACAGAAATTAAGGACACCCCAGCATATGACAACACCTACCAAACTGTTTAAATAATTCTGAAACACTTAGGCTTCTCCCGGGCAATCACAGTGCTAGATTCTGAACATTCTGATATTTCTGCTGCCTAAAGCAACCTGGGCTAACCCTAAACTCTAGTTTGACACTGGTTTCACTCTACTGAGTGAAGTGCACTAGTTTAATCTAATGTGCAATCAACATCAGACCTACAAGATCTTGGGCAGTAGAACATTTGCTGAGGCGATGGAAAAGTTTGCCTCAGTTATTTAATGGATAATCCAGACACTCAGAGGTAGAAGCAAATAGTTTAGTCTGAGTTTAAATCTTGGAATGCTGTGGGGCTTAGTGATTATTGTGTAAGGTTGAAAAAAGCTAATTAATATTTGTAAAGTAATAATCTTTACAGTTGCTTATATTTTCCATAAGAATAGCTGGCTAGAAAATTCTCAGAGATCTAAACCAGATTTCAGAATTGCAATCCCATAGCTCAGTTTGGGAATAATTTACATATAGAAGAAGATACAGAATACAGGGTTCCCCACTTGACCTCATACTTCCAAAAAGGCCTATTCAGTAGGTGTCAGTTTTCCAGAGAGTCAGTTATGGATAAGAAACACAGACACTGCCCCCAAATCAGCAAGAGAAAAGTTCCTGACAGCAAATGAATATGACACAATAATTTTTAGTTTCATTTTCTAATACATATTTCGCATGCCTCAGAGGGAAACAAATACTAGTGTTTTCCTGCTCTCTCTTTTACAGTCTTTTGCATGTGCTATTTTATTTGATAATTATGAAATTCTTTGAAAAAACTGGGGGAAAATTATACCTTTTAATGAGTCAAAAGTGGGTCACATCCTAATATCAATTACATCTGTGTCACCTCCCCAAGCAAATCTGAAGGGTTGCAAAAGGGGACATAATACAGTCAACCAGACCACATTTTGCAAATCTTTACTCAAAGCTTTCACAGAAATCCAGCTTCTAGGAGTTTGACAGCATAAAAACAGCGCATGAAATCCTGAGGCCTCCGTCATTCAATGAGGACAACATTCAGTGAAATGATTCTGGTTTGACTGCACAAGAGGAAAGTGAAAGGGACTGTGGAGAGGAACTTTATTGACACTGCTTGCCCAGGGAAGAAAGGAATCTGAGTTCCTCTCCCAGTAAAGACTACTGGATATGATCCATTAATGATGAGCTTTTGCATCCAGCAACCTGTATTTCACAGTATCTGAACATTTGTGACTGTAAACATAGTACTTCTATATCCCTTGCCTCTTGCTATGTCCTTAAACTGAGGAAAATTAAAAACAACAGCAACAAAATACTAAACAGGCCTGCCCTGCTCCAAGAGTCTGTTTCTTTTATCCAAGCAGTGTTGGGCAGACTCTTTAGCCTGAAACGCCATCAGCTAATTTTGTCAAAGAGGAAAAGAAAGACAGCACACTGCTTCCCCAGCACATTGCTTATGAGCAGGTATTTACAATATTAAGCTCAGATTGCCTTTCCCAGCTGCGGAGAAAGAAAGGAATAATTCTCATTAAACTGGAGGTTGCTATTTGTGAAAAACCTCCTGACAGCACAAAGTCTGCTCCTCCCTTTCATGGCAACACAATTACAGTCCCTAAGAAAGCTCTGAGCAAAGAAAAAACAAGTCATCCTATCAAGCAGAATATTCAGGACCATTCATACTCAAGCTGCTGTCCAGCCTGGTGCAAAGGAGGAAAGGATCAGTGGACCAGAGCTCTGACTGAAAAAACACAGTTGTCAAGCAGATGTAGATGAAACAATCAACTCTGCTGCACACAATTCTCTCAGAAGAGATTCCAGTCTTTGATTGTCTATCAACAGCTAGATTTCAATGAATGTGGCTATTATGCATGCTAACTAACACTGTGCCTGGTCCTACTCTCAATGAACCCAAAGGGAATTATGCTATTGACTTAAGTGCGAGCAGGAGCAGACTTTTTGCTGCTTCACAGACTAGTAACATTATAGCTTGCTAGCTCTTTGCAAAGTTCGCCGTACCTGAAATCAATGAGACTACCCATGAGCATAAAGTTCCTCAGGTGCATAAGGGTTTACAGGATGGACTTTGTGTTCGCTAAATATAACTCCTGCTGGACACAGCAGGGATTTTTTGTCAATGCTTGGTTATTCCACTGATTGGAAAAACACTTCTTTTAAAAACAATGTCTGTGACAGTTTCTGTGATGAGGGATTCATGGCAGTAGGGTGCTGAGTGTTTAAATGGCCCATGTGATAGTGACCTCTGATCAGCACACTCTGAACAACTCAACAGTAACCCTCCTCGGAAAAATTTCAAACAAATCTCATATTCCAGAAATGAATGCTAACATCTGAACAAAGCGTTCTCAAGAAGGCCTTTGCTTCTGCAAGCCACTGATTTTCTTTGGCGCTATACCAGACTTATAAGCATATGTAAATGTTACTGAAGCTCAAACATAGCCCATCTCCCCAGCTCACCAAGGAAAACTGGAGAAGAACTGTTCCTTTGCTCTCATCCCCACCAAAAAAACCCAAAAAACAAAAAACCCTTCCTATTTCAAATAGCATTACCAGTATTTATTATTATGGAGATGAGAGAATGAGTAAGATGTGGAAGTGAGGTGTGATTTCCCCCCGTTTAATTGCACAGGGAGAACCAGGGCTGCAGAGTGAAAATGGCATTTAGTTTGAAAAGACACAGAATCACACATCTTATATACTTAATGACTACGGATGACATGTTTCATGCATAGGCACACTAAATGCAAATGCTGGCTTTTAAACACTAAATATACTCCAGGGTGTCAGAGCATTGCAAGTTATTACTGCGTGACACCTCCTCCGTCAGCTGCTGATCCTCACCCCTCAAAAATGATGTTACTTAGCATCCATAGTCATCACTGGGCAAGGAGGAGGTCTCAGCACCCTTGACAACTCAGACACTGAAAGACCACATTGCAAGGCTAAGCATTAATGTTCAAGGAAGGAAAACAGAGTTTGCCATTATATATCACAGCAGGCAGTAACCAAAAGGTGACCAGCAACAGGTTTTGCTCTGCTGGGCATTTGAACACACAGGCCAGGATGGAGTCAGGAAAGGTACCAGTTCCTGTCATTTATTGTTTTTGAAGCTGTCTTTTAGTGAGGCTTCAGGGAGATTTCAGACACCAAGACTGCAAGAAGTAGTGAAAAGGCACTCTTGGTACCCTGACTGTGTGTGGTTTGCTTTAATAGCATACCACTCAAACACAGACATTTAAGTCCATTAGAGGTCTGACCCTAATGAATTATTAGTCCTTTATTTTCCCCCTACCCATCACAAACAGCCTACATCCTAAATGTTAACAACTCAGCATGTTTTATCACGGTAGCATGTACACTTTCAATCATCATTAGAAATAAGGAGGGTCTAGACTCAGGCATGGGGCCAGGTTTAGTAAAACTTTCCATGAGGAAAGATTTTTTTTTCTCCCAGCACTGCTAAACTTGGCCAAGAGGGAGAGAGGAAAAGCTCACAGTCCAGACTGAAGTGTAGACAGTATTACTGGACTTTGTAGACTACCTGCATGTTGTTCTAATGACATCTGGACTACTGGAAATCAGAGAGTGCACTCAGAAGTTTTCAAAGACATAATTGTGGCAGCAGCAGACTAAACTTAATGCCTTGAGAGCCAATCATTTTAATCACAAAGCTGAGATGTATGAAAAAGGATACATTTCAGCAAAAGAATAATTCTGTCTGCTATAGTTCCTGTTCAAATAAACTATATCATCAAACCACGTGCACTTCAAAAATATATAGGAGTAAAAAAAAATGAACATATGGTTTAGAGGCAACAGAATTTCATATATACTGTATAGGAGATATATGGACTTGTCAGACATCTAACAGTTCAACAGTGTAAGCAATTCATGGGAATGACATTAGCAATAGCTCATATTACATCCATGAGTTATGACTTTTACTGCAATAGTTATTTTAAAAGAGCCATGTTTAAAATGAAATGGCTGGCAAGGTTGCAGCTTTCAGTAATACTTTACCTGTGGTTTTGCCACTTTTACTTACTTATTGGGAGTTTAATGCTCCCAATTTACCCTTTTAGATTAAAAAAATGTTGAAATCAGTGCATTCATGGGCAGAGTACTATAAAATGCACAGCTGTGTGGAGACAATTATAGTGGCAAAAGCCTATTTATTTTGAAAAGATGAAGCATCTGTGGTTGCCTACATATTGAAAAATGCAGACCTTTCTTCTGTTTGTGATCTATACATTCTTAACTCACTATCCATTGAGTTAAATCAAATCACATCAAGACCGAGTATAGCCCTTTACTAAAAAGGTAGGAGTAATTAATATTCAATGCTGCTGATATGAGCGCTTAAAGATGATGGCTATTCCAAAGCTGACACCTGGAACAGAACCAAAGGAGAAGTAATGGAAGACAATTTTAAAAACCAGTTGTGAAATCCTGACCCAATATATAAGCAGAAATTCTGCCACTGACTTCATTAAATCCAGGAATTATCCAAAGACACTAAATCCAAACACTGCAAACTTGGGCAAGTTGAGATCTTGAACCTAGCAGTTCAAGCACACCTTTGTTAAAAAACAAGATTCTTTCATTTTTTGTTAGAACATGTTTTTATGGGTTATATGCACTAATGAAAAAGAAACTGGGACTGAGTGCATGAATGGTGCCTCAAAGTGTATTAAGAAGATAAATCATGAGCCTTTTCCTGTTGGTACCAATGTGTTTCCCTCTTGCTGGCTGAGATAACTTTAATTTGTAATGATAAGTAATTTCTTTGATGTTTTTAATGGCAGGAAATAATTTTGCAATTGGGTGTCATTCTGCTGCAGGTAAAAAATGTAATAGCTTGTGGGAGTGCCAGTCATAACCCGAATGATGTTTCTTGGCATAAAAATGCCTAACTGATCTCTCTCTGTTATACTGAAATAAAGATGTATACTTCTATTCTCTTTTCCACCTAGGCTGCACATAGGACAGGAATGGGAAGGGGAAGAGGGCAAGGTGATTTTAAACCACCTTTGTCCTGCCCTAATTTGGGGTTGGCTAAAACACTGTCCAGTCCCCCAAAAGGCTGTTTGATCATGTATTTAGTTGCCAATAGCCACAACAGGCTATTTCTAACAACCAAGAAAAAGAAGTTTATAGAGTTTTAAAATGTAGATGAGCCACTTTGGTCAGCAAATGTGAACTGGGCTTTCTTGCAGTATTTTAGCAAAAGTCTTGACAGGGATAAGCAAAAAGGAGTATGTAAAATGTAAAACAAAGGTAGCTTAGCTTTCCTTACTTAGCAAGTGAGATAATAGTTTGTTTAAGGAATTAACAAAAGTTCAGTCAGTTCTTAAAACTAGTGGATTCTTTGGCTTGTGTCATGTCAATTCCACTTGCTCCTGCAAATGAGAACAGTTGAAATCCAGTGGCTTGGCTTACTGTTCTGAGACCCAGTTCTCTTCAATGTGGCCATTGTTGTCAACAATCTTTTGCCTGGCTGTCTACTGAACTTGCTACTGCTGATAAATCAGTAAACTGTTAGAATACTTCATAGGCTGCGGAACAGGGTGGGCCACCTGGGCCATGGCCCGACCAACTTTTAGCACGTTAATTTAGCTGGCTATGCAGTTAAAAAACCAGCTATACAGTTTTAACCAGAATGACAATTGCGCATTTGTGTGTTATATAAATTAATGTGCTACAAGTTGGTCGGGCCATGGCCTAGGTAGCCCACCTCATTCTTCAGCCTATGGAATACTTAATGGAACAGAAAGCTGTCTATTTTAAGATTCCCCATAGCTCCCATCACTAGTTATTCCTAGGTTCAGTCTAAATGGGAATATCACTAGTGGTTTTCATAGCTGTTTCTCCTTTTCTCTTTCACCCAATATAGGAAGCTCTTCCTGGGAAATACATCTTCTTGGGAAGGCACTTTTCATTTGCAAGATTTTTATTGACTTAATTGGGTTCTGAATTAGACCCCGAATTAGATGTTCCTTATACAGTGACTATTTGTAAGCTAATGAAGTACACAATAAGCACTCAGCAACATCTCACATGCAAAATGCTTTTGATATTGCTACCTGTTTTATTGAGAAACACTGGTCAGCACCTCCTACTTTTTTCCTAACTGTTTCACCTGAGAAGCAGCATCTTGAGTATTAAGCCCAACCCTTACTAATGTCATATAAGCAGCAGGAGTCCATAAAAGTCTTCAACTCAAAACACCCAATGCAAGCACTTTGCTAACTGAGACAGAAGCATGCTGATATTGATAATATATTTATAACATTTCAGATATTATTTAACAAGGTGAGCTTCAAATGTGTGACAATTTTTGAGCTATATGGTCTCATTCTGAAACAAACTTATCAATATAATGGGTATCCCAGGTGGCCACTATTGATTTTTGTTTAAAATGAAGCTGCCAAGAACAACACTTGCTTGCCAAAATAGAAGCCTCCTTGGGTATTTCCTTTATATCACTTTAGCTGACTATCATTATTTCACGAACAGTAAAATATCATATACGGTGCATATATCTATATAAAACAAACAGACATCTTTTTCCCCTGGGAACTCTGTAGTGTAGGTAGTCTATGTCTGGACCTACTCCAGACCAAAAGGAATGAAGACTGCTTTGATTCTACAGGCTGAAACTGAAAAACTTCTGTTTATACCAGGTCCAAGATTACTTGATATATATATATCAGGCAAAGATTTATTTATGTATTTATTTCTAATATATATTAGAAATAGAGATTTATAAATCAAACCAAGAAAAAGATGAGTTTGCAAAAGTCTGCACCAAATATTACTCTGCCTAACTAGGGCTGGATTTATAATTTGTCCTGTAATCACATTAGCTTGCTATCTTGCTGTCTGTCTTTGGGTTTTGTATTGCTGCTCATTGCTACAGTATCAAGTGCCACCCATGTAAAATTAATAGCACTAGCAAAGTTCCTAATTGACTTTGTGAAGTCTCTGACACTTTTTTCTTGAATGGGCCTTTTGGCTCTGATTTTTTTTTCTTTTTAAGATTTTATCATTATGCTATTAAACTGAAGGAGAATTGATTAATAATTTTTAAGCAGTAGGGAAGGAATATAGTACATGAAATGATCTTATTTCTATGGCTTTATACTGTTTTCTAAGGCTAAGGTTGAAAAAATAGTTTAATTATATTTCATAGAATCATAGAATCAATGAGTCGGGAGGGACCTAGACAGATCATCTAGTCTGACCCCTTGCCATGGGCAGGAAGGAGCACTGGAGGTGGCAGGGGTCATAAGACCCCAGCCAGGTGCCTATCCAGTCTCCTCTTGATGATTTCCAGGGAAGGTGAGAGCACAACCTCTCTGGGAAGCCTATTCCAGGCTCTGGCCACCCTCACCATGAAGTAGTTCTTCCTAATATCTAACCTAAACCTATCCTCCCTCAGCTTGTGGCCATTGTTCCTGGTGACCCCAAGGGGGGCCCTGGTGAACAGACTTTCCCCGAGTCCCTGCTGCTGGCCCCTGATAAGGTTGTAGGCAGCCACAAGATTCCCCCCTCAGTCTCCTCTTTAACAGTTTTAAGTAGTCAGAATTGAAATTTGAAACTCAACAAATTATAACAAAACAATTACTGTAATCTATGAAAAACTAAATTGTAAAAGCTTTTTACCCCTTGGTTTAATTTGACTTCTGCTGTCTAATCATCCAAATACCATATTTACTTAAATACAAGATGACCCTGAATATAAGATGACCTCCTATAACTAGATTCTATATATAGAAAAATTGTAAATTTGTTATAATTTTGGCACTTTCAGCTGAGATCAAGCATTTCTGGCATCCATAGGAGAGTGTCAGGTCTGGCTCTGGCCCTCTCGGTTCCAGCCTGGTATTCCAGTACTCCCCAGGCCCACTGCCAGTTCCCTGTGGACGGGAAACTTGCCAATTATATTTAAGGGCCAAAAAAAGGGAAAAAACCCAAAAACGTTCTCATGAGTATGGTTGCCCAATATGGGCCATGTGTTTTATAGTCATGCTCAGTGCTGGCTGCATTTAATCAACTTCATAGTTGGTTTCCATTACTGAGCATATGTTGCTTTTGGCTGCTGTTTAGACAGTTTCTTTAATGAGGTTTTCTTATATGCAAATGTAAGATGAGGGGCTTCCCCCTCCCCCCCCATGCTGATTGGGGAAAAACCCTTGTCTTATATTTGAGTAAATATGGTAGTATTACAGGCTACGAAATGGCCTACATTCTTCTCCCAAAAAACAACAACCCCCCCCCCACTTCAACTGATAAACTACCAAGAACTAATGACAGTGGCTGAATTTAATAGTAATGAAGCAAAAATTAAATAGATAAATAAACAAAGATTCCTCCCCCTTTTTAATCAGAACCACTCTGTACACTCTTCCTTCCACCGACTTAGTGTCTTGCTCCACAAGTATCCCCTATGACTTGAATGAAATATTCATGGTATAAGGCATTGTTTATTGGGGTTATTCATTCCTAAGGGTATCACAGTCACCTGCAGTGAGTAACATCTAACTGGGAGGCAAATAAGAGTCTAAGGCAAACACTTCAGTGATCAGGATGCTTTTCTGAACTGTGTCAGTAGGTCAAAATCCCATGCTTTAATAACTAGTCTATGCGTATGACAGGCAGGCAGGCTTCTGACTGACAGATCTGCCCAGAACTTATTTGCTACACTGGGAAGTAATGAAATGGTTAGGCGGCAGGTAGGGAAGAAGTAAGTCCTCTTTGTGTCACCTGACTACTACCTTAATATCCAAGTAGGGGAATGATAGTAAAGCTGGAATCTGTTTTTTAAAAAGAAGGTAAGATACAATTGCACATACCAAAACATTATTATTGGTCCTGGCATGCAGAACATCATAAAAATAATAACAAAATATAAAATTGCCAATGTCAGTAAAAGAAGCACATACTATAAATTAGCTGGAAAGACAAAAATGGGGAAGGAGGGAGAAACATTAATTATAGGAGAAAGAAAAAAGTTTGTCAATTTTTTGGGTTACCTTTCTGGGATTGAGATGTTGTTGCAGTTCGGCCAATTGCCTCTGTCTGTTAAATATATGTGGATTATTATGCTACCACTTTAGAGTGTGATCCTAAATTCTTGAAAGTATGCTATCAGGAGATGAATATAGTTCCTTTTATTATGAATACAAGTCTGAGCTGTTTCTCAGTTTGTAGTTCCGTGGCTGGTCATAGAATGGCTTTATACAATATGGTAGAGACTGAAATCTGAGTTCAATTGTATTACCACTGTGATGAGTGACTTCAAGTAATTACTAGGCCCAAGTCTTTTATGCTGTGTGAGAGAAAATGAGCATGGGGTAGGGAAATAAAATCCTTTTCCAGAATAAACAGCTACAGCAGAACGCCTCATGACATTACTGTAGGCTAAAACTGTAGCAGACTCTGTGACCTCAGGCTCCTTATCTCAAGGGAGGTTGGCTAGTTACATCTGTGCAGCCTTGTACCTGTGGCTCCTAAGCCTCATTCGCTGCCTTCCAGTGGACATCAGCAGAGAACAAACTGAATGCTTTCAGTGGAAATTGCTTCTCCCTGTTGAACTGCAGCAATTACACAGCTTACTGTGTTGCCCCTTCAATGAGGGAGTTCTGCTGCTCCCTATTTCTCACTTGTGCAGAGTAGTCCTCATTTTTTATTACTTTTTAAAATGAATACACTGGATCAAACATGAATGGGACAGAACAGTTGATGAATCACAGAGGAGTAATGTGACATGAAGTGCCTGGTTTTTGGTGCAACACAAGCTTTTGCTGCTATCCTGAATGGACAGATGGCAACAGATACAGAATAAATCTCCAACAATTATATGTCAATTTTAGCTGTGAAGCTGTCCCTTGTCCTGCCTTTATCTGTCATCTATCAAGTCCTTAATTTGATCAGGCTTTCCAATTTTTGTTTCATTTTATGTGTGTGCATTGACTTATATCTTGTTTCTCATAGAAGCATGCATGTAGTAGAATTTGACTGTCTTGTCAAATTGAAGAATACTCTGTCCCCGACACAAAAAAAACCTGCAGGGAAGTTGTATAATAACCATGTAAAACTCTAACGTACTGACTTCCTAATTAGGAAAATTCCTTAGACCTGTCTGTCGTGTAACTGATCAGGAGCTCTATTAAGGAAAGACGTTTTCCCAGAAGAGAAAAGCAAATTGCTGTTATTCAAGATCCAAAATGTTCATGCTCTTTATCCTAATTCAGTAAGTATCATGCTGTTTAAAACAGAATGATTAAATTAAAAGGAAAATAGTCCAATGAATTGTCTTTTGTTGTAATCAAAGACAATCATGTTCAGATGTTCCTTGGCACCAATTCATTTCAGTACAGCCATTCCACTAGCATTTCTTTTTTAAATAACATACTAAGTTATATAAAAATTAAATGGCTATTGAAAGGGAATTCATATATTGCACTAAGATGAAAATTCAGTGTACTACCGGAATACTTAGTAGTGAGGTCATATAATAGATTTCCAGATTACTCCACTATATTATTATAGTCAGCTAATAAATCCTTGGAAACCAAAGTCTAACAAGTTCGTCACAGCATTTTAACATTTCAGTGATGCATTTTGTGTGTGTGCGCGTGCGTGTATGTGGAAATGTGTGTCTATCTTAAAAGCTAGAACAATCAGTCACATATACACAATAGGAACTAAAGGAAAAGTAGCCTTAACTTTTTTCAACAAGGATGAAAAACCACGATGAAGAACATGCTTTAGTTTTCCATTTGAACTTTCTCAGCTGAAATAGAGCAGTTTATCATTTAGTTCCAGTTAGCAGATTTGTAGATGTGAAGTTTTACTGCATTATGTATGGGACAAAGTTAAATATGTTTTCACTGCAGTTCCACAGGTCACTGGCATAGGCATAAGCCAAGACCATATGCTTAAGATTATTGCAATGTAGCTATTGGTCATGCAGCTAGCTCCACAGTGACTAACAGCATTTAATGCTTAAATAATACAGCTTCGTTATTGCAAACACAATTACAGAACTCTTCCCCATCCAGAAAACATCAGAGCAAAATTCTGCACCATTCCACAGGCCGTTAATTGGCACTTTCTTCCACCAGAATCCCTAAGGGGGGCAGGGGGAGGCAGGTAAAAGAACTCACTGATATAGCAATATGGTTGAATGCAAACCTCTACAGCTGTGGAAGACTTACCATCATCCAGGTACATCTGGTCCAATTCCTCAGGTTCTCTCTTGATGGTTACAGGAATAGGGGCCAAATTATGATTACTGTCCTCATGCAACTCTGGCAATGACAGTGGTTGGTTTGTTGGAGATTCATTTCTTTGAACCTTCGGCAGTTGGTGCTGCTGCTGACCCATTATGGATGAGTGAGTTGGACTGCAGGACTGCAAATAGGTTGGCTCTTGGGTAACAGACGGAACTGGAGAAGAGGGACTGTTGGGATAGAGTGTTTGTTGGTAACCAAGGGAACAGCTACTGCTCAGATGTTGACTCACCTGCGGCTGCAGCATGATGTGAGATGACTGATCTGGAGAGCTTGGGTGCACAACTATAGGCCTTGGCACTTCCTGTATGGTGGGGACACCTCCAGTGGGCTGCTGAAGTCCTAGGTGACCGTGACCTGGGGTGGTGATGCACTTGTAAGCAGAAGATGAAAGGTCATGCAGCTTGGGACTTGAGTTGGGAGAGGATGACATCACAGTGTTTCTCTGCTGACAGGAAGTGAAGCCAGCCACAAGGCACGAACCAGGATCAGGAGGCATCATGATCTGTTGGCTGTAGTATGGTTTAGAGAGAGGGTTTAATCCTTGGTTCATTGGTCCACAGGTTTGAGCAGGTTCATAGTCATCAGTGGGTTCTGTTTTTATAATTGGAACTGTTAAAAGAAAAAAAGTTTTAAATAAACATGAGTTGCACATTGGTATGATCAAGTTGGCTTGTGGCTAGGATACCCTTTGCAAAACAAACAACGTCTTGAATAAGACTCTGTGTGTCTTTTGCCTAGTTCTCCCACCCTATAAAAAAAATGAATGAGTCATCAGCACAAGAAAGTCACAGCTGGTTCTAATATTGAAAAGGACTATTTTCTTTGGACTCTCCTCCAGCACTAATGTGCTATAAAAATCTATTTGCAAATAGCTGTGCTTCAGTAGAAGCTTTGGACCCAAGGGCTCCATGGATTTGTAGCAATCAAAGCAAAAATTTTAACTTGGATGTACTACTGCATTTCTACTGCTACTGATGGCCTATTTGATAAATGTCTGCACATTTGGTAAACTTGTGCATGAAAAGGTAGAGATGGGGCCTTTAGAGTTCGGCAAAAATAAAATTGCAAATATAAATGACAAACTACTCTGTACAAGAAGTTTTTAATTATAAGACTTCTCTTGACAGAGCAGGAATATAATTCCTGCCTCACCCCCCCCACCCTTTCCACGTCTGTATTTAATCTCTGCTTCTTACTATGCAGCCAAAGAGCATAAAGTACTCAACAAGTTGGATCCAACTTCTGGATCCGAACTGCCAATCCAGGTCCTACAGTACTTTAGTTCAGACTCCATCTACCAAGATAAATCCAATTCATATTGCATACAAATACCTACTCCATCTAATGACCCAAAACAGTGCGAAAGAAGCTATACCAATTATGGAGAGAAAGCCCTCCTATCTCTGAGACTGACAGTTCATGAAAAGTGATGTGTCACTTTTTCACTTCAGTAGACTTTCAACAATGAAGGTTTAAGTCTTTCTCTAAATACTAACTATCACGATGGCAATGCAAGGGGAGAGGGGCACATCTTAAATCAGGTATACTGTAAATTAGGAAGGCCAGGCTGGCCATTGCATGATTTAGCTGAGTTTGTTTAAACATATTTGCTCTATCCAAACTCAATTTTAATGCAGGTATCTGTGGGTCTGGATGCATGTTAGTATTTATCTTCTTTCCCAAGGAAAGATCTGAAGAGACTTTCATAGCTTAGAGGCATTGTTAGAAATTTATGGCAATAGCAGACAATACCCAGTAGAGTATAAATATAACTGACCCGCTATGGCATAAAAGATACCCATAAAACACTTTTGGGTAATTTGACCTCACAATTCAGCTCACAGCATGGTGTGTGAGAGTTTTCAAATCCACACAAGCACTCCTAGTCCATTTAATAATTTAATGTGTGTGTGTGCGCATACACATGTGCATGTGTATGTAAAACTTTTTAAGAATCTCACAACTTGTCCTTCTGGTGACTGGACTTCACTACCCTCATTTTATAACTCCCTGTTCCCTTGTTAACTTTGCTCCTTTTATGTTCTTTTACATATAGATCCTTGCAACATTTGCTTCAAGATTTCTAGAGCCACTAGTAAAAACATGCTTAAATATGTAACAGATGCACAAGCACTGCTCAAGATTAATGTATTATGGATAATGGACTGTCATCAGATTCCTCATAATCCTATTTTCACCTGCTCGTGTGCTGCACACTAGTTAAAATGACTAGCAATCTTCTTGGTTGCTGGGAGGATATTCCAGGATTTCAGTGACAGCTTTGTAAAAACTATATTACACCCTTTGTGGAAATGCTAGACTGAAGAAACACACCTAGGCAAACATAGAAGCATAGATTCTGTAAGAAAATACTTTTAACAAGGTTCTGCACCAGCAAACACTTTCACATATTTAACAGTAGATTCACTGTACTAACATTAACCCTGGCACAGCTGGAAATATGATGGTTGTTGAACATTCAATTTCCCCAATATATCACAGCTATAGAAACACCTGTGCTAAATAATTCCAGGCTCATCCACTAACAATTCAGTGTTCAATGGTCCTTGGAGTGTCTCATTCATTAAAACCTATGATGGGGCTGTTGACAAGCTTGCATATGGAGGAGAAGTACTAAGGGACCCTGGGCACGTCTACACGTGCATTAAGGCGCTTTCCCCTATGTGCAGTAAATTTAGTACCTCCAATGTAAGGTACTAAACAAATGCGCATTAGCTGCCTTAATACACAGTAACAACCGCTCACAGTTTTAAAGTGACGCTTAATGGACAGTGGCCTATTTTACTGTGCATTAGCATAATAGCAGGGTTTTTTTATGTGATGCTTTAATGTGCAGTAAAACAGGCTACTGCACATTAAAGTGCACATTTAGACATGCCCCACTGATTCAGGATTGCAGGCTGATCTCTCTCATCCCTTTTACAGTTTATACCTTTGTTGCCCTGCTTACCAATACGTATTTCTTTGCTTCTACCTTTAGAACATTTTTAAAAGGATAAACACAATCAGGACCATGTTCAGAAGTAAGGTAATGGTGATGAAAGCTGTGTTTCCATAAGTCAAACATCCATCCTCAGTGACACCAAGCTGACGCCTGGCAGAGTTGACCATGGTTAACTCCCCGTTGGAGATGCTGGAGGGTAAGAGGCAGTGGCCTGAAAGCAACTATCTCAGCTCTGCACAATCCAAGGATTCTCCTGTATTGGGTGATAGCAGTGGAAATATTTGACTGTCCCTTTTCAGTTGTTTTGTATTGTCACATCAGATGGGACAGGGACCAATGGTCCATCCCTTAACAAGGACCCAATTCACTATACAATATTCCAGTTCTACATCAGCCTTAATGCCATTCACCATGATGACACTGACCTGGAATTGTGGGGCAGGCTGGCTTACTGGTGTACTAGTACTGTGTCTAGTAGAAGAGGTGCAGTGGTATAAAACTGGAGTAAGACATTGGTAAATTACAGCCTAGAATGAAGAGGAGGTGTAACTTACAGGATGTGGTGGGGCAGAAGAGTGAGTTTAAAGCAGGAAAAGCAATAGAAGAGAAAAATATAAGAAGATGCAAAATAAAGTTGCAGCCTCCTGTCTGTTGCTTTTCTTACCATCCCCTTACCTGAGAAAGCAAGCTAGAGCAACTTACATTGATTGGCTGCTGCAATTCCACCCCTATATTTATCATCAATTCTTGCTCTCTGAATTATCATATGTGATGGGTAACACAATGTCTTCACATACATAGTGGCTACCAGAACACTGGCTTGACATGTTTAAACTAGCTCAACTGAATCATGTCTATTGCATTCCCTAAAGCTGTTTTCCCAGTAAAATAAAAAGGTCCTTTGTATTAAATACTATGTATTTTGTTTATCTGTTGATTTCATTATTAGTGCAGGTATACTGAGGAAGAAGAACAAAAGAAAGCATTAATGGTGAAATTGCTAAGGAATGCACCCCTGATTCTTCAATGCTTTTGCACACAAAATAGTAATTTACACACGTACAATATGATTGTATAAATACCTATAAAATCAGTAGGTTGATTTTTACTCCAAATTGCACAAATGTAAATATCTTTACAAATTACAAGTCTGAAGAATTAGACCCAATAAGAGTCTTCTTAAAAAATCAAATTTGCAAAGCTGAATGCATCAACAGAAAGCCTTTGATATTCACATTTGTTTTTGTCTCTCTACTTTACAGGAATCTAGAACTATATTATAACTTGCCTAGGACAGATATGCCACAAATTGCTGCATTAAGCCACATGCTGCAGTTTATTTATGCAGTATGTAACTCAGCTTCTCCAACATATGTAACTCTATCAAGTGAAATAAGCGAAGGCTGAAAGCATTCAGCAGCTGATATTTTTCAAATGGAGTTTGAATGAGAATATAGGTTTGACTCTTTGCTGCTTGATAATTCTCAATACATTTATAGCTGTGCAAAGCTGATTTAAAAGGCTACTGAATCAGAAAGGTGGAGTTTTATGCTTACTTTGCTCATTATTACACAGGACACAAAGAAATAGGCACATCTTATGCACATCTTCCAAATACTAACACCATTTTTTCTTTGTACACTACATCTTGTTTTATCACTTTAACTCGATATCCTGTTTGTGGCATTAGTTTGTTATCCTAGAAACCACAACATTACTCAAACAATTTACAAGAATTTGCTTTGTTGCATAACAGAGCTGAAAAGAGTCCAATATGTTGGCTAAAATTTATGCTTCTTTCCTTACAATTCTTTTCAGACCAGGCTATCAAGTGGTATAAATTGGCAGAGCTCCATTGATTTACTCCAGGTAAGGATCTGCCCCCTTAAATGTCAGCCCGCATTACGAAGCCATTTTCTTTGAGCCTAGAGAACAGTCCAGCAAGTTTTTATAATAGCTATGGCAGGCCACCAGCAGTAGGAGGGCAATGTTACCACTTACCCACAAACTTTTTGTCTTACGTTTGTCTTACCTGAGTCCAGATAAAGGGTTTGCATTCTCAAATCCATCTCTCAGCAAATACAATTTGCCTCAAAGTTAATTTTTGTCCCTATCCATTTTATCTGTCATTCAGTTTTAGGACGCATATGTTTCTTATATTGGTTTGTTTCATATGACCAACACATGAGACTCCCCATATTGTATATGGGGAAAAAGTAATGGGATACCAGGAATATGATTAATAACCTCAGAACTAACATTTAACAGAAAATTGTATTAACCCAAGCTATTTTACATGATCGTGTCAAATATTTTAAATCAATCATCAGCTCAAATGGCTTCTTTAAAAGTCTCCCAGCCGCAAGACACTGGTTCTTGCCACAAACTGGGGCAAAAGTGACAAACAATGGAAAAGCCTGCAGCTGTTTAGAATCTACAAGCATTTTTAGCATGAATTGGACTATTTTTTAATTTCATGCAGCAGTATGAAATGCCAACAAGCAGTCTGTCTCAGGGTTGCTCTGTGGTGGAGAGATAATACTCAGTACTGCAGACTCTCTTAGCTGACTAGGATGAAAAATTAGGACTGAATTTGCCATAGTCGGATGTGCCAATAATAAATTACAGCAATGAGGTCAGAGTTTATACAAGAGCAAATAGCAAAGAGGACGCTTCATCATACAATAATTGGCAATAATTTTACTTACTTGCATAATCCCAAATCTTTGCAAAACTGGGGCTTTACCAGCAAATGAAAGAGAAATATTGGTGTAGTTTGCATTGTTAATTATTTTTAAATATTTGCTATTTTGTAATGCACAAGATGGATCTATTGATAATATTGAAATTTTCTTAATTTAATGTATTAAATTATGACAATGTTCAAAGTTCTAAATTAGTCTGATAAAAAACAATCTGTGCTAATTGTTTTTCAGTGGCTTGACAATGTCACCATAGGCTGCTGGACTTCTTTCATTATGTCATCTAATTTAATTTGAATATCTGAGAACCATGTGTTGGCAGCAATGTGAGCTATAAATCAAAGCTACCTCTGATTCTTACTCAGAGAGACTGCTATTATGACATCATACCAAGTCACTAGGATTAAGACAATGGTCCTCTGTGTGGATTTGAATGTGGGAGAAATACTTCAGTTGCAAGCTTGGGTTTAAACGAAGGCTTTTCTAGCAGGTAAAAAGTTAATATATCATGCTTCGAAGAAAAATAATAAATCATGCACATTTAGAGCAGAGTGCCTGAAAGCTTTTAAAGGTAAATTACATACATTTTTGACAATTCTAAAAAGTCTGTTTGCTTTTACACTTTAGCAATCCAGATGGGGCTTTTTTAAACCTTTGATTTTTGGCACTATCAATAGACAAGAACCGAGAAAAGAGTGGCATATAAATTATACAGAAGTTTATCCTTATTAACGTTAAACTAACAAATACACACTTCCACAACAAGTATTATCAGTACAGACATTTACTGTATGATCGTATTTAGTTTTTGCCCTTGGTTTGATAGCAACATATCAAACAAACTAGGCTGCATAGCTAGGGTGAAGACTATTATGTAGGCATCTGGAACCTATCTACAAATTGTGATTACTGTATTAAAAACACAAAACTACACCATTCTTTTGTCACTTACACACAGACATTTCTTAAACGTTTGGAGTAAATGGGCACATCTACACATTGCCATATGGTGACGTTGCTACGATGCCGTGCTTTTGTCCTTCCTTTTGGAAGTAATAAAGCATGGTACAGCTTGGGCAGTTACTGTGCTGTGGCATGCGGTGTACAGTTAGATTTCACCGCTACGTCACTGTAGTTGCATGCTATACTGGGGGAGCAAGCTACTATGGCAACATAGCTGCCGATCACATGTAGACCCAGGTGATCGCTATGTTACCTTAGGGCGACATGTAGACACGCTCAATGTGTCATAATAATAATTTAGGTTGGAATGTTCAGATGAATGAACTAGAGTTTGGTGCCCAAACCTCTTGAGTGGGTTAATTTTCCAAATGCTATTTTGTGTCTTTGAAAAAATACCTTGTAAAGCAGACTTGATCTAAACAGAATCTAGCCTCTCTATCAGGAACCAGATATTCCTTCAAAGACACCACCTGTTATTGTCTCAATTGCTACTGCCCTGGAAGGCTCCTAATTTTAATTAATTTAGAAATGGTGATGGATTTGCACCCACTTCTGCTTGCAGTTTAAACAGCTTTTTGGGATATGAAAAGATGATAGTTTGGTCCTCTTGCAGCCAATGGCAAGCTTCCCAGGGCCAGAATTTTTAAATAAATCCAGTGTTAGTGAAAGACAACAGATTGGCAGACCTACAGACTAAACTCCGTTTGCAGTAGCTGCTTTCTCACAGCACTCTGTCACTGTGTCTCAAACCTGACCTGATGGAACATCCCTGCATGGCAAGGATGGCTGTAATCCACCACTCCAAGCTTCCTGCACCCCCACCAGAGGAGATAGATCATGCCAGGAGAACAGTAGCTAGGTATTTTTTTAACTCCCCAAATCAGATAAGACTCTCTCCCTACCTCTGCTCTCAGCATCCTTCCCTTCCCAACTGTGCTCACAGCACCTCCACTCCCCTCCCATTTCCCTCCCTCTCTATTTATGCCTCTGGGTGCAGAAGGGAAGACTTGCCCAACACTGTTGCTGCCCTAGCCACTTCTGCCCTGTTCCAACCTAGTGAAATGTGGATATATGCGGAGACAGGCTTCACAAGGAACAGCGACAGCAATGGTGACAGGCAGGTTCCCACTCCCTGCTCCTGAGCTGTCAGGCAACATCCAGGGGGACCAGTCAAGGAGGGAGAATTTGTCTGCCATTGCAAATGCTGTTGTCCCCATCTGAGTCCATCTCCCCGCAGAGGCTAGTTGGAGCAGGGCAGGACTGCTTTGGAGCTCTCCCAATCCCCAAGATAGCTGTGTTGGAGGACAGGGGAGGTGAGGGGAAGGGAGGTACTGCTTAGCATGGATGGGAATGGGTTGGGTGGGCGAGGAGACAGATTCTTACCTGATTCAGGGACTTAAAAAAGCTCCAGGCTGCTGCTCCTGAAATGCAGTCCAAAAAGGGGGTTTTGACCACACCACTGCACCCCATCTGGATTCATGCCTGTTGGCCTCCAATACTGTAGTATTTGAGTATCTCACATGTTATAATGTATTTTTCTTCACAGTGCTCCTGTGAGATAGGGAACTATTATATCCCTATTTAACAGAGGCACAGAGCAATTACATGATTTGCAGAAGTTCACCAAGGCTGTTTCTGGTGCAGTAGAAACTTGAATCTGTATCTCTTGAGTCCTAAAATAGTGTCCTCGGACCACCCATCCTCTCCAATATACAGCAATATACTCTTTTAATAATTTTCAGATGTATGAGCTGACAATTAAATTGATATAATTACTCACAGAGAACCAAAATTTTGGATCATAGCCCATCAAAAAAAAAATCTTCCCTTAGCTAACTGAATTCATCAAGGGAAGGAATCTCCAAAACCCCCTGTAGGATCTTCTTGGGAACTGAGGAAAGGAAGGTGAAATAAGACTTAAAAATATATATATATATTATAGTTTTGATCAGCTTTATTTCATTTTTGTCTTTAATAAAGACATATTTCCAAGGGACTGAAGCTGGACTTACAGAAAATGCTGATCTGTGCCATCTCAAGGTACACCACTCATTTGCTGATATGGGCCATATACCACGTATCCATATTGCTGTTGCCCTCTTTGTTTGTAAAAGCCAGGGCCCACATGCCTGCGGTGGGTGGGAATGACAACTATTTGATTTGTTGCCCAAAAAAGTATGTCCTTCATAAGTGCATGTGGCTCAGTGATCCAGGTTGAGCTGTTTTAGTTGCAAGACCAGAGAAGGCAAAAGGAATGGGGGTAAGGCCAGTTTTGTATCATATTCGTTCTCCTTTTGTCCACAGAGGCCAGATTCTGGAAGAAGTTAGAGCATCCAACTTACATCTGACAGTCCATAGCTCAAAGGGATAGTAAGGAGGGCCAGAGAATATGAAAACCTCAGTATGGCTCTCTTTCTTCTGCCACACTGTATGTCCTGCCAGGGACATGTTGGGATAGATAGAAGCTGCTTAAGCAGGCCTACAAGGAAAGGACATGGATTACATCTGCCAGGGTTATAGCTGTTTTGCATCCCTACAGCAACACAAAGCAGCCAGAGCAGGAGCTACAATCTGATCCACTGTGTCTTTTATGGCAGTGGTCTCCAAAGTGGAGTGTGCGCACCCCAGGGGGTGTGCAGGATGATCCATTGGGGTGCGGGAAGAAAATATTATAACTTCTATTTCTATTTATATAAATATACATATATTGGGGGTGCGTGCTCAAAAATTTTTTACTGATAGGGGTGCGCGATCAAAAAAGTTTGGAGACCAATGTTTTATGGAATAATGGGATTTAACATTTCAAACAGTACACAGCTTTGAGATTCAGTTCTGACCTCATGTGTGAAGGTGATTGGCGCTAACAGAAGAACCTGTGAAGATCTCTTTTGCTTATGCCAGTATAAACCAGGACTGACTCTGTGGACCATGTTGCAAGTTATTCTTAATGTGTGTTAAATGCACATAAAACATGGGTGTCCATGTGTTCAAGCAGTGAAACACACACTAAGTGCACTCATATTGTAGCAAAGCTACAACTTTGTGTGATGAGTTATCTACACATAAAATTAAGTAACAGCTCTAGTCAGACTGCTTCGTGCAGTCCTCACTCAGTAACGTTCAGTCCTTACCAAATCATGACGTCAGCCAGGGACCCCTCTGCTGTACCAGGTGGGATGAGGAAAGCTACACATGTCAGAAGGAAGGATACTGGATCCTTCACTTGTCAGATTCCTTCAGGATCAAATTGAAAGCCAGGTGCCTCCAACCCTACAGGGTTCCAGAACAGGGAACCAACAATCGGCTGATTGTCAGTCCCAGCCCCAGGATAGCTCAAAGTTGGTTCAAAACTCTGGTGCAGCACCGAGGCTGGAACTGACAATCAGTGAGCTGTGCATGTTAGAGATCATGATAAACATTATTGTGTGACTGCTTGGGACATGGTCAAACTTTAACACCACACATTTTGAACCCATACTAAGTGTCCCATGTGACAAGGCCCTAGTTTAGTCAATAGCCTTACACTGATATAAAACCAGTGAGATTAGAATCATGTTCCTAACTCCTACTTCTGCCAGATAATTATTGTTTTAGTGGGTTCATACAATTGCTGTCTCTATTTAGAGAAAGAGCCAAGACTCCTTTCAAAGTTGATTAGCTGTTTCTCCTAATCACCATTAGAAAAGCTATAACCCATGACTGCCCTCTTTGCTTTTACATATACATGATTTTATGGGCTCCGATGTACATGCATAAGTGTGTATAAGCATACTATCTAAACAGATTGAAACCTCATACATACATCTTTGTCTATGATCTCACGCAGCACCATTATCTGATTAGAAAGTGCTTTTCAGTTAATTCAATTACCATATGCTTTTCAATTGCTGTTAAACTATTAGGTTGTTCAACACATATCCAAATGAAAGCAAGAGACTATGTATTGTAGGTTCACATGCACACTTGTTAAAACTGGGGGGTAGTCCTGGGGGATCTTATTTGTGTATATTAGTAATGGAGATAGGGTATGTATTATGTTTCTTTGAATAGGGAATTGGGGGGGGAGAGAGTTCCAAGAGATCTGGTTCATTTTTTGTCAGAAGACATCAATCATGCAACTTTGCAAATTATGATTTTTTCTTCCTTTAAAAAATTGCAGGACACCTGAAACAAGTTACAGCTTGCTGTCTTTAAACAAAACTTTACTGTTTTCAGCCTCTCTAAGGCCTCCAAATGCTTTTTCCTTACTTGTATGAACCAGCTGCAATCAAATATAATATGGCTTGAGCAGTTGGAATGTTGCTTGAAAGCTATGAAATGGAACTAGATGTCTGACTGAATTGGATTAGTTTTAGGTTTGAAATGGGATTTCTTGAGGTCATATCTTGTTATGGCAAACACTCCTTTTGATGCATGAAAGAAGGATGATTTGGCTTAACAAGGAAAGAAAAGTAACACTAGTGGCTTTCATTTAAGATATTCTTCCCAATGTCAACAGCTTATCTGCCAGCTTCACTGGTGTTCTCACTGCATAATATTCTGCTGTATGTCCTATTGTGAGGTGGAAGCTTGAGCAAATGTGTGTCATACTGGGCAAGATGAGTTTTGGGGGTCAATTCAATACTTTGTGCATGTTCAAATACAGAGTTGTGTGATTCAAGCTCCTTTCTTCTGCAATATGGTCAAGCCTTGAATCAAGGGATTTAACATTGCTTATGCCTCCCCCCCACCACTGTCTGCTTTCCCTTCAAGGAGATCTGAATAGTAAAATGAAAGTTGTGGGCAGAGTGCCCAAAAGGCATTAATGTGGAGGCAGCCATAATTTATGCAGTCTATTGTAAACAGGCAGCAGTGTGGGAAGTAATCTTTAAGGAGGTTGTTGGAATAAAGGAATATTTATTGATGGAAGTTGTACATTCAGATCAGAGTCACAATAAAACAAGTATATTTTTCATCATGTAAACACAGGAATTGTAGTTAACTGGTTCATAAGCTTCACTTTGTACACTATAAATATTTATATGCCCCAGGCTTCTTGTGTGCTCTGCTCTCATCTGGGGTCTCTTTCTCTCCAAAGAACTTGGTGGTTTAAGCTAGCAGACAGTAATGCACAGAGTGCAACTTGCTCTAATGAAGAATTCATTGGCCAATCAATAGTTACTTTCTAATACACCACAACATTTCCCGCCCCCCTGCCACCATGCAGGCTATATATTGTTACCTAAATGGGAATCTGGCTCTCTTACAGCAAATTATAGTTTAGCCCTCTTGAAAGAATATTTTAATTTTGATTATTCTGGGCTATTTTAGCTCCTACACACTCTTCTCCTTCAGAAACTTACACAGTCCTCCTCCATAACCAAGTGCCTCTCTCATGTATATTTAATCCAGTGCAACCACCAGAACAGCATCCCAGTCTGGATCAATCAAAGGGCTAGATTAATTATGATAATCAGCCACTCGAGGAGAACAAAAATAAACCTCTTATGTAATTCAGTCCCTGTAATTCTAAACCTCATTGCCTTTATGGAAGGGTTTACCTTTTGGCTTTTAAACTAATTGAAAGATCCCAGGCTCAACCTCTCTAACACTCAGATGTGTGAAGCCAGGGGGAATACACAGGAAGTAAGGGTGGCAAATTACTGCCGTTAAAACACTGTTAGTGGGAGGATAAGAACAATAGGCCAGATCCTGCCATGCTAACTTGGGTTGATTAGTACCTTAGAAATCAGTGAGACTATATGTGAAGGAAGCTTTTGCTCAGTGTGAGTTAATGTGTGGCACAGTATGGCCTTAACTTCTCCACCATAATCCATCAAAAGAAGTCCCATCAAGTAGTATTCCTTGTTGATCCCTCAAGGAGACCATCCGGATGAAGATGTAGCACTGGATGCTGGCACTACTTGGTTAGTTTGCTGCCATTATCTCCTTATTTGAAAAGAGGACAACTGCCATCTGCAAATGAGGTGTGGCTCCTGACCAGCAGCAAAGGGGATTCTTATTTAAGTGAAGTATTGATGACTTTGCCAGGGACCTAACCCTACATGCAACCTTCCTCCCTCCCCCCCACCCATGACAGCATAACACTAAGAAAAAAGGATCAAAAGTGAGATTCCCCATCCTCTCCCGATTCTCAGATGAGACAAAAATGGTTGAAGACCCAGTTATGATGAAGTTAGAGATCCTGTTCACTGGAAAAAGGACTCCAACAAAGCCTTGCCTGTTTTTTGTTACCCTGTTAAATGTCAAAAGTAACACTCAGCCACTTCGCAGCCAAAATGAAATGAATTATAACAGCACGTAGAGTAAAAATGAGCAATCATGATTCATATTTTCACCTAAGAGAAAAATCCCCTCCAGGCAAACCTCCTTCCTTCCAGTTCTGCTTTGATTTGAGCAGACTTCACAACACATCCTTCAGGAATCTGTTGCTTCCTGCGCTTGTCAATGCTGAAAATATATCTTCATACCTATATGAGAATTTGGGCCTGATTCCCAGATACATCCAGGCCTTTTTACATTGCTGTGGCAGCAGAAAGGTGACTTTTGAATGGTATAAATAAAATTTATACCCATTTTCAGGCACATTCACCCTGCCAGTGTCTCTGGCTTTCTGAGTAGGTGGTGAACTATCTGTATGAGTTCTACGAGGGTCTTTTGTGTGGCAGGAGTAGCAGCTGTTACTTTCTCTTTCTGCCTTTGGTTTAGCTGCCTGCTTGTCATGAGTGCTGTCTGTGTCAGTCAGCAGCTTTCCTAAGGGCCTCTGCAAGCCAGGCTCTACAACACCCCTTGCTTGTCAATCATATCACATTGTTCTACGTAAACCCCACTCCATTCTCCCATTCCTAGCACTTTCACCCATCTTGTATTGCAAATTCACAGCAGAATAACTTCTTTTAACAACCTCTACAATGATTATATTACATATCCTGGTATGTTTTATGAGACTTTTATAACCTGGCCACAGGATTTGGCCTGCGTTGCCCCTGCAAGCCTATGATCATTTTGCAGTCGTAGAAAGGTTAAATATGAAAGTTCAACAAAAGTTCCAAGCTGCAGCGTGTCAGGGGACTATCAGTTGAAGCTGTGCTCTGTCTCGCTAACAGCTGAAGCTGTACTCCGTCTCACATGCTTCACATCCTCATTTTATTGTTTTCAGGTAAATGTGACCAATGTAGCATTTAACTTAGAAAGTGAGCTGCGGGTGGAAGAGGTGAGGCGAAACAGAGGCGGGGCTGCTAAATGTAATCACTAGAAAACTGCTGATTGTACTCATCTGGGGCATAGTCAAGAGATAATTTTAGACCAAGGGCAGGAAGTAAGTAGGATGCTCACAAAAACCAAGCAGTAGGCACTGCTCACCATTTTCATAAGCAAACTAAGAACTTTCATCCCTTTCATAGTGCAATGCCCCAACAGAATAAGATGCATCTAGTAACCAAGGGCCAGGTTTTCAGGATGGTTTGGCTCCCCATGGCAGAGCGAGAGTTTCAAAAGAATTAATGCCCCTTTTAGGCACCAATTTCACAAAAGAGCTCCATGCACTGAGTGCTTATTTAGGTAGCTTAAAGAAAGCACAGCTCTTTAGAAAAATTTGGTCCAATTTTGTGAGTGCTAAACACTTGAAAATCTGGCCCTGTTTTCAAAATCAGGCCCCACATATATAGAAGCAAATGTCTCAAAATGCAGCCAGCACATTACATTTTTAAATAAAGATCACTCTGCATATCAAAATCCTAGTAATAAAAGTACTAGGGTTAACGCTTATATGGATCAGCACTCTTTCTGAATAATTAATTAGATATAACAGCCTAAGTGGAACAGTGTCACTCAAAGATGCAAGAGGCAAGAGGCACACCACCCTTTCTTCTTTTCAGTTAATCTATAGAATATAAAATTCTTCCTTAAAAAAATCTCTGAACACACACCAAATATTTGCATCTTATATCCTAATATAGTTTAACTGGGGCAAAGAAAACAGAAGATTACAGAATGTAATGGATCTAGGCAAGAATCTGGCTCACAAAATTTATCTTGCAAATTTCTGAAGGTCTCTGTCCTTCCTAGGTAATGACAGTTGTATTCCCTGTGCTAGAAGTGATATGCTCAGATGTTCAAAATGATAATGCCCTGTGTAATTGCCAATGTTCCTTGTATTTAATACATCAAAAAGCATATATAGTGATTTTAAAACCAACCAGTGATCTCATTTACACTGATATAATTTCACTGAAGTCAACATAGTTTTCTGTGTGTCTGAGAGTAAAATTCAGGCTAATTAAGCTTTGGTGCAATTAACTTTAGTGATCAGAGATTAGAATTTCTTGTATTTTGTGTTCCAGATCTTATTGTCAGAGGCAGTTTGAAATCTCTAACATTTCCTCACCTCAGTAAGCTTTCCTGGACCAATGCATACAGTCATTGATCGTTTCCCTTGGTTTGTTAAGAAATGTTACATAACCAAAATTAAATAAAAAGAGGATGCTTGAGCAATATATTTTTCTGTTCACCAGCTTTTAGGGCAACATTCAGCAGATAATACACTGATCACAGACATCACTATGCTGCTTGTAGTAAGAGAGAAAATCCTAGGAAGGCTTCCTTCATTTTCAGTGTATTGTATTTGTTGAAAAGAAATCCGAACAAACTTAGACATAAAACTTCATATTTAATGCATTTCTTAAAATTTTCTCCACTCTTGCTGAAATTACATGAAACTAGACAACTTTAAAACCCTGCCTCTGACAAAGAGAACTAGTCTTTGCTAGACCTTAACTGAAGCATGCACAGCCTGTATCGATTTGTAACTGTAGCATACATTTTAATGGCTTCACATGCTTTATAATCTCTTCCAGATTAGCTAATTCCCCAAAATCTACAGATTATGACTATTAATTTTAGATGACTATTCTTCTTAACAGAAATATTTGTGCTAATGGTACAATTAACTCACATAAACAAAACTATATCCAATCTTACATAAACATGGAAAACAAATATTTAGTGTACTTATTAACAATGTTCCAATGCAAATGCAGGGCTGACTAATGTTTTTACATAAACATCATTCTGTTGCATACTAATAAAGGCTATGGAGCAACTGTGAAAAAACAGCTAGAGTGAAGGTTATTTTTTTAAGATGGAAAATTCAAGGGTATTCCTATCTTGCTTTACATAGGTTTCCTGGTTGCAGTGTTTTGACACTGGATAGGAGTTGTGGTATGCTACTGGAGTGTAGTAATGAAAAATGCATTAAGTCTTACCACACAAGCTGTGTGTGGACTAATCTACACCAAAAGGTTAAGGAAATTACTTAGATTCCGGGTGACAGATATGTTCAGTGAATAGCCTCAAGAGCCTAAAGCCCGCAGAGTTAGGATAAAACTGATGTATAATAGCTCAGTGCTGCATATTATTGTAGTAGTACTGAAACAAAATGTCATTAGGAAAAGATCAACATCCCTGTAATTTATATCTGAGAACAACAAAGTGAGATCTGGAAACAGTTCATATTCAGTAGAGGTAGATCCAAGATGTGTAGACACTTAAGGAGACACTTAAGGAGTTTTGGTGAGCTGTTGTGCAGGGCTGGGGGGTAAGTGCTGACCCAGCCTGCAACAGTTTACCAAAACTCCCTACGTGGCCCACGGGCCCAAATAATTGCCCACTCCTGAATTAGACCCTAGTACATATGGGGTGCCTTGCTCTGGGACAGAGGCATAGGCAGTTTATTGAGTGCCTAGGTCAGGGGGGAGGGAGGATGATCCCTACCACTATAGACAATTTGGAGGAAGAGAGGGATGGACACATGGATGTAGATGATGGAAAGGGAAGGCTTTCCTTTCCAGGGTATTGCTGCAGCTGCCACTGTCATAGGAGCGTTAACTCCACTTCAGTGGTAGCAGCCCTGTGCCCAAGCTCCCTATGAGATGGTGCCTTGTTTGCTCCCTCATCACTCTCCACATACATATTGGGCATGAGGCCACAAGGTTACCTGGGGTGGGAGTGGGGAACACGATTCCACTCCCTCCATTCACTCCCTGCAGATACACGCTTAGTGAGGTGCGCTGTTCTCCTTGCCCTAGTTATGCTACTGCTCCAGAAATGCTCATTTGTGTAACATATCATATTGTTCTTTAGGCATCTCTACTGCTCAGAAATAAGTAAAACTGTGGAAAACTATGAAATGTTAGCATTTTGACTTATAAAGCACAAAACCAGAAAGAGCGTATGACACACTATCTGATTTGTGTAAAGCCATGTCTAATACTTGATGATTACTTTGACATTTGCTTGTTAAAAACCTAAAGCCTCTACATTTGGTGGGATTTGTTTGAACAAATCAAGGGGTGTTAAATGGACCAAAATACTGCTGAAAACCTTTAAAGCTTTTTACCTAGATCATACAGTGGTTGCTGGCTCATAATGTTTTCTTGATGAGTACAACTTTAGTTTTCAATATCTTGGCAAGCTATGAGAAGCTTGTGAAAGAAGTTAGATAAACCAGTGCGGCCTAAAAAAGCTTGTTAAAAATGGAGCATTTTAAATGTCTGAATTCAGTTATAAACTGAGCCAGATTCTTGAATAACTATGATTAGTGTCAGGTGTAAAGGCATAATGGAAACAACCACAGATAACATGAATACAAAACTTCAATTTATGCAATACACACAATCCTTATAATACTTTGAATCATTTCAAATGATTACAAAAATATATTTGTCCTCATCACTTCCATAAACATAAGAGAATACACAAGTAAATCAGTATGCTTGCTTAAAATGATGTAAAATGGGTGCAATGGAATGGAAAACTAGATTAAGGAGACCTGTATTCTATATTATCATCTAGTTCTTCACTGTCTTAACTCAGTGTAACCCTTAACTTTAGCACCTATACACTAAGGCTGTATTGAAGTCAATGGAATTACGCAGGCACAAAACCAGCATGGCAGAACAGAGAACTAGGCTCTCAGGATGCCTGTACATGTGCTGCAGGGCTGCTCCAATGTGTTGTAATTACAGCATGTTGGAGCAAACTCTATTAATTGAGCACATAGCTATTAATACAGCTCTCCAGCCAGCCTCCACATCTTGTGTATTAGCGTCTCCATGTTTCAAAATGGTGGCGGGGCTGTTTGAATGAAAGCTCATTCAACGAACTTTAGTTCAAGTGCCCCTACTGCCATTTTGAAGTGTGGGGATGCTAATACATGAGACACTGTGGCGCTTTAATTAGACTGCTCTCAGAGCCAGTCTAATTAAAGTACCTGCCTCCTCCCCCTCTGAGCATGTGTAAAAGTGCCCTCAATGTTTAAAAAACAGGACATTATTATATGTGGCAATTTTAAAAAAATAAAGAATGGGTTGATTCTCCATCACCTATAATTTGTGGAGTTATTCACACTAGTGCACAGAGAGTGTAAAGTGAACACAGAGTGTTATCAAATGATGTTGGTGGTATTCTACACCCACTTTGCACTGGTGCAAGTTATTTCACAAAGTGTAGAGCATAAGTAAATCAGGTCCACATAGATGAAGAAGAAAGGGGTACTGTTGCTTGAAGAAAAACACTGTAGTAAAACTAACTGTTAACAACAGACATGAATTTGAAATGTCTGTGTAAGCATAATGGGTGGAGAAACGTTATTCTTTGGCTATTATAACAAAATTTTGTGTTGCTGAAGGTAATAATAATAAAAATGAGAGAATAATTACTGTTCCCTTTTCATCCTAAAGATCTGCACAATCTTTCAATATACATGGGGTTATGTGCTGCAGAGATGATATGCATAATTAGGCTGGTTCACTCAAACATGGGTCAACCCACTTCACAGGGCCTTTCTTGGAAAGTTTAAAAACCAAGTTGCTGCTATCAAGTTCCCAGTTAATGTATTATGATTTATTTAAATTAAAAACATGGTAAAAATCTGAACTGCCTTCATCCTAGATTTATGTGACATTACGAATTTGTATTTCATAGAATTTCATTTATAATATTTGCAGTTTTTTAAAGCCATTTAACATAATGCAAGTTTTACTTAGCTTTTGTTGTACCCTGCTTTGATTCCTGCTTCATGCAAAGTTGAAAAGGCTAGTGGCTTCAGACCGGATTCCTGTCTCCTATTTGAGATTCTCCTGTGGCTCATGGTTCTACCCAGGGTGACTGCATACATCCCAGTCCCTTACCTGCCTGCTCTTGATCCCCGTCACTAGATACCACTCTTGCTTCCTTGACTTTGTCTGTTCCTAACTCTCTGGATTGTGACCCCTCTAGAGTCAAGCCCTGACTGCCTACATCTCAGTCATACCCCCAACACTGGGATTGGAAAGTGAAACAGAAGCATCCTAAGAGGCTTGAGGGGCACTTCATCAGTTTAAAAACATATTTGTGTATATGTGCATGTGCACTTGCAGGTGCATTAAATGTTGCTTTTTGCTATAAAGGCTTCACTCTTGCTCATAATACACCAAAAGACCTCTTCTACAGATAGATCAGGTATAAACACTGGCACAATCCAGAGTTCCCCTGTAGTCACAGGTTTCACACTCCAGATGTAATATAATGTTTTCCCCAACAATCCAGAGAGCAGAAATCACCAAAAACCATAATTTACGTAGAGGGCCTTTTCTGCAAGAAGTGGATTAAAAGGTGGTGCAGTTTACATTTTCATCACATAGCATCACTTACAGCCCTAAACAGCATGCTATGGAATTCAGTTACATTCTGTCTTGCATCTTTTTAACAAAGAACATGATCTCTAGTTTTCAACTCCTGAATTGTGAAATATATTTTTACCATTAGCAGGAAGATAGGTGAAAAGCTGGTACTGGCTTCTCTTTCGCTTTCCATTGCAGACATAGAAATTGACCTGAACAGGACTGGTTATCCTCTGATTTCGGAAAGGTGGGATCTCCACAACCAATGAATTCTATCAAAACAGACACATGAGAAAATCAGTACATAGCTATGACAGATTTACTGCACATTTATATGTGTGCATCAACATTTGCAAATTTCACTTCTGAGCTCCCAAAGAGGAATATTGTCATGGCATACCCACTGATAGGAAAGCCTGTAGCTTAGATTTCCTTTTGTGATCTTTTTGGTTAGAGGTCCCTGCAGCTCGTTCTAGATCTGTTTTTCTTCACCCATGAGTTTGTTGCAGTCAGAAGCTTGAACATAGGATAAGCAAAGCTGTACCAAAGCTATGGGGTTTGTAGATATTATTTGCCATGGCCTTATACTTCAGGGGTTATTTTCAGGGTGATGAGACTCAGGTTGCACACTACTGGGTGATGCTTGTTAGAAGAGGGTGGCTGAGAAAGCACTACATTCTAAATGTCTGTGCTGCTCTAATGTCCTGATACAAGTACCATGGGATGAACAATTTGGCAAGGATGCCTATAACTGTCCTCTCAGGACTGGCTTTCAAGGGATGAAATGCAGGGTTGGGATTTTAGCAAGGACTGGTAATGTGTCAGTGTACGAGTATAATTCTGACTGATAGTGGTGTATTGTTCCCAGTGCCAAAAACCTGGTATATGCCAAGGTACTCTACATTATGGGCAACTTAAACGTCTCTCCTTAGCACTCAACGAATTATTTTCCTTTCCACATCAGTCATCCAGCTTTTTGTTTTCACCATCCTGAGCATGGCATTGCTAGGTCCTTCACTTGCTCCCCAGACAAAATATTTAAACCCATGTACCCAAAGTCAGTGTTTGGTTAGATTCTTGAAAAAAAAAAAAGCCTGATTTTCAGCAGTATTCAGCATTTCTTTCATTTCCTATTCAGGGATGTCAAGGTGGGTCTTAAGCCAAGATTTGACAGAGGAAAATGTAATAGCCTCATGAGTAAGTTCAAGGGAGGGACTTGCCTATATAAGGGCCAGCCCTGGAAGACAGCCTAGGGACATTTGTGTGAATTTCTAATGACGGGAAAGACATGGCTCTTTTCATTGATGGAACTGGGAAGGTCAGACTCAAGAGTGTTCAAGCTGACAGGAGCTGAGATTCGTGAAGGGCCTCAAATGTGAACACAAAAATGTTAACCTTGGTGCAATGAAATTGCCCCATTCCCTTCAAAAAAGGACTTCCAACCTTGTCTATTTCAGGGGAAGAAAACTGTGTCTTTGAAAGCCCTCTGCAGAAAAAGAGTGCTAGAGAAATGTAGCATTTTTCTTTTCTTTGAAGTTAAAATATTTAGGCATACTTACTGGCTTACACATTTCTTTGTCAGTTTTGGCTTCCATTTCCCACACATGGTGACCATCTAGGAGAAAAAAAAATATCTAGTTCTCTCCTTTAATTTTCCTTCCTTCAAACCTGTGCCCAGTGTTCGAAAGAAGTTACAAAAGCCTCTTTGGATAGTGGGAGGAAGAAAACATAGAAGATAGGTCTGTGGTTGAGTTGTTCATGCTCTGCCCAAGCAAGAAATCATATAAATAACTTGCTGGAAGCCAGGCAATCTCATTTAATTTGTTTATAAGGAAGGGAACATGGGTCAGTGGAGAAGGTACTGGGAAAATAGTAAACAGATTCTGATTGAAAACAGTCCAGTACTAGCTTAGGGATACCATATCACCATTCTATGCCTTGGTCTTCCCACCATTAAAAGGGAGGTATTGCTATTTACCTACTTGTATAAAGTGTTTTGAGTTCTTTTAATCTATAATAAATACAATAAGAGCTAAATAGAAATATTAAAAAGGAGCAGTGTTAGTTAGGAAAGGTCTCAAATTATATTTGTCCTGGAATGTAAATGTTCCATCTTGAAATGTGCAGCTTAAATGAGTTGATTATATTTCTGCTGACTGGATCAAAATGGAAAAGCAGTTTTGTGGGTTACATCACCACAGTGAAGACAGTTATAGCAACTAAGGACCTAGCTCTAGTATGTCTGAGGTCCATACCATAGAACGATGGGGCTGCAATTGCTCCTGTTCTCTTAATTCAGCAGGTTCAAAATGAAATTAATTTTACACCGTGAGTTTCTGGGGTTTTCTTTTGAGAAATACATGGACTGATAAATGCCACTGACAATGAAACAAATGGCCAGTGAAGGTTCTTTCTCCCCCACGGTTTCAAAACTCAGCAGCAGGGAAATGAAAAAAAAAAGATAAAGTGTAAGGTTTTCATATTGTGAGCCTAGTTAAGCTAAAACATGGATAAGTAGCCACAGGCACATAGCTGTCTGATTTTCGCAGCAGGGACACTTGTGGTTTAAGGAGTCCCGCCATACTTAGACATCACTGGAGTGAATGGAAAAATTAAACTTGATGTCATCTCTTTTTTATATTTATTGTAGCATTGGGATATACAAATGCAAATATTAGTTATTTTGAACTTTACCACAGAGACGTTTGCATATTTAAAAAAAAAAGCCTCTGTGCAAGGTACCAGTGAATGCACTTTTTCTTCTCTCTTCACTTTCATGGCCAGGATGGAGGTGACACTTTTAGAACTGTCTGATTTATTAGAAATGCCTGTAAATAATATTTTTGTGTACAGCAGTTCTGCTGTGAAAGGAATGCTGGTGTGGAACTAGGTTTTGGTGATCATTTTTAAGTCTAAAATCATTTCTTTTTAACCAAGAGAAAGACAAACAATGTGAATATCAAAAATCTTCTACCATAACTAATTTGGCATGCTTCTCTGGAAGAAATAATTAATGTACACACCCTTCATTTCTTTCTATGTTTTAAATCATACTACCAAGTAAAAATAAACTAGAAAAAGAATCTCTGCAATAAGTATTGCAGGAGTACGGAGGGAGAAGAGTCAGTTGCACCAGTATTCAAAATCTCTCCAACAGTGTCTTTTAGAATTGCCAGAATTAAAGCTGACTGCTCAGGAGTCCTGAAGATCACTTCACAATTCATCCACCAGATGCTTTTCCAAAATTGTTCATAAAAAATTCTGACCACAGTCCCACCAGCTGGGACTCTTCTTTTCTCAAAAAAAAGAAAAGAAATAATGTGAAACTAAAGTCCAAGTAAGCTTGATCCTGAAGCTATCACAAATTTCAAAGCACTACACATTTTTCAAAGTTATAGTCTGCTCAGGAACTTCTGCATTAGAGATGGTTTTTACCTAGAGAATTCCAGACCAGTAGTTAGCATGTGTTCAGCTTGCCTTTGTAAATGGATTACCAGAACTTCAGGGGTTTTCTTACGTTTAATTTCCACCTTGCAAGATGAACAACCTGATTCAGAATTACCTGGCAATATTTTTAGAAAATTAAAGTGATTTTATCTATAAACTAATCTTTCAATTACCTTAGGCAGCGCTGCCTTTATGAGCTTTTGAAATTTTTATGATGACAAAGAGTGAGTTTGATCAGAAACTTTTAAAATGTTCTAATCTAAACTATTATGAAAAAAACACTCCAGAGCTGTGTTTAGTCTTTGGGTATCAACTAGATGCTAATATGAGCAATAGTTTTTGCTCCAGTAAGAAAGCCTCTTGAGAATGTCCAGACCATTGCTGCTTAAATGATGAGGGGGGAGGGAACAGACGACTCATTAACAGTTAGTGACATTTCATTTAACAAAAACATAAGGAGGAGAAGTTGTTATGAAGCAGAGACAAAAAAAAAAGTAGACAATTCCTCATATTACGTCTGGTGAACCAAGAGGGAAATCTCAACGCCCACGGACTGGGACCAACTCCAGGAGGGAAACCTTAGACCACTACGTCAACCTCTTACAGTAAACATGTTTTGCAGGTTTATATAGTTCAGCTGAAATTTTAAAAAAAACTAAAAAAAAAGGAATGGAACAATTTGTGGGGGCTCAAAGCATTAAGAAAATCTGCCTACGTTGGAGAAAAGTATTTTTCTTCTCGTGCCACATATGCCCAGAATCCTACCAAGTATGTGGGACACCATCCCTTGTCAGAATGCGCCTGAGGAGTGAGGGCCGATAAACCACAAAAGTTTCCATTGTAAGTCTGCCACATCTGCATTAGCCTGGTTGACTCAGAGCCCAAGGCAACTCCCTGCCTGGCAAAGGGCCAACAAAAGTACACCAGAGCAATTTATACCTTTCCAAAATGCAAATAATTCAAATTACAGACATAACACAAAGCTGAAGCAGACACATTTTAGGCATTCCCGTTAAAGTTTACTCTCTGAAATTACCGTACCCAAATGGGCAGTTGTTATATGAGAGAGAGAGAGAGAGAGAGAGAGAGAGAGAGAGAGAGAGAGAGGGAAGGAGAAAGGGAAAGAAAGCATTCCCAAGGGATAGTTGATTTTTTTTATTTGCTTTTACAAACTAATAATAATAATAATAAATCCCCTCTCCAGATCAAGTTCCTGACATCAGCCAGAGTGTTTGCTAACATTTTCTTTTGGTATATTGAAAAAATAGATTTATGTTACATCCCTCTCTGAAGCTGACATTTTGCTTTTCTTTCTAATTAGGGAAGAAGTACATCAGGTTTGTTTTTTTTATTCTGTTTTGCTTCTGTTGCTTCAATATAGAACATAAGGGGAGAATCCCACTGAAATCACAGTGGTTGAAATCCTTGCTCTATTGAAATCAGTGTGAGGTTTGCCACTGATTCCAGTGGGACCAGGATTTCACCCTGGGATGTTATAAGGCAAAGGTCTGCCTATACTCAGTATTGTGTTTGTTGTCAGTGACAGGTGGTGATCAGTGTTGTTTTCAACAGAGACACAGGATTTTGTCAGGAAGTCTGACATTTAAAGATTGATAACTGTGATGTTCCCTTATTTACAGCATTTTTATTCTGAGTGCAATTCGTCAGGTTCTGCTTTATCATTTTTTCAGTCCAAAATGTTAAACACCTGGAGTTAGTAAGGATGAAAAAAGCACACACCTACTTCATCAGTATGGGTGGATTTTGAACTTTTCAAAATATAAACCTGCATTTCTAAAACGGAACAGCTTAACGGTGAATGGGTCTTTGTAGTTCACTCTTATCAAGTGCTCACGGCAGAGTTAAAAGGAAACTGTGCTCAAGTCCAGAAGTAAAAATATTCTAATTCATTAGGGAATTCCCTGCAGTATGAGTCACAGAAACGGCTTCCCCACCACACCCAACTACAGAGATTTCCACATGAAAAAGGCACTGTAGGCCTGTTTTAACACAGAAGCAGCATTGAGAAATACTTGCATAAATGCAACAATATCAGTTATTCGCATATATTGTTGTGGATTGTTAAGCTTGACTTTTTTTCCCTTAAGGATGTAGGAAACAGATTAGAGACAGGTATCCAGGTAAAAGATTTTTCCAACTTTTCTCTGAGACTAGTCTGCACAAAATGGACTGTTCCACAAAGGAAACTTTACCATACCTTTTGCTCTTCTGTGAAATATGAATTTTCACTTCTACCTAGGAGAACTTTTACAATCTTTACAATCTCCTTTGCCAATGAAGGCTGCCTGTGCCTGAAAGCTTGCAAATAAAGAATTATTTTGCAAATATCTAGTTGGTCTAATAAAAGATATCACCTCTGCCATGAGTTTTGATTCCTTTTATCTTAGAGACAGAGGATTGTCAAATAAATATTCCTCTGTCTTCTGACCTAGTGGTGTGTGTCAGGACTTACTTTTTAGAGGTTTCTAGGATTGCATTTCCACACATCAAAGAAGTATTGCTGAGTAGCCTACAAGTTTATGCAGCTCATACTGGTAGCTTAGCTTGCATTACAGTTTTACAAGTACACAAAAATTAAAAGGAAGAACAAGGTAAAAAAATCAAAAAAGAACTAAGACCCAGAAAGTCAACAACTGTTCCTTGCAATCACTTAAATCTCACTTCTGTGAAACAGATGTGATAGGAGAGTTCAATTATTTTGCTTTCTTTAAATAGGTTAAAAATACTCCAACTTCTTCAACAGGTACATTATAACTCAAAGACACAAAGATGAGCAGGTATTATTTAGGACTTCACTACTAACGTATCTTGGACATGTTGCCCTCTTCCAGTTTGGCCTGAGGCAGAATTTGGCTGAATTGGTAAACTGGGCCACATTAATGTTAATGTTTTCAAACAAAAGTGCAGCACACATTTTTCAAACGGAACCCCTTATTTGATTAACTTGTTGGAAGGTATTTCCAAATAGTGATGTTTGAACATCACAGTTTATCTTAAAATATAGGAGATTCAGAGCAGCATATGCACAATGAGGGAACAAACTGAGACAGTTTTCAAGCAGAATGTAGAACAAACATATCTTATGATTTTCAGGTGCACTACATGCATAACCAACTGGGTTACTCAGTCAAGTAAGCTAACATGCATTCAAAGCCTTCAGCTATATAGGATTCACATGTTTTAGATTTATGTTCTAATCTTTATTCCTTAAGAAGTATGTTTATGTCACTACTTTGACACAGAGATGATGGATTTGTGATTATGTCCTTAAGGAAAGGATTGGTTTGTGTGCAGGAGGAAGGAATGGATTCAGACCTGCAGTCATTCAGCCTCTTGTTGAGATACCATCAGTTTTCACATTCTAAGCAGGTTGGGCCAGGTCTGCACTTGGGCAGGAAATCTCCCAAGAAAACAAATGATTCAGAAGACAGTACTCTTTGCTCCAACTCAGCACTGAAAAAATGTATAATTGGCCACAGCACTCTTCTCTGATTCCTCGGGTGAACAGAATTATTCCTCCCTTATATGTAAATGAATGCTAATCAGCTCAATAACGTGTAGCTGAAGTTGATCCCTGCATACAGATTGTGTATCAGTGTAAATTTTTAAAGAGCTTTATAGTGGGATGTGCTCTAGCAAATGTGAAAGAATAGTATCAACAACATTGGCTAAGTAATTTTTCTCTAGATGAGTCAAAGGGAGAGAGGGGTGAGTTATTTAGAACTGCACAGGAGCTCAGAACAAATATTGGCAGTCTATATAGTCAGGACCTTTTTTGTCAACATATTCAATAGCACCTGATCTAATTTAGGTTAATGGTCTGGATCTCCACTAGGAGGGGCTGAATGGCAAGGTTAGCAAATGGAACTCCTGGCATCTATGTAAATCAAATAATGTAGGATTTGCTTGGAGACAGATGAGCATGCCTCCACCCTCACCTTGCAAACTATTCCTCTCCTGACCCTAGCAGCACCTCCCACCCTGGTCTACCTCAAACCACTTGTCTCCTTTGTTTTTTGGTAGTTCCTGTTCCTGCAACAGTCTTGTACTCTGCTCTAACACCTCATTGGCTGACTTTGCCTCCCTTCCATAGCTAACTTACCCACTCAGCTGTTGAAGCTGAGTTTGCATTACCTGGTTAGTGTCTGGCCTTCCTTGTAACCATTCTGATTCCCTTTTCTGATCATTTTGTCTGCCCATATGCTCTTCTCACTCCTTTTCTCAAAGGACACTCAGGCATATGATTCCCACTCTTCTGTTTTCCCTCCTTTCTTCCACAGAAAACACCAGGAAGCTATTCTGTCCTATTGCCTTTTTTAAAAATCTCCCAAAAGGATTCCTACAATCAGTTAGCTTCTCAGGCTAAATATTGCATTGCTCCTTTTCAACTGAAACTCTTCCAACCTGTTGTCACCTTCCAGAAGAATGGCTTTGTTCAGGGCAAAGAAAAAAAGGGTTTTTTTAGTAAGTATCTGCACTTTTGGATGCTAAATTGAACTATAGCCCTAGAAGTTTGTACATGCTTGGCTTATAATTATATTTATATTGCTGAAACTAGGTTTCAGGGGTGGGAGTGGTCTTATTCAAAGTTTTGCAATGCCGATGCAGAGTATGTGTATGTTCTTCCTCCTACATATTTTCACAGCTTTGAACTGAGTTCTATACAACCCTGTCTTTATGCCTATCTGTAACATAAATGCTGGTATACTTTTTGCTTTCAAAATGCTGTTAAAATTTAATTGAAAACCATAAGAAACAGTGTCAAAACCTTGTAATAAAAATCAGTTAAGAATCTACACTTTATATGTGCTGTGGAGTATCCAGGTACCCACCTGTAAATTCAGGCTCCATTAAGATTTCTTAAGCTAACTAAGCAAAAATTGAGGTGCCCCTGGATCACAACCTGTGGTAGAAAGTATTGAGTGCAAAGCATTTTGCACTGCCTAGAGGACAAATCTAATTTTATTACATGAGTTCTAGCAAACTATTAGATTATTTTGATTTGAGTAAACTTTTTCAAGGCTTGTGTATTTTATGGCTCTGATAATTAAAATGAAGTTCTGAAATCTGATGGTAAATATGGAATTTTAGATTTATTATCTTTCAGTGTCTTGGAGACTGTTTTTCAGGAGTATGTGGCACACTACTCAAGGGAATGTGAGAGGAAGGAATGAGAAAGCAGAAGAAAGGAAAAAAGGGGAAGTATAAATAGAGTAAAAGGAAGAAAAAGAAAAAAAACCTACTCTAAATATTTTGTAGGTCAGAAGTTGGCAATGTTTTCTAGTGTCAGGCTAGAATGACCCAATTTAGGTTTAATATAAGCTCCCAGCTGCCACTTCTCCCCACCACTCATCCATGGTGCAGTGTGGGTGAAGCTCCTGATACCAAGAGCCCTTCCATTGAACACTGCCAAACTCCATGGGCCATATGTTGCCAACCCCTTCTCTTAGATTACTGGAGAGGTTACAGTGTAGTTGTAGTAACATATATTCTTACTTTTAAAAAATCCATAACAAAGGGGTATACAGCAATATTGAGAGCTACTACTCTAGGAAGAACAACTTATGTATAAGACTGAACTATGTATTTTTCCTGAACTATAACTCTTGCAGGCTGTTTCTGGGATATGAACTTCAAGCTGGTACATTCCTTCCTACATAGCATCAACAGTAATAATGACTCTTCATACTAATTGTGTCTTCATTCATATCTGTGCAACTCCTCTGTCTTTAACTTTGCCCTCCCCTGTAATCTCTAAGGAGTTGTCCAGGTATAACCAACTAAAGCCATGTGAAACAGTTTTGACCCATTTCCCTTGGTTAATCTAGAATCTCATCTTGTCTCTCAAACTCCTCTAATGCAGGTGTTGTAGTTATTTTTAACTTACCACCACCAAAACTGACTCCCAAACTTTCCTTCCAAGAATGATTTCTTTCCTTTGCTCCAACATGCCTGACAGCATCACCATGAGCTCCTGAACACTCAGGCTCCCACTTGGGAGTTGTCTATGGGTGCATCCTCACATGCAGGCACGTGCACTCACACCAGCTCAAATAGGAGAGGCACAAATTTGTGCTGGAGATTTTTGCCTCGGCACACGCACCTGGACATGCCCTTTGGTGTGGGGCAAGTTGTGCCACTTGGGGCAAAATAACCCTGCCCAGCTCCTCCTGGATCTGCAGCCAGGGGGAGCTAGACCCTGGGGCAGTGCTGGCCTCTGCAGTATAAAAACCTGCCCTGTGCTGGCCCCAGCAATATAAAAACCTGTCTTGTTGAGTAGCTCGGGGCTACTTGTCCTCAGGAGTTTTTGAGGTCCAGCCAGTTGGTATCTGGGAACACTACCTTTTATGCCAACTGGACTGCTGAAACAGCCCTAACCTGGAGTGGCTCCTGTACCCTCTACCTACTGCAGTAGTTTGGTAGTGGGGGCTGCTGCCTGGCTGTGACCTGCTGCCACCTGCAACAGCATCTGCCCACTTGGACCTGCGGCCCCATGCCTGTGTCCCTGCCAGACCTGGATGGGGTGCCCCTGCTCTGCCATCTGGGCAGCTATCGCCCAGAAGATGTGCTCCTTGCGGTGGCCTGCTTTGAACTGTCAAAGCATGTCCTCTGGGCCCCAAATGGCCAAGACTTCAGCCACCTCATATGTCTTCCAACTGGGTCCCCAGTGCTGGCCCTGGACAGGCTCCTCTGCCCAGGTCTCGCCGCTTGTCTTACCAGCAGAGATCCTGGTGTTCCCTGTTTAAAAATTGCCTGGCATGACATGCGGTCCTGGCGAGTGGTGCTGGACCCTGGGTGGCAGCCCAAGTGGCCTAGAACTGCCTGAAGGAGGACTTGCCCACGCTGAGCCAGACCATGCGATGTGGCACAGGCAGTGCCGGGTGCCAGGCAGCCGGGGCTGAGCTGCACTTCCCCATGCTGCAGGGAGCAGGGGCTGTGCCAGGAGGGCCCCAAGTGCCCTGATGCCCGCTGCTGCTGTAGGGAGTGGGGGGATTGTGGACCATGAAGGAAGCAGGTGGGGGACCCACCCCTCCCAAGCAGCCCCCTGCACCCACAGTCCCCTGCACGCACACAGCCCCAGTGCTCCAGTCCCTCCCACCCCCAGTCCCTTATTTACCTGGGACAGAGCCTGGTTCTATCACGCTGCAGCCTGCACCGGTCCAAGTTGCCCCACATGTGGAGGCAGCATGCTTCAGCACCAAGGCAAGGGACAGTCATAGATATGCTCTGTCTGGCTATCAGAGTGTCTCTTTGAAGGACCCCAGCCTCCGGTTGCCTCAGAACATGGTCCTGGACTGTGTGGTGCCCTGCTTTTTTTCTGGGTGGGTTGTTTTTGGGTTTTTTTTGATACCTGGATTTCCAAATATGCAGCACAGGGAACATTTTTTTTCTTCCCAGTGTGTCTCTTGCCACGTCTCACACTGCTTTGAGACACGGCAAGAGATATGTGTGGGCTCGTCTGGACTTGCCCTGTGACTCCTCTTTTGGTCTGCACAGCCAAGATGGATCAAAACCATGCCAGTTCTTCCTTCATATTATTTTTATTGTAACTAACATGGCCAAATCTCAAACTAAGGCTCACATCGTCTCCTATCTTAACCATGCATTTTCCTCTCTGGTCTTGCTGACACCCTCCATCATCACTTTCTGATCTAATATAAATAGGAAGTGCATCTCCTTTCCATGGTCAGTGTAAATTTTTTTCTTACTTCCTAGTCCTCCAGTTCTTTTATCTCCATAGAATGGCTTGCTCCCTTTATTCTCACAACATCAAACTCAAACCCTTCATTTCCTATTCCTATCTACCCTTGTGTCTTCTGTTGCCCCACAAATAACACATTTTGGCAAACAGAATGTTCTTCTACACTGCTCTTTATATCTGGAATGACTTTCTTGAACTGGTAAGGCCACTATTCCTCTTATTCAAGACTCTCTTCTTCTACCATGATACCCACAACAAATTAACCAAGCAAAAATAGTCAGATGGTAGGAAACCACTGATATCTATTTATAAAAAAGATGTGCATAATCTCTACAAAAATACCTTATTTTCTCACATACCATGCACTGCCAGATAAGACATGGACCTTGTTTTGATGAACACATGACGAAGAAAAAAGATTTTTCCAGAGTTATGCCCACATACAGTGGGGACACAGCCTAATTTTAGCTGACTCTTCCCTCCCTTTTCCTGCTCAGGCAAAAGCTACATTTTAACCCTTTCACAGCTTAATTGTCAGCTGCTCTTGGCTGTTCAGGCAAAAGCTACAACTATAGCTAATGATGAAGATGGGACACAGTAGGCAGAGCTAAGATTCTCAAAAGTGTTAAAAATAGTCTGAAGGGGTGTAAAATAGAAGAAGAGAGACCAGAAATAGCTAACAGACAGCAAAACTGGGGGGGGAAAGAGAGTTTGATTAATAACTAGCAGGAATCAAGAAGATTCTAATAAGTCATGAAGTCAGTTGACTTCCACAGCCTGCTTGAGTAGAAATACCACTGCTACTATTCCAGGCAGAATGCTTCTTGGCTCTTTAAGACATGCACCTCAATTCTGGAAGGCTAACGTTTGGGGTAAAGGTGCCTGTAGTATGCAAGCTAATACAATATTTTCCCTTTCCACCCTTATTAGGCCATAAACTCTTTGGGCAGAGATTGTGAATTCTTAGGCATTTGGATAGTGTCTGGGGTCTGCTGTGGGCCATATTGGAATACAAATGAATAGTACTAGTAGCAGAGTAATGAAGTCATGTTTTCATTTAGACTACAAATGCACCACAGATAGCAGATTCATGCAAAAAGTGCATTTTTGATATAGCCCTTTTTCTGAGCCATAACACCAGATGTAACCTAAAATTTACAAGAATGCTCAAGCAATTGTTTGATATTTGGACACTTGTGGTGTCTGGGCTCCCTTAAAAATAGTCCTTGTCCACAGTAAATACCTGTACTTGATCAAAGGTATGTAACGACTAGCATTCTTAAATGTGACAGAAACACCCTCAGTGAGGCTTAGTGATGAAACTCTTGTGTGTATGGCTGCTGTCCTATAGTACCTTTTCCATTTCCAAGGCTAAACAGCCAGGAAAATCTGAAACGTGCTGACATTTCCTACGAACTACGTCATTGCTACCGCATGTCTGTGAAAGGATTCTACTATCTAATGACCCCACCATTTCATGATGCTACTCACCCAAGGATATCTGTTTCTGGTCAATGGCCAAAAACCCCTTAGGCTACCAAAGCATTTCTAAGAATGAGGTGTAAATGACCTTCACACGAACTTTGTTCCCAACTGATGCCTTTCTAGTCCATCTAGTTTGCAGAAACTTTTTATCTCACTACACTAATCAGTCTATAAACTCTTCATACTAAACAGAATGTGTGTCCTAAACTTTGATAAACAAACAGATATAGACAAAATTATATTGTATTTACCCATCTGGGGGGAAGTCTGTCCCTTGCTTATTTATTACGCGAGCTATAGTTTGATTACCAGTGTGAAACATGACTCTCTTTGGCTAGCTGCCCCCAAACTGTGACTGCTACTGGCAATGGAAAGAGCAATGGAAAGATCTCTGAGAATGTAATATCTTTTACCAAATGGATCTCTGCCAAGACTCAGGTCACCAGTCTCCCCCATCACATCACATCACATCTCATCAAAACAGATTCTAAAGCTAGAGTTTTCCAATGCACCAGAGTAAAACCAAAAGCCTACATACTTTCCCCAAATGGTCACGTTCAAAGGCTACTGAAGTGTTTCAGGAACATGCCACTTTTCACATCTTTTCTAAAATAGGAGACCTTACGTAACAATATTGCATTTGAAAGCCTGCTGTAAAAATTCTTTGAGCAATATGCAGAAAGCAGAGCTGAGATTCCCCTACAATGTTATATGCCTTTAGAAAGAAGTTCTGCCTTGCAGCAGCAATCTGATTTGAGGAGGAGATAATGAAAATAGGAAAACTTAATTGCAGAATGTTTGTTTAGATGTTTAAATAAACTCACCTTGGCTCTCTTTCCTCTTATTTTGCATTTGCTTTCTGTGAACATTTGGTTGATCATGCTTTACTACAGCGAATGATCACAGAAGGTTATGTTTAAGTTTGCCTATTGCAATACATGCTGACAGCTAATTTAAAATGTTCTTCTTCTAAGTATGCACACGAGGGACCTGGTTCTTCTTTCCTAGCCATCTTAAGTTTGCTGTATGGCATCTCAGTGATTAGATTCTAAGAGCTACTCTATCCATTCAGGAAAAGAATCAATAGGAACAAGTATTTCAAATAGCAACTTACATAATAAAATTGTCCAAAACCTAAATAGTTTAATGGAATGACTACTAAATCTGATCTGTTAAAGACATTCCACAAGTAAAAGAGAGAAATTAATTGAATTATTTGTTACACATTCACTTTTCTGCATTCTTTGACAGCTTTGCTGTGAATTGGAAGTCTGTGTAATTATCAACAATTTCAAGACCAATGAAGTCCATGAGACTGAAGTAATCCAGATATACTGTACATGGTATTACCAACTTGTGAAAATTAGGTCTCTTCTATATATTACAGATACTGAGCAATTAACTGGTTAATTGAACAATTACCTGGACACCAGCTACATGTGCAAATTATCTATCACACCATAAAAAACGCCAAACAGGTATAAAGTTAGACCCTGAAATTCTGTATTAACTTTACAGCTGGTTGTTACTGAGCTTTAACTTGCATGTATAGTAGGGTCTCCACTGCAGCTGGGTTTCTCATCAGCTGATGGGGAACCCAGCTGCAGGGCTGCACCATGTCTGGCGTAAAATCCCTAAGCCGTAGGGATTTCAGCAGCTGTAATGCCTATAGTCCAGGGTTTTCATATACCCCTGAGCCCTAAGGATCACGACAACTGTGATCCCCAGGGTCTGGGGTGGTTTCATGTATCCTCAAGCTCTAGGGAGCACACATATTGCAATCTCTAGGGATGACGGCAGCATGAAGCCCCCAGATCATGGTTGCTGTGATCCCTAGGGCTCAGGGGTGCAGGAAACCACCAGGGCTGAAGGATTGTTACAGGGCAATCCCCTCACCCAAAAACCCCTCGGGCTGGAGGATCACCACAGGGGTGATCCTCTGGCTTTGGGAGTACATGGGGCACACTCAGGTCACCAGTCTCCCCCATCACATCAAATCTCATCAAAACAGACTCTAAAGCTAGAGCTTTCAAATGCAACAGAGTAAAACTGGGTGTGCATGGAGCTCTTAGTTGGGGGTCTTGCTTCTTCCTGGTGCAGGGGGGAACCCAGGATCAGGGGTTCCCATACTTGGCAGAAGTCACAATTATGTGAATCATGTATTAGATCCCATCATGCCTTTACCTGCACATGTACAAGAGGCCTTAGTAATATCCATGAAAAAGTGTCATAAATGCTGGGAGAGTGACATTTTTCATGGAGAAGCTTAAGTGCATGTCTTTGTCCATGAAGACATGCCCCTCAAACTCAAAGAGAAACTAGAATTTCAGATAGACCTTGTTTATTTGAGAAATTAACTGCAACTAATCTGCAGTATTTGGGGCACAACATTAATTTTTCCTGCCTTATAAAAAAAGAACAAAAAACCCCAATATGAAATACCTGTATTCCCACAAAGAGCAGTCTGGCATTACAACTTAACAGTCTGGAGAAATACCTGTCAGTAATTAACATTTCAGTCAATTTTATGGTCTATTCTTTGGGCTCTGTCTATACTGTACAATGCAGTGCAGCACTGATGCCTGAGGTAGCTGTAACCAGCTAGCTTTGATAGAAGAATCTATCTAACAGAGTACAGTAGTAACACAAAGCATGAGCTAACTGAAAGACTAAAGGGAGTTCTGTGTTACCATGACTATAGACTGCTTCCAGTATTCAAGGTCCATGAGCTAGCTGCTAACTCAAGTTTCTCAACACTGCATTGCACTTTTCAGGGTAGATGTACCCTTAGTCTAGACTATGTTTCTGAGTGGAGTATTTATTAATTGATTATCCTATGAAAATATGAGAATCATTCTAAAGAGAAGCTGTTGTTTTTCTGCCATACCCAACTGTGTGGATCATTATGCATAAAGATTAGGCCTGTGCAAAGCCACTAGTATTTGCTTTGGGTTCGGCCGATTTGGGGGACAGTGATTTGATTTGGTGATTCGAATCACTGTCCTGAATCGATTTGACTGAATCTGGTTCAGAGATTCAGTCACCACTGAATTGGCCGAATCTCCAAATCAAATAGGCCCCATCCCCTGCCCGCTCTCCCAACCCAATCAATGGATGCCCCACCTGGTCCCATCATCCTGGCACCAAAAAAAAAAAAGCCCTGAACTCACCAGCTCCTGTCATGTGGTGGGGGGCAACCCCTGTTGCCCCCACTGCCCCACGCTGCATGAAGGCCTCTGCCACAAGCCCCCAGAGCCCCCAACAGCTGCTACAGCATTTGGTGAGTGCAGGGCTTTATTTTTTTTTAAAGAACCGGGAACTGGGGCCAGGCAGGGCAACTACCGATGGGGCTGGGAGAGTGGGCAGGGGATGGAGGCTAGTGGCAGAGCCCCCCACACAGGGTGGGGCAGTGCGGGGCAGCGGGGATTGCCTCCTCTCCAGGCAGCAGCTGGTGAGTGTGGGGCTTTTTTGTTTTAAATAACCAGGATGCTAGAGCCAGGTGAGGCAGCTATTGATGGGCCTGGGAGAGTGGGTGGGCAGGCACTCAGGAGGGCTGGGGGAGCAGGTAGGGGATGGGGCCTGGGAGGGGTCCCCCCCATGGTCCCTTCCCTCCTCCTCCAGTCTCCCCTCCCCTGCCCCCTACTTACCAACATGGAGACTGGGTCCAGCTCCCTGCTGCAGCCAGCAGGGACTGCTTGAATTGCCAAAGTTTTCCAAATCTTTTCCAAATTGATTTGGAGA
>NW_017728992.1:68222143-68264951 GCF_001723915.1 Gavialis gangeticus
GGGGGTCCCCCCATGGTCCCTTCCACCCACCTCCAGCCCCCGCCCGCCCCCTACTTACTGGCACGGAGTCCGGGTCCAGATCCCTGCGGTGGCAAGTGGGGACTGCCCAAATCTCCAAAGCTCTCCAAATCTTTTCCAAATCGATTCAGAGAGCTTCAAATCGATTTGGACCTTTTTATTGGTCTCCCAATTTGATTTGGATTTGGAGATTCGGTCTCTGAATCCGGCTGAATCTCCTCTGAATTGAATCAGTTCCCGAAGCTTCGCACAGCCCTAATAAAGATAGTCTTGCATTATCTGATATATTGTGATCAACAGCATGGTCTTTAACATGGTGATTTTTGTACTGCCTTTGTGTTGCTTTGCCATCCACAGCTCGTGCTGCTGCTTGCAGTCGTGAAGGGTGTTCAACTAGATGACCTTTGAGGTCTCTTCCAGCCCTGTGATACTCCCTAAAACCTAGCTTTAAAAAGCAAATTACCTGGTGTCATCCATTGTGATTATAAATCAGAATTAATATTAGTTGTATTCAATATATTAGACAGGAAATATTTTGTCATTTCCAAACCTAACACACTTCATCTGTTTATGTATATAAAACATGCACATTTTCCATGGCAAATGCTTGTATACCTGTTTACAAGGGTTATTTGTATTAATGTGCTACAAACTTGCAGCCAAATATTTTAGAAATTGCTAAAACTTATGAAGGAAAACAGGCTCTTATAAGAAGGCTAACATTAAACACAAGAATGGAGACATGGGAAATTATAAAACACTCTTAGGAATCTTGGTCCTACTGTTTAATGTAGGAAGAAAATCCCCCCAGATTAAATGGAGAGAGAAACTGAAAAAAACCCAGAAAATATGTAATAATATGTAATAGACAAAAGATTGTGGGACCCACTGATATAAGAGGATTCTGATTTTAAAAGGTCGAAACTCTTAAGTATATTTGGTATTCACATTTCTACTACTACTGTGGCTAAGTTTCTTGGATACACATTTTATATTGACTTTTATCATTGGAAAATACAGTGTGATGTACAAGCAATAATAAAACATTGACCAAAATCCCATGAAATAAGGACTCATTTCAACACTTGGAACTTTTTATGATACTATAAAAGATCCAAGCAAATTATAGTACACTTCTGAAAAGACCTATTATTTATCTAAAGAGCTGCATTCTGCCTTCAAGCTGTGCTGTTTTACAAATGAATTCTACTTTTAAACAAGCCTTCTGTGGCAGTCCTTTTACAATCCTTGTAATACAGCAAATCTCCTTAGCTAACCACTTTCTTTTCCATAAGAGATGCAACGTCTTGCAAGCAATGCCAGTATTTTATATCTTTTCATGCACTTCTTGGCTGAAAGGTAGTAAGTAAGGGGTTAAGATGGAAACACAACTCTGCTGCCTTCCCAGTTCAAGAACTGATTTGATCATTCTTCAGGGATTCCCTTTCTTATGAGTCATTGTTAAGATAGACAGACTCCCCCATGCAAGGAGGCCCAGATAATGCCATTCCTCAAGAGATTACAACAGCTGAGGGCCAGCCTTAAAAGAAAGCTCAGGACTTGTGCTTGGAAAAACATTCAGTTGACTACACTGTACTCAGCAGACTCAGACATTCTCCCTTCCCCCATTTTGCAATAACCAATTAACCATGCACCAACTATCAAGCTCTTAACTATATTAGATCTATATTCAAGCATGGGGGTTTTGTACAAATAAGGTTTACAGATACTGTTTAAATTAATAATGGATACAGTCTTTTTATTATTACAATTTTTCACCTGGCCTATGTCATTTGTAACAGCTGGAATCCTGTAGGGAGCTGCTACCCACTTAGAAACATGATTAACATACATTTTAAAAGCAAAAGTAACACCAGCAAAAGTGACTAATTTCTCTAGTAATCATTACAAATGTTAATAAGCTAGTTTTCTGGGGAATAGAGAGAGGGTGACTGCACATGTGCTCCATTTATGGCCCTGGTTCAGTTTATAAGTTGAGGCTGAATGACAAAGCACAGCTCACTGGTGGTAATGGTAGAAGGGATGGTAATTGGAATTACCATTTGGTTTTTAATTGGAAATGAAATACTGTATAGCAGAAGAACAATTAGAAAACTTATCATGAGGACCATGATGTATTAAACATTGTTTTAAATGTGCTGTGCTATATTAGGTGATGCTGTAAGTGAGGAACTAAGCTTAGGAAATCAAAACTAAAGGGAGAATAAATTAAGCAAGCAAACAGTTTAATTTCCCTTCCCACACGCCTCCACTATTTGGTTTAAAGGATTAAACATTTTACTGTGGAAAGCACATGCTCCTCTTGCTGCCTCTTGGGGTACCTCCAATCTCAGTCAGATTGTCTCACTTGAAAAGGCCTGTGACAAGGCTACTTTATAGAGATTCTAGCTAATGTGAGCTCAGTCTTGCAGACGTACAACCCCAGAGATGCTGAGCACCTTTGACTCCTATTAACTTTAAGAGCTGTTCAGCTTCTGCAGGAACTATTCAGCACCTTGGAAGATTGAGCCACCTGAGAGTACATAAATGAGAAAGTTTTGTCATTCAATCATGACAAACCTACCAACATACTATTTAAGTTGGACAGTGAATTTCAACCTCAGAATGGACTGTTTTACTATAAACTTGTGAAATATTTCCCATGGATAACAGGATAGCTACTGATTGATGAGATGCTTTCTGGGGCAGGAAGGGATTGTTTCAATGTGACCCATATGTAGAGATGACTTTCCTTACCTGTGCTACCCACTTTTACCATCCCATGCACCCAGAGAGTCCCACTTGTGGAACCCCTGCTGTGAAGGGGTTTACTCTCCCAACAAGAAATACATTGCTTGAGTCATTATTTGTACTGGGATGTATTGAACATTATTTGATTCCTTATTACAAATTTTTTAAAAATCCTAAAAAAGAAATTTAATTTGGTTCTGAACCTAAGTTTGTTGTGCCCCAGGCTTCCTTGCCTTCAAGAGGATTTGCAATGAGTAAGAAGTTCAGGATCAGGCCCTTTTTTTGAAGAGAAGGCGGTATATTGTGCATCCTGCTTTCAGTGCATGCTGCTGAAGACTTTTATAAGCCCAGGCTATGCTACCTGAAGATGAGAGGGTAGCTTCATCTTCCAAAATACCCTTTGGGAACGACCTTTCAAAACTTTCCAGTGCAGTGAGAAAACAAGTAGAGAAAACAAGCATCAAAGAGGGCAACTATTAAGGCAGTTTCCTTCCTGTAATGAGTCAAAGCCAGGATTTTACTCTTGAAATGTCATTGTAAATCATTCACATACACAGAAAACTATATGTAAATTAGACCTTCTCTTTTCCCCTCTCTCACCGAACAACTCAAGGCTTCAAAATGTATATGGATTGCAGTCTGGCCAGGTGAGAGTCAACTGGGCTCTGCCAAAGAGCATAGCTCTGGGAAATCACTGGAACCATGCTGAATTACACTAGCTGTGGCCTGTGACCCATGAACTTCAAATGAGATACTCTTGCACCCATTTTCTTGATAAGTTAAAGTAAGTCAAGCCAATTGTAAAATGTCAGAGAGGCTCGCTGTTGCATTTCTTTGATTCAGTTAAGCTCTGCAGAGGCTAGAGGGAAGTAAATTCATATCTACTCTGATTGGTTAATGGAGGGAGACTCCCTTACTCAGCAAGAACACACATCCCCCTCTGACATACTGTACAGTTAGCAATAGTCACATGGAGGTTAATGGCAATCTCCCTGGAACTTTATGAATGTTGAGGGTTAAACAGACGTCACATGCAAGCCTGCGCTGGAGTGGCTGTGAGACGCTGAGTGCTTGAGGAGTTCAGAAGACAGTTTAAAGTTCAGGGGGTTTTGACAGGCAGCTGTGGAATCCTTGGTTTGTGCCAGCGCCACGGAAACCCTTTCCAAAACAAGTCTGAAAACTATGCTTAACTCTCTCCTTTCAGAGTCTGACTTTTGCTCTGAGCTCTGTTCTAACCCCCTTCTCCTCAGGAATGCAAGACTGTAGTTTGCATTATCATTATGTGAGGTACAATACCTATGGCAGGCAAGGGTCTTTGGGTAAATCTGATATCTTTTATTAGATCAGCTCAAACAGTTGGAAAAATTCTTCTTGGCAAGATTTCGGGTGTAAATACCCTTCGTGGAGCTGAGAAAGCATCCCAGGTACCTCTGCACTATTTACCAGCTGCTTTCATTCTCCTTCCCCCTCCCGAGCCTGTCTGTCACCCACTGACTCCTCAATTTACATCTTCACTGGCTGGTTTTCTTGCACGCATACCAGCCTCTGGCTTCTTTACTATTCATTCCATCCAGGAAGAGCATACACACCAACTGCAAAAGCTTCCTCAGCCTTATGAAGGGTATTTATACCCAAAAGCTTGCTAAGAAGAATTTTCCCAACTATTTGAGTTGGTCTAATAAAAGATATCAGATTTACCCAAAGAACCATGTCTGCCTATGTCCTCAGACCAGCGCGACTACAACCTACACCCGCAATACCTATGGATGTTTTATGCCAGAGTGTGAGTGAAGGTACTAGAGGTGCCGTCAAGTCCCACTGATTTTAAATGTGTATTGGAGGCACCTGGCATCTCAGAAGATCACTCCCAGAAAAGATCATCTTGATGGGTAAAAGGTGGGGAAAAGACAAATCCTGGTTTCATAGTAGTTAGGGGTCAGAAGGGACCTGAATAGATCATCTAGTTGAACCCCCCCCCACCGGCTGGAGCACATGCTGGGATCCCACGACCCCAGACAGGTGTTCATCTAAACTCTTTTTGAATTTACCCAAGGTAGGAGTGAGGACCACTTCCCTAGGAAGTTGGTTCCAGATCCTAGCCACCCTAACAGTGAAATACTGCCTCCTAACTCTAATCTGAACCTATTCTCCAGCAGCTTCTGGCCATTGTTCCTTGTCACCCCAGCTGCTGCTGGGGGGAATAGGGCCCTTCCTATTTGCTGCTGATCTCCCCTAATGAGTTTATAGGCAGCCACCAAATCCCCCCTCAGCCTCCACTAGCTGAGGCTGAACAGGTACAGGTCCCTCAGCCTCTCCTCATAGGCCTGTCCTGCTGCCCTCCAACCAAGCGGGTGGCCCTCATCTGAACCCTCTCAAGGCTGGCCATATCCTTCTTAAAGTGCGGTACTCCAATTGTGGCCTGACCAAGGTTGCGTAGAGGGGGAGTATCACCTCTCTGCACCAGCTTGAGATGCATCTTTGGATGGACGACAAGGTATGATTGGCTTTGCTGGCTGTGGTCTGGCATTGGCGGCTCATATTCATCTTGGAGTCAATAATGACTCCAGGATCCCTTTCCACTTCTGTGCTCACAAAGGGGGAGCTCCCCAGCTCGTATGTATGCTGTGGATTCCTTCTCCCCAGGTGCAGCACCCTGTATTTATCTACATTGAACCCCATCCTGTTACCATCCGCCCACTTCTGTAGTCTGTCTAAATCTAATTGCAGCCTCTCTCTCCCTTCGAGCGTGCCTACCTCTGCCCACATCTTGGTGTCATCGGCAAACTTGGACAATGTGCTTTCCACCCCCTCGTCCAAGTCGCTGATGAAGATGTTGAACAGTGTAGGCCCCAGGACTGAGCCCTGGGGGACCCCACTGTTCACATCCTGCCAGGTTGAGTACAACCCGTCCACCACCACTGTCTGGGTGTGGCACATCAGCCAATTTTTGACCCATCCAACTGTGTATGCATCAATGCCACAGTCGCTCAATTTATTAATGAGAATGGGGTGAGAGACAGTGTCAAAGGCCTTTTTAAAGTCCAGAAAGACTACGTCCATGATGACACTATCATCCAGGGATTTAGTTACCTGGTCGTAAAAGGACATCAGGTTGGTCTGGCAGGACCTGCCTTTGATGAACCCATGTTGATTTCCCGTAGGCATGATCTCCCCTGCTGGCCCCTCACAGATGTGATCTTTGATAATTTTTTTCAAAGATTTTTCCCAAAACTGATGTGAGGCTTATGCGCCTATATTTTCCTGGGTCCTCCTTTCTCCGTTTCTTATAAATGGGGACCACATTAGCTAGTTTCCAATCTCTGGACACCTGGCCTGTGGACCACGATTGCTCATACAGCCGGGCAAGGGCACAGCAATGACCCCCACCAGCTCTCTCAACACCATGGGTGGAGGGCATCAGGTCCCACAGATTTAAAAACATCCAACCCTTCCAGAAGATCCCTAACTACATCTGTGCAGACCTGAGGCCTGGCAGTGCTATCCCCAAGATTGCCCCTACCTGTGGTGGGAGAGCTGTCCTGGTCCCTGTCCAAGAAAACAGAGGCAAAGAACTTGTTAAAAATTTCGGCTTTCTTGTCTGGCATAGCCACAAGATTAGCATTTGAGTCTAACAGGGGCCCTACATTACCTGGTGCCCTCTTCTTACTCCCAATGTATCTGAAGAAGGACTTTTTGTTGTCCTTAATCCTGGTCGCTAGCCTGAGCTCCACCCCCGCCTTGGCCTTCCTAGTGGCCCTCCTACACTCACGGGCCAAGGAGGAATATTCCTCCTTGGTGATAGCCCCTCTCTTGCACCAGGTGTACACCTCCCTTTTGGCCCTCAGGCATTCTCGAATGCCTTTGCTGAGCCGTGCGGGTTTCAGAGCACTCTTACTCCGCTTCTTTCTCTCAGGGACTGTCACACTCTGAGTCTGGAGGACTGTCCCCTTAAGGTACGACCGTCCCTTGTGGATTCCCATATCCTCTACCTTTTGGGTTGTTAAAGGTCAAATGAAATTGTTCTTTTGAAATGAATGAGCCTGCATCAGGCAAGTTTTTGACATTGCTAATCCTCTTAAATGAACAGCTAATAAATTATCAAAGCCCTTCAAGGCTTACATTCTCTATAAACTTAGCTTTGACGTTTAAAAGCCTCTATTGTTATTAAAAACAACACCACAAAAAGAAAAACAGCACACACACAACACCATGTTGTCAATAATGTGTTTCTCACCCCCACTATAAAAAGGTTCAACAGGAAAAAGCTTCTTGCAAATTTTCACACTAAAATGTCATGTAAAGCTTAGAATGCCTTTGGCTAAAACAATAAAATATCCTGCCAGGCAAAAGTGTGGTTTGCTACAAAAATAAACTCCAAACTCTCACTTTCAATGCCACAATTGTCTACTTAATACTAAAACTGCTTGCAGGCAAAACCAAAGCATTAGGTAGAGCTGAGATCACCTGCGCAGATCCACCCAGTAACATGAAAAACTTTATGTGCAAAAAGAAACGTGATAACACATCACATAATCACAACTTAGTAAAGAAAAATCAACTGGATTTTAAAATCAGGCTTAATATAATTTCAAAGACAATACCTGGTGCTTTCTCCACAAAGATGACTTTGGAGTCTTGCAGAAAGTTGTGGCCAGAAAGTATCATTTTTTTCCCTCCAATCACAGGAAAGCTGTCAGTACTTTGCTTTTCCACCAGAGGCAGTTCTTGGGCAGATCTTTGGGCTAGCAAGTTATAGAGGGTGGGGAGGAAATAATCACAAACACATACAGAAAAATAAATAGCATTTCTTAGTAAGTGACCCAACATTTAGTCTCATTAGACAAACTGAATTTGTTATAGAAATCAAAGAAAGGTCAGGAGATCTTCAGGAACTCAGTACCCAGTTGGTTTTAAGTGCCTTAATTATACACCTTGCTATTATATATAATACTTTGAATTCAAAAGTATCATAACCTGCTGTTTAAATAGTTAGTTTGTTCTGTAATACTTAAAAATGTGTGTTTAGTTTAAAAAGGAATTTCCCCATCCAAAATGTAAAGCAATATTTGATTGTGTATCTGCCAAAAGTGTACATATGATAATTTGTATATGTACAAGTCTCTGAATATAGGGATTGAAATTCTGCAGAATGTCTCACTGTAGTCATGGGCTCAGTAACCCAGTAACAGTCACAGCCCAGAGAGCTGTGTTTTCATGTTTAATGTTTTCATTAAGTTCTGAGTGCAAGATGCATGTGGACCATGCAAACAGTATCTTACATCCTTGTGGCACATGTTTTATCATTCTTGACAGAGGTATTCATCTAGCATGTCATATTCATCTAGCATGTCTGTACTTCAAGGGATAATGTGATATTTTATCTGGCTTACATGGGTCCTTCTGGTGTCACATGTACAAAGAGATGTATGCAGTTTTGGCTTCTACGCTTAGTCCAGATTCTGTACTTGAAATAACATTTAAACTTTTCTCAGCTGCTGGTCAAAATTAAAGATCTTTTTCTGGAGGGTGATAGGAGCAGATAATACAGTACACTTTTACTCAGTCCACAGTCCCTCCAAGTGCATCCTCTGACTCACATGACACATAGATCTACCCAGCTTCATTTTTATTGGTATATTAATCTGGCATGCTTTCACATAGGAGTGGTTCAGGGTATGCACCTCCTAAACTTGCATTACCACATGATCTTACTACCATTGATGCCAACTGCAGAATTCTCAATGACTAACTGGAGCAGAAGCAGATTGTAACTGCTCATGTTATACAATGTGCACTTTATTCTAGAATTTGTCCCTTCACAAATTTAATCTTAACAATCCCAAAATGAGGACAGAGTTTAAAAATGTTTGTGTTGTTGATAGACTGCATGGACTATGCCAATTTGTGCCAAGCTAGCTCTTAGTAGTAAAACGACTGCTACTCTTCATAGACAGGACAGCCTATCCTTTGCCTAGGAAAAAAACTCGCACTTTCTTAAATGAGATCAGCTAGGGGAGGAAAGAGCCTATACTGTAGGAAAAAGGGGATCTGACCTTAGGGTCTGATAGAGCACACTTGTTCCTTGTAGTGGAGATGCCCTTTACTGAGGCTTTTCTTGTAGGGGCATCGAGGGTACAGACAGAAGTGCAGCTCTCAGCTGTAACTCAGAACAAGTTTTTACAAAGCGTTCTGAGTTACAGCATTGCACCAGACCAAACACAAGTTCACTAGGTAGAGGGGCATCTAGTTGGGGCTGGGAGCCTGTAGCTAGGTTCCCATAGCAATGGCCAGGCTCTCTGCTGGTGCTCACTGTTTTCAGAATGGGAGGGGGAAAGGCAGCAGAGGAAGCTCGTTCTCAGGGCTCCCTGGCTGGTGCTGAAGGGTGAGGGTGGTGAATTGGAGCTCCCCCCACCTTGCAGGGGGGGAGCTGCAGTACACCTGCCCCACCCTCTAGGAAGAGCTGAAGCCCCCCCAGACTGAACTCCCTCTGCTCCCTTTCCCCCCTCCCATTCTGAAAACAGTGACAGGCTGGGAGCTCAGCAGACACAAGTTACAAAAGGCACTACGTTTTGTGACCTCTTTATCTGATACCTCATGCAACAAGGGGTCAGATTTTCACTCAATTGGACATTTTTGAAGCTGTTTGCTGCTGTGCACTTATGTTTGGTCACAGCTATCAACTGCTTTCTGTGGCCAGATCAGGAGAAAATTTTCACTTCTGTCTGCACCTCCAAAGGGTAGGTAGTGTGCTCTCAAAAGCTCCAGCATCTTTCCTGGAGGTGGCACAGAGTAGTGGCAGGTTCTGGCACCACCAAGAGTTGATGCTGTGGCAGACAGATGGTGGAAATCACAGAGCCTTGACGTAAAGGAGGCTGTGGGTGAGACCCTGAGATGATTTGGAAAGGAGGGTAAGACCCAAAGATGACCTGATTTTGAATTGTTTTGCTGTTTCCATGGAGACAACAGGATGTAGGCAACAAAGGGCCATGGGAACAGATCTTGTGCAAGTTTAGTTTGTTAGAATAAGTGTCTAAACTTTTGGCTGAGAGGTTGAATCCAACGCAACCTCCAAAAGCTTTGCAAGTTCCACCCAGAAGTAGAAACAACAGGAGTTAGAATGAAACTTGACTTTCAGGAGCTAGATGAGAACTGTAAAGCCAAACAAAGCAAAAGGCTGTTCCTGTGTTTTAAAGATTCAGAGAATAAGAATGAAATGGGAGTCTCAATGGATGGAAAATGCATCCATTAGTAAATCTGAGAGGGTTATAAAGTGTAGCTTATTCTATCTAAAAGACCCCAAGGCTGAACCCCAGTACACAGAACTGCAACAAGCTTTCACTAATGCAGCCATTTTAAATATCTAGCTAGCTTCTCATCAAATCATCAAATGGGCTTTTTTTTTCCTTTGGTGAGGGGGGGAGTTGTGGGAGAAGGGAGGGATGGAGATGTGGCCAGATAGGAGCTCTCCAAAACTTTTCTACAGCAGTTACCCTCAGAAAGGGCCTTAGCATAAAGGAACTTGTCTAGGTCACTTGTGGATCAAATACCAGCTTAACACTGCAGACCAAATATTGTTTTGCCAAGGAAACACATATTTTTGATGAGTTCCATAAGAACCAGACAATGGACAAATGCAATAAAACAAAATTTAACATGCAGACAGTAAAAGCTCCATGTCAGGCAACTGGCTGTGCAATACCTGGCAAGAGTAATAGGTCTGTTACTACTTACAACACTCAATAGGATTGGACGCTACTTGCAGAGAAAGAGTTCTCCCATTGGCTTGTGGGATATGAACTCGGAAGACTAGCCGCACTCGTGTATTCTTCCTTCCGATGTCTGTTTCTCCTTTTCGTAGTTCAATGTCTGAATTTCTAAGTTTTAATATTCCGGCACAATCAATGCTGTTCAAAATAAAACACAGAGCAGTTCAACTAAATCTTTTCAGAGTTCAGATGCAAGTGCAAATTTTCTATCCTCTTTCCCCTGTTTATTTTTTTAAAACTAAGCCTCCTTCTAGAGACCTCAAGGGAACTTTGGGACAAATATTAGCACTACACAGGAGTTTTCAAGTAGTGCCAATTAATAAGATTAGACTTGCAAACATCCCTTGGCTTAAGTCTTACCATGAGTGGCTCCAATGGGGCTACTCACAAGAATAAGTGCTACATGCAGTAGGATTTGCAAAGTTCTCTGTAGGCATCTCTTTAAGAAGGCAAAAATATACAGTAGGTGTAGAAGCTTTGCACTACTGACCCAATGCACAAAGAAATACTAATTATTTTTGGTGGACACGTTTAAAGACTATTACAGTGGTGAGCAATGTAACATAAAAAGGAACAAACAGGAGTTCATCATCATTGTATTTAAACATTTCTAATCATTCCCACTACTAGCACTTTAGTTAAGAATCATTCTTAGTTTCCATTGCATGGTTTTAAAGGTTGATTCTGCAAATACTTCCTATAGAGCTATGTGCTTCTTGAAGAATTTATGGACGATCAGAATCTCAAAGCACCTTTTAAAAAAGCTTTTTAAAAAGGGTTAACAGAGAAATTCTAAAAACAGAACTTTGAATTGAAACTTGGTGCAGTTTAAATCCAGTGTAAGTTTTTGAAGATGAAGAAAATATTTTGTTTTAATCAGGCAAGTCATATATTGTGATTTCTGGCTTTTTTTGTTTTATAGATAAGTCTACTGGCTGGACTTTCTGCCAAAACAAAATTAAACATTGCAGAACATTAGTTCATAGTACTAATAAGAAAAACACTAAAAATACATTAAAAATGCAGAACTACTTAAATTTTGGACCTTATTATTGTATTATTGCATGGCAATTCCTTTTTAAATATTAATGTCTAATGTGCCTTTTATTATACTGGATATGCACAGTATAATTTTATACATGTGAAAAATAAAATAAGTCAGTAAGCATGTAAATACATTAAACTGTTTCATTTTCTCCTTCCAGACCTCTTGTATCACTTCTGAAGCAAACAAAACTGAAACAGTGCTCTTCAATAGTATGCTTTGCAAATGAGGACTGTGGAAGGTTCCCCGATATTGTGCTTTTACTACTTATTAGATTAATAGGTTTCATAGGAAACAAGGCCATCACTGACAAGCTCAAAAGATGCTGTGTCACTAATGAACAAATTAAAAGCTCTTAACAATATATATTTACATAAGAAGTCCTAAGAGATATATGATATTCAAGGGAACATCAAAATTCAATATAATAATTGATATAATACAAAGAAATACATAGTGCATTTTTACTGTAATGCATGTTATCTTTTTATTATTATTAAAAAGCAGACAAAGGACTTTACCCACAGTTACTCAAGCTTCCAATTTAAGATCCTAATACAGCAAAGCACTTAAACTCATGCCTAAATTTACGTGTCTGAATACCCATTTGAAGTCAAGGGGACTATTCATATACCCAAAAGTTAAGCAACTGCTCAAGTGCTTTGGTAAAGGCAAATAGGATGATTCAAGCAAATGTTTTGCAGAACTGAGGCCTGCTTGAATAAATGAAAGTGAGAAAAGCTTTGTGCTCACCCTTACACACCTTGTTAATGTTCCACAAAGGAAGTCTGGGACTCTGAGCTATAGCAATATAGAGCTGTAGGGGTGCCAAGTGGTGGAGTTCTACTATAGCCTTGCTAACGTGCTGGAGAAATGTTTTAGTTCTGACACCAGATATGTTCAGCCACCTTTGTGATAATGATGACAGCAAGAGAAAAATTAATAATGCTCCCAGCTGGCCAAAAAATGACTTGACCTGGGCAAACCAAGGGCCAAATTAATACTCTGCTGACATAAATTCGTGCAGCATCATTAAGCTTGATGGAGATGCACCAATTTACAACAGTAGAGAATCTGACCAAGCATTTTGCAAGGCAATTGTGCTATAAAATAAAATGAAAGGCAAGAACCCTGAATCTTTAGTGTAATCACCCTGGCCTCGACTAACCCAGTCATAAACCTCACTCTGGCTGCTGTATGTATGTGGTGCATTTCAGAATATTGTCCAATCCAATGCGAAGTGATTTCTAACAACGGCGCTTCTAATAACTGCAACAGAAAGAGGTAAACATGGAGATACAGATTTAGTCTGCATCTTCTTAGCTTCAAAACAGGGTTACTTCATACTTCTTAGTTAGGTTACTTAGGTTAATTAGTTATTTTGTTAAGTATATGAATGTTGTGGGTGAAATTTGGGCTCTGCTGAAGTCACTGTGTGCACTAACTGGACTTCAGTTTCACTGTGGCCAAAATTACACTGCATACATGCACACAGACATTCACTTAGGTTCTCTGCACCACTTAAGACTAGTGCAGTGGCTTAGAAGATATGGCAGGCCTCAGATAAGCCATGTGCATTAGGATGAAAGTTACTTTCTGCATATTGTGTGAGCATGAAGTTCACTTGTGTGCAGAGGAGCAGTGCACAATTAAAATCTCACTTGAACTCTAATTTGGTAATTAAATGGTGGATAGGTCTTGATGCCTCCACTCTGCAGATGTCTGAACTTTATCTGTATCAACTATCATCATCAGAATACCTTGCATTTGTCTCTCAATATCATCCTTGCCACTTTTATTTCTAATTGTTTGGTTTCTAATCTGACCTGTTATTGTCTCCACTCCAATAGTGTAATTGCAAGACAATAACAGTTCTCTCTAATGAATACGAGATGTTCTGCTTTTTTCACTGACAGCTGGATTATTTGGGGGAAAAAACTTTTTGCAAGATCTCTCTTCTTCTCCTAAACCAGAGATGAGTTTTAACAAGCTCTGTTCCTTGTAGTTCTGCCTACAGAAGTAAATAGGTGTCATGTTTAGGAACTAAATGCAGGAGCTGAGGTAGGAGATATTTACAGCTTGGTAACTGAGCTACTTATTTTAAATGGCAAATAAGCACATTGGCTGAAACTCTAGAATGAAACTAATCAGTTGTCATAAATATTTGCAAAGTTTATTTAGGCATTAAACTGATTAGGGGCAGTTTGTTCTACCAAACCTTTAGAAACCTGCTAGGAAGCTGGATTATTTCTAGGATTGAGCATAAAAAAGAGAAAAATGCAGCATAAAGTCAAAAAAAGAAAAAAAAGGAAAGAAAGAATGAAAAGAAAAATTGTAGTGGGCAGCCTGGAAAGAAACTGCTAGACAGTCAGGTTCACTGTTTGGTTCTTACATTGCTCTCATGTTGTTTTCTTGCATGAGTGGAATTTCCAAGACTTTGGTGTTGGAAAGTATTGTTTCTTGGCTGGTGGTAGAAACGGTCTTCCCTGTGATTCGATGAACCTGGTAGAAGGCATGGGGTCGCAGCAGGCGGTCGTCTGCAGTCCCAATGAACAGCTGTAGCGTGAGTGGCTCACTTTCTAAGTAACCATGTAGCTGGCAAGAGAACAGAAAACTCCTACTAAGCACCATACACATAAACTGCTAGGAATCAATTAAACTTTTATAAGCAAGAGAGTCTAATTCAAGGAGAAAACTTGTGACAGGTGCTACGTGTTAAGCCCCACTTTTTCCTGTAATGTAATATTGGTACAATAAAAAGGTACACTTAGAAAATGTCTCATTATTCTAAATGACCTTAGGCACTTTAGTTTGAGCTAGCCTTTGAACAGTTTTGCTGCAGGCATTCAGAAACTTTGTATTAATTCTGTAACAGCATTCTGTGAAATACAATGGAGTCAATGTTCCCCCAGCAAACTGAAGGCAACAAAACCAATGGACTTGAAATTAGAATAGACCACAGCTCATCCCTGAATTCCCTGTATTGCCCTGGCAGCGCTAGCAAGCTGCTAGTTAGGTCACTTTTTCTTGATCAATTCTATGCTGCCAAATGCTGACCAGGATAGATTGGGAATATATTTTATATACACACTCATTCATAAAGTTTGTAAAATTCTTGGAAAACTGCACACAAATCCCACTAAGGTCACTGGGCTGAAAAGTTTTATCCATCAGTCTTGTCCACAGGCTCATTTCTGATATCTGTTGGTGAGACACAAGAATTGGCCCAGTATATCTAGCCTCACTTACTCTGCTGCGACTAGATTAGCAATGTTACTGCACTGATAGAATCACTCTGGATTTATACTGGTGTAAGACACATCAACATTTGATCTACCAGCATGGATGTATGACCCTAAATTAGCCACATAAAACTTTGTATTAATTCTGTAACAGCATTACATTAAGCTATTGGCTATTAGGCTATCACTAGCACTACTAGGCTATCAACTCCAATAATCTGACATCTCTAACATCAGTTCTATCCATGATACCTGGATAAATGTCTTTATTTAAATGCAATCTAAATGAGAATATTGTAGATTCTGACTTGCAAAGAGTGACTTTAATGGGATACAAACTTAGTTTGACAACTGCTGTGTTGGCTCACCTAGTGGATCCGTCACCTTCAGATTATGAGGGTCTGAGGTCAGAATTTTGGCTGCAGTAATATGCAGCATTCATGAGCCTTGAAAATTCAGGCAACTAATGGAGGTGTTAGGAGGGCACGTAATAGGAGGAAGTCTCCTAATTGGTTAAGTCTGCTTTAGTGTCTGGCTACAATTGGCAGACAGGAGGAATGGGGAACTGGTGATGACTCATATCACTAATGCCGTGCCAAACTAAGTCCAGTGTTGCATGCAAAATGTGAGCTAGTCAGGCACAAAGGGCTTCATTGGTTTTCTCCTCTTTGTGTTGTAGGCTATATAGTCAAAGGTATGACTATAGCATGTGCAGACATACCTGAGATAGCTTTCACCTTTAGTCACTGCTTTTTCTCTACTATCATGACCCGAGCTAGTGACATCGAATCTGGCTTCATTATAGCTGCCTGTGCTACGGTTCCACTACTGAGTGCAGCTTAGACCCAACCTTTGTCTCAAAGCCAAGATGCATCCCAATTAGCTCATTACTGTCAGACACAGAGAAATTATAAAAAAAAACCCACTTTACTCTTTGGCTGCTGAACTCATCCCTATACCAGAGAGATTCTAACAGGTATGAAGGAGCCTATCAGGAGAGTTTCCCACTATTTCATAAGCTACACAACTGTGCACCAGACATATTTGTTTAGTTTCCTCTAATAACAGTGGAGTTGCCCAGGTGCCAGAAGTTGTTACTTAATGAATGAGAATAAATTTAGTGAATATACCTGCAGATGCAACATGTGCCCAGATATCTTTGAAAACAGATCACCAGCTATTTTGCCCCAGAAAACTGATTCTTGAGACATCACAAAATCCAGAAGAACACAGATACAAACACCAGATTCCTAAATGGTGACTGGGCAGGTGCCATTCCAGGAGTGATACTTCAATTCTTTTAGAGAGGAAGATTAAGATTTAGTGTGGTGTAATCACTGCTTTGCTACTACAGAATCAATCTAACAATAACACTTTTATATTGGGAGGTTTTATGAGGTATAGCAGCCTGGTTCTTTAATTTTCACTGATACACATTGGGACATCTCCAGTTTCACCCTAGCTAGAATGGCTGCACATCAGTTTGTTAACTCCTCTTGTAGGAACATAAGATATTCCATGCAGACCTCCAGTGTACAAAAATATTTATATAATGATGATATTATAATAACAATTATATTATTAGTTCAAAGGGTTGGGTATTTGACCAGTCAAATAAAATTCAGTCAATTGACCAGTTACAAATTAGTAAAAAATTGCCAATAGGTCCAATTAATACACCAATAAGTACAATTTTTCCATTAAGAAATTTGTCAAAAAACAATAAAAATCGTATTTCTGTCATGAAAACTACAAAAAATGTAGTTTTTTGTAAAATTGCTATACTTTTTGACCAGTCAAAAATATGCAGTCAATTGACTGGTCAGTTGACAATATTTGACTGGCCAACTGACTGGGTTGTCAGCTCTATTAGTTCATGCTTCAGGTCCTAAGATGGTTACAACATTAGTCAGGAAGAAAATGCGCATGCATAAGTTGGATTCCAGACGTGCAGGCAGGTGCGTTTTTTTGGCACCACAAATGTCTTTGCAGCACTGTAAACCACACACCCGGCATGTTAAAGCATGCCCTGAGCTGCAAATATGCAGCCTGGGACAAAATTTGCTACCGGGAAATCCATGTAGCAAAAAAACACTGCAAAAAAGCGGCTCAGCTCATGCCACAGGAGCATGCACTGGCAGCCATGGAGGCTTGCTCCTCCAAGGGAGACACTCTGGCTGCTGGCCAGAGCATCTCCCCTCCTCTAGTTGTCCCCTGACTCCCCCAGGTATGGCAGGAGCTGGGAGAAGCAGGGAAATGGCAGTTTGCTCCACACCAATTGCATGTGCAGGGGTGTGCACAGCAGCAAAAAGTAGCAGCACAAATTTGTGTTGCTACTATTTTTGCTGCTGCAAATGCATGCTCCTGCATGTGAGGATGTGCCCATAAGGAGTATTGCATGAGTTGCTTGCTATACTGTGGTTTTGTTCACCTTCCTTTGAATCCTCAGATACTGTTCACTGCAGATGACAGGAAATTGGCTAAATGGATGAAAACAATTTTTGTTTGCACTTTGAGGGAGAAGACTAAAAGAGATTCAGCTACATCCTATAGAAGTCCCCAGCCACGCATACACACACACAAAATCTGTAATGTTAGGATATTGTATACATAGATTTCATCTGGAATTTATGTTCAGTTTTAATGTTAAAGACATTGTTGGTGGTTTTGCCTCCTCTACTCTTTAGCTGTGGTCCACTGAAGAATTTCTCCTTTGGGCTTATGTTGTGTAAGAGAGGTCAGAGCAGACCCTCCTGTGGAATCTTTGAACAAATGGTTACACCGGAACACATGGGAGTAGATCGGGGACGGGCAATTGTTTTGGGCAGAGGACCGCTTAATGAGTTTTGGCAAGCCATTGAGGGCTGCGTGACAGGCAGCCCAGGGCAGAAAAATATTAATTTTCTAAATTTTTAGGGGCTCTGTGGGCTGGATAGAATGGCCTGGCCACATTTGATAACTTGCCCATCAAAATGTGGATGCCCTTAGAATATGTTGTTATCACAAGTATCTCTTCAGGTTTATAAGGGACATCTTTACGTTTTTCTGCATTTATAGCTCCTGCTGCTGATCTTTCATGTAGCTACTAACATTTTCTTTATTACACACAGTCCATTTTAAATGCCTAGTAAAAGTATCATACTTGGCTCTTACTAAACAGCAATGACATGGTCTTTTTGCAGGTACATACATTTGCACTGTATATGAAAATGTGCTTCTTAATGTCTGAAAAGCAAAATAAATTAGCTGCAGTCTAAGCAGCTAACAGGCAATTACAGCACAAGTTGCGACCATGTGGAAAAGGTATGTTTCTACTCAATGTAGATCTACCTCAGTACACCTTAGAGTTATAGCTGTTTACTACTGTTACCACTGCAGACTCAGTAATGCTGTCGCCGAGTAACTTGGATTCTATTTTGCCTCGTGTCTCATCAGCATTTCCAATCGTGGAACCTGAGTGATGATGTAAGAGCTGGACCTGGTGACGGTGCACCAGGCAGAAAGAACTCAGCTAGATTTTCAGCTCTTAGGAAAATAGGCAGTGTCGCCAGAAACATTACTGGGGTTTAAATTGACTAAAGCTTATCTGGAAGTTCTTGAGAGAGAAAAAAGATGATATCACTCTGCGACATCACTTTTAAAGAGTCACTTTTCCAACTCAGTTTCACTATTACTGGATAAGGAAAAACTAAACTAAACATATTGAATTCAGAGGCCTGTTAAGTTTTCAGATTAATATAGACTGAGTGAAGAAATAAGCATGTACTGTACTTAATGACCTATATGTTTTGCTGAATCATGCCACAAGGACTGAAGAAATGTTAGACTCATATCATATTCTTCTATTATAAGATTTTATTTTTAAATCAAGACTCTGGTGTTGCCAACTCCTTTAACTTCCTCCTAAGCCTTGTCTTTTAATATTTTTTCTTCCTTAATAGCTCTAGCTCCAAGACTCACATGGATACTTCAGAAACTCAGCTTTCTACTAATAATAAAATTGAGTTCCTAGCTATCCTGTTTATGGAAAAAAAAACTAGAAAATGTTAATTCCTGAAAGGTTAAAAAAACAACATATCCATAGAAAGATGCACAATGCATTATTTGTTAAACACTCATGATTTTTAAGCCAAACCCATGATTGTTAGGATCCGGGTCATAAGTGTTGAATGCTTCATTCCCGCGAGATCAGAATGCTTTTATCTAACAACTGCTTCCATCTGATGTCTAAGCTCTATTCGCTATTTGGTTCTGAATTTGTAATAGATATTATTTAGGCTATTCAGTAAGTACTGTGGCATTCAACTGCTCACTTAAACTCCAGACAAAATAAATAAAAAATTCAGATAGGTTGCTCACTAATCAATAGAGATACCTTGCAATCCCTACACAGACAAAATTCCCAGTGATATAGTGTGTTAACTTTAATGGGAGTTTTTTGTTTGGGTAACTCCTGCAGGATCTAGCTTTTAGCAGGAGGCATCTCATCTGAAATATGTGATTCTCTTGAAGTTTTATCCATTGCATCATATTATTTACTTTTATATTATGTCACACAATCTCCTATGCCAACAGAAGCAATAAAATATGATGCAAGGATTAACATTTAAAGGGACACATACTGTGCATGTCTAATTTTAGATCAGGCACCCACTATGGATAGCTGAGACAGATGGATCTGGACTCGATGAATATCTGGCACATACCAGATGTCTTAAGAATGGACTAGATTTTTCTCATTGTTAGGCAGTCCTAGAAAGAATATTCTGCTGCTCTCTCCAGCTACTCAAGTGTTGTGTTACTGTCATATCGTGCAGCAAGACAAGGAGAAGAGTGGGTGAGTAGTGAAAGCAGAGGTGGAACAGAGTCTTTGAGCTTTCACATTCGTAAGCAGGTAAGGAAATATTGAGTAAGATGGATGTAAAATGGCAAGTGGGGAAAAGGGGAATGAGCATTCCAATTGGTTAGGAAAATTTTTTACACATACACACACACATACACACACACATACATGCATATTTTCCATGCATGTTCTGGAATACTGTATTTGGTTATAAAGATTCTGTTTCCTGGCTTGCAGCATGGGATGCATGCGTCAGACACCCTATTTTTATCTTTTTCTCTCTGTAACACAGTCCCAAAGCTGAAGCTCCTCTCTTAATACAACCAAGCTGAGCACTGGTAACAAGGGCTGCTCTCAACTACATTCTTCATAAGAAAAGTTCTGCTTTCCTATAGATCACACTTTATTTGGCAATGCCTAGAATAAAAGCTATTAAAGGGCCTGGCCACAGCAGTGGAAAGGGGATTTGCTGCAAGTAACACTTGGGGACACACTATTTTTGGAGAGGGTTTTGGGTTTTTTTTTTACCTTCTCCAAAAAAACCTGAGCATTCTGTGCACTCTGGTCTCTCGGACCTTGTTTTAACACACTCTAAAAGATACATTCAAGACTTAGTAAGATAACAGATACAGATCTTTGTGGTCAGTTTTTGGTTTTCAAGTGAACGTAGGTTATATTTGGCTGTTGTCTTGACATCTAATTTGCACTGTACATTTTTAGTGCTATTTTATAATACATATTAAATAGTCTTGGAAGTCAAAAATAGAGAAACTGAATCTGGTTCTGATCCCATCTACCGCAGCTTTCTACTAATGTAACTCAGCTGAGATCAGTGGACTTGCACCTAATTTACACCAGTATGAATCTGATCAGAATTAACCCCCTTAAGCGTTATGTAATTTTGAACGAGAGAGAGAAAGAGAAAGTTCTGGTTGGCAATTTACTTTGCTAGGATTATCATTGTAATTTTGTCTGAAGTAGGGTTTCTCTGGAATTCCTGATCCTTGCAATGAACTCTTTCACTTTTTCTCCCACTAAGACATCTTGATTTTCACCAAGAAACTGCTATTCATCTTGACAGATAGGCTGCCAAAGTAAATCCCAGCTTGTCCACTGTTGGTGTCCTACATACAAAGGAATAGTGCTAATACCCTAGCACATGCAGTCACCAGAGTTTTCTAAACACAAATAAACATTACTGTAGCAGCTAGGGAAGCATGAGGAGAATCACAGAGAGTGATCATCAGGCAGTATTTATAATGGCAATGGAGCCAAATCAAATTGCCGGAAGTTAGTGTACAGTAACTTGGGGCATTCCTATCTGGGTCCAACCTTTGGGTCCTATCTGGAACCACCTCAAATTTATAAAATACAATTAGCAAAGTGAAGAAGAGAGAGAACAATGATATTAGGAATATTACAGGCAGGATTAGTGCACAGGTTATTTTAATGTGAACATTTAACAAATGCTCAGTAAAATTCTGTGATTCATATGCAATGAATTGTGGACTTCAGTGTCCCATCTTAACATATCAAGCACAATTTCAGCACAAGCAACCATTTCAAAGATTGGGGGGTAAACTTTTATTATTTAAACCAAAATGTTTATTTTAACAAGGGCAATTCAAATATTTTTCATGTTTCCTTCCAAGCTTTTTATGCTTTGGCATGTTAAAATATCTGTCAAAATGGTTAGAAAACTACCTGTCAAAACAATGAGCCCTCTGTGCTTAAAAAGGCTTCCTCAAGTTAACTTCAAGAAAGATCCCATACCAAAGCGTATGAAAGACAATGTAGCCAGAAACAAGTTAGAATGTCCACATAATCTACTGAAAGAATAACTAAAGAAAAAGCAGAGTATGCTATTCAACATAGCAAATTCTTAATATATGTGCTCTTGTGGCTTTAAAAATCATACCATAAATATGGGAGTAAGCTCCAGAAATCACCATATGTGTATTTTCCCCAGGATGCAATAACTGAAAGTTCACTCAGGCATTCATACATCATACATGCAGAACACTTTAAATTTAATTTTGAAAGAAATAATGAATGAGGATAGATGATGACTTAAGGCCTGATTTTATTCCCAGTGAAGTCAAGGGCAAAACTCCCATTGACTTCAATGAGCAGGACCCTGTTCTTAATACAACTCGCCCAAGATCCCCTAAGCTACAAAGTGGTGTATACTTTACTATAGTGGCATAAATATCCACATAAAACATTCTCTTGACTAATGCATATGCAAAAATGCAATGAGGCTAAAAAGACATTACAGGCAATCCCTGCTTAACGCTGTTTCACTTAGCGCTATTTCACTATAACGTTCATTTTAAATTGATACCTGATTTCACTGAGTGCTCAGCAAGTTTCATTATAACACTCACAGTTGCATTCTTGGGTCACTAAAAACAATTGTGGTCGCCACCTTTGGTCATCAAATACTTTTGGTTTTGCTTAATGCTCATTTCTCTTAGCGCTTGGTTTTTCAGGAAACAACTAAGCGGAGGTTGCCTGTATTCTTTAGACAGCTTGTACACAAAGAAAGCATCTAAATAAACCAATTAAAGCAATATGCACTGCATCCATTGTTTCATTTCCAGGTCAGATTGCAATACCCTTACTCACTCTGAAAAATGCCTTACTTTTCAACCTGTCCCACTGAAATCATAAGGGTTACACAAGGAGCAACGGGGTACTCAGCTAGAGTTAATGTTTCACAGCCTGGGAAAGATAATAAGTAAAACCAGAAACTCTGATGTGCATCTATTTTGGCCATCAACTAAAGGCAGAAATTCTAGACAGGTTATTTGTGGCCACATGTTCGCAAAAAAGTAAACAAGGGTATAAAAGATAAGATCTATAAAGTAAATGTCGCACATCTATTTAAGTTGCTGCACCCTGGAGTGTGTACAATAACAGCTTTCCAGCAACCTCATTCAGTTATTATGTCTTTTGTATAGTAACTTCATATGATGAACAATAAAATAAAACAAATAGGTTTAACAATATTGACCCAATATGTGACTTCATAAAAACTTTCAAACATATCAAAGAGCTGTTCAGTACTGAGAATGTAAAATCAAAAATCAGGACCACGCTACTTAAACTGTAGTTACTCTGCAAACAATTCAGACTCAAATTTAGCGATAAACAGTAATAAAATAAATAATATTTGTTTTATATAATAAATATATATATAAATATTTATTATATTAAATATATATAACCCATGTATTAGAACAGATTCATCAATCAGCCTTTTAGGGAAAGAAATTTAAATGTAATTAACACCTAAAGGTAATATAGAACTTATTCCAATTAAGTCATATTCTTAAAATGGAAAGAGGCTGGGAAGGTTGGTCTTGTGGGTGATTACTTTCATGTGATAAAAAGACAACAGGCACTGGATTCAGGAAACCTGGGGATCTATTTCTATGTGCTCTGTGTGACCCTAAGTACATCACTTAACAGCTATGTCTCAGTTTACCCATATGTAAAAAAGAAATGCATAAAGCAAATCTGTCCAGAGATCTACAATAAACCACCTCTTTTTGAAATACACAGAGAACCCCTGACTATGATGCATTAAAACACCATTAAAAGACCTCCCTACCCATCAAAATGAATTCCTTTCTACCCATCCATTCTTTAACTCTACTCAAGCTCTGGTGCTAGGACATTCTTGTAAACACAGATGCACCTTATAAAGTGCCTGGAAGCCCCATGGCACTGGTAACATATGGAAAGGAAGACAAAGTTCTAGCTATTCCATCTCTAGCCCTTTTTCCATCTGAACCCACTTCAGTGACCTATGCTAATCGCAGGTACTGGGCTCTTGGTCAAGGGAGATGATTGGAAAGGAAGCAAAGCTTAAAATATTCAACATATCTTAGGCCAAGAATAATGTTTGAGAGTTCCTTGGAGAACCAACAGATAAGCATACTTCTGCTGAGAAGTATCCCTGTGTATATGGAAAGTAGTATCCTGAAGTAGCAAATGGTCTTTAGATGTAGGCCAGCAGTGCTCAAGCTCTTGGCCCAGCAGGCCAAATGAGTAGAGCAGGGCTGGTCTGTGGGCTGGATTGGGCCCCAGGTGCCTGGATAGAGCTCCACAGCATCTTGGCTGGTTCCCTCATGCTGAAATAAGGTCCTAGGGCCTGGTGCCACCCCCTTCCAGCCCTGTGTGCTGGGATCAAGCCCCAGGGCTCAGTGCCACCCCCTCCCAGCCCCATGTGCTGGAGCTGGGCCCTGGGGCCCAGTGCTGCCCTTACATATTGAGATTGGGCTTAGGACCTGGCACTGCCTCTGCATGCTGGGATCTGGCACCTGATGGCTCACACTGCATAGGCCCAGCCCCATGTGCTGGGATGGGGTACCCAATCTAGCACACAGGGCCTGGGGCTCCGCCACAGATCTGGATTTGCCAGCAGGGGAGTGCTGCCAGGGGCCAGATCTGGCCCATGGGCTGGGGTTAAGCACCTCTGGTGTAGGCCAAATAAAGCATGCTGCAGTAGTACAAACTAAAGCTATGAAAGTGTAATGAGGGTGTGCAGCTGAAAGAAGTATGAAGTATTCTTCCCAAGTGCAAGAAACAAACAGCACTCTAAGCTATCTGTTACTCACACAACAATTGCAGGGGTTTTGACAGGACCCCTAAACTCCATGCTTGAGTGACAAACTGTTATCATGCCCACTTGACTGAGGGTTCTTATATAATTCCTGTCTTTTTCCAGCTGCTTCTTTCAAGCTTTAGCATTACCTCTGCATGTGAATGTGAATACATTACTGTTGTACCACTGACATGACATTGATTATTTTTACTGCTCCTAGCCCAGAGCCATGCCACCTCATGCTGTGATAACCCACAACGAAAGCTGAGTTAGGTGAATGATAACCCTTTAGCGAAAGAACTTGGTGCTTCTGTCAGCGATCAACTCTGCTTCTTTCTAGTCCTGAGCTGGTTGTGTTGATGAGGGTGAAAGATTTTGGATTAGGTGTAAAATGGAAAACTTAACCATTTGTTGCCATTTAGCCTTTGGAAGAAGTAGGGGTTCTAGTTTTAGGAATAATTTCAGTTCTCTTGTACAGTGTGTTCTCTGGTGAATGTGTAAGCCAAATAAAAAGGAGCCACATCTTGCTTAAAAGAGCAAAGCAAGCTGATTTCAGAATAAAAACAATTCTGCTCTTCCAGAGCTTAGGTTACCCTTGGGCCATGACAATTTGTGCAGAGCTTTCCTTGACAACCGCTTTGCATATTTAACCAAAAAGAGTAATTTTACATCACTCTAAGTATAACATAATACAAATGCTACCTCCTGACCACTCCCACAAGTCAAAATGAAGAAAAAATATTGTGCTGCTTGCAAGAATATTTTTTTCTTGCTATACCACATTTTTCCTGGATTCCTTGAATTCTGTTCTAAAATGCAAACGTAGCTTTCAAATGTCCTAATACTAGAGTTCTTCTGCCAATATTAAATAAGATGGCTCCCACCCCCAAAGAAACAGGCCTGGCAGGGGAAGAGAAGTGAGCAGCAGCAAGAAGGAACAGAAAGTAGGAGGAGTGTGTTTTATGTGGCACTTTCCTTGAGCTGCCACTTGGACTTTGGTTTGACAGTGCAGCAAAAGAGCAGTTGTTCACATCACAATGAATAAAGATCCAAATAAAACTTCCAGCTGCAAATATGCTGTGAGGAATTATTAATCTTAGTGTAATAGAGACACTGCACATACAGTGACTGGCTCACTAGGCATTTAGGTTTCTGGCCAGGGAAAAACAGCCTTCGTGGCTGCTGGCTTGCAGCTTAACCATGAAATCTCCTTGGCTAAACAGCCATAAAAGCTGCTCCCTATTTCTAGGAAGGACTTCCCTAATCAAATGTAGCCATATGAAGCAACCACCCAAGCTTGCATTCTTTCTAAAGTAATTTGACTCATGGGAATGATGCCCTAGTAGAAGGGGAGAGAAGGAGTCTTTTTCTTTTTGATGATTCACAATTCTAATGGGTTGCTGGTCCTATGCACTTTGTTCCATCAGCAGGCAGTACAAGAGATTACTGTCCTTGTACTCAGAAAATACATTTTGCACAGCCAAACTTTGAAAAAGTCCCCCTCCCTTGCTGCATCAGCAGTCTGGCTGGATTCTCTCCTACCCTCCAATTGTCCAGTAATTGAAGGGAGCCAGACCTCTCCCCACTATAACCCATCCAAACTGGAGTTATTCTAGTCCTGTAGCTATAATAATTTCCAAAAGCTGCATACATTTTCTTGCTGCAGGAGCAGGAAGGGGGATAACCAGACCCTAAGCAGGGAACTTGAGTGTACTGGAGCCAAGTACCTCATTTAAATTAACTCTTCATCTCATGAATAACCTCAGAATTCCCTGGTGGGGCTGCAGCTGGCCTGTGTAAAGCAGGGTGACCTTTCCTTTGGATAGCTTGGTCTGCTGCACGTCCACCATATGTGACCTTTGGGGGCTTTTATACCACAACAGGCTGTGTGTTTTTCTCTGAACCAGATCCATAGCAGCTAAAATCTGAAGCATGAGAGACTTTCAAATTGCAATTAAACAAACTCACTTTTATGATGTAAAAGAGAGCTATGAAAATTTCAGGCAGGTCTGTCTTCTTGATGTTTTTCACCTGTGTCTCCAACTTAAAGGCCATAAGCCTGATACTGATTAGAATAAATCAGAATATACTCTGCTGACATCAATATTGTTATACTAGTGTGAGAGAGATGAGTTTCCCATGTTTAGGCAGATTTTCAGTTTTGCATGTTTCAGACCCTGAAGCTCAACTGTACTTCTTCAGCAATCCCTCACATTCGAGAATGATTGTTGTCCACGACTGTCTTATCTGTGTGCCCGAAGATGGCTGATGAGGCCTATCTGAGATTGACAGACTCTCCTTCAGCTTGGACATGAGTTTCTGTGTGGGGTGTGTGGTGCTGGAGTCTTCATTTGGTTTGCAACACACTGTTTCTGCTGCTCCTGCTTTTCTGTCATCTGTTATTTTTGTGAGGTTTTAAAGCACTGAAGCAGACTCTTCCTCCATTTGGGGCAGTCCTTGGCAATAGTCTCCCATGAGTTGACATCGATGTTGCACTTTTTTAAGTTGGCCTTGAGGATGTCTGTAAAGGGCTTTCTCTGGAGAGTTGGCAGAGCTGGGAGAATAAAACTTGCTTCAGAAGTCTGGAGTCAGACTTCCAGATAACATGGCTGGCCCAACGAAGTTGATACTTATGGTGTTTGCTTGCAGGACAATGCAAACATTGGTGTGTCTGTCTTCCCACTGGATTTGGAGGATCTTCTACAGGCAGTTTTGATGGTACTTCTCCAACAACTTCTGATATCTCTTGTACATTGTCCATGTCTTAGCTCCATGCAGCAAGACTGCTTTATAAACCATGAGTTTGGTTTCAGATCTGATGTCACGATCTTCAAACACCTGTTTCTTCAGGTGTCCAAAGGGTGCCTTGCACATTTGAGGCAATGTTGGAGTTCTTCATCAATGTCAGCTTTCTGCAAAAGACGGCTTCTGAGGGACAGAAAATATTCAGTGTTCTCCAGAGTCTCACCGTGGATCTGGATTACCAAAGCTGGGGACTGTTATTTAGGAGCTTGTTGGTGGAGGACCTTAGTCTTCCGAATGTTAAGCAACAGCCCCATTTTCTTGTATGCCTCAGTAAAGATATTAACGATTGCCTGAAGGTCTACTTCTGAGTGAGTACACACTATAGCATCATCAGTGGACTGGAGGTCAATGATTGTAGTCAAGGTGGTCTTGGTTTTGGCTTGGAGTCAGCTGAGATTAAACAGTTTACCATTCATTTGGTAGTTTAGCTCCATTCTGGCTGGAATCTTGTTGATGGTCAGATGTAGCATCATGGCAAGGAACATTGAGAAGTGCTGGAGTGATGATGCAGCCTTGCTTAACTCCTGTTTCAACCTCAAAGGGATGTGATAAATCCATTACTGAAACTCACCACTCATACCATCATAGGGTAGGCAGAGAATGGCAACAAATTTCAGTGGGCATCCACACTTCAGAAGGATTCTCCACAACACTTCTCAGCCGACACTATAAATCATTTAATAGGAACATTCCCCTCAAACGTTGGCTTTTCTGAACCTACACAGACCTTCTATTTAGTTACACTTGTGAGTGGGCACTAACAGGTATGTTAGTACCTGTGGTGACAGGTAATCAGCACTACTGTGCATTAGTACAGATGAATGGTTTTTTTCTGATGCTATTGCACATTAGACTAAATCTACTGTGCATTAGTGCATTAGCATGGGCTTTGCCAGCTGCACTAATGCACAGTAGAATTAGTCTTCTAACCATTAAGCATCTTGTGTAGACACGTCCACTGTGTAACTATATTAGAGGCCTATTACAACAGAGATTTATGATAGGTTTCTATGAAGATGCCTCAGGCAGGTTTATACTTGTACACATACCACAAGTCATGTCATTTGTGCATTTTTTGTATTAAAAATGTTTATATTTGTATGTATGCAATAACTGGCCCTGGTTTCAGGCTCAGTCTAAGGTATAGTCAGCATAGTTTGAAATCTGCTTCAAGCCATTTTTTACATTAACTTGATCCTGAGGATGGGTCTGGGCAATCTGAACTGCAAGCACAAAACAGAACAGCTTTGCTGTCTTTAATGGGGCCAAATCCCTGAGCTCTCACTGCAGGCTTGCCTATAACCAACATTTACTAGCAGAGTAGGGCTAGGGACAGACATCACACATAAACTGGTTTAAGTGATCAGAAACTGGTTTAAACTGTAACAGAACAGAAACTCAGAGCACATAAACCAGTTTCAAAATAGCTGAAACTGTTTTAAGATAAACCTGGTTGAATGTAGTATCAGACTTAACTAATTTGGGTCAAACCAGTTTATGAAACTTGTCCCAGACCTCTTCCTGGTTCAAGTTAAATCAAAGTCCCCCAGCATCCCAGCATGCTTTGCAACCCTGGGCTGGGCTGTGCTGTTTGCTCCAGAGAGCAGGGCTGGCCCTACCCCTGTGTTCCCTAGCTGGAGGAATGAGGGCTGGCTGACAAGGGGGTGGAGGTGGGGGGCAAGCCCATCTTGGGATGCAGCCCTATCTGCAGGGAGCTGCGGGGGAACTACCCCACTCCAGCTGGGGTCTGAGGCCAGGGAGGGTGGGGGGTTAAACACCCCTTCCTGCACTAAAACGTACTGCTGGTTGCAGCTGTGGACTACAAATCCCAGAGACCTCAGGGGCAGTAGGAAAAAAACACACAATCCATGATGGCTAAATGCCAGAGAGCAATGCTCTAGTGCCCCCTCCCCCCCAGCTTCTGGCCTGAGCCACTCCAGGCATATGGCCACATTTCCTCAATCAAAGGTAAATGACTGTTCACTTGCGTCTCAATTTAATTTGTGCATCATAGACTAACCTTCAAAGACTGAATAAATTCAACCTTGGGCTTTTTGACTGTCTGTATTTAGCCTAGGTGGTGCATATGTTGGAGTATGTGTTTTATATCCTGAATCTGCAACTTTGTGTGTTCATAACCAGGAGCTTGCCCATATGCTACTTGTTACAAGATGAAGACATAAGGCATGGTTTTGTTCTATCCAAGGATAAACAAAGGTGCCAGTGTGTTTGGTGCGATATTGTTCCTCACAGAATAACTATGATGATTAGAAGGAGCCACAAGATGTAATGACATCTGTGATTTTATTTCCCTAAATTATCAATTTTCCCTACAAAGTAAGCTTATTTGAGTATGAGGCATTATTTAAATACATAAATATTTGGCAAGCTGTAAACACTACAGAATATTAAACTATATTCAGATTAAGACTGGACTTCATATTCTTGTGCCATTAACATTAATATGAATATAGCTTTCGCATTTCATTTCTGGTTTCTTTTTAAGCGATTTGCCAAGGTTTCCTTCCCAAAGGCAACAAAATAATTTATTTTAAAGACATCTTAGTATTTAATTAGCATTCTTTATAAAAAGGCCCAACACTGAGTAAGACCTGGAAACTCAATGGAAGAAGCAGACAAAGCACATGGTTTACTTGCTTGCTATAAAGTTGTATGTCCCCAGTGGGACTTATTATAATCAGACAGTCCATAAATAAAACTTCTCTTTTTCAGGTTGGGGGAGGGAGAAGGACTGAGCAAAGAGCTGAAATAACCTTCCTTGCTCTTTTTGTGAGTCACGTGAATCCTCATGCCCTCCCAAAGGCAGATCCAAAGGGAGTGCAATGGCACAGTCACATCCCCTTTGGCCATGCTGCACACGGGCTCTTGGGGCAGGTTCTCACCAGAGCCCTTGCTTTTGAAGGGCTCTGGAGCCCAAAGGGTGGGCACTCTCACCACTGATGCTCATCTCTTCTTTTCCCCTGATGCTGAATTCAGGAGGTCCCAGCTGGCCCAGGTAAAGAGGGCCCAGAGACAAAACGGGATAGAGGGCTCAGAAAGACAGCAGGAGCCCAGAGGACTCAGAGGTCAGGTAGGATCAGGGTGCTCATAGATCTCATTGGCCTAGGAGTGGGGCCAGGGCTCAGGAAGGGCTGAAGGCTAGAAGGGCCACAGCTGCAGACTGTCAGGGCTGGAGAGCCCATGGGTTTCAGCTGGCTTAGGAGCAGGGCCAGGACCAAAGGTCAGGGGGACCACAGCTGGAGAGTGAGGGGGCCAGAGTGTCCATAGCCCAGAGAAGGGCAGGTGTAATGGATGAAAAGAGCCAGCAGCCTGTAGCCTGTAGCCCACAGGGATGGTTGTGACTGATTAGTATGCATGACATCTGCAAGGCATGGGCATGGGTCTTGGGGAGAATGGAGCCCACATAATTAGCCCTTATGGCAGTGAGAAGCGACATTGGTACTCATGAAGAGATCTGACATGGGAAGCCCTGAGGTAGCCTTTTCTGAAAGTATCATTTCATCAAGACATGGCAGATGAGGAAAAAATCGAGATTGCCCAGAGACAGCCATGTTGACAAGGGCTGAGGGGGCTCTAGGGACATCATGACTACCTCAGGAATTGGACCGCATTACAATCTCAAGTCTACTTGGACATTAATCCTAATAGGTAAAATTATGTTTACGCATTTGAAGGAATAAACTCAGACAACTATAACAGTTCATTTCTTTAGCCAATAGGTTGCTGTCTATCTCTCTATGCTCTTAAAGACAACAGAGTCATATTCTGCTTTGTTTTATACAGTCCAACAAGAGGAATCTAAGTGGGTATTCATCTAGCCAAATACACATGCTCCTGGTTTTTTAAGGCATACCCCTGTGACTTGCATGCTCCACAGTGGAAGCTTCTTATAGAGAATACAGCAGTAAAAATAGCTCATGTGCAGTTTATGGCTTATAGCTAGGACTTTATGGTTTTGACCTTAAAGGAGGTCTGACAAGACTATACGAAATTCAAACAGGTTGTACCTTAAAAAATCAGGACCTCCTAGGTCTCTGAATGCTAGAAGAGGGGCAAGGGATAGATCATTCTGGATATACCCTAATTAAATATTCTTCTCCTTAGCCTATACTTTCTGCCACAGTGTGAGATGAGAAACTGGACTAAATGGGCCTATGGTCTGATGCAGTAGGACACTTCTCATGTTATTATGAGAAGTGAAGATCCCCTAGATTGGTATATGGCCTTAGTTAAAAAAAAGTCTGTGACATAACATATAGATGTAATCTGTTGGCCTTAGAGTTTTGATTAAAACAGAGTAGAATGTATATGCAAGAGTTGATTGCATATAATACTAATAGCACTACCCAATGAGCAACAAATGTTTGAATGAATGCCCAGCAGCTAACTCAGTAAAAACAATTATTTGTCAAGTGATTAAGCTTCTGGGACATGGTTCCCAAGGCATTCTCAGACTGTTATTCTAAATACTGTCAAGTTTATTAGTATTACTTAGCACTGGAACACTGGAGTTTTAGATGAACTCTATTGATTACCATAATTCCATCTCAAGCGAGTAAGATTATCAAGTCCAGTTTTGCAAGCAACTGTGACAGAAAGTGAAAATAAAGGTTTTATGGGTCAAATTCTTTCCTCATGTGAACAGGTGACAATCCACTAAAATCAATGCACTGTTTTACACCAACAGAGAAACTGGCCCCGGTACACTGGGTTTTGGGTAGAGCACTCAGTGTTTGCAACTCATCAAGATTCATTTCCTGCAATATATATTTTCCTGTGCATTATATACTTTTAAAAAATGCAGCATAAGTATATCTGAAACTACATAGGCCACAATAATATTACAGCATTCTAAAGCAAACTATCTTTCTTCCCAAAGGATCTCAAGGTACTCTACAAATGACTTATAGAATAATTTTCCCTAATATTAAAATACAGCCACCTCTAGGTGTGTTGTAACTTCTGTTCAACTACTCACCAAAAAAAAAAAAAATCACACATGCACGCACACACACCCGCTTAAGTTAGGAAGTAAAGAAAGATACTATCATGTATTGCAATTGCTGGGGCAATTAAAAGAGATAAAAGAGACTGGGTTTACCCAAATACAAACTCACCAGGACCAGGTTTCTAGTAAGAGCTCAAAGTCCAGTATGCTTTGGCAATACTTAGTTTACACATTAGGTAGCCAGCCACAAAGAGACAGACCATCCACTGCCAACTAATCCCAGGCAGATCTTAAAATATGGATTTCTCACAAATGAATGGCACTGCTCCAAGAAAGGTATGCTGTACTTGTGCCAAGCAGACATCTGTCAAAGGCTCACGCTTATGTGAGCACATCCCCTAAGTGACAGTGCTTGGCTGAATTATCTTCTGAACTCAGGGAAAAAGTATGGACCTCAGTTATACCCACACATTAAAATTCCAAAAGTATTTTCTGATGCTGTAATTCACCAGCATTACTACCACCATCTTGTTTAGCTGTTTGTAAAACAATTCAGCTCTGCATACACTACAGCTTTTCCTTTTGCATACAAGACTAAAAAGATGTCAGTGATAAAACAGATCTCTTTGCAATGGTTCACATGCAATAGTCCCTCACACGTTCTAATTCTTGAGGATTAGAAATTTAGGTTGCTGTAAATATTAATATGTAAGCCCTCTGAAAGATTAAATTTATTTCTAAAAAAATATTTTGGAATCCTTAGTGAAGAAGGGTTTTATATAAGTATAAAATGGCTTCCACATTCAATTTTATTTCAGCAAATCCTATATAAAGTGGAGGAATCTACATATTTATGCAGTCAGTAAGGTACTTTGGGATTTCTGGAAATGAAAATCATTGTGTAAAATGTTGTTATATATGCAAATTAAGGTTTAAAATGTCAAGTTTAGGTTCACTTTCAACAAAACAAAATACATTGTGTGCATAGAAGTTTGTTCAAGACCACAGAACAAGGGCTGTTTTTACAGCAGTTGTGATCTTATATGCATTACTCCAGAATAGAAACTGAGTCAAGGCCATGTGGACTATATTTCCTCCTAATTATGCAGAGTTTGAGATATGTATCCCCACCCTTGAAGTCAATGCAAGCCCAACACTGACAAGTTTCCCTAGCATATTTTTCTTGTAGAATTGCTTTATATGTACCAAGTGTCTTAAAATGAACATATATAAAAAGCTAGAAGGTGGAAATGATGCAGCCTATGGATATTTTTGGTTTTGACTTCACTCATAATCAGAGCTATGAACAAAGCACAAAGAGGCATAGTAAATAAAGAATGGCCACACAGGCACGAAAAGCTTCCAAAACAGAGACAATTAAATTATCGTTTCACTGAGGAGAACATACTGCAGTGAAATGCTAAATGAGCAACTCTAATTAAAAACATGCTGTGAAACTCCTACTTTCTACGAAGAAAACTCAGGCTAGCAATGGTGCATATACAGCCTCTTAACTCTTTAAAACCAGTCAGGCAACCAAAAAGCCATGGCAGAAGTAACTTCTGAGAGCTGGGAAAGATATTGACATGATCTTCTTGGTCATTGTGAAAATAATGTGCTATACTCAAAGTAACATTCATTTTTGTAACTATTTCTCATGCTGAGTATGAATTTATAAGATTTTTATCCCTCTTAATTTGGTGTCAGGTCTTCAAAGAAGAGATAAAGAGGGAAGTAGATATACAAGGAAAATTTATATAGACAGCTAACATGAGTTGTCCTAACGGGGAAAGTTCTTAAAAATGTGTGAGCCAACGAGATTATCCTAAAGGAAAAAAGCAGGGCAAGAAGCTAAGAAAGAGCCAAGAAGTGGGCTTGTGTTAGCCCCCAAGCTGGAGGGGAAGAAATACCAAAAGAAAATAGTGAAGAAATAGTCAAGGAAATATAAGGAGAACTAGTGAGGGACGTATCATGGAAGCCCAAAGTAGATGAGACCTTAAGAGGGAAAATCTGACTGACACTGTCAAAAGCAGCAGGACAACTAAAAAGATGAGAGCAGAACAGATTCCACTCCCTATATCATGACATTTTCAGTCAGTCTAAAAAGCAGGGGTGCTCAACTCTGGCCCACCAGACAAATCCAGCCAGCAGAACTATAGCATCTGGTCCATGGGACTTCCCACAAATCAGCAAATTTGGCGATGGGGGAACAGTGGCAATTAATATTGCCACCCCCTCCTTCATTGCCAAATTCCCAAGCCCCACATGGCCAGGTGGGAGCTAGGCCATGCCTCTCACTCCATATGGCTGGATTGGGTTCTTGGTTGCACCCTACCCACCTCTACACAGCTGAAGCAGGCCCAGCACACCTGCCTCACAGACCAGATGTGACCAACCACCCAGATCTGGTCCGTAAACAGGCCGGGCACCTCAAAAAAGTTGAACATCACTGGTCTAAAGTAAACAGCTGCTATTATTGGGCTCAGTGGTGACCCTCTTATATGCTAAGAAAATGGAATATTACTTTGCACGATTCACAGAACTCACTTGCCTTGATTCTGTGGCAGCTTATTAAAACCATTACAGAACTTGCAACTTTGCAATGAACAACTTCAGCAATAGGAGAGAGGCAGAATTATACTTCTAGAGTTGCTGGTCAGTAGCAGATATTAGCAGGCTGAGACACACTGAACAGAATAATAGATAGAAATTTGGGCACTTCCACCCCTCACAGAAGGAAGAATAATCTGTGGCCAAGGAATACAAGTAATATTTTGCAATGCTGTTACTGACCATGCTTTTCCCCCATCAGCGCTGTTTTCTGAAACAATATTTTGAGAATAATGGGCTATGTATATTTTGGCATGCAGCTAAAAATGCAAGCATGGTCTGGATATTTGCATGTAAAAGTGTGAATGAGCATTTAAAATCCCCTAATGCAATATTGAAAAAGCTGGTTGACCAAAAATTGTGGCAACACCACCTATCAGAGATTCAGAGCAATAACACTGCGTTTTAGTGCATCACATGTTACATGGACATCTTTATGTTCTAATCCACAGTGGCTACATAATATTGATAACTTGCAACAGAAAAGTGACATAAGAGAAATGCATCCTCTTCATAGGATACCATTCTTCTAAGTGTAAAATTTTAGAAAAGTTTAGTCTATACCCTGAATCCTCCATTATAAATAATAATTTGCATGTCAATAGCACCTTTCATCAGAGAATTGTAAAGTGTGAGAGGTAGATAATTTCTTATTACTCACATTTTCTAAATGAAAAATATGTGGCACAGAGATAAGTAGCTCAACAGGGTTCCAGTTAACCAATGTATCCCCCTTTGGCAGAGCACTTAAACAGATGTTTAACATTAACCTGATTTTATTGGGATTTAAGCATGTGCTTAAAGTGCTCTGCTGAACAGAGACAGAAAGGTCACACGGATAAGCCTCTCTTTTGTATGTTTTTTTTTTGGCTAGCTGAATTGTGATGTGATCAATATTGCTGCATGTGTAGAAGCAAGCACTACTGGGTAAGTCCTTGTTCTGGAAGACAACAGGGATGTTGCCACCAATGTCATTGGGACCATGGATTGCCAGGACCACCACATTATCAATGCTACAAAGAACAGAATCAGTAAAATGTCCCTCAAGATTTGGAACTGACATAAAACAGAATTCCTAAAATCTTTACCCAAAATCTTGACCTGAAGAAGAGCCCCTCTAACTGAAAAGCTTGTCTAACTTTATCTCAATTATACAGTTGGTCAAATAAAAGATATCACTCCAAAAAAATCCTTGCTTGTTATGTAAAAACAAGAGTTGTTTACTGCTTTAAGTGGCTTTACATTTGAAACATGTCCATTAGACTTTTAAACTGTAATGTGCATAGTGACTGAATGGAAATGAAAAGCAGTAATTCCTTAGTTTTACTGGACATTGAAACATTAAAAACAGGTGTTTAAAAACCATGTTACAAATCTGTCTGCAACCTGTATTATTTTTTACTATGTGCAAGTAAGCTGATCACCGCTCCATTCCAATTGTTACAATGAAAATATGTAACTCTTGCTGAATTATTTCTTAAACACGTGCAGGGTGTAGAAGTTTTATTTGATTCCACTGCTCTGACAGCATGCAACATACTTTACTTATGTTTATATAACAGATGTTGTAATGGACATATCTCTTCCATGGCTCATATCAAAGAAGATCTCTTAAGCTATGCCTCACGATAAACCCCTGCTCATATTGAAAGCTACAATGTACTTCCAGTGAGTGACTGAGTAATCTGACACTATTTTTCCCACCAATTCAGTTTATTTGTAACAATGACATTAAAATGGAAAATCTATGTTATAATCACATGCACAGACTTTGTTATAAACATAATAGATTACCATATCTATTACGAACATAATTCTATTCTTCTTACCTCATAAAAATAAAAAGATAAAAAAATGGAGTTCCTAATTTGCTGGTGTAAAACTAATGTGAAATCTAATTATATGCAATACATATTTTACTACTACATACACATACATACATTGTATAGTACAGTATCTATACACATGCACACACACATCTTCTCTGAAAACTATACACTGTACATGTAGACTATGAAAACTATATTTTTTAATATAATTGGTGATACTGAGGAGGAAAAAAAATCATTTGCTCTGAGATATTACTTTAAAAATAGAGGACAGATGTCTAGTTACCAAAGCAGACTTGTAAAAAATTAATCATTTGCTTCATGAAGGTTAGCTGGTATTTGGCAGGTAGGTTAGCATGGCTCATAATGAAGCATCTGGCTTTTGGTAAAGCTGCATTTTAATTTTAACTGTGCTTCGTTTCAACTTTTGGGCTCATGTCAACATGCAATAATCTGACAAGTCTGGAGTAGATTTACTGATTCGTAACTTTGGTGTAGGACTTCTGCATTATAACTAGCATTGCAATCCTATAACTTAGTAATAATAACTTGGCTGGAACTCACAGAATTCTGGCTCACTCATCTAATAAATAGGTATGAAATTGTATCTCTCTTTAAAATCATTTGGAGCCCAATCTTCCGGGCATTTCTCAGACACAAGTTAGATTTGCTTCACAACTGTTAAATTAACTATGGGCCTGATTCAGTAAGTAGCTAAAGGACATATTTTGTTTCAAACTTGTAAGTCCTTTCAATACGGTGAGTCTTGTACTTAATGCATGTGTAAGTCCTTTGGTTGAGTGAAGTTCTGGTCTCTTGTATGTGAGATTAATCTGCTCAGGAAACCATGCAAATTTATATATGTGGAATGTCCTAAGCATTTTCATTGAGGGATATGGACTGAATAAACAAAACAGAAGGAAATCACTGAAACCACACTCCCTTGCACACGGATCCTCAGAGTTGCCCTGAACCACTATTATCTGGAAAATACAAATACTACTGGTGGAATGTTTCCAGTGGTTCTTCTCACCCTGGTTGCATAGGTGGAGTCAGGTTCCCTGTGCACCCCTCACTCTTTCCCTCCCTCCAGAAGTCCAGGCACAAGCAGGCCTAAAATGGGGTACTAAGGTACATAGCTGATCAGCCCAGAGGTTGCAAGTTCAAGGCCACAGCATAAGTGTCCACTGTGCAACCCTGTCAGATTCTGTCAAATCTTCACATTTTGCTAAATACCTTGTCACAAGGATGCAAAAAAGGAAGGAAAGCTCAAAACATTTCATTTACTTGTTACTCACAAAGAGATCCTAGTATACCAGGTACACTAAGGCAAGCAGCCTTGCTAAGATTTTAACTCTCGCTACAGGAGCATTAAGGAAAGCATTAAGAAACCAACTTGTTTGAGGGCCTGTGCTTTGAGACAAAAACGTACTGAGCTGCTCTTTCTAGGATCTCCCAACCTTAGATCTCATGGGGCAGAATAGGAGCTTGTGTCCTCTGTATAATATAACAACAAACATTTGAAGCATGTTCTCTAACCCTTACTCAGGTTGAATAATAATAAGCTCTATTCAAGCTGTGTGAACTTTGCAGAACTGAAGCCTTCTAATTTTGCAAACCTGATCATTAATAACTTGAACTCCATATTCCTATTCAAGGGTATGTATTTTCAACTTTAAGATGACTAATGTCATAGGTTTACTGAAAATGGAACTGACTGTCCTTATGAAAGCATAATTACTGTGTATATGTAGGGGCCACTTTTCAACATTAGTAGCTCAGCAGCCATTTGAATCATGCTCCCAAAAGACAGAGTTCTATTAGGCCATGTGATTAACCGCTTGCCAATTTTTATTTTTAAATTGTACCTAGTTTTGAGGGTTACAAATGCAAAGAAATCCTCAGAGACCTGACTCTCATCTCTCTTCTCCCTTCTTGTTTAATTTAAACTGAACATTTCTTTTTAATATGGTTAAAAAAGAGAGAAGAGAGTGTGTGAGAGGGAAATGGGCACATGGGCTGTCCCTGACAGGTCTTGGCCAAAAGTGGATTTAGAGAACAGAATTAGGAACAATTAGCTTTGTAAATGTATCTGCAAAATAGTCTTACTAGCAGTGCCACAAAAGCCTTGCTACTTTCTTGCAGCCCAGGCAGCTGTTTTCCTAGCAGGTAGCTGTAAATGATTATTTGTTCTAAGTCAGCCTGAGATTTTTGTGTGTGTGTGTGTGTGTTTTCATCTTCACCCATCACAGAAGCACAACCAGAAGATACAGATTAGATAAATAGAATTCCTTTTCTTTATTTGATGTTGTGGGATGTACAGAGGGAATGTTCCCTAAACTTTGCCCACAGTCAGGTTGCAGCAAGAAGCACATCATCGTATAGGAAACAATAATATGTGTTCAAAAACTTATCTTGTAATTCTGGGCAAAGGAATAGTTAAGAGAGATGGCTGTAACATTAAGATGGCTGTATGGTAAAGCTAAGCCATTAGCAGAGAACTGCTATGTACTGCCCTCCTATGGGCCCCAGTTCCTCATTTAGAGTACAGGTAGTTTGAAATACTTTCAAAATGACGGCAAATCATCCTATCATGTGGCATTCAGAGCCCTCTCCCCCATCCACATTGCAAACAGTATCCACAAGAGAAATAACAAAGTGCAAGACTCCATAATAAAGTACACCAGGTGGAGGAGACAGGGGCGGGGGAGTGATTACATTTTCTTCTGCTTGTTTTTTTGTGTTTTATACAGGTTTCCTCTGTACAGTTTTTAGGCTATTAGGTTGTACAGGGTGAACCACAAATCGATCAAACAAGCAGACAGAACAAGTTCTACAAGTAATAATAAAGTAAAGATGCTTTCCCTGCTTTCTTTCCACATCCACTCGTGATGGAAAATATCTGCTAAACTGTATAAAACAGGTAGCATGAAGGCAATGCTGGCATTGTTTGCAACCCATTTATCATTATCAAAGAACAGCTAGATCATCCACAGGGTGTAAAGAAAGAACTCTGTTGATATTCCCTGTTGGATACCTCCTCATCTTAAACAACCAGACAGAAAGGAAACAGGGAAGGGCTGAGAAAGAGGAAAGCTTAGAGTAGATATTACCATTCCTTTAACTAGTGAACAAGAATAATTTCAAGATACAGTGAAGGCAAAACAATGATAGCTTTTTTTGTTCCTTCCTCCCAAAAGCAAGTACTTTTAATTCAGTTGGGATGACCCTCTAATTTATTTGATAAAGACTGATCAGAAACAGACTCAAAAACAACTGTAAACCACTTGTCAGAATGTGCTACATTACTCTTCTATGCCGAATCCCATTAGTAGTAGCAAAAATATTACCATAGTATCTAGGGATTATAGACTGATTATAGACTGGGATTTAGTGTGAGGTGCTATACACACATGGGGCATAAGGACAGTGCATGTGTCAAAAGAAAGTTCTAAAAAAGAATTTCTAAAAGAATAAATAAATAAAGAAAGGCCAGGGAGTAAAAGTCTAGTACAGCTCTTAGTTACAGAGCCTGTCTCTGTAGCCACATCCAACAATTGCTTCCTTTTGAAATGTCCTTCCATAAAAGGGAGTTAATTTGAATCCCAGACAAACTTAAGATGTTTATTAAATACTCCCTGTTGGTATGTTACATTAGGTATCCTGCCACACATTTGGCAATTTTATCAAAAAGCATTAGGTGCTGCAGTATGGCTGTAAGTGAAATAATTTTCGAAGGAAAGCTGAGTGCCTCCACCAGGTGTGGCTAGAGGAAATCTTGGTTCTCACTTGGAATGGGCTGTTCTTGCAAAACTGTAGAGGTTTGTCCCTATTACTGTATCTGTGGAGCGAGGGTAAAATTTCATTTATGGTGTTGGAAAGTTTTGACTGGCTAATGGAGATGCAAACTCTAGAATCACTGCTTACCCGGGTTGAGCCATCCAGTCATTTGCCATAGCTCTGCTAATGCAAAGTAAAAAAAAAAAACCAAGAGAAATTCTCCTTCCCTCTCCCCTCTCCAGTAAAATCTAATGATGAAAAGCTTTCAACAGGCTTTCTCCCATTTGTTAGATTTATGGAAACAATAGCAGCCTTAAAACATCTGCCAGATCATTCTACTTTTCAGATTTGATTATCTGTCTGCTAGTTTGAGGTTAGCTTTAACTACACAGATGCAAGAAGTGCGAAAGCCATTCAGCTTAGATTTATTCTTAAGAAGTACCGGCTGTCTAAAATAGGGCTATAAAATGTAGGCTCCCTGTCTGGTTTGTTGCATGGTTGCATGGCTTTGTGCTATTAATTGAAACCTGGTTAACAGGTGCTTGCCAACATCTTTATATGCTCACCATAAGAAAGGATTATATTTCCATCTGGAAGAAAGGGTGGTACTGTCTTTTAAGCAGAAGTTAAATAAGGCAGACAGAGGAAGTCCATCATCCCAAGATAAACTGAATCACTGCTTACTAACAAGAAAATGATCTTTTCTCTTGTCTGACAGATCAAAAAAAGGAAAGGGAAAAACATGCAACATGGTTGTTTCCACATCCACACTTCTTGATAGGATGTCAGAGGACCACAGTTAAACCCACCATGCATTTACTCCCATGTTTCTCACTGAACTATTTCTCTTTAATTCCCTTCACTAAGCCAATAATGGCTTCTGCTCTCTCTCTTAAAACAAGCGCACAAGCATTGGGCCCTGAGCCAACAAAGCACTTAAGCACATGCTTAATTTTAAGCCTTTGAGCAGTCCTAGTCAAACCAATAGGACTAACTTGTGCTTAAAAAAATAATATATGCTTAAGTGCTCTGGTGGATCAGAGCCTTAGAGCAAGAACTTTCTTTGTGGTTCCTCTGTCTGGAACAACCCTCCTGCATCCTTCCAGCTCATTAATTTTTTGTCCCTTTTTTAAATATCTGAAAAGATCACTTTTCCATGTTCTCTTTCACACTCTAACGTTGTTTATGTTACTTTGCAACAATATTACCTAATGCTGTAAAGCTTTTGTGATACCAGTTGTATGAGAAGCACTATACAAGGCATAGTACTGGAGTGTAAAAATCTGATGCAAATAGATTTGTGATTGACTGGACAAACATTGTCCCATTACCAGTATGATGTGTTATCCCAAGCTCTAACTATGGCACAAAGGTAGTAAGAGTAAAACTAGTTGTTTCAACTAGAAACCTCAGCGGTCTGTTTGGTTTTTGGAACCAACCTTGGAGCCAATTAAATAATTGATTATATAGTCCTTCTATATTTTGAATGAGAAGGCTAAGACTCTCCAGGTAGCAAGGTCAGATACCCACCAGTTAAAGAAGGCCAAAGGGTCAGACTTTCATAAGAGTTTAGGTGCTTAAGGATGCAAATAAAACATTTCGTAAGAATTAGAAAAGCGCCCAAGCATTCATTCATTGATTTCAATGGGACACATGCTTAGATGCAGAGTATAGAGCAGGCAAAAACAGCGCCTCATCTGTTTTCACTCTTACTCTGATATACAAATTCTTGCTAACACTGAGTTCTTCTATTAAAAAAAATTTAAACTCCTTTTCTTTACTTTCTAGGCCATGTACTTACCCCATGTTGCTGCTGATATTGTAGAAAATTCTTTACATTCTTTATATATAAGAATTAAGGTAATAAATAAGACTTTGAAAGGGCTTATTAACCTATTCCATTCATTTGAATATTTTCTTTTATTATTTAGTCCAATTTTTTATAGGAATAGCCAAATGCTTTAATTAAACTTTCTGGAGTATTTGGATTTTATCTCCCACAGATACACCACACCCTTGTAAAAATTCCATCATAAGCAGTCAATATATTTTTCTTACTCTAAGGATGAGTTATTAATTAGAACAGCTATATACCTTACATTTATAATCTAGTTGCATTCCTCCTCAGGGATCCCAGAGTACTACACAAGCTGCATCTACTTATAAGACCAGTGTTTCTCAAGTGGTGGGTCATGACCCAAAAGTGGGTCGCAAGAATATCTGAAAGGGTTGCAAACAAGTCCCAGAAAAATGCATGAAAGTGCGGGTTTCCCCTTGCAGGCTGGCAGTGTTCCAGCCTGCAAACAGCTTCTTGGCTTGACTGGAGGCAGCAGGCACACGTGCATCTGTGTGCACAGATGCACATGGCCAGCATACAGCAAGGCTGGGGTGTGGGAGCAGCCACAGCAACTGGACACAGGTAAGTGTATGGGGAGCAGAGGATGGAAGTCCAGGGGACTCTCCGGAGGGCTGGGGGGGAGGGGGACATTTGTAGGCATGTATGCATGTGTGTGTGCATGTGCACCTGCTGGCACTGGG
>NW_017728992.1:68265149-68265524 GCF_001723915.1 Gavialis gangeticus
GGCTGTGGCAGGGGAGGGGGAGCAGGGGAGGGGAAGGGGGGAAGGTACCTGGCCCTTCAGTGGGGGAAGGAGGCAGGGGCAGTCCTTCCCAGAGGGGACCTATGTGCCTGAGCTGGCGGCAGGTGGCTAGTGTCCATACATGCAGGGGTCCACATTCTCTGCTTGCACTTCAGCCCAAGCAGGATGGAAGCAGCTAGAGGCCCCCTCCAGCAGGGTTGAGGAGGGACAGAGGACTGCAGATTGGGAGTGAGGGGCACCAGCATGGCCTAGGGGGGCAGGGGGCTGTGGCTTGGGAGCGAGGGGTGCCAGCAGACCAGGGGGCAGTGGCTTGGAGGTGAAGGGCACCATCAGGGCCAAGGGACAGTGGCTTAGAGG